>NC_134182.1:12973189-13600578 GCF_964188355.1 Buteo buteo
CAAAACCTATCATTTTGGGAGCTTTTCGTTAGTGTTCTCAGTTGCACTGAAAGATCCCAAGCTTTTGGTGCCTGTTCACACTAAATCGTCCTTGTTAAGTAGGAACTTCCTGGAACTACAGGGCTTGACTCATCCAAAGTATGAAGTTCACTGAGGAAAAGGCATATGTTTGAATGCTAAACTAAATCATAAATCCCCCTGTGAACACTATGATTAGACCAGATAGTGAGAGGGATCATGGAAAAAGAACAAAAGTAGGAGTTAAAAGGTCAGACTCGAGGACACGCATGCCCACATACATAAATTTTCAGCCTCCAAGTTCATTAATCAAAACAGACCAGAGACCGAAAACTCATCTTCATTGATCTTGTGCAACACAAACATCATGCAGTCTGCAGCACTTCAGCTGTTGTCTCTGATTAAGGTAGACGCAGATCCCGGGAGCGTGGAGTAGCTGTCTCAGCTTTGTTCAGCTTTGTCTGTGAATAGCTTCTTTCTCATTAGACATTAAACCAGGAATGAGGATAACATTAAGTAAATTTGAAAACATAATTAGGTAGTTTTATTTACAGCACTCTTGCTGAAAGGAACAGAAATCTGCCTTAATAACGTGAACATCCCTCTCAACTATAAGAAAATCTTGGTGGCTGGTATCATGACACGTGGGTCAGTGTTGCTCCTTCACAGCCTCACAGAGGATTAACATGCTTTGGTGACCTGCAGCAGGGTAGAAGTGTTCAGAGGCTCTCGTGAACAAGGAACTGGTGAAAATTAGACTGCTAGCATCAAAATACCTGAACAAGATACAGACGTGTTGCAGCATCGTGTTTGATGATGTTCCTGAGGCATGATTTTCCCCTCATAATGCATTTCATCATTTGTTAGAGCAAATGGATGTGGCCCTGCTGTGTGTGTACTTACCAAACACGTACTTAATTGTAAGAGAAGCATGTGTACTCCTAGTACCCCATTTAGGGGATGGGGGGCAGGGGCATGTTGAAATAGGTTTTGCTGGAAGTTGGTGGCCTGAAACTGAGAGCCAGCCACGTGCCAAGCGCTGGCTTGGTTTGCTGAGGATATCATTCAGGGGCTGAGTACAAAGGCCTATGAGACTTCAAACTCAAAGCAACTTTTTCGGTATTCATGGTTATTGCAAGTGTGATGTTTTGATTTGGGAACATGCTAGGAAAGGAAAAAGAAGCCTTGCCTTGCAAAAGTGGTCTCTTGGATACCTGTTCTTTGTCACTAACCCTGGCAAGATGACAAAAATCTCTTGGATACCACAGACTTCTCGTTAGCCACTGAGGTTGCAGTTGGCATGCTTTCCATATGGCTGATAGGTTTGCATTGCTTTTTATTCACATCTATCTTAGCCACCAGCAGCACTACTCAAGCTAGTAATTCCTAATTTAAAGACATGGATTTATATTTTTTTTTTATTATTTTTATTTCTTTTTAATAACTAGGGACAGTCTTTGCAGATGTATTCCCTCACCCCTCTCTGCTATGCTTTATTACTTCTTGTTTGAAGCTAGTCATGATATTTGGAGCGCTGGTGTGTTATTGCTATAATTGTTAAGCAACTGTTTGGGATTTCAGAATTTTATTTTGCTTGGATGCTTTCTCCATTAGAATGAACCACCAGAAGTGTCATGGATGTGTTTCTCAGCTACACCAAGTTTCAGCAAAGAGGTAGGGCCAGCAGAAAATCTGGATAGAGTTTCTCTGAAGGTTAGAAGGAGGGTTTGGCTGTTAGGGTAGAATTTGGTATGGTTATCTCTAAATGTGAAAATACCTCAGTGTTTCTTGTTAAGAGTAAAGAATGGGTAAAAAAAACCCAGTAAAAACAAAACGAAACCAAACCCTCCAAAAACAACAACAACCAAAAAACACCTACCAAAACCCCAAAGTCATTGTGATCAAAAAAACGGATAGGCAACATTGTTTTAGGCTTTTAGGCCACATAAACAATCCTTCAGACAGCTGAGTCCTAAGGGATGCAGTTTTTGGTGAAGAGCATCGGTATCTCTCATCAGTAAGCATGGGACTGCACCAGGTCACGATGGCATTTTCAGACCCACTGATGAGCTGGAGTGTCTGGGCTGTACAGAGTTACATCACTGATATTCAGTACAGACAGGGCATGCTGGAGAGATGCGGTCAGTGCTGACAGACTTCACAACACGGCAAGCTCCAAACCTTGAACTGTAGCTCTTAAAAGTTGCCTCCTCTTTGGATAAGGACATCCAGGGCCTGCAGATTTTTTAAGAATTGCTTCTACTGAAACATAAAACTCTGGTGTCAAAGCCAGCAAAAAGGCAGACTTTAGGTGACACATATGTAAATAGCAAACTCCTACAAAAATCATCATCTCCAGGCTAAGATGGACTGGAAGGTTTTTTCAGGTTCACAACACTGGTGCTAATACTCTAATAAATCTGAGCTAACGACCACAGCTATATGAGGAGTGGCCCATTCATATGGGGTTAGTCATCTCCTCACCACAACACACTTCAAAGCAATATTTATGGAAGAAAGAAAATGGTTTTTGTGAGTATATTAATATGGTAGTACTTTGTCTCCTGGCCTGGTTTGGGGAAACATAAACTAACTCAGTGTGAGATGTTATTTCTTACTATGCAAAGGTGAGTAAGCAATATTCTTTTTCTTGTTATTTAAAGTGTGTATGACCAGATTAAAGCTAGATTAAATTATGGCTATTAAATTTCCCACAAAATGCAATTTGCAAATGGCAAGGGTAAATTGCTCATGTACTTTTGGTTGTGAGGGAAAAAAGAAGATAAAAATTCCAGAGCGATATCCCATGTATATGCTTGATGAATTGTCTCATGATGTGTCATCTTGCCTTAATGACTTCAAAAATTTCAGACTGTACTTCAGCCTAATGAATCTAGGGAATGGTCCTACCTCAGAATATACTAGAACTTAATCGCTAGAATAGTCCCAGGAAATTTTACTCCAAATCACTGTCAATATCATGCAAATCCAATCAGGATAATTTTTGAAGTGAGATTTCTGTGAAAATTTTTAATTCTCAAGATTCTTACAATCTGTTGTCTCCTGCAGAGCTTAACCTTGCTCTCCAAGACACTGGACAACTTTTGAAAGAACTATAAATGCAAATGGAGAAAAAATAGTTCTGTTTGACAGGAGAGAAGATGAAAGCTATAAAGCGTTAATGGTTTGGTTTTTTCGGCATATGAGGGAGAACTCACACTACAGTAATGTTATAGATAATTGCCTTTTTTCTCTTTGTTGCACAGTGTTTCTAAATTTTTACCTTGAATTATTTAATAGTAATGAGGAGGATAAGGAAAATAAATGGGTATTCCAGCTGTGGATGTCTCTCTTTCACCTGATGTCTTTCATATCACATGCTGCTTAGTGCAAAATTTTGCTTTCTTTAGGCCATTTCTAACATTTCTTCCTATAAGTAGATTGGACACACTGAAACATCCTGGCTCTTTCAAACTTTCATCAGCATCTACAACCAACTTGTTTTGAATCCTGAAGGAACATCATTAAATCAAGTTAATGTTTGAGAGGGAAGTGCCTGATGCATCCAGAACATGAACTGAGAGGTCAGAGGAGCGTCAGAGGAAGAAAGAATATTTCAGGCAGGTGAACCAGGGGATAATATACAAGATAAGTGTTTTGTTCCCTAGGAAAAAAGCTTCAAGAATCTGCAAGAAACATTGTATTTTGATATGCAGGACAGCAAACCTGGAGATTCAGTTTATAATTTTATTCTTAAATTACTGAGGCACACAAGTGTAATCTAGAACAGCATGGTTCGTCTTGTTGGAATTGTATTCTCGATTCCCACCTGTGAAATTGGCTAAATACCTACAGCACACAAAAAGCTCCTGAGAGGCCTTTCCTTAAGCCCAACTCTATTGCTGAAGGAGAGAAATCCTGGACAAGGATTTGATTTTACGTGAGAATAATCTGTATTTCAAAGCCATTTCTGTCTAAAAAAAATCCAGTTAGATAGGCATAGGAAAAAATAGCAAAATAGCACATCCACTCATATGACACATTGTGCCACTTGTCATCTAGTATGTGGAATATGACAGAAGTTCTGAAGCATCTTCTAAGCACCTTTTACTTCTGCATCAGCTTCAAAAATGATATATTTATTTTAATAGCTAATTGCTACTGGACTCAAACAGACCTGCTGTAGGTTACAAAATGTTGGAGTAGAAACAGCTTGCCTAGCTGTAGTATATAAATGGTTTATGGATCATGATATGTCCCTAACCACTCAGATGAGCTATCTCATGACATCTTGAGAATGAATAAGGATTAGTTGTGCTTGCCAGATCAGTGAGTTTTAATGCATTTGGCTGCTTTTATATTTTAGAGAAAGATTTGTCAGTTTATAAAATGATAAGTAATGTTCTAGAGGATGTGGATGCTGCTGTGGGTCATATGCAATTTATTTCTTGGAGATGAGAGCCCTGAAATATTCTAGATCAGGACTTGAGTTGCTATATGAAGACATATCCTTTCATAAGCACCAGCCTGACAGAAGAAAATCTGATCTCCTGAGAAAATATGGAATATATGTGAAAATGTCAGTATCTTTTATCCACAGTACAGCAACTCTTGCTGCAACTGGTGTGAAAAATGTGGAAGGAGACAAGTAACTTATTAATAGGTCCTCTTGCCTGGAAGAAAAGTAGAAAATTTATTGCAACTGAAGGGTTTCAACAGCCAGTAGGGTCTAAAATCCTAAGTGCCTTATGGTAAAGAATGAAATAGTTCAGGTATTAAGGCCTGACTGTTCTTACTCACCTCAACATGAATGGGGAATGCTTTTTTCCTTCTGCTTTGAAATCAAACCAGTAAATTCCAGGTGGTGTGGAAGTAAATGCTTCTGGTCAGATCATAGGCAAACCTTGCTCTCCCCTGTCACCATCTCAAAAGCAAAAATGGGTTGCTTGGTAAGTGCAGATGAAAGGAATGATTCAGGGTCACAGTTTGGTAATTCTTCAATGTTAATGGAAAGATCCTGAGGGATTTTCACTACAAAATAAGAGGGGGCTGGAGATTGGTAACATCTTCCAAGTGTTCAGAGGCCAAACTGAAGGAGAGAAAATTGGACTTAAGATAGAATTAATTTCTGTCTTTGAAACTGAACTTGAATGAGGTTTTTGTGAGTTATTTTCTGGATCATCCTGGTCCATGGAGACCTTAAACAGTCTCAGAGCTTCTAGGCAGCTTGTTAAGTGAATTCTGAAAACTGTAAGCTTGCTTATTACAGTTGTATCACTTATTGACCGTTCGTACTTTTAGTACAACTTTTGTAAAATATGAAGTAGCACACTCGCTCCAGTTTTGAACCAACCCTATCTTAGTTTTCCTTTCTCAAAATCTTTCACCCCTTTCATACTCAGAGGGCAAATGAGTGGAATTCTACCTCCTAATGGTCAGGTCTACTGTGGCACTTTGCAAGTGTGGTTCTGGACAGTGCATGTCCTTTTGCATCAAACACACAGGTTCTGCAATGATTTTGTGTTGTTGGAAACAACCCAGTATCCGCTGAGAATAGTTCATAGAAGTGCACCTTAAATCTGATGTGGCCATTCTCCTATTTCCTGTTTTCTTTCCTATAATGGACCACCAGTTCCTTCCTCCTACTTTTCTCTCACTTCCCTGCATAAACCTTCATTTCTGGGCCTGTCACTGCTCTGAGCTTCGCCATCCCACACTAGCAGCTTCATCCTGGTTTGGGTTTTTTTTGCACAGAGAGAATTTCATAAGAAACAAGGAACTGGAAAAGATACTTAACTTGCCTTGTTCTGCCCCTAAGCAGTAATTCCTTGAACTTCTTATTCCTTAAACATTTGTTTGACTTTAAGCTTGTCATTCAGTTCAGTGCATTTAAATGCAGAGGGAGGGGAAGGAAGGTGATTTCCTGTATTGCAAAGATCCAAATAGGCTTTGATTTCTTGATTCACTTTTGTTTTGAATATTTTTGATTCTGCTTATTCTTTCTTCATAAAAGCCTTTCTTCACATGACTGGGAAAATTATAAAATCAAGTTTATCAGGAACTAAGTATGCCAAAACTAAAATTTCTAGGAACTGGCTTTCTTGCACTCCTTGCAAGTAAGTTGACTGCAGGTTAATAATGAGGTGACAGCTACAGAATGTGGGAGGGGAAAATGAGCACTTTTCTGGAAGGGAGCCTTATTCTACACAAAGTTAGCAACCTCCTGTGAAAATCATAGAGGAATTACCAAATAGGCAAATTACTTTGAGCAAACCACTGTGTCATGTAGGTGCCACACTGACTGTGGGCAGCTAAAAGGAGGAGAAGACCTAGCTATGTGCCACCTTTGGCCTATTATGCTGTTCTGATCTGCTCATGTGGAGAAAATAATGTCTAATACTGCTTTGAACCTTCATGTATATAGCAAACTTAGTGACAGGAAGCTGTGTGAGAACTTGAGCTTGAAGTTCTGCTAAAATGCAAATAGGTGTTATTACAGATACCCACTACAATGGCACCTGTGTTGGTGTACCCACTAATCATGACCCATAAGTTCTCGACTGGCTCCTGACCCATCCCCAGGCAGAGTTCCATGCATCCAGCTGCTCTCTCAAATAAAGGGCAAGTCCCCTTCCTCGCTGTCCTTGCCTGCCCTTCCTGAAGAGCCTGTGTCCATTCATTGCAGGGCTTCGGTTGTGTGAACCATCTGACCATGCCTCCGTGATCCCAATGAGGTCATCTCCCTGTAACTGTCCATAGTCTTCCTAGCTCCTCCTGTTTGTTCCCCATGCTGCCTGCATTGTTGTAGGTGTTTCCGAGAGATACCAGAGCATACTGTGTCCCCAGTACAGGCTGGGAATGGCACTGGAATATGCTGTCTGACCATGAGGGCAGTCTTTTGGAAAAACAGGAAAAAGGGAGAGGCAGGTGGGTCAGAATTTTCTTTTTTTCTTGCTGGTATAAGAGAAGACAGCACACTCCTTGTGAAAACTACAACAGACAAGTCAATCAAAGCTTCTCCACTTGTGTTTAGAACCATGGGAAAAGCAGTACCTGCGAGGCAGAGATCTGTGTGACACTGCCAAGGATCTTCTGGGGTATGGCTTGGAGCTGCCAAGTGGATGGATGCTCCTGTTTTCCAGTGATGGCATCAGAAGGTTGTCCGTTCAGGGCAGTACAGCTGACCATCTGGTTTTTGGGACCCCTGCTGGTCTGTTAGTAAATGCACTGATAGGTGTGAGATGGAAGCATGTAGTTACTGAGTTTCCCTTGCTTCTTTTGCTTTCATGCTGGGGTGTGTGTGGGTGGACAAAAGGGGGAGCAGGCTTTGAGAGAGAGAAATAGAACCCGAAGTTGAAACTAAGGTTTCTTCTCTTTCCTTTCCAAACTCTTAAACTTCTTTTTTGACTGCTTCCCAAAATACACAGAATCTTATATGGTGCATGTTTAAGATGGTTGTTTCCTTGTACTAGTTACAGACCTGTAGTCCAACAGATGGGCAATATTTCTCTTCTTCAGTCTTTGCGGCTGAAAGAGCATGGTTTGAAGCATGATGCTTTGAAGCAGACAAAGACTTGAAAAGGGAATTTGAAATACTTATTTATGTGAGGAGAAGTGCATGCTGGTAAGTATGGCCAGTTGACTGTACTGATTTTATCAGGTTTGATTATTGTACTGTGCAAAGTGTATGAGATTCTGATCATGTAAAAGAAATCTCCCTTCATGAGGGTGTAGTTCAGATCCAGAATGGAGTTCTTTTTTATTCATACACAGACTTCAATAATACACAAGACTGGAGGGGACACTACTGTTTTATGGGACCATTGTGTTGTATCATTGGGCAGCCAGACAGAAGAAAATGTTCTGAGTCATTACCACTTTGGGCTGAAATGGAAAATATGATGCAGCAGACAACCGTAGCAGAAAGGTATGAATGGTTCAGTACATGGAGTACTGGGACGATTGCAAGGGTTCACAGCGCCATGAAAAGGGCAGTTCAGTAGTTCAGTGGCCAGTGAAACATTGGGTCAGAAAAGCAGGGAAGAGACGAGACCCTGAGGGCAACCACATTTCTCAAGTTGTTCGCCTTCAGTTGGGAAGGACAGCAGTCTGCGATGAAGCTTGTCTTCTGATGCACTGGGGGGAGTAGCTGTGGTAGAACTGATGAGGAACAAAACTAACTTTCTAGCCTAGCACTCTCTGCACAGACATGGGTAAATCTGTTTATGACATAAATACTGTCCTCACAGTAGTAGCTATGCATTTTCCTTCCTACAGCTGTACTGTAAGCCACATCATGACTGTGTTCTCTTCAGCAGAGATTTAATATGAGATAGTGTCAGAAGTGGAGAGCAGTGGGGAGGGAATCTGGGAAAGCATTTGGCAGCTGCACATGAATGAGAAATGCTGTTTTCTGTAAGCTTTTGATGTTGGGTGTTGGCAGATATCCCATACAATATGCAAACATAGTGTACTGGCCTTGTAGGGCTTGGGAGGTGTTGGAGCCAGGGTCTGTAGGCCCAGGCTTTAAAGTAGCACTGGAGGTGGCTGAAGAGTTTCATTAATTTGGGGTAAATGGGCAGTGAAAGAAGCTGCTTCCCAGAAGGCAGCAATATGGGTGGAGGAAAAAGAACTTAAATCTGAGACTGCTATATTTGTGCATGTATGAGTGCTGCTAGCATTGCTTTCCTCCTCCATTGCTGTCTCTAACCCTATACTGCCAGAGAGTACTGCTTTATACTTTTAAGAGGAAAGTATCTGGTTCTGTACCACTTTCTATGCAGCGATGCACAAAATGGTTGATACTCAGTAATGTTTGCCTGAGGCCGCACAGCCAAATTCCCCACCAGTTGCTAACAGGAAAGCTTTGTCTTTCGATAGCTACACAGTAGTACTTCTGTTTTAACAGCTTTGGAGGATCTTGCCATCAGTCGCCGGTTGCCTGGTGGACCAAGTGCATTCTTGTAAAGCAGGGCTACTTTCCAAAATGACCTGCTGTTTGAAATGCCCATTAATTGCAGGTCATTTTAAATGCTGCAGGATTGCTTGCTTGTCACAGTTCAACAGGCTGTAGATTCATCAAAAGTAAAAGAAGAGCACTTGCTGTAATTATAGCTGAGAAACAGCAAGTTTCCTCCAGAGCCTGGGCTGAGCCTGTGTCCAGGGTGGGTAGGGAAAGCGAGCTGCTCTTCTGTGCCCCAGTTCTGAATGATCAGGTCCTCTAGGAGAGAGAGGGCAGCATATAAATGTGCCAGCTGACGGAAATAATCAACACACAATCCACAAAACTTGTTTACCCCAAGGATCAGATTTTACTTTTGCACAGATTTCTCCTCTGCTGACTCCAGCGGTGCTGTTACTGAAGTGTTCCAGGAGGAGTTTCAAAGGCTCTGACCCTGCAGGAGCTGCCAGTGTTTTGAGAGCTTTTGCAGTAAATAGGAAGGCAAAATATCTTTCATTGAAGGGTTGGATTTCTTCTCAGGTTGACTCAGAATCTCTGCATGTAAATGGATTTACTCTTCCTCATGAAATGTTATTGGGGCAGATTTTCAAATTATGTCAGTTTTGAATGGTCAAACAGAAAATTGCCTGTTGACAGAATTAGAGACTATTTCATGTGCTGTCATAACATTTTTCTGTTAACCCTTGGCATGTTATTTTGACCAATATTTTCATGGGTACTTGATCATTTGTGCTTTAACTTCTCATTTTCCCCACTTGGTACATGGCAAACCAGACTTTATGTTGCTAAGCTTCTGATGCAAAATAGAGCTATGAGTACTAAGCACCTATAAAAACCAATGAACCTGGCCTTAAGAATTATAACTATCTATACTGGTGACCCAGTGGAAAACTCTGACCTTGGACAACAGGAGGCAAGACAGGCGTAAGAGTATATGATTTTTCAAGATAACGATGTAGATACCTAGATGTCAATGGCACCTAAGCAGGATGTTCAATAGAGAAAATCTAGATGGGACTGTAAAAGTTAAAATGTGAATGAAAAACTTTAATAGAGAAGCCTAGTAGCATAGGCTAATTCTGCCACCTTAAACCCCCTAGTTATTTGTGGAAACAACTGCACTTTCAATGCTGATACTGATTTTTCTGGTCCTGTCAGCAAGGAGCTGCAACTTGCAGATATGCAGTCTTTCTAGTGAGAGACATGACTGCACCTTCCCAGTATCAGCTGATAAGCTTAGTGCTGATACCGGTGCAACAACAAAACCATGCTGTGCTTCTGTATTGCTTGCGTGATCTCTGTGCTTTTCTGTGTTGTATCATTGCGTAGTGAATACACTGGGTATGCTGTAATTCAGACTGTGGACTTCAAAAATTACAATCAGACAAGTAAACAGAGCATAACAACTATGATCATCAATTCAAAACAGCTTGATTGGACCAGTGTCTTCCCATTAGAAAGGGAAAAAATCTCAACCCCAAAACAAAGAGCTTTTTTACTGATGGCTTTGTGCCTTCCACAGGCTGATGATGTATTTTATGTTATTGCTTGTGTTCTGAGTCCTTCCTACGATTTCTGATTTTACTGCTATTATCTGTCTGCTGCCATCATGGTAGTGTTAGAAACAAAATGTAGCAACATCTATAATTAGGGTTGTCTACACATTTTCCTTCTATTTTCCATTTGACTCATGTTCCTAACTTTCTAAATCTTTCAATTTCCAAGTTGAGATAATCAAGGTCAGCCATTTCTGAGAGCAAGGGTGGTGTTTGTCCATTTAACAAAGCAAGATTTTGATCTTCAGAGCAGATACATAAGAACAGCAGGGCTGGAAATTGAAATTTGGCAGCAAGAGAATACTCGTAGAGGAGAATTCTTAGAAAAAATCTAAGCCTTTTTTCAAGAAAGATACCAACAATACAAGGATCTTTAATAGTGACCCATTGGACAATGCTGACCTTGAAAGACACACAAGATTATGCAATTACTGAGCTAGCCATATACATAGTTTAATGTCAGTGGAAGTGCTGAATAGACATAAAAATTATATGTATTGCCTTCTCTGGATGAATCACAGGAGAATGAATCATGGAAGCGACAGGAAGATACCTGACTTCAGTGTGACTCAGGAAAAGATGGGCATGTTTAGCTCCTGAAAGCCACTGCTCTGAGGACAAGCTAAGACATATAGGCACCCTTTAGCTGCCAGTGCCTGTGGCCCAGCCTGGCAGGCTGACCACATCTGGGTGCTACGGGGAAGCACCCACTGGGAGAAGCAGCATGGGCTGGCCATCCAGCTGTGGCAGCAGTAGCATCTGGTGGAGGAGTGGTGCTGCCTGGAGCCCAGGGCATGTGTGAAACAGGAGCATCTGGGAAAGGGTGGTAGGTGAGGGACAGATTGAACTTTTAAATACTGGGCAGTATGTACCTACTGGGTTAGCTAAGCTGATCTTTGGTACCTCCGTCTTTGTAAGCTTGCCTCAAAGAGTACAGACATGGTTTTCTGCACAGTCAGTTCTATGATAGACCTTGCCCAAGCTGTGTTGCTATGCACAGGTGTTTGTTAGCAAGTCTGTCTGCCAGCCAAGTGTGACTTGTTGGTGTGTTTTGTACTGTCTAAAGTTGGAGGTTTTTGCATTATTTTGTTTGCTGAGATCCTTAAAAGCATCCTCCTTTGTGTCTTCTTTTGGGGAGTAAATTCCCTTCTGCTGTGTTCCTCTCTAGCCTGCTGTGATACTGGAGAGTGCTGTGTGCTCTTCATTTCAGGCACTGATTTTTAGATATGTGGGACTGGCAATTTGTGAGTTGATTGGTGAAGTCTGTGTGCTGCAATTAACCTAATTATGGGTTTGATTACATTAATTAAACTCTTGTCCTGGACAGCAGCTGTTTAATCATTTGCCTTCAGGCTCCCCCTCAGTTGGGGTCATTCTGAAACCTGCTGGTTTGGGTTGGCAGAATTGAGTCATGAGTGTGTGATACTGACATAAGTGTGTCAGCACCAACACTGTGCTGACTTTTTTCCCCTTAATCTTAAACTTTCTCTTATTAAAACCCTATTGTAAAACTTTAAATGTCATTGATCAACTTCTATACTGCTGTTCTTTGGAAGCTCTTGAAAGTGTGACTCTTCTCCAAGGTGGTGGGAGAGTCTTTTGCACCAGTTTACGCTAATTTGCCTTTTGGTGCACATGTGCACTTTGTGTTATGCTTATGGATGCTGTGCTGGATGCACAGACCCTGAGAGAAAAACTTAAGCCTGGCTTTGCTGCTGTAGCATTAATATATATATATATATATATTATTTCCTCCCCCCAGTACAGTTAGCTGGTTTGCATCACAGCTTGTTTTGGAGAGCTGTTGACTTGTAAAGGGGCAGGATTTGGGAGGTGAGCTACAATGAACTCCAGAATCAGCTTTGGCAGAACCAGCGGTGGCATAGCATGATAGGAAAGTGAAGGTACTCTTTCTGAGCTTTATGAGATATTCCCATCTTTGGTAGCCATATTGAAATGAGTGGTGAATTTTGGTGTTTCTGCTCTTTAGAAAGTCTGTAGAGATCTGGTGCAATCGGTAAGCCTGTGGATTTTCAGTGGAAAGCACTTTTAAAATTTACTTCAGGGTAGAAAAGAAATGTAGCATTTTGACTTCTTGGAAGTAGATAATAGCAGAGACTCACTGATTAAATCTTGCACTCTTCAGTTCTGGTTGCTTCTCCTTTATCTCCTGCACGGAGATATTGCAGTGGCTATTAATTCTCATTGCAGAAGTGTCAGTGTAGTGGTTCAGTGTTTGTCAGCTAAGGGGTACCTGCCTGATGCTCCTCTTGAAGTACCTATGAGGGAGAGAAGGACTTGGTCGGTGAAGAAACTCCTTTCCTTTCCCACTCATCGTGTTGTCTAGTTGTTTCTCTGTGCAAAAGCTCTAGCCCTTGGACTGACTTTATAGACCAGGCAACAGCAATTCAAACACACTGCAAATATGGGGCTGTTGAATGGGAGCCTGGTGACAGACTGTATCATTTAATGACTTGGTGGTTTGTGTTAGTTCTTCTTGAACTGAGTAGCTCTCATCAGGGGTACTCTGGCAGTAACTTAGAGGGAGCAGGAGGTGTGGACATGGGGACGTGGTACTAGTTTTAGAAATGAGATGCATTGCACATAAAGCCAATGCAAAGGGTTTGTGCCTAGAAGCTGAACAGCAGAGATGGCAGCTAGGTTCAGCTCAGCTGAGCACCTGTAGTCCAACCACACTTGTGTCCCCTCACAGCAACTTGTTGAACATACAGCTGTGAAGGCTGGGGTACATTGTGGCTTTCCTGAAAGCAAGGAGGAATGTAGGTCTTCCGTATGGTTTGTTAGCTGACAGAAAGCAATGAAGAAACAGATACTTCAGCCAGAAAGGACTGTAACTCTGGTGGAGTGAGTCCTATGGCAACATTGATGCTGCTACACCTTTTTCAGAATAACTCAGATCTTTTAAATTTGAGTACTTAAGCACAGGCCTAGGACTGGTTTGTCCACAGCCTTGTAGCAATTTATATATAATTATATAAATCAAATAAAAATTTAAATGTAATAATTTATATGCCTATAAAAATTTCCATGCTGATTTTGTAGCATGTTTTCATCTCCAGTCTGTGCAGAAAGGTTTATGTGACTGTAAATGCTGTGAAAAGGGAAACTGGGCAGTTCCATGCAAATGTATATTATATGGAAACAGACTTTCCTGATGCTGCCCACTAGCTTAGCTTTTAACGCTCAGGGAATAAGCAGAAAGAACTAGTGCAGGAACTATGTTGTCTTAATGGTAGATTATTGGAATTGGTGACACACAAAAAAGAAGGAATTGGGGGGGGGGGTGTATAGAGCAAGTATTTCTACTTGCTGAATACTTAAGTTTGCTCTGATTTTGGTGTTCTGGTCTTTTGGGGCACTCAGAAGCCCCATGTCGTTTGGCTTGTTTCAGCTGAAGATGCTCTGCAGCTTGAAGTATCAAGCCTCAGGTTAGAAAGATTGCTTTTCAGAACTGAGAAGCATTTTAAATTGATGGCACTTCTGCAGTGAATACCTTTCCAGAAGACTGAACAGCAGCAAGCCTACAGAAGCCAATTCCTTTATACGTTGCCTTATCCCTTGTGATTGCTGTGACGATTAAATAACTTCAGAGTAGAAAAAGTTTGAATGGCATTTGCCTTGAGCATTCTTGTGCAGTGCTTCTTTTAATGAGCTCTCACACTTCCAACTTGCAACTTCTAGTATTTAAAGCTTTCTCTGTGCTTTCACTCTTATTGTAATGTTGAGGAAGTGTTTTGTTTTTTTAAAGACTTTTATTAGCAGTTGTCCCTTTTGTGTGGAGTATGAAACCATGGATTGAGGCAAGTAAAGGGTTTATATTCATTACAACTTAATTCTGTTCTGACTTTAGTTTAGCTGGAAGTATATCAGACAGTACAAGGGTAGTATAATACAGGAAGGAAGAAAACCCGGATAATGAACACTCGGAAGATTCCAAGGCATTTTTCTAAACGCTTAACAAAATATTTATAGTTTTTCATTAAACTGCTGTGACAACACATTCCCACTATCACACTCCTGTTGGAAACACTAAAGGACATTGCTCCTTTTCTAAGGCTGACGTAGAGGACACTGTATGCAAGTACCAGCAGAGGGAGTCAGGACTGGGCATTAACTGCTGGAGATTTTCAGATCACAGTGGTCATCATCTGGAAGGGGAAACATATTCTTAATGTGTGGGGCGAAGTATGAAAAGACTTCCTTTAAGAATCTGCTGCTTTCTGAGTGATACACATATGTGTTTTCTCCCTGCTGCACTTTGATTAGAAACATGAAAACACAGTCCTGAGTGTTCTGGTTTGGGAATCCTGATGGTGATTCCAGTCAAAAATGGTTTACCGAGCAATTTCCTTCCTTCCTGTACCCTTCTCAGACCACACTAATATGAAGCATGGAATGGGGTAACATTTAGAACTGTTCAGGATTTCACATCTCTACCTTGTCAGTGGTAGAAAAATAATGTCAAATATGAAAGGCTCCTAGCAAAATAGAGCCACACAGCTGGGGAGGAAAAATGGTTCAAGATGTTGGCAGCATGCTCAGAAGAACCAGTATCTCCTCTCCTTCCAACTGCGGAGCAGTGATCTCTAGATGGATGGATGCTGTCCCTGATGGCACAGTGATTAGAAGAATTTGGGCAAGTGAAAATGCTCTGAAGAGTTTTGTGGCTGTGCAGAAGCTCTTGAAGCTCTTCTCTGCCAGTCTGCAGAGCAGCACACTGGACTTTATCCCTCCCTTTCACACCCTGGTGGTGACAACCTGTTTACTTAGGCTTTGTGTGAAGGATACTGTTAGGACCCAGCATTTTTGTTCTCTTTAGTGCCCTCTGTGATAATCTCTCTGGATTTGTTGTCTAGTCCCCTTGGCTTGTTCTAAAGTGTTTATTCTTTCATCTTTCTGGCTTATTGCCTAAGCTTTCAGCATTGAAAAAATGGAGAAAAGGAAATAAAAATAACAGAGTATTTGCTTTAAGATATAAAAAATGAGCAATTTATTTTCATTAGCCTCTAGCAAAGACAACATTCTCACCGTACTATTTGTTATTACAAGCACTGTGTTTCTATGGTCTGACTTGCACAGTCTAAAGTGTCTTGCATTGCAGCCACAATGCCGATACACTCTTCAAACAAAGCTTTTAGGAGTGCTTGTTAGCCACAGCTCAGCCTACTACTGCTGCATTTCACTTGTTGATCTTAGTGAATGTTGTCTTAACTCAAACAGTTTCTTCATTAAGCAGGCTTTTGGTACAATTTCTTTTTCCTGGAGAAACGGACATTCACCCAGAGACAGTGTTTCTGTTTTCTCCTGGGAGCTGGTTACCAAATGTTCAGAGAGAATTGGTGCTTGTTAGCCTCTAGAAACTGCAGAAGGTTCTGGACACAGAAAATGGATGTTATGGCCTGCAGAGGAAATAAGCTGATAGGCAAAAGGCAAAGCAAAAGGTGAAAAAAACCTTGCTGCTTATCTCATCAGTGCTGAAAAATGCCACAGGTACAGTGCGGGAGCCACTGGGGGCTAGTGCACAGGGCAGGGAGAGGACCTGGGCTGGCAGGTTTGGGTCGAGTTCCCAGCTCTGTCACACACTCCCCTGTGTGACCTTATGCAAACTGCTCCGTGTCGCTGCTTTGCCTGCCTCGCCTCTCTAACTCTTCACATCTTGCAGAATGCCTTTTACTCAGTGCTCTGCACATACCGTACCACTGTGTAGCTATTCCCTCCCTCTGCAGTGCTACTGAAGTGTGTCTTTTTTAATTCAGAGGTGCTAGTTTCAGTAAAGGCAAGCCTGTACAGAAAACTGGACATTTAAACTCTCTCTATATTTTTCACCAGTTCAGCTATCATCTGGTGCTTTGTGTTCCACGTTCCTAACCTCACCTACCTTCCCCTTCTGCTCCTCCATCCCCCCTCTTACTTATTTAGGTTTACATCCCTGTCCGTCCCCTTCCTCCCCTCCTCCAAGCTGTGAAGACTCCCTGTTCTCTTGACCATCTAATTTAACTTTGATTCCCTCCTAGTCATTAGGGTTCTCTATTGAGGCCAAGAAGGTCTGGCAGCCTCTTTGATGGGTCTGCTAAGCGGTTGATTTAAATTTTGCAGGCTGTGTGATGCAGAGAGACTGCTAAATCACTGCTCCCATGACAGGTTTCTGAAAGGCTGGAGGAAGACAGAGTATTGAATAGAAAATTGGAAGAGGTGAGAGAAAACAGGAGGGCAGAACTTCTGGAAGGAAGCATGAAGAGTAATTTTGGGCCAGGTAGATGACAAGAATTTGACAAGGGGAAATGGTTTAAAGAAGAGTGTGTGTGTGCGCATGTGTAGATGGAGGAAGGCAGAATAGGTGGTTATCCATCAGAGGGACATTTGTCAGAGGGAGCTGAAACCATGGTTACCGGATCCTGAATGCTCAACATCAGGAGTGATATTTAGGGACAGCTTCAAGAGGTGCTTACCCAGAAAATCTAGCTGTGTGGTTTGCAGGTAGACTCTGTTATTAAAAAAAAAAACAAAACAAACACACACACACACCCCCAAACCAAATGAACAAAACAACAAACCAAAAACATAAAAAAAAACCCAAACCAGCACTGTGGCTGTGCACCAGTCAAAGCATGTCAAGTGAGCTTGACAGAAAAATATTTTAATAGCCTGGTGCTCGTGTGCTGATTGATTACAGCAACAGATCAAAGATAAGTATTCTGTCAAGAATCATTAATATCTTTCAGCTAGTAGTAGCTATATAATATAAAAAATTTGAGCTGTTGAGAAGCATTCTATCCTTGCCTTGTTCCTAAGACTGGTAAATGAAAATTCATGGTAGCACACACAGCTTACAAACGGTTCTTCACTTCACATAGCTTTTAAAAGGTGAGCATGCAGGTTATTACCACAATTTGTTAAGTGCTAAAATGAGTTCCTGCATTTTCACTTCTTTATAATTTGATAACTTCAATGCTTGTGAATGACATGGAATATATTTACGACAATTGTTTGCCCAACTCCTACTGTTAGTCTCCAGTTACTGTATGAGCTCTAAGATCTTCTTGTTGCCTCCATCAGTGGGAAGGTAGAATTTAAGAAGATCTGGTAGATGCTACTTAGGTGATAATATATGTGGCAGAGAATTACAGAAGGCAAGTTCTTCAGTGCTTACACAAGGGAAAGACTTGTGATAACTGCAAAAACTCTTCTAGAAATCCTCTGATGTTGTGAAAGCAATCCCTCATCTGAAAGAATTATCAGGGAATGCTTCCTTAATGACTGCTTTGGGACTGCTGCAGGATTAGGGTAGATCCAGTGTTGTGTCAGCAGAGAGTGGGGATCTGCGCTGTCAGGACTTTTCATTTTGGAATCCAAAGATCAGGATTTAAGTTCAGGAGGAGCCATTGTTCTCATATTATGTGCCCTGTATCACAGTGATGAACAGATGATGACTACTAGGGCTAACTGAAACTGAGATTCTGGCTACTTTTACCAATTGCTACAGTCACCTTATATTCCTGTGGTTCCTAAGACTTTGTTGTTGCACACATGGGAAATCACTTAAAACAATATTAGAAATTATGTTTTTCCTATGATCTTTTAGGATTGCTAGGGTAGTAGTAGGTGTTGTCCACCTGCTGGGGCTGGTCAAGTAAAGCTTCCCAAAGCATGCCTGCCAGAAAATGCATTAGTTTGTGGAGAGGTGAGAGCAGACAGGTCTGTGTTTACGGCCAGAGATATCTGCCTCTCCCATTCTAATCAATTACTTCATGGTTAAAAGGCCCCAAGGATATGGAAATGTTGGGTACATATCCCTGCTGTATTTATGGAGACTGGAACAGGTCTAACAGTAAAACCTCTTTTCTTCTCCTTTCTCTTTCTCTCAAAATACCCAGTAACCTTCAGGTGAAGGAAAATGGGAGACCTGAGTTTAGGTCTCTACTCTTGCGCTGAGATTTGAAATGCAGTCCTGCTGTATCCCAGATGTACACTGATTGCAAGGGAGTATGGTTGCAGTCTTCCCTAAATCGTTCTTCCCTAAGCAAGGAAAAGCTTTGTGCCCCTAACTACTGGATGAGGCTTGTAGCTGCAAATTATTGACAGAGTTATTTCATTGCCTTTGAGAGTCCTCTGTACTTTCTGTTGGCCAGCTTCAGCTTATTACCATCTGCAAATGCCATTCTTGTGTGCCTCACGGGTTCAGGCGCTGCACAAGTGGTATAGTTCTCTAAAAAGGTCCCAGTGGCTTATTACTACATCATTACTTCTGACTGTACAAGTTTGTATATGTGCAAATTTATTTGCATTTTGTGCTGGCTTGCTAACAAACTCACCAAAGCACAAAACGCAGCTACCTGACATTTTTTAAATGTCAAATGATTTCTTTGTAATGTTTACTTTAAAAAGAAATCAGGCAGTGTCTCTTATGTAATGACATCTACCCCTTAATATAATGATGTATCTTTTTTAGAAGTTAGGTGTGGAACTCCCAGCTGTATGCATGCTTACCTTTACTGTTGCTTTTAGTCCTGCTGAGTTCTAATAAAACAGCAGAGTCAGCCTGGAAGACAAGCATCTTCAAGTTTGGAGCCAAAGGAACAGTAACGATTACCCATTTCTGAAAGTTAGTCTGTAACTCTCTTCACCACTACAGAGAAAAGTATTCTTCTCACATGCAGTCATCCATGGTTTCTCATTAAAAACCCAAACAGTTGTTTTGGTTATTTTTTTGATAAGCCATATGCATCTTCACTAACCTGTCTTTTCACTCATCAGTAAAGCAGGCCCTCTAGAGAAGCCACTGTTTTATGAGCTTTTCCCATTTCACATTCCTTTACATACTGTATGCACCTATAGATTTTGGTCTGCAAGCATATCTGTGATTGGTGTGTGGGAGGAGCATGACTCAGACCTTGTCATTCCAGTGACAGTTACTCTTTAACTGCCTCAAATTAGTCTTCGTCTGTGAATGTCATCTTTATCTCAGACCTCATTGGTTTACTCAACTTAATAAAAAACTTCAGTATTCTGATTTGTGTTAAACACCATTAAATATTTGTAACTGTTTAATGACAGCAGAAAAGGGAAGCTTTTGGACCAGTTTGTCTTTAGGTTTGTTTGGGAAGCATTTGAAAACCCTGTATGGCATATAGTCACATAACTTGTTTGTACTTGTTGCACCCAGAAGTAAAAGATGTGCATGTGCAAGACAGGATTGGCAGGTCATTCAGTGTTGGCTGAAGAGCATCTTGCAGTCATTCTGTGGTTGTTGAAGTAACAACATGCTGGGAGCCTGGCTTACCAAGGTTATTGCATCAGAAACTTCAGACTGAGCTGTGGAGAAGCAAAGCAGCCAAGTACAGCACAGTCCAGTTAAGTGCAATAGCTTTAGGGGCTTCATTTCCCAGCAAAGTCAATCTGAACTGAGAATTAATTGTTGTCCTTAACTCTGGTATCCATTCATCCCGTCAGGTGCAGCCATGCTCTTAACCCTAGCTGCCTGGCCTGTCAACTGAACAGGCTTGACAGCTCCTCGGTGATTAACACAACCTCTCTGTGCAGCCAGTGTCTCCATCACTGGTTGGTTTGCAGTGTGACTGCTTGGAGAAAAGTCAGCTTGAAGGGTGCTAGTGAGTGTAAGCCAGGTAAGCTACAGGAGACCCAGGCTCTGACTCAATTACACACTTTCTGTTGTTTTAAGGGTTTTGCTTAACTAGTTTTTGGTTTGGGGATGATGCAGTCAATCCAGAGAAGTTACTTCTCTCTGGAATCTGTGGGATAAGGGATGTGCAATTTTTACATCAGCTGGCTGGGTGAGACCAGCACTCTACCACCCACCCCTGGTTCACTTCATGATGAAACCGAACTACCTTCATCCCACCCTGCTTTTATATTGGGATAATTTTTAGGCATTAAATTTTTACCTTTTATTTTGTTCTCAGAGAAGGCAAAGCCTAAAAAAAGACTGTGATGTACTTGCTACATGGACAGCAAAAGCTTTTGTAAGTCAGTGAATGATAGTTAGTGGTCGAAGAGAGCTGCTTTGTCTCAGTATTTCTCCTAACTGTGTCCTTAACTTTAATCACAGGCAGACATGCTCACACCTATGGAGTAGTGTTTAAAGCCTATGTTTAAGTGCATAGCTGTGTGGGGAGAGATTTGAAGGAATCAGACAGGACGGGGGGCACTGCTGAGCTGAGGTTTTAAGCCTAATGAGAAGTGAGATCACTGCAGCCTCAGGGGACGCCTTAGGTCCTTCCTCCTTGTAGTCTCACTGGTGGATTCAGATCTGAACATACTTGGCAAGAAATGCAGCCAACTACCAACTTTCCAGACAGGCGTTCTGGTAGGAGTAGAGGAATCTACCTGAATCCATTTATCATTGGGAACAAAGGATTACTCTAAATATCTCACTCGAATGTAAGATACCTTAATTAAATGAGGTCTGGAGCAATGACCAAAAGTCATCACACTGGAGAATGCTGCTTGGGCAGTTGTCAGCAAGTGACTTCAGCCATCAAACTTTTGTGTTGCATCAACAATGGGGGGAAGTGCAGTCTAGAATTCAGTATGCGTAAGTGCTGGATAATGGCTTTGGTGTAGAAAATTCAGATCCAGTTCTGAACTCTCAAAGGCCACAGGTAGGTTATTGCAAAATCAGGCTCAGGAATTGCCAAGAGGAATGGGCCTGAGTCAGCAGTACAAAGCCCAGGAGAATGTGTGGCAGTATTATAGGGAAAGGGCCAGAAAGTTTGAGTAAAAGATGATGTCCTCGAGCCTCTCTAGATTTCCTTCCTGCAAGGCTTTGTGGAAAACATCATACAAATCATAGAGGAAATAGGGTAGACAGAGGAAATATAAAAAGTTTGTATGTAAGCAGTTTCACATGAAAAGATAACAACTTTTCATTTTTTTGCACTCCTTTCTTGAATCTTTTCCTAGCTGTTTTTTTTATGTGTAGCTCTATTTCAGTAATAGATTTTTAAAAAATGAGAGTTTGCTTCTAATTGGGAGTAACCATTTCAGATAAGTTGAGGGTAGATTAAAAAAACAGCTTTCAAAGTAAAAGCCTTCATATTGGTGCAAGTCAGTAAAAACCTAGAAGCAGTATCTGGAGATTTAATTTTAACTAAGTAATTGAAAATGGCCATGCATTTCTCTGTATAAATTGTAGAAGAAAAATGATGCCCTTAAATGGCTCAGTCGTCATTTAAATGGTGATCTGTTCATTAGTGCTGGGAAATGAAATGGAAATCCATTTCAATTTTCTAGACAATTTAAATTTTATTGTCCATAAAATTCTACAAAACAGTAAAATAGTGTGCTTTCTTGCACATTGCAGAGGATTTAATCAGATTTTGCCATTTTAATAATTCTTATCATGGTAAAACCCACTGGTGAATACATTGACCTGAAGTCATCCCCTGTTGATAAGTGTCTTACTGGTGAGTCTGGCCTTGTATGTTTGGAATACAGATGGCTTTTGCAGCTGTAATCTGTTTGTACAGTTAGTTTCCTCTTGATAATCAAATTGGCTTACGCTAGAACAAGGCTTAGCATTCACTGAAGTACACATGCTTAAAACATAGAGCATCATCAAGATCCTGCTCCACATTTAAAACCCTTTATGACCCTCCTGAAAATGTTCTGATAAATATCTTGTTCCTTTACAGGAATTTTAGTTGTTTTAACTAGTTGTGAAAATCAGTATGTTTCCTGGCCATTCTGTCTTACCTTATTAGAGATGAACCTATCTTGTGGGGGATGAAACATGGAGAGGTAACCGGAAAGCGCCATTTCTGTGGAATTATCTTCCTTTTTCTCCGGTCTTACCTTTGAGTAATCATGCTGACGTTTCCCCTTGCAAATCTTCTTGCCTGTTGCTCTTGCTTTCCCATATTGTTGTATTTTGACTGAAACAAAATTTGATTCCACAAGGAGCTTTCCGTGGACTCACTGATTGAACTGTAATGGTTCTTTGAAAGTCTTTGATATCGAGGGTTAAGGCCTTAATTTCAATGAATTACTAAGCATTACTGTGTTTGCAGTTAGTCATGGCTATCTGGCAGGTTTAAGAATTTACCTGTAAGTTGATGCAAAACATGTATCTTCATATCTGGTTTATGATGTACCTTTGGATGTAAAATGATGTTGCCTCTTTGTGTCTAACCAGTCAGTGGAGGTACAGAAATACTGATGCCTTCAGATAATTTAAGTGAGAAGAGTCATGTGCACTCATTGGTCTGCAAGTGCTGTTTGTTTATAGAATATGAACGTGCAGCCCTGTTTTCCTGAAGGTGAGAGAAGCTCGTGGTTAGGGATTTCAAACTCTACCAGCCTGAAGTCTCTCTGTATCCAGGATGTTCTTAATTCCTTTCAGTGTCATGCATGTGTCATTTTCTGTTGGCTTCCCTTTACAGCACAAATGTAATGTACAACCAGACTCTTCCTTAATTTTGCAACGAGGAGCTTTCTTGCAGGGCTGATGCTGAAGCTTGTTTTATTGGCTTTTATTCACTTCGGCTCTGATTGCTCCTCTGATCAGTTTTGGTCTGTGTGTTTTCCTATGCTGTTTATCTCAGCCCAAACATGCTGAAGGCATAAGCAAAAATGGTTAGAGATTTGTGCTGCCCACAATGCCCAGGCTTGTGAAATTCTTGGGAGCCAAACACCTGCGATTGCTGCTACCAGCTGTGTGGGTGCTACCAGATCAAATCAAAATAAAAAAACTTCAGTTTTGAAGCATCCTGAGGGATGCTGGAGTTCAACATCTTTGGAAGGTTTGGTGTTTTACCAACACTTATCTCTCTTCTTCCACATTAAGCTTTAAAGTGGCAAAATGTAAGTGGTTTCAAGTCCCTGAAATAACAGGAGGTTATTTGCTTGTGGGTCTGTGCTGCTGTAGTAGCAGTCTGCTTTTATTTTGTAGAGCTAGGAAAGGGTGTGAGGAGAGAAGCAGTGGGAGCTGTTTGTGGTGTTTGTTCTATAGCTGTTCTTAACTCTTCCCTTTCTGCCCTTACATACTGCAGACAGCCTATTTTAAGGTGCACAGATGTTTCTACTACTCTAGTCCTTGGTAGTTGCTTAAGTGGCTTCTTAGACCAGCTGTTCCTTTGTTTATGTCTCTGACTTTCATTTCATTGCAGTTCCTGGTTTTTCTGGTGATGGGAAGAGGAAAAAAAAAAATCATGTCTCTGATGTGCTGTTGTTTAGCCCTTATCAACTGTGTCCTCATTGGTGGCCTATCCTTCTGCAGGGGAGACATTTTCATTGTAGCTGGAGCCTGGTGTGGTCCTTCTATGTCCTGTCTGTTGTCACAGGACGATTTCAGCAAATGTGATGATGAGTGTGAGAAGATTTGCGGTAGGATTTGACCAAGAGTTTAGCAAAATTTGCCATTGGTTTCTCATCTTTCATCCTAGAATTCAAGTGGTTCTGCCACGTAACTTGATGTTCATGTCCCTTAAGGCCTATTCAGGCTTTCTTCTTTGCTGTTTGCCATTGAATTGATTTTTAGACTTGCTCAATTGATAGTAGTGTGCCAGTTCTTTGATCTTTGCCATTGCTACTGCCTTGCTTTTGCTTGTGGGGTATCTAAGCTGAGGTGCAAATTACAAGCTGGTGGAGTGAAAGAGGAGGGAGGTGGAGCAGTGTATTGGTTCAGTCTGGGAGAATAGAGAGCTGTGGGAAGAGCAGGATCTAGCAGTCGCTGGAACAGCATGGGGGACAGCTGCTCTGGGAATTTACTTTCACTTCAAAAAATGTCTTTTTCCCCAAGTTGTGAAATTCAGGAATTGATGTACATGCTAAGAAGATAGTAGCAATTGTAATTTGTTTTATACCACGTGAAAATGTTATGTAAATATATTGTGAAAATTCATAAAGTGCATAATATTAATTGACCTATCAGGTTATGGCTAAGTTGTTTCCATTTATTCTTTACTAGCTAAATGAAATGATATCTCTATACATTGTATTAATAAAAATAAAAGGTAGAGAAAAGATTAGAAATAGGAAACTTTATAATATACAACACTTCCTAAGAAGTAGCAAATTAAGCAGCTCTTCATCTGTCTTGATAGAAAATGGGGCAACCTATTTAATTCTGTACTATTCTAGAAGGTTATATAGATACTTGATAAGTAAATCTTGCTTTAGATGCTTTAGTTTCAAGTTGCAAGACTACAAATAACAATTCTATCTAAACTAGTGCTGTAAATTCATTGATAGATACCTTGTTCAGTTTGGTATTTGGTTGAAGACTGTAATTAACAGTTCAGTGTTTTTCTTTTAACTGCATGCTGTCTACCCATAAGTAGGCATAATTATCACTAATCAAGACCCCTAATCTCAAGCAATTATAAGCTCTTACATTGTTCTAATTGCACATTTAAAAACAATGTGTTTTTCTCATATAATTGTGTTATAATCCATACAATTATTAATTTCTGCTTTTCTTTTTATCTGATCAATGTTAATTTTGTGTGACCTCACAACGTGTTATCTGAAAAATGCCTTTGAAGCATGCAATTTTTGTGGTTAATTTATGGTTATGTTTCGTCTTCAGTGAGAAGTGATATAGTGCAACAGGTTTTCAAGGCTGTGCTTTCTCTTAGCCATCTACGAACTCAATAATTTGTTGTGAACTAGGAACTTGTTAGTGAAACAAAAGTGCAGTTATACATTTAAATCATCTACTGTCTGTAAATCCAGGTGCTTGCTTTTTGAATGGTATTTAGATTAGCACAGGCTGCTCCTTAAGTATGTAAAAGGCGTTTGTTTTGGTTTTTTAATTGTTAAGTGGAATTTACATGCAGGCAGACAGACTTTCTGGATCAGCTTTCCAGAAAGTGAAAATGGAGGCAGTTCTGTTTTAGAAAGCACTGCAAGTCTTGGGGGCAAGATGTAAGAAGTTGTTCACTAGTTGATGTTGGTCTTACTTGTTGCTGTATAGGTTTTATGCACACATTTTGTATGCAAGGGCTTAGAACGAGTGCAGTTTGAACAAATCATCATCAATCTGATGATTCATCTCAGGAACCGCATGCAGCACTTACATCTGTAATTGGGGTAATTGCAAACCTCTCATTCTTACAGATAGAAATTTTTCCTCTTATAATTCTAAAATGAGATCCCAGATCTTTTACTGTGGTAGCTGAGACCTGCACTGACTTGTATTTATGTCTCTATTCTTATTTGTTACATCATTAAAAGTAGCAGATGATTTGGTGACCTTTCCAACCTGTGTCTGACCTTCATGATTCACTTGTGCGGGTAATTGGCTATTGAAATTACTATGCTTTTATCTTTGACGTTATTTAAACACTGGTTTAAATGGGGTGACACAGACTGCATTGTAAATGGGTGGCCACATTGTTGGGGACAATGTGTTTTTCTTTATCTGTTGTCAGAAAAGAATATTAATGTAAGGGTGAGGGGCTCTATCTTTTCTGAGGGATCTTGACATTCATGGAGAGGAGATGTTGGAGATTGTGCTCTGTCATAAATTGCCCAACTGTCTTCCTGTAGTAGAGTGTGTGTTTCTGAAATCTTTCTTGGCCTGCAGTGTACTGCAGTGGGTTCATTTCATTATTCCTTTGAAAAGAAGGAAAGGCACACAGCAAGCTATTTCTGTGCAGAAGAGGTCAATGTTTAATATGCTGAAGTGTCTACCCAATATTAGGCTGCAAAAATTGTTGGTTTTAATGTGTCTTTAATAGTAATAAAGGGGTTAGCTAATGATAAATTAAGGATTGTAAATTTGGGGATTTTTTAAAAAATAAAAAATTCATGTAGGCAGGAATAATTTTTCTTGCCAAAATAATTGTCATAGTGGAGCATAGTAGCTGCAATTTGCAGTGGAAATTGCTCTAGGACTGCTCGCCTCATAATAATCAAAGTGAAGAACCAAATTTCTGTTTTTTCTTTAGGCTTCATGTAGCTGGGACAGAGTAGGGACTGCATTTTACCTTTTCTGGCATAGAGCTATACATCCCAAGATACTGTACCCTCAGGTCTCACTGTTCGCCAGAGAGCAAGAGATAGTTGTATGCACACAAGTATGGTTGCCCAGAAATCTGCAGATAAGAATTTGCTTGGGACCCTCTTCCTAAACTGTCACCTATTTTCAGCGCTATACTGGCTGGCAGAAGAACAACGTTTGTGGATGCCTTGTGCTGCTGCAATGTTCTACCGGTGGGACTTTGCAGTTTTGGAGGCCCTGGGTTCATGTTCTGTTAGGGAACCTGGTAAAAGTCCATGTAAGTAGGGCCTAAGGCAGCAATATTGTAGGGTTGTGTTTGCATCTGCATAACAGAGAGCAAAACAGGACATAGTTAGGGAAAGGTAATGCTGTTCAAATACAAAATACTCATGGTTTAAGGAGCATTTATAGTAAATCTTTTTTTTAAAGCATTTCTTCATTCTTCAGTACTCATTGCATCAGAATTCCCGGTATCGTTTAGCTCAGGCACAAGTTAAGTTTAAACAGAGAAATAATCTATACATTTCTGGTCACTGTATCCCTATTCGTACTCTCCACTTCTTTTTAAACTGAGTTTCCACATTTTTATATATATTTTTATACCTGTCCATACAGAGCGGTAGTTAGAAAGGGGGACAGCTGGTCTCTACAGGAACTCATAAAAAGAAAAGAAGTTATACAGCATCAAGAGGGAATTCTATAGAGCATCAGGAGTGTAAAGGCCTTGAGTAAGTCTAAATTTAAATTACATCTCTTGGTGATAAGGGAAAAGACAGTTCTGTAAGTTTCTTTTGCACATTATCAAAGGTTTTTTTTGGTCATAAAACCTTAAAGCATTTTAGTTGGCTTAAGGATATCTGCCTGTAACACTGACATGAATAAATAGCTGCATTCTCAAAGGAATTAATGGGATGAGGGAATTTTTTTTTTTTTTAAGAGGGGGTGAGGGAGGAAATAAACAGCAAAAAGGTGTATTTAGATAAGGCAAAATATTTTTTTATTTTTTAAAATTTCCCTTCTCAATTATTTATTTTCATCTTGAGTGGAAGAGATATAATACGGACAATTTGGTGCCTGTTTTGGGGGATAGGAAATGATAAAGAGGAAGAACTTCCTCAGCAAGCCAGAGCACTTACTGGTGGTTATCAGTGCATCTGCCATCTGACTGTTCGTCTCCCTCTACAGCCGGCCTCTCACATATCACTGACCTGATTCACAACATAGGAAAACTCCACTTGAGGCTTCCAGTCCTTCCCTTTCCTTCAGGGCTGGATTGGCTGGAAGAGCTTCCGCCCCAGCCTCTGCAAGCCGTCAAAAGGTGACCACTGAGGCTGCCACCAGCCTGCTGTTCTGTCTTGGGCTTCGGCAGGCGGATCTTCTCAAGTCCTGTGTGTTTTCATCTGCTTCTCTCCACACCTGGAAATACTGTCTGTTTTTTCTCTCTCGTGTTTATTCTTAAACCCATCCTGATGAACCAGCTGGCTTCATAACTGTGTTGAGCAAAGTCAGAAGGGCTGTGCAGCCGTCTGCCTTTGAGGGCTCGAGCTCTTGCCTCAGGCCTTGCTGTTCTCCTGCCTGAAGAATATAAAACATAATGCGAGTTTTTATGTATTATTAAACTTACATCTATAAATCACTGACTATGGTAGCTGTTTATTACATATTCCATCTTCTGCTTTGATGCATTGTTGTTGTCACACTGAGGTGGGTAATGATGACTCGGCTTACTACTGTGGTAATGCACTTAAAGCTTGGAAATCTGTCACTGATGGCATTTCAACACAGGCGCTATAAACCAGAGATGAAATTTTAAAGTATTTGCTGTCCAGCTATTTGTCTTAAAATTCTGGTGTCTTCTATTGTGGTTCTGTAAGGGTTTGGATACTACTGAATTGTTTGATGGACAATGACAAATAGTTGTGTTGCAGGAACTCTGTGTTGCAGGACTCGCCATCACAAAAGTAGGTGGTGGTCCTCAATTTGTAGTGCTGAAGGTGACCTATAAAGTGCTTGTGCTCGTCGGGCCTTCCTAACAAAGCACTGATATTGCATGAATTTCTATGGGCCTGGCAATTTCCTGTCTTACAGCACAGTGGGACACAGACTGATGATCACAACTTATTATGTATCATACCTATTGTTTTCCTTCTTTTTTACAGCCCTTCTGTATGCAACCATTTTTGGTAATGTGACAACCATATTTCAGCAAATGTATGCTAATACAAACAGATATCATGAAATGCTGAACAGTGTCCGGGACTTTCTAAAGCTCTACCAGGTCCCTAAAGGACTGAGTGAACGTGTGATGGATTACATCGTTTCCACCTGGTCAATGTCCAGAGGAATAGATACTGAAAAGGTAAGTTAAGTGAAACTGCAAGGAAAGAAGTCACATCCTGAAAGTATTTCATGAAAATAAACAGGAGGTACTTTCTTAGTAAAGAAGACAAATATTCTTTAAATAGTTCCATGTAGTACCTTCCCTTAATTTTAAACTTTCAAATACAGTATTTCAGCTACTCTATCATACTGACATATGTTAGTGGTAAAAGTACACATGTTTTTCTCGTGATACGGCATGAAATAGTATACAAATGATGATGGAAAGAGCTTGGTTTTCAATAAATAAAGAAGATAACTAAAAAAGTTCCAAGTTCTAACACAACCTCAGAATTTCTTCAAATGTTGGGGTTTTTGTGTTGTGTTTTTTTGGGGTTTTTTTTGCAATATTTCTGTTGTGTAAGGTTGTTTGCAGCTCTGTGGGCCTTGAATACAAAGTAAAATTCGTTTGTTCTTCGTAGAATTTGAATGTAATATTCTGTGTGCAGGCTAAAGATACTAATTAACTACTTGCCGCTTTCATATTAGTTGCTAGCTTTTATGGAGATAGATACTGTTTTTCTTCCGACTGTAAAGAGATATGATTTGTGGGGTCGTTCATTCAGGAGATCATACCAATGCTCTGGTCACCAGCCTTCTGGTTGGCACCTTAATTTAGTATTCTAAACTGTAGATGATGCAGTTAAAGAGCAAACAATCTCACTTCTGTCTAGCTGTTAAAGTGTCATTATGAAAGAGTAGAACAGATGTGGCCTTGCACTGGGCTGTCTGGAGACCAGTAGGTACACAGGGTACTGTTTGCTTTCCTAAATGGGCTTCAGCATACCTGCCATTTAGATCCCAGACCATGATTCTGGTAAGCACTGTCCGTCATACTAGCTGTCAGAAAGAAATGGTGTTTTAGTACTGGATAGTGCTGATTAGAAACTGCTCTGCCTGTTTTCTCATAAAATATCTTTGTGCAGGGTTATGGGTTTGAGGTGTTTGGGGAAGGCGGAGAGACAACATCTGAGGACATATAGTGTAATGAATGCTGGTGCTTTCATTCACTCCCCCGGTGCAAGCCCCTCTCATCATTTTAACAAAGCAACAAGAAAAACTTGCTATGTAAAACATGTTTGTTTTAGCTTATCTTCAAAGTTCATTCTTGGCTTCCTCTGATAAGGAGAGAAATACTTTAAAATGCCTTTGGAGACAGCAGGATAACCAAACCAAGCACAACTCACTATAGCCTTTGAGAATTATCTTAATAAACAGGAAAAAAGTCTCCAATTATCAGGACATCAAAGAGCTTAATATGGTGTTGTTTTCAGTAACTGGTGTGTTCATAGCTGAACTGCCAGTAGTGATGACTGTAAAACCAAGAAATCAACTTTCATCTGCATAGCAAAAGCTAGCAGATATAAGACCGACTAATGGCCGTGCCAATCCATAAACTCTCAGGTCTGAGTTCCGTTGATTCGATGCCTGTGTATAACTGCTAGGATGACATGCAATGAATAAAACATGTCTTGCTCCTGTGACAGATCAGTGGTAGTTGCGCTGCTGTGTAATGCAGTGCTGTTTTCTACAGATGAGGCAGATACTTAAAGATGAACTTAGCACAGAATCAGTCTTCTTGGTATTTTGTAGGCGACAAATTTGGTGTTAACTGCAGGCATGCCAAGGAGTGAATAATCAGCTAAAAGCAAAGTCTGTAAGTCTAGAAAATGCCAGTACAACAAAATTTAACCAAGAGCTGCTGAAACATTCTAAAATTAATCCATGAAGATATGTTTCTTACCTCCCATACAAATGAAAGTCTTCTGCCATTTGTCTGTAACTCTCAAGTGTCTTTAATCCCTTTAATTTCTGTGAAGTCTGCAGACAACGTCTCTAAATGGAGAATGGAAAATGAGTTAACTTCCTCTTAGACTGGGAAACCAAGGGGTTTTTGGCTAAGAGCCTCATTTTAAATATACTCTTGTATATTCTGGTTTCTTTACTACTATTTCTATTACAACAACCTTTTTTGTGCGTGATAATCAAGTAACTGTGAAGTGTGTGTGTGTAATTCCAGTAGCAAAGTTTGGCAAGCATCTGCAAATACAGAATGGTTTTGTTGCCAGAGTAAATAAGATAATTGCAAAGACAGCTATAGCCGCTGCCTGTGTTCCACGTTAAATGCAGGTCCTGGTGCCCCGACCCACTTCTTTGAGCCTGGAAAACTGAGAACCGGCAGGTTCGGCTGCTGCTCCCTGTGGGGCAGCCAAGAGAGATCATCCATGAGTGCCCTACGCTTAAGCACTATGGAAATATACCTCTTTCAGAAGTAGTATCTGTAATAGCAGGTCTGCTTGGAGGTGGGCCAAAGATGATGATATTGGTGATAGTCATTTGCCTTTTGGAGTAGCAAGCGTAATATCTGGAACCAGTGCCATGCACAGAGTTATGAGCTTGGTTCTCTGCTCAGATCTTGCACAGAGCCCCGCTGCAAGGTGTAGGCATAGCCATAGTGCTGCCTGTTTTCCAGGAGTGTTTGCATTGAAGCAACCATCTCTTTCCATCCAGGAAAATGTGTAGGAGTAACTCTGAAGCTCACCCAGAGCGCTCATTAGTTGGATGGAATAGATATTACTAACAAAAAAAAAAATGAGGCAGACTTCCACTACTCAATGTTTTTCTCATATAATATGTCCTGAGATGTACTTCATCACAGGCTATCCTCCAAGGATTTTGTCATCCCCAAACCCCGTTCCTGTTATGTATTTCCAGTGTTTTTGCCAGGAACTTTTAATCTGTACATGCAGTAGTAATTCTGTATTCTTTCCACTCGGCCGTTTGTATTGTGTTAAAAACCTTCAGAAATTGCCCTGACGGGTACCCGCTGTGCTAAGCATCAGTTTGTGTACCCTTAGGAGCACACATCATGAACTGCCGTGAGGAACATTGCATTTGGAAGATCAGAAGTTGCCCAACACAGTATCATACCTCAAAGTCCCTTTCTTCTGTGAACAACAAACTTGTTACTAACACTGAGGGGTGAATTTGAATACCTGCAAATCTCAGTATTATGAGTTAATGAAACTTTTAATAACTTTTTTTTTTTTTTACTAAAGCGATATGAGATTACACTTCTCTATACAATATTCTCTTACTTGCAGTGTATAATTTGTGCAGGCTTTTCATGGAATCTGCCTATCAAAAGAGGGACAATCTAGAAACAATCCTTCAGGAAGCTTTTCTCCACCACTTTCTGTACTGCTGTGCTCTCAGTTTTATTGTCTTAAAAACCTGAGGCCTTATTCTGGTAATTCAATATCCAGCAGAGCATGTTGCTGAGATGAAAACATTATTTTCCTTCAGGTATTGTAAAGTAGTCTAAGTTAGTATGGTGGCTTATGTGTATAAATAATATAAAAATAAATATACAGACTGAGATTAGAAATCTTAAAAGGAGGAGGAAAGTAGTTCTTAAACCCTGTATAGTGAACTAGGGATAATAGGCACATATAAACCATGCACAGGAATTGATTGCCTAATTTCCTTCTCAGGTTTTGCAGATATGCCCTAAGGACATGAGAGCAGATATCTGTGTGCATCTGAACCGCAAAGTTTTCAAGGAGCACCCAGCCTTCAGGCTGGCGAGCGATGGGTGCCTTCGAGCACTTGCCATGGAATTTCAGACAGTGCACTGTGCCCCGGGAGACCTGATCTACCACGCTGGCGAGAGTGTCGACAGCCTTTGCTTTGTGGTTTCGGGGTCTTTGGAAGTAATCCAGGATGATGAAGTCGTTGCTATATTGGGTGAGTTTCACAGCTGATAATATGCATTGTGCACAAATATAGATGCATAGAGCGTTTTTATAGCCTCTTCTACTCACGCACTTAACTCATTCTTTAAAAAGCTTCAGTCAAGTTAGCTTTAGCATGGCCTGGTGAGGTATATTTTATTGTCCTTCCTGTTCCACGGAGGTAAATAGGAAGGGCAAGCACCTCATCTCCAGATGGGTTCAACCCTATTTCTTTTGGTCAATGGAAACTCTACTTGAGCATTGGGATCCTGGTCATTATTAGTGTTCTCCCTGTCTCACCACATCTCTTTTCATTAGAAATTCCATTGAGGACTTCAGAAAACTTATTTTTAAAGTGCTTGGCTTCCCTGCCTCCCTCCCATCCCCCCCGATAATAATCCACTTTTGCTGGAAATTTTCCTATTAGATTTATTTAAGATCTCATGTTGAAATAATATTTCTCTCTTTTAAAGTCAAAGTAATAAAAAAATTTAGAGCTGATTTGTGTTAACTTGGAATGACAGCTCGAGGCATTAAAAAGAAGCTGATAGTGGTGTGAACAACATTGAGGCAAAGCTAGGAGAAAAGAGTGTGATAATCCAATAGATGTATATAAATCATGGGGTGGCTGGAGCACTGAGGAGGTGATACTTATCATTTGATTCTGTCAGACCCTTTTGTGATAAGGTAAATTCTCACGGTGGCTTAATCCAGTACCTGTCACTCATCACAGCCCGGAAAAAGAGAAGAAAACAGCTTGGTAATCTTACTGTTTCTGAACGCATACATCCAACTCTCCTAAGAGGAATGTATACTGGAAAATGAGGGGGCTAATAAATATACTGAGTTCGGTTTTTCTCTACTTCTGAACAGGATTGCATATACAGCATAGGGTGAATTTAGTGTCCTGGGGAATCCAGTTCATAATATTTTGTGCCACACAAGAAACTAAAGCGGTGAGAAGTAGGGGGATAACTGATTCTCTTTTGTTCTGGAATCACCTGTGCTGTTCAGTACTATATGATACTAGCAACTTCTGCTTTTATAAGTTGCACGTGAAGAACTTACTACCTTTTGCCATGCTGAACTCTCATGAATTAACATGGCAAATGTAGAACAAACTAAAGCCTCTCAGTTTGTGTTACCTTTTATCCCATAATGCCTCCTCCTGTGTCCATCACAAGAAGAAAACCTCAAAACATCTTGCTGCTCTATTTAATCGGTATAGGTAAAAAGCACTGAAATAAATTTTTTTAAAATGTCCTTTAAAGATACCAATTTTCTCCTCACCTTTACTGGTATCTTCCATGTTTTATCATAATACTCACTTTAGAAAATACTTGGCCTAGATTCCTTGAGAAATCAGCGTTAAGGAAACATGAACTCCTAATCTCTGCTGCTGCGGAGTGATAACTACAGATAAATGAGGCTGATCCCTTGGTATCTGAATGAATAGAAATATTTTGTTATTGCTGTTCTCCTGGGGCAGTAACTATTGATCATCTTCCCTCCACACCTTTATTTTTTTGGAATTTGGAGTCAGTTCTCTGGCTTGCACTAAAGTTGATGAGCTCTGTCATTTTCTTTGTGAATAGTGTAATCAGAGAGGAAAGTAAAATGAAGTGGGATCTGTTTGTCATTCTGCAAGATTTCATTTTGGATAAATGTGTATTGATTTTTGTGTTTCAGTTTCTGGACTAAGGAATCCCTTTCCTTCCACACGTGTGTGTACCTTCCTCCCCCAGGCTATGAAGCGTTCTGTTGAAGGTTTCTCTATCTTGATAAGAAATGGCGTGGTTAACTAAATTTTTCACCATTTTAATCCCTATTCTAAACCAGTTGGACTTTCTTCTCCTTCAGCATTGCATTATGTAAGCACCACGTTACTGAAGAATGCTGCAGGAGATGGGTCAGGATTTCCTCCCTAACTTCTTTGTACTCTCAGTTTTCTTAACTGTAGAATAGCAACGTTTGGGGTTTTTTTAATTTCATGTTCAGCTAAACTTGTCAAGTTCTTGATAAAAGTACAGCAGATAGAACAGGGCACTACAAGCAAAAAAACCCCAAACATCTATATTGTACAAGAAGTGTGATTGTTGCTGATCATTCAGCCAGAACAGCCTATGCTGTAAGTTTTGTTTACCAATCACAGCTAAGCATAGCTATTAACGTCAGGCATGTAACAGCAAACCATGTGAGGAATTCTGTAGGGTAATGTCAGTTAACAGGTATGTTGGAGAGACCGTAATCTTCTCTTAGGTATTCTTGAAATAAAAATAAAAAGTAAGTGCATAAATTATTCAAGGTGAATGTTTGCTCAGCTTTAGCTGTCACTTAATAAAGCAGCCTTTGCAATTTACGATGTAGCCTGTATCTTCCTTACAACAGAGAAATAAATTGCATCTCTAAATTAGTCGGTGTGACTGCTGTACAGCATTACATAAACCAAAGGCAAACTACCCTTAATCCTTAAAGGATCCAATTCATATGAAACATTTTCAAGTTCTGAAATCATTTAGCCTTGAAGACTAGCATATAAAATTGTATTGCATAGCCCTGGAGTTTGGAGTGTGTTGTGTACACTTGCATAATATCCTTCTAGATCAGTTCTGTGTAATACGCAAGAGACAGGTATATTCTCAGTTCAGGCTTATGTTCTTATAACAAAGCACTGACTTTGATTGACTTGGATTGATACGAGTACCAAGTTGGAAGAAATTGCACGCAGGCCAGCAGTGAAAGAAATGTACTTTTTTTTCTTCTTTTTTTTGTGTCGCCTAAGATTGCCTTCCCCATTAATTTGACTTGGAGACAAACACAGAAATGAGTAAACAAATAAAAAAAGAAAATTCTTTGCAATGTTTATGGAAATTCTTTGCAAAATTTAAAGTAATTGATGCATTTTGTATGAAGTTTGATTTGTCGGGGTGAAAGACAGATTTTTGAACTCTCTCCAAAATTTCTGCTGAAATAAAGAAATCAGTGATGTTCATGCAACACAGTCTTTGGATTTGATGTGTCAAAGAAACAAAAATAAAAAAGTATAAAGTTACCTTTAAGCCAGGTTATTTATTTATTTGTGATTCATTCTAATACAAATGGGTCAGAAAAGGAGGACATAGCAAGAAAGGCCACTGTATTACTATGGTTTTCTAAGTTAATGTGTAAGTATATGAGTTGGACTATGTAGAAAACTAGTGGAAAGGTGCTTGGATGAAATACAATTCTGTTTCCTGTAGTTCACTGTTCTTCCATTTACACCATTGTTATTGTATAGGGTGAAGTGCTGATGTACACTCAGCACTTTATGGAAGATAGAGACAAATCCCATAGTCCCTGCTGCGAAGAGAGCTGAGCGAAGCACCGGTCGTGCAGGACTTCCATTAAGAGACTGTTTTCAACTTGGCTTTGCTTTTAACTTTTCTAAGCCTTCCCATTTGGGCCGATGGTGCTTTATTCATCTGAGACTGACATATCTCTTTGAACTACTCTTCCTTAGAAACTTACCCATTTATCCAAATGTAGTTAGAGAAAATGCGTTGTTTTGTCACTGTTGAAAACAATCAACCATTTACATGCACTTCATTTGGCAGCTCTAGTTTCTCTGCTTTGGACCAGACCTTTCAGGCTGAGCCACTGGCCATCTGAAAACTCGACCTTATTGCATGTCTTTGAAAAGTTAAAATTTACTCATGCTCAGGAGAGATTTGCTACATTTTAATCTAATTAATGTCGTCTTAAAAGATTCCTCCTGAATTAAATGTGTTCCAGGTAGGGACCATAAGGTCTGGCTGCAGCTTTCTTTGAAATACGCAGGGGAAAAGGGATTGTAATGGAACCATGAAATAAGCCTGCATAGCTGGTTATTTTTTCTTAATTTAGGGTAGCTTGAAGACCTAAACTGTCTTTCAATGCACTTTTTATATTTTTTACACTATGAAGGTACAAATTTCCTTAGTGCAGTATGAGAATGTAGATTGTTTGGAACTGCATTAATCAAGAAGCTGTTAGAAGTCTAGCTGAGCAGATAATACACCATTGCTGGGGCTAACAGGGTACTTCCCTGGTCCTCCAGTCTTTTAGTCTGGACCTTTTTAATTTCTCGTCACCACTGCTAGAGGAAGTGCTAGTTCTTGTGTTACACCTCCAATTGAACGTGTATGTAGATAATTTAATGAGAATTATAGAAAATAATGGCATAGTAGCAAAACTAACTTTTTGTAAGTATTTTCTGGAAGTACATGGAGGGACTGGATAGGAGGCCTTATTAGAAAAGGATTTATGTTGTGTTAATTTTTACGTACAAATGACTGAGAGAACCATTTTTGATCTTACTAGAAAATAATTGATTCTAAGTTAGATATGACTGACATAATTGTACTCCAAGATTGAACAGAAAATCCCTCCTCTCTAGGAAATCTGAAGGAAGCAAGTGATTCTTGGACCCAGGTTGGTTCGAACCCATTCTGCTTAAAATTGGGGTAATCTTTGAAATTTAGGAAGTTCCAGTAAAAGGCCAGAGAGAGGAAGGACCTTGAAATTAGGGTGACAGGCTTTTTTTTCTAGATAGCAGTGGGGAAAGTGGTGTCTTTCCATGAATTTTCAGACTGCTGCAAAATTTGTCAATTAATGACTCTTAGAGGGCCTGACTGAGCAGCAGATCTTCACTTATGTGAATCGTTCAGAGTTGCTGAAGTGGTCTTGATGATCCCTGCAAGGGGGCCCTGTGTGTATGGATGATAAGACTGGAGGTTAGTCTTGCGGACTTGATTAGAAACTGGGAGCCTTTAAGCCTTTATTTAGCAATTAAAAAACAAGTCCTTGAAAATCACTGTGATCTTCAGAACTGAGCAATGGATGAGAAAAATAACATTTACTAGAAGGTTTAGTTGAGAAAACAAAACCCCCACACAAAACAGTTTATCCCAAGAGTAAAGCAGTTTATCCCAAGTGTTGCATCCCAGCTGTTCTGCATTTATTATGTTTTTGCTATCCTTATTTGAGCTCCAAACTTTGAAAGGAATAAACTTTTTTATTGATTGTTGGTTTAGCAAAGAGTATTAATCATACAATCATAGAATATCCTTAGTTGGAAGGGACCCAGGAGAATTGTCGAGTCCAACTCTTGACTCCACAAAGGGCAGGTAAATTGAATGAGATGGGAAGGGAAATCAAGGCAGTAATTTATTGTGAGCAAGGAAAATCATTGCCCTCCACAAGGACAGTTTGCTGTTGCTATTTCTTTTGCTGTTATCAAAGCTGAAGGGAAATAACAGAATGTAGATATTACATAAGTGTGAAAGTATGCAGTAACAGAATGTCAGGAACGGGAATTTATAGTCTAGACCTGGCTGCCTTCTTCACCATCGGGGGAAAGTGGGATATATCAGTTCATTCTTTTTTTCTGGTGGGGTTAGGGAGGAATTGTGCAAAGGATCATACATGAGTTGAGGAAGTGAAAATTGGATGTCCCTGAAATACAGATCTTTTATCGTTATTTACAAAGCTATAACATTGACAAGATTGGAGACTGTGGTTTTAACATGATATTGTAGAAGAGCTTGGTGTACCATGTTTTGTTTCAGCAGGATATTAAATGCTCCATTTGCTTTGTGTAGAGAAATTCCTGCTGATTTAATTTGATCTAATTGCAATCTTAAAGGAACGTTATAAGAATAATTGTTTGTTTTCTTTACAATTGCTTTAGCTTACTCATTTAGCCATAAGCATTTCATTCAGATGTAGACGCAAGGGGTTTGATTCAGATTTTGGTGGGACAGATTTGCATCCAGATAGGACAGTGCAGACTGCAAGGGCAACTGCACCACAGGTATGGTTTATTTTAGAGGAGAGAAAATAGCAATGCAGAAGTACTATCTGTCTTAGATGTACTCAGTGGGAAAGCATTGCATCTTCCACACAATCGTGTACAGGTTGCTTCTCGGCAGACTTGAAGATGTCAGGTAAGTTAACTGTGCTGAGCCCAGGCTCAGACAGGCTATCTTTAGACTATCCCCAGTACCTGAGCTAACTCAGGTTTCCCTAAACTAAAATACTTTGTGTGCAACTCCGTTCTGAGAATTTAATTGTGTGTTTTGGGGCCTGTTGTTTTTTAATGCCAAGTCTTTGAAAAAGTCCCTTACTTCTCTACTTCATTTTTCACCTGAGTTTTAAATTTAGTTAGATCTCCCTGTGTTAAAAATGCCAAGCTGCTGTGCTCTTAGGCTTAAGAAGTGGTTGCAGGATTATGGATGGCATTAGAGTTTTGTTACTATTTTCAAAGACAGTATCTAACGTCACAGCATTGTTTATGCTATTGAATAAGACTGTAACGTGACCAGTGGTGCTATGAAAAAGGAATGATTGAAATTAAAATCCAGCTTTATCTTCAGTAGCTCTGTTGTGCTTTTTCTATTTATAGTTTAAACCTTTTTTTTCCCCCCCAGTTTTACATATATAGGCAGGTCAGATAAGTTGCGTGTTTCTATGAAGTGATTCAGCAAACATCAGGAACAATTTTAAAAGTCTGATTTCCTCAATACGTGTCCAAGCACAGTGTTAGGAAGAGTATTAGAAATGGAGATCCAGCTAAACTTTTTAAAAGACAGTAACATAAAGAGGTCTACGTTAATAAAAAATTTTTATTTCACAGTGGATGTAGGAGCAGCACTAAAACTTTTATTGAGAAGTATAGGTTTATTCCAAGTGGTGTTTTTGGACAGAGAGTATTCCTTATTCCTATGTGTGCCAGACATCTAGAAAATGTAATGTGGGTTGACATCAGGAGTTGCCTATTTTGAGACTTCAGCCAGACATTATTTGTTCTGTGTCTAACTTCTGGTAGAGCATTAAAAGTAGGAATCACCAAGCGCTTGTCCACTGCTATCTATAGATGGTCTAAGACTGTGTAGGGAATTAGAGAAACAGATTTTTAAAACACTTGATTAATGACTTGCTGGAATAACTGGGGAAGAGGGGGATTCCCTGTGAATAGAGGCCTCAGTCGTGAACTTCTTGGCACTTCAAATCAGTTGATTTTTCTTCTAGAGTTTCACATTTTATTGTTGCGAATTTATGCAACTTTGCATAATGTGGTCTTAAGTAGTCTGACATCACCACATGTGGAAGAAGTCCCCTTTGGAAGATGGTAATGTCTGGTGGCAGGCTACTGGCAACAGCGATCCGTGACGTACTGGCAGGTGAAACTGAGATGTGGTGGAGATGAGGCTCTCTCTTCCAGTGTGTTCCTTGATATCTCAGGCTGTGTTAAGAAGGCTTGCCCATCACATTTGTGTGCATACTCCAGCCAGAGATATGAAGAGGGAGAAACTATAATTTAACAAAGAAGTTGGATTTCTGTTAAGGCCCTGATTTCTGGCAGGTGAACCACTGAATTAATTTTCTTTTTTTGTTTTGGGTAGGGTTTTGTTTATGTCTCAGAATTTTGGAAGAAGAATAATAATTTTTTTCACTGAAAAGCCAGGTTAAAAAAAAAAATAATAAAAAAAAATCTTCACGGAACACTTATTTTTCTTTGTTTTCTCTAGGTTTCAAGTTTAAAACTTTTTTCAGAGGTACGTTTCTGAAACGTTGTTAAATTTATCCTCATGGAGTTGCTAGAAATATTAAATAAAATGAAGTATACTATAGCTCTGAACTTGGCGAGGTCTTCAAAATATTTACTTTATATATTTCATAAAGTAAAATCTACTATTTTAAACTCCTGTGAATCCTTTTGTCTGAAATAAAAAAAAATCAAATTTGGGGGCTTTAATGTAAGCTGCAAGCAATAGCTATAACATAAAGCCTGTTTCTAAGTCATTGGGGAATAACTCTGAGGATATTGCAATTTGAGCCTCTGGTACAGGTTTTTCAATCAGAGAACTAGCACTGTCCATGCAATGACAACACAGATGGAGCAGTGTTTTTCCTGTTACTTAACCAATGCAACTAAATTCAAATACATTTGTGACTAGCTATTTGAGCTGGCAACTTCCATGTCTTCAGAGTTTGTACAAACTAGCCACATATTTACATTTTTCTACAGTAACCCTTAAAAATCAAATAAGGATAAACAATTCAGATTCTGGTGAAGCCTCCTAGCTTTTTGTGAATAAGCCTGGTAGGGCCCAGTTGACATTTTAAAACTCTTCTCATCACAGTAAGTCAAGCAGTGACATATAATCCACACTCTATTCAGTGAGACAAATAAACACATTCATTATAATAATAATAGAAATCTTAGCTGTAACTAATTCATGTTGTTGCGACTCATCTGGTGCTCTAAAATAAATGTTTTTATTTTGTCTGTACAGTACTGTGCTTCAACAGAGAAAATTAATGCATTTGTATAGTAAACTGTCTGCAAAATGTTGCCAAGCTGTGTTTTAAAACATGAACAGATAAACTGTGTTTCTATTTGTGCACCAGGCAAATCACTGAAAGTGTAACTTCAGTTTATTATCACTGTAACACTTCTTTGGGTTACTGTGGCACTGATACTCTGGCTTTTTTTCCTTAAGGTCTTACTAGAGGAAAAGAGTGATTAAAGCCCCTGGTTAATAAAAAATAGTATGCTCTCTGCAGTGCAGTTGGTCATTTGCTTCTCATTACGTGTCTCAGTTTGCATTTGAGAAATCTTAAGAAAATCCAAAGCAGCAAATCACCTCCATGCATCATCATCTGCCAGCTGTACTGTGTTGGAGGACCAAACTACAGGCTATTCAGCGGCTGTCAAGCTGCGCAATTTATCTGTGGGACAGGTACAGAGTGCTCTACCTTGATACCAAATGGTAGCTCTGGTTTTTTTCTGGCTGGCAGATATTCATTGCCTTAAAACAATGCACCAAGAGGAAAAATTATTTTTGCTCTGGTGCCTCTACTTTCCTTGAATCTTCCTTCTCTCTGTAAAATGGGAGAATTTAAATTGCATGCCTTTCTCAGATAAGGAGGAGATGAGGGAAGATTTTCAGTTGAAGCCAAGCAGACATGTGGTGATCACAGAGGGCATTGGACCCTGTTTTGAGTTTGTGTGGTGGGGTTTTGGTAGCAGGGGAGGGCCTGCTGAGGTGGCTCCTGTGAGAAGCTGCTAGAAGATTCCCCGGCTCCAAGTCAGGCCAGCCTCTGGCCAAGGCAGAGCCCATCAGCGATGATGCTAGTGCCTCTGGGAGAACAGACTGAAGAAGGGGAACCTGCAGTGGGGGAGGACATTGGAATGTGAGAGAGACCCCTCTGCAGACACCAAGGTCAGTGAGGAAGGAGGGGAGGAGGTGCACCAGAGGAGGGGATGCCCCTGCAGCCCCTGGTGAGACGGCAGGCTGTCCCCCCCCAGCCCATGGAGGGGAGCAAGGGAGCAGATGCCCACCTGCAGCCCGTGGAGGACCCCACACCAGAGCAGGTGGACACCCCCAGAGATGGCTGTGACTCCATGGGAAAGCCTGTGCTGGAGCAGTCTGTGCCTGAAGGACTGCAGCCCGTGGAAGGGACCCACCCGGGAGCAGTTTGTGAAGAACTGCAGCCTGTGGGAAGGATTCACATTGGAGAAGTTCGTGGAGGACTGTCTCTGGTGGTAGGGACCCCACGCTGGAGCAGGGGAAGAGTGTGAGGAGTTCTCCCCCTGAGGAGGAAGGAGCAGCAAAGACAACATGAGATGAACTGACTGCAACTCCCGTTCCCGTGAGGAGGTGGAGAAAACTGGGAGTGGAGTTGAGCCTGGGAAGAAGGGAGGGCTGGGGGAAGGTCTTCTAAGGTTTGGTTTTACTTCTCACTATCTTTGTTTTGATTTGATTGGTAGTAAATGACATTGATTTTGTTTTTCCCCAAGTTGAGTCTGTTTTTTGGCCATGACCATAAGTGGTGAGTGATCCCTCCCTGTCCTTGTCTCGACCCACGAGCTTTTCTTTATATTTTCTCCTCCCCATCCCACTGGCGGGGGAGGAGTGAGGGAGCAGCTTCATGGTGCTTTGTTGCCGGCTGGGCTTAAACCACAACAGACCCGAGTCTCTCATCGCTGGCTTTGAACATGAGGGCTAAATACACTGTCCTTAGTGGAATTATGCTTGAATACAATTGGTAGGAACCTGTGACATGGACTAACTTCAGATCCTCTGGTTCTGTTCAAATCTGTTCAGGAGGTTAAAAATAAAAGAGAAAGATCAGGCCAAGTTTTTTGTTTGTTTTTAAATTTCAGCAGCATTTTAACTGAACAGTCAATAAAATAGAAACCAATGCACAAAGAATCTGTGTTTGCCTTTACAGCAGTTGGTGTCTCCCTCTGCTTGGAGGTGGAGAACAAATCCTGAGAGCACAGGCCAGTGTGGGTGCCTCAGGGAGCTGTGACGGGAAAGTCGTGCAGGTCTGGCAGCAGCTGTGGATCAGCATCACAGATAACTGTATTTGCTAACACCTGATTCCCAAGGTATGCTTAGTGCTGCCTTGCTACTGAGGTACCATCAAGCAGTGTTTGGTCATTCTAGCTTATCTTTGGGTTTGCTGAGACTATGTCAGATCACAGTACTTCTATAGTTCAAACATGCAGATGAAGGCAGATCTGGAAGGGGCCTCAGCTAGATTCTGGTGTTGGCTGCTGTAACAACTATTACTATTGATTTAAGAATGATTCTAACATGAATATTTTGTCTGATGTACTGAAAATCCATGGATTCATGTGAATCCCATCAAAGTCCATACTGACTTGGAAGACCTTTAGCACATGAATCCATGGCCTCTCCTTCTCACCCAGCTGCTATCACACCAAAACTGCACCATGACCCCCAGATACCCAGAACCCAAAAGTGAACTGAGTAGCTTATCAGTCAAAATATTGCACATAGAGTCATATTTTTTCGGAGTAGGGTGGAATATCTTCTGTCTGAGAGCTCTTCAATACTTCCTGTTTGTAAAAGTGAAAAAACTAAGCATTGTTCTGGTAGGCACATCAAGGCAATACAGCTGTAATGTGCAAGCACGTTTTTTTTTCTCAAGCAGAATCAGCAAAACACTTGGCTAAGTTGCAATAATCAGATCTTCATTACTGGTGTTGCTTTCAGGAGACAGAATAGATGTGCCTTGACCTTTTGGCTGACTCAGGCTGAATTTGCAGTGGTAACAGAGAAATCTTTTCACTTATAAGATGAATAGCAAATTTGTTATGGAGAAAAGGTTGGGAAAGAAAAAATACGGAAACAGAAGGTGCTGGTTTTATAAAATAATTCTTCAGTGTTTAAATATATCAGGGTTTGGGGACTTGTTATTATAATTAAAACAAACAAGCAAACATAAAAGGCAGAAAATTATTTGGCTTTCCAGTGCATACTGAGCTGATGGTGGAAAAGGTCCTCAGCCCACAAATCCAGCAGGGAATACAAATGATTGATGGTGAAAGCTTAGATCATCCACTTTAAGTGTGATTGGCGGTGTTCCTGGCAAATGTCTGGAACTCAGCAAGCTGGGAATGAGAAATGCAAAGTACTGACAAATGGCCATCTGCATTTCTCTAGTTTTTTAATCTTTCTTCAGAGGTAAGGTGAAATATATAAAGCCTGGAGTTATATGTAAAAAGAGGCTTTTGACTCAGTTTCTCTAATGCAGCCATTAGACTTTGCCAACCACCTTCTGACACACCTATAAGTCTCATCTTACTCTTCTTGCTTCCCAGTTACAAATGTTTTTGATAAAACACACACTTAATCTGCCCTTTTTTTTTCCTTCCTTTTTCCTGAGTGATTGATCTTACTTTATGGAGAACATATAAACGAAGGGAGATGGTATGCAGTTCCTTGTTATGTTTAAGATTATTGTTCTAATCCAGCGCAGGTACTCCTGGGTGGAATTTTAATTCCTGCTTGCTATAAAGACTTGCTACTGCTCCTTTTTTTCCTCCATTTTTCTGTGAATGTCAAACACAAATTTTTTAAAATCTGACAATCTAGATCGATAGTTTTGGTGTGCATCATTTAGAAAATGCACTTGACAGAAAGCAAGCAGTGTGATGCTTGCACGTGTGCCTTGCTTTGGAAATCGAACTGTAATGTAGAATTGACTTTTTACTAGATACTGGCTGTTAACTCAATGAACTTCAAGGAAATTCTTAATGATAGAAAACAGTACAACTTCTTGTTTTAGCCTGGTTTGTCTTTTTTTAAAAAATTGAAGCTTCTGTGATCTGACTCAGTCTGTGGTTCATGTGTTGCTTTTCTCTGTTTTGGTTTGGCTCAGTGGGCACCCGCAGACGTAGCTCCTTCATGGGCTGCTCTTGTCACCAGAGGGAAGCGGCTCCCTGGGGTGGCAGGAAACTGCAGGAGGGGGAGTTTTTCAGGAGTTACAAATAGCAAGGGAAAAACGGGGTTGCTGCCACAGGTGAAGAACACAGTTGTGTCTTTCTGTGTTACGTTGAAAGCAGAATTATATGTTAAAAAGAGTGAGATGTAACTAACTTCTGCTGTATGCCATTTCGTATGCAGGCAAAGCAGCACCATGCTGTTTGTACTTGCATTCTACTAATTATTCTTCATGTTACTGTGGGGCAGTAAAATAATTGTTGTCATTTTAAGGTAGGAAACTTGTCTGGAGATGTTAAGAAACATGCTTAGAAACAAGCTAGAATTCCTCTCCCTTACGCTTGGACTACCAGCTCTAACTGTTGCTCATCAGTGATGGCACATTTCAATGCTTGATAGATTCCAGAACGTTAATTAAAACAGTTGTTTAGCTAATTGCCTGGAAGATTGCAAGTAAAAGCATATTTATTCCAAAGGCAAACAATCCATTTTTACCCAGTGAAGCATATCAGTTTTTATGGTGCATAAAAATTGTTTTACTTCAATTTTGAATATATTCTGCGTTTGTCTGTCTAAAGGCCTTGTAGATGATGATCTATTTTAAGTGCATGGAAGCTTTTTTTCTGAGGCCATTTTTAATGTATCTACTAAAAACGTGTATGTTTAAATAATTGAAAGTGTGAAAAGTCATTACCATTAAAATGAAAAGTTGCTTACTGCATGGGGCTATTGGACTACCACCATGCTTACTGATATGCAGCCTTTGCAGTATTTCTGGATGTTGGTACTGTCCTATATAAAGAGACTAGAGGTGGAAGGAAGGGTATCATTATGGTGCCTTTGCCTAACTTTGTGGGGAAAAAATGTGCATATTGAGCAGGTGGTTTCAGTGTATATATGCATTTAAAATGGAAATATAGTCTATGCTCCTCCAAAGTGTTCAGGGACTGAACTGGTCCCTGGCAGGTGGACTGCATAGGGCTTTTGTGGAAGACTGGGGGCACATCAGTGTGAACCACAACTTACTGCACTACGGCATAGATTACCATCAGGCTGATAGCTTCTCCTCAAAGAGAAAATGCTTATCATCTAATGGAAGAGATTACATAATAGTGGAAGTGCAGCTCAAGGGCTGAAATGGGAGTTCTGGGTTTAATTTAAAAGTTTTCTTGATCTCTTTACTCATGATGGTTGTCTTGACTTTCATATAGACTCTCATACATGACTATTTATTTATTTAGGGAATGAAATCTAAAAGGGCCTGGGTGAAGTCAATAAACTAATATATATTTTGATGCTTTGGCTTTAAGAATTGCTATGGGCAAAGTATTATTTGTAAGACAAGGGACCATCTTGTCCATCCCTACCACAACTTGATAGACACTGTGAATGTATTTCTTCGTTGTTTGTGTTAAAAGTGATGTGCAGTGGTGATATAACACAGCAGAGGTTTAAGAGGAAAATACCATTCAAAACAAAAATAGTGCAGTTTTTCATTATCTAAGGTAACAACTAAATATTCTTATCTTGTTATCATTATATGTCAGAAAACAGAAAAAAAAAAAAAAAAGACCATTACTCCTTAAAGGAGCTTGTAACTTTCTCCTAAACAGTCCCTTCGGTGCCCAGACTAAGCTGGAATATAACCAGTGAAATCCTGACTGGGGGCTGCTCCTCAGGCAGGTTTTGGTATACTTGTACTGTGTTTTAGTGCCTAGACTGGTGTAAATGCCCTCATTTCAATATTCCTCAGTAGGGACTTCCCTGGCTGCCCCAAGCTCATAGAGGCAGGCACATGGGAAGGTTGTAAAGAAATGGCCATGTTTTCTTTCTTCCAGGGTGTAACAGCTAAATATTCTTGCCTTGTCAGTACTATCTTGGTGATAACTAGCATGTACTTTTCTTGTTTTGGACTATGTTGTTACCTTAAACCTCTGCTGTATTATATTGGGACACACATGCACAAATACTGAAAGATTTTCTTGAGAATCTTACCAGCTGAAAAGCATTAGAGCCACCAGAGTTGAGAGATCTGCTCTTTCGTACTGTTGTAAAGACAGACTTTTCTGGCAATGATCTAGCAAACTAGGGCAAACTTACTTTAATATTGATGTATGGTAGTGTTCGTTACACTCTGTAACTGCACTGATATATTATACAAGATGGTTTTATTGACACAATGGTGGGTAATTGTTAGCCAGATTAAGAAAACTCAACAACATAGATGTGAGAAACAAATCTTTTGCGTGCCAGTTAAAAGAAGAAAGGGAAAAAGCATTTCCTCTTAATTAATCTCTTTGAAAGGGATCAGAACAGAACATGAACCAAGAATGAACTGTTTGTCTTGATTTTTTTAGAGGAAAACCTTTACTGATATTTAAAGGGGACTTGTCACATGAAACACTTTTGATTGTGGTTTATTCTTATGAAATTTTACTGGGCTGTTGTAATTAAGAAAAAGATAGTGGAAAAGTTTATCAATGACATATTTCAAAGATTATTTTTTTTCCAGACAGAATTTTTTTCTGACTACATAAAATAGAAGAACCTTGACTGCATAAATGAGATATATGTTCTTTTATATTTTTGGTGGAAATAGTACCATTATTGAAAGCAATGCTGCTGCTTTTCTCTAGGCAAAGGAGACGTTTTTGGTGATGTGTTCTGGAAGGAGTCTACCCTCGCCCAGTCCTGTGCTAATGTAAGGGCTCTGACTTACTGTGATCTTCATGTGATTAAGAGAGATGCCTTGCAGAAAGTGCTGGAGTTCTATACAGCCTTTTCACACTCCTTCTCCAGAAATCTCATTTTGACCTACAACTTGAGAAAAAGGGTAAGTAGCTTTGATTTTAACATGCACCATATAAATGATCACTTTTAAGGACCGTCTGTATGAAAAAACAGAATTGCTTGAATTTTGGCATTCTTCACAGCCTCTCTTATAAGAAGGTTTTTCAGAGCTTGCCTAAAAGACACTGCTAGCATGTAGGTTTAAAAAGCTATAAGTATTTATTTCAGTGCTAGTTTTATAGAGAGCTGGATTGAGTATATGTGAAAGTATTTTACACTTCTATGAAGTGGACAGATTCCAGCATATTTGCGAACTGTCATGCACTTGTGATAAATAACGTTCACTACTTTCTGCAACTTTAGTTTGTAAAGCAGCTAAAAAGATGTTAGGGGCGTTGCCCAAAGTTAAAAGGAAAGTGGAGGGAAAGGTATGAAATCTAATATATGGAACAAAAGTCTGCAACAGTAATCACAATGGAAAAGTAATATGAACATGACTGATTCTATCAAGAGTTGTTTCTTTTAGTATCAATCACATTTTGGAATTACTTTGCTTATCTATAATGTTTCCATTTTCTTATCCTTGATTTTTTTTGGCTCTTTTAATTTCTTCCTGCGTGCCAGTTCAAGTTATTTTGTCAAATGAGGATCATCATAACCTAATATCCCATTTTAAATTCTCTGTGTAATCTTCAGTGAACCACCTCTGCAGATATTTATTAAAACTGTAGTAGGTATAATTCAGTTGATATGATTTTAAGATGCAATGTAGAAGACAATAATATTACATTGAAAGTAAATACATTGGAGCACCAATACTTGCTTTAAAATATTATGATATAAAGATACTTGAGATCAGCTAAAGAAATACTTTTGATAGATTTTTTTTTTTTTTTTTTTGTTCCTAAAAACAGTTCTCCATGGTAACTTCTAGGTGCCAAGTAAGTCCTAGATAATTACACCTGAAAAAATAGAAACCTTTTCATCTTTGAAGTCTGTTTTGTAAAATTAGGCTTTAAGCCTAGAGTATTGATATTTTTTATTAATTATTATTATTAATTTTTGTACCTAGAGGTGGCACACTGAAATTAAAATAGTGTGATGATGTTTTCTATCTGCATATGTTATCAATATCAAAGAATTCAGCTTTTCAGTATTGGGCAAAGAAGAATGTGCTATCCACACTTTGGTCAAATAAATCAAAGCTCTAGTAGAAAATAGAGGTAATTAAAAACTAAGAAGCAAATTTGTACTTGAGGATTTTCTCACAGGACATTTTTTTCAAATGACATTATGTTCCTGAAGGACAAGGAAAAGATATACAGCTGCAAGAAGATTAGGAGAGATGTCCTGTTAAAAACTAAGTTTAAAAACCAGCTACTTACCTGGTGTTAATTAATGTAAGAAATAAAATAAATTAAAGAATTTGGTATTGAGATCACCTAAAGCATCAGTATAACTGACTGACATATGTTAAAGTAAGACTGTGGGTAATGTGGTAAGATGGTCTAACTACTTTTTTTTTTTTAACATCAGTAGAAATGACAAACTTTGAGGCATAGAAGGACCAACTCTCTTAAAGCTCACAGTAATGCTAGCAGAGTCGCATCATTTTGGATCTGCTCTGAGCCAAAAGTCCAGACTTTAGAATCAAATGGCTACTCCAGAAGTGACACTCTTTCCCTCCATGTTCATCAATGTAGTTTTTCCCAGCCCAGGTTACAAAACACTTTTTAACCACAGTATTGTAATTCCTGTGCTGTCAATTTTGTACACAAAATGTTCCTAATAAAAAGGTACGTTTTATGATAGAAATTTTCATACAGATATTCAAATAATTGGATTTTAATTGAGTTGCAGTCAGCAGAAAATTGGCATTGATTGATAATGGAAGTGACGGTTTGATGGTTCTAAGTTAACAGACTGTAATTTTATTTATTTTATTGAAAGAAGGCTGATTACAATCTGAATGCAAATGCTGAATAATGTAAATACTATATACTTTCAGAAATGCATAGAAGGTATGGTACTTTAGAGATTGGAGATAATGCACATTAAAAGGCAACTTTTTAGAGTTAGGAATTTAATCTGGTTTAAATATCTGTGAATCTTTTATAGAAATAGCTCCTCGGCCTGTCACTTCTAACACTTCTAGTCTATTTCTGCAAATGGAATTTTGTAGAATTCAGATGAACCGGTACCTTCTGTGAGTTACGTTTGTAATGTATTGCATATCCTTTGGAATATAAATACCAGAATTGCACTTCTCATTTTGATAAACAGTTTCATCTCTGGCTCCAAACTTGTTCAACTAGTTGAAGTGTAGATACTGTATATTCATCCCAAATATATTCACACAGATTCCAAATACATGAAAAAGCAGCTTTGGGGATTTTTTTGCCTGAAGGATCTCATGGGTATATTTTTAGACTTGCTTATTCCTCTGAGGTGTCCCCAGCTCCAGGGTGCATATAGCCTTCACTTGGCCATGGTACTGAGTCTCACTGCATAGTGCAAGGCAGTTTCTAGCCAGGTTTCACTCTGCTTAAGCGACCTTTAGCGTTGGTCCTCTCTTTCACCATGTTCACGTATTCCTTGGCTGCTGGGTCTCCTCCAGTGATCCCTTCCCTCGTGGATATGGGACTCCCTGTCCCAGACCCTTCGGTGCCAGTGAGCAGTGCTCATCGTAGAGATGTCCCCCACGCTTGCTGGAGTCTGGATCCACTTGCTAATGACTGTGACAGAAATAAGCAGACATGCAGATGCGTTGTAAGGTACCAAACCCAATTGGTCTTGACCTTAGGTAACTCTAGAGCTGGATTTAGGCAAAGTAAAAAGCATCTTCCCTCCATTCCTTGTGCTGCTCTTCCTACCAGTCTTGAATGTGCTTTGAGCTGAGCTGGGAGGGAAGGACGCTTCTGTCTGTGTGTCCCCCTTATGCCCTCTCTAGAACAGGGCCACAGTTATGAAATGTTACTGCCTGTGACATCTGAGGATGTCGGGGCCAAGGGAGCTACTTCCAGTCCGCTGTTCCTGGCATGCCATGGCTGGCTGGCTGTGCTGTGAAAACAGTTTCCTTTCACTCACTTTCTCGACAAACTGGTGAAATATCCTCTTTTCTAAAAGTGTCAGCTCACTGTTAGGTGACTCCCCGAGCAGTTCCTCAAGCTACTAAAATCCCTCCTGAAGTTATTAGCTGTCTAGTTGCCTCTGGCTGGAGCTCAGACTTGGAAAACTTTTTCTTTTTCCTAAAGGTGAAGAGAATGGAGATCTTTAATTAACTCTTTCTGCTGCTAGTCATTGAAATCTTCATCTAACTGGAAGCAGGAGGGGAATCAGCTGCCGCATCTCTCTAACATCTTAAGAAAATAGAACTGCAGTCTGTGGCTGCAGGTGGCTGTATGTCAGACTCGAGGGCTTTGCAGCTGAAAGGAAGCTGACAGAGGATTTCTCAGAGCACTTCCTTCTGTAACAATGTTGTAAAATTAAAGCAGGTTGACTTGATGTTTCTCTCCATATTTGGAATCTCAGAGAGGAACCAAAGTGTGGACACTGGGGGTATGTGGGGTGGTCAAGTGACAAACTCACCCCTATGGAGGGTGTGCTAGACAAAAGAGAATATTGCAGGTTTGGAGGGCAGCAAGATTCACAGGCTGGAGGGAGGTCTATTTTTTCCCAACAGATATTTAAACATTTCTGGGTTTCCAGCCTGGACTTCATAGCTCCAGGATGGTAGAAGAGTAATAAGAGAGAAGCTTGCATGATAGATCTTTAGTTGTCTTTTGCTTGTGATGAGGTGCAAGTTTGCTGGCACCTTCTTTATGAACGTGAAAGGCCTTGGGCAGTGCTTGCAAGTGTTCTGGTTTTGGCAGTTGCTTCTTTCCATGTGTGTGAGCTTTGTGACCAACACTAACTTACACTGTTGTGCCACAGTGTATTTGCTCAGTTCATTCTGCTGCAGCCATAAATGATGTTGTAGCTCAAATGGTCGCACATGCTACATAAAAGAGAGAATTCTCATACGTAATTTATTAAGCTGAGATTTCTCTAGTAAGCCATTTTAGCCTGGATAGAGATTAAATGACTAATTCTGAATACTTTGGAGTATCATGATAGAAAGTGCAAGTAGCTTTTCCAGAAGCTGAAATTTGTGCCCTGGAATAAAAGAAGTAATGCAGTAGGATGTAGAAATGTTATTCGGGATTTTGTAAGACTGAAAGAAACGGCAAAGAACACCCTGCATTTTTACAAAGCAAGCATGATTTAGTGATTTAAAGCCAAAACTCCTAGTCAGAAGTATTTCTTGAGAGAGCAGCGATTGCAACAAAGTACTCTGTCTCCCTGCCTATGTAGGATTGCTTGCTTTTGTACATGTAGTGGTATGCTTATTCTATGCCATTCCAACTGTGCCAGTGGACACGGCTTCCACCATCTCTTTGTAAAAGCAATTTAAAAATATAATTGTGCTTTCCTCTTCAGCATTAGCTTCACCTTTTTTCTCTTTATACTGTAAGCTCTAACTAGAGAGAGAACCTCTCTCAGATCAAACATTTCAGTTAGGAGTGCTTCCAGCCTTGATTTTAAATCTCAGGGGGCTTGGCAGCAGGTTGCTTTCAGAGAGGCAATCCATAGCCTTGTATTCTGCCTTTCCACATGACAGGTTTTCCAATTCTTTTTCATGATACTGGTTCAAAATGGTATTCCAGAATTCTTTCTGATATGAAAGGCTGAATTGCTGGAAGATTTTAACAAAACTTTCTTAAATAAGAAGAGTGAAAGGTTTTAATTTTAGAATATTGGCCCATTTGATGATAGATTTCAGAATGGTCAAACTGACAGCCTGTTTCTTTCTCCTGTGCTTGTACTCACCAAAACAATGCCACAAGTCATGTGGGAAGAGGGTTTTAATGCTTGACTGGCATGCATCTTGCAGCACTGAAAACCCAGGACACTGGGCACAACTGAGATGTCTGGATGGGTCTGTGGCTTGGGAGTTATGCCATATTAGCTGGCCAGGAGGCAAAGCTGTAATTTTCCAAAAAACCTTCCAAATGTAAATAAGCACTTAAGTAATCAACTCTGTTCTTTCCCATGCTGTCTTTTAAAAGCTGTTCAGGTAGTTGAATGTTCCTATATTCCCTGTTTCTCTGTGTCAGTCTAAGCAAGATGTATTTTATTTTGTTTCCTCATTGGTAGATTCCATATTGCATTTTTGCATCTTCTCTCTGGCCTTGGACAACTTAACTTTTATCTTTCTCTAACAGATGACTGTTTATCTAGCTCACAGTTTTTTATGCAAATTGTCTTTGCACCCTGGACTGAAAGTGTTCTGAGGCATGTTACGTGTTGTTAGGTTTGCATGTCTGCTATGGATAATTTAAGTGATAGGACTGGTTGACACCCCATGCTCTGAGGAGCATGTGCCCTTGGATTTCTTCCTTCTCCTCTCCTGCAGCTTGTTGCACCCCTTCAGGTAAAGCCTTAAAACCCAGACTTGGAGAGGATTTGACCAACTGCAAGCTTTTAACATTCATATTTCTACAGTGATTGTTAAGTGTTCAGCCCAGGGTAACTCCATTACCTTTCAGAGACATCATCTTGACGTGACGATGTCTCAACTAATTCCAAAACTTTGGAGGTTAAAAGTTATTTCTGTTCCATTTAAATCTATAGGGCCTTGAGCCTTAGGGTCCTATGCTTATACAGAGGAAGATCTGGCCGCAGACAAATATTTTACATAGTGGGGATGTAGATTTGCAATAGAGGACATAATTAACTAAGAAGTTCTAAGACAATGTGGCAGTTTGACCTTGGCTGTTTGCCATGTGCCGACCAAGCTGCTTTATTGCTCCCCCTTCTCGACAGGACAGGGGGAGAAAAATAAGATGAAAAGCTCATGGGTCGAGATAAGGACAAGGAGATGACTTACCAATTACTGTCACAGGCAAAACAAACTTGATGTAGGGAAATTAATTTCATTTATTACCAATTAATCACAGTATGATATTGACACATAAGAACAAATCTAAAAAACACCTTCCCCGCCCCCCTTCCTTCTTCCCAGACTCAAATTCACTCCCAACTCTTCTACCTCCTCCCCCTGAGCAGTGCAGGGAGTTGGGGAATGGGGATTGCAGTCAGTTCATAATGCTTGCTCTCTGCCATTCCTTCCTCCTCACACTCTTCCCCTGCTCCAGCATGGGGTCCTTCTCACAGCAGACAGTCCTTCACAAACTTCTCCAATGCGGGTTCTTCCCATGGGCAGAAGTTCTTCAAGAACTGCTCCAGCATGGGTCCTTTCCGTGGGCTGCAGTCCTTCAGGAACAGCCTGCTCCAGCGTGTGTCCCCTGTGGGACCACAGATCCTGCCAGAAGACCTGCTCCGGCATGGGCTCCCTTCAGCGGGCTGCAGAGTGCGTATCTGCTCCACTGTGGGCCTCCATGGGCTGTAGGGAGACAACCTGCATCACCATGGTCTTCACCACGGCCTGCAGGGAAATCTCTGCTCCAGTGCTTGAAGCATGTCCGCTCCTTCACTGACCATGGTGTCTGAAGAGTTGTTTCTCTCACATATTCTCCCTTCTCTCTGCTGCTGTTGTGCAGCGTTTTTTACCCTTTCTTAAATACATTATCACAGAGATGCTACTAACATCGCTGATGGGCTCAGTTTTGGCCAGGGGCGGGTCTGTCTTGGAGCCTGTTAGAACTGGCTCTGTCCATCATGAGTACAGCTTCTGGTGCCTGCCTTCACAGAAGCCACCCCTGTAGCCCCCCTGCTGCCAAATCCTTGCCACATAAACCCAACACAGACGGCAAAACTATTCTGTTGCTTGTATTCGGTACATGATACATTTTCATGTAAATTTTAGCTGTAACTTAGATTAATCTATGTGGTAAGTAGTGAAATGCTTCTTTAAGATGCTCTTAAATGACTAATCCGTTCTAAACTGATGTGATGAATTCATCACTTGTCTGAGATGCCGCCTTCTACTATGAATAATGAGCAATTTTTCATACATTTAGATGGTGTAGTATAATGTCTGTACAATTGTTATAAAGAAGTAACTTAGTATACCATACAAAATAACATGTGTATTTCCCCAAATGGATATTAAGTTGTTGAAATTCTGACAGGTCATTCACTAATAAATCACTTTAAAAGTAACCTAGTGACCAATAGATATTAATAACCATCAATAAAATAAATTGATGGAAGAACTGGTAAGGGTGAATTTTGAATTACAATTCATCTTAAAATGGAAGACTATGATTCTTTTATGATGCTGATACTAAAACCATAACTGCCTTGAAGTATCTTCAGTAAGAGAGTATTTCCTGTTCTGTGCTATCGTAGATTTATAGGTTTTCCCACATTGGTCACTAAATACTTAATGATAATTTGCATTCTGACCACTGAATTAGAAATTAAATTTGTACAGACTGAATTTATAGAGTCAGAATTTTAGCTATTTCCCAATGTGTTTTCTAAGTATGGAAAACTATGTCAATGTTATGTCAATGAAAGGCATACCAATTATATGTCAGTACCTGGAAAAAAGATGTGGTAAATGGAACAAATTCTGGCCGTCCTGAAATTGAGGCTAAGCACTTCATTCATTAATCCAGAAACAGGATTGATTTTTTGTTTGTTTTATCACATTTTGAGTAGACCCACTTGAATTTTTTTGGAAGGGTTTTTTTTTCCTCAATGACCCGTAAAATATTCAGCCTTAAATATAAAAGAAGAATATTCTGACCTTTCCAAAATCTGTAGAGTGTTCGTAAAGTCTTTCCATATATGGCAAAGCTATTATGAGTAGATGAAAAATGCAGTTAACAAGGTTGACGGTGAATTAAAATAAAATTTGTTTTCAGACTATTTTAATCCTTAAAAAAAAAAAAAAAGGCACATTTGGCTTTTGTGAAGCTGTTTTCCGATGAGTAATAGAAAGTTAACATTAAAAAGGGGTCTTCTCGCATTTTTAACATGCACAACCACCCACACCAGCTTGTTTATCCCAACAGAAGAAAATGCATTACTTTGATTTTTACCCTTCTCCACCCACATAGATTAAAGCGTAGAAATAATTTTAATATAGATAAAGGTTACTCAGTGTGAATGAGGATTCCCCAGAATAGCTCCCCCAAGCCTTTTTAAAATAGAAAATGAATTTCCTAGGAACTGGGGAAAGTCTAAGTGTTGGCCCACCACCAGGGACAGAAGACAATAATCTAAAAGACTGTAACTGCTGTTACGCAGTCTGGGAGTCTGGTCTTCGTTGTGAAAACAGTGAAATGCTCACTAGTATTTTTACAGTAGGAAGGATCAGTCCTTAGTTTAAACTCATATTTTTCTTACTATTGTGTTGACTTAGATAAATAGAAGTTTAATACAGATACACAAGGGAGGCTGAACAGCAGCCTGTCTGTGTAGTGTGTTATTCTCATTTTTAGTACGTGCATGGCACACTACCACCTGCTTATAGTTAAGTGTACTGAAGTGCGTTAGTTTAGGACCATGCTGGCAAAGAGGAAGGGGACGTTCCATGGGAATTCAAAGAGTTCTTAACCTTTCTCCAAAGCTTGAAGTCTATCTTCTACTGCTTACCATGACTGAGTGGCCAGAATTTAAAAATCTCTCCGTATTTCTAATTTAAAAAGTAAAATATATTTTTTTTATTGGTGCCTGTCATCCCTCTGTGTGTACCTGTGTATATATCTGTGTAATGACTGGCCTATTGCTGAATCTCTCACGTCATTAAAATATTATGCACTTTTTGTAATATACAAATGCTGTTGCCCAGGCTTTTTTGCCTATATGTGCCATGTTCTATCATGTATTATAACTGCACTAATTATGTCATGCCTCCAGTGCCCTAGTGATTGTATTTTCTGATATACCCTGGTGCTTCATAAACTGTGGAGCATTAGTGACCAAGCAAAAGACAGAACAGTGACCTAATACCCTCCTGTATTATTTTTTTTTTCAACCCTAGAAATTATCTCTGGTGTCTGTGGTCTAGGAAGCAGGTGACTCTAGGACAAACTCTTACTAAAAGGTTGTGATTTCCTGCCATAACAGCTTTAATCTTTTTGTCTTCTCTAAGGTCACTAAAAGCCAAACTCCTAGGACTGCAAATCCAAACACTCAACCTGCTCAAGGCATTCCATGAAGGAGAGAGAGTGTAGATAGCTGTGCAATATGAAAGCTGAGTTGCAATCAAACTTTATAATCTAAGTGATCAGATTGGTCCTTTCTTCAGCTCTCCAATGAAAGCTGAAATAATTACCCCCTATTAAAAAAAGGAATAAAATTCTGGAGGCTATTGCTAATGTGTAGACTTTGTGATCCTTGCTCCAGACCAAGCCCTACCTACAGGTCCTCTGTTTTCTTGCTTAAATGTTGAGACTTTTATTGTAACTGCGAGCTCTTGGACAGCGCGACAAAGGAGGTCTTTTTCCTCTTGGTGTACCTGAGCCAGGTGTCCACAGCTTTTCCAAGGACTCCATTTGATATGCGCCATGATGGGCATAAAACAAGTAGCTCACCTTAAACGTGACAAATGCTGTTACGATTTTGCATGAAACAAAGCAGTTTTCCAGCTTGATTTATGAACACTGGGAGGTGCCCATAGTATTTGTGTCAAACTATGTTTAGACAACTTATGTTATTCCTGTATCTATGCTTGAGAATCAGCCTCCTAGTTACCTTTGGACAAGTATCTTGCTGGGGGGATACAGCCAGGAGCATACCACATTCCTCAGTCTCAAGCCTGCTCAAAATAGTCACGCAGGTAGCGTGGTGTCTGATGTCAGCCTGCTTTACAGGCTGCTGCCCATTCCAGTGTGACATTGAAGTGTTTGACTGCTGAACATGAAGTGGAGTAACTGCTAGGTGTGGCCTTGTGAAAGTTTTTGAATTTGAAATTCAGTAAGATTTACCATCATGGGAATGAACCAATTGCAAACAAAACTTGATAGGGTACCTTGCCAATCACCTGCTATGACCGTAGCTACTGACTATTGCCACAGCTAAAGTCAAGTAGTAAGGAGGGTGTTGTGTTGGGCTGTGGCTCAGTATAAGAACTTGCTGAAATATTTTGAGAGTAGAATCATGAATCAACCCCTTTCTATTTGGTATTATTTTTGCAGCAGGTAGCTGGGTTTTTCCTCAAGCTGTGTATGATTCCTTCCTCAGAAAGTAGTGCATTATTGTGTCAAACAATCTGTTTGGATTCAGATTTTCAAACAGAAATGTGGTACCTGACACTGATGTAAAATATTAAAGCCCTATGCAAATGAATGTACTAAGTGTTTTTAGAGTAATTTTTCTAAATTAGCAAACTGCAGAAGGGCCTTACACTCAGCTCCACTTGAAAACACTGTCACTATTCTCCCTCTTGCTATCACTTTTTTTTTGTTCCCATTCATTTTCTCTTTCTACCTATTACATTCCAAAATGGGGTGTGAACTTCAGTATCTTGTGTAAGGGCACTGATACATACCAAGTTCAGTAATATCTCCCTCAAATGAAGCAGGAGCATACAGTGGTAGGCTACTCTGAGTATACTCTGTGTCCCAAAATACTGTCCATACAGGACTTGGAGTGGGAATAGCACTATCCATGAACAACTGTGCAGCTGGACATGAAGTAATCTTAATTAACCACAGGTCCAAATCCATTGTCTCTCTATGCAGCTGTGAGACTGCATAATGCTTTCACCAGATTTTTATCTGGAGCTGAGTCTGCTAAATCCATTTTTAATTAGTACAGCATTATGAGTGTGAAAACCTGACACCCAATTAAAGTAATATTTGAGACTTGAATACTATGTGCTTTTGTTACCATATACTTACGTGTTTCTTCTTTTCATCACCATCTTCTGGGGTCGTTTCCAAATACAGGAAGGAAAATGCTCAACACATGCCTTGTTCCAAGTCTCTGTGACTTTGGCAAACCACGTCTACACCAGGTCCCCAGCATGTGTCCCCAGGAACCATGCAGCCAGCCCAATCTGGCCTCTCCTTGCAATTCATCTAAAGGTATTATGCCTTCATCTTAGAATTTCAGAGGATGTGCTTCTACCATCCAAGAAACCTTATGCTTGATAATTTCTCCCATATGCTCTGTAATAAATATACCACACAACAAAATTATTTTGTGATTAATTTACACAGCTGACATCAGAGAATCCAAGAAAATTTCTGCCAAAATAATTTTGTAACACATTGGATGATTTACCTTGTAAACTACCATAAGCATTGTCTTTGTGTGAAAATGCAGAATTATGTTCCCCTTCTGGAAATATTTTTTTCCTTTATTCTTATACCCCCCCCTCCCCCGCCCCCCCCAATCTCTCTAATAAGAGCTAATAATATACCAAGGTTCACAAGAATATGTAAATCTGTGCCTCCAGTCTTCAGGGTTGATGCCTTGTTTTGTATGAAATTTGAATAAATTGTGTGAACTCCAGCATTCTTTGCACTGTTGCGGAAGCGAGGCATCTTACAGTTTTCCTCTAAGTAAGGGGATGGGCAATTTGTTAATTGTTTTCCAAGGTTTCACTGTTATTTCACAGTGAAAGGAAAGATATTATTTATGGCCAGTTATTATCCTGATGAATGAAAACAAAATTGCTGTTGACTTTCATCACATACTTGATCAGATGGTTTAGGTTGGAGATGAAATATGAGGATGCTGTAATCTTTGCTAACGTTAAGATACAAAGCAATAGCAGAGGAAGAAAATAGTGTTAGCTCTAACAAATGGATATTGGCTTTGCTATTAGAACTTTGGTGTAGTCTAGAAACATATTATTAGCTTTTGATTTCCCTTGCCTGCGTTTTTCAAATTGCTCAAGGAGGAAGTTGTGTAGGAGTAAAAGTTGTATTGGGTAGTTCAGTGGCTTACATGCTTTCAGTGATTATCCTGTACCCTTTCCGAAAGAGGAGATTCACATTTAGTCCAATGACAAATTCATTGGAGTAAGTGGAAGAAGTAATAATGAAAAGCTTTTATTTGGGATGTCATTTGGGAACAGTTCTATCCTTTAACATAAAAGCATTATGATGTTCTCTGTCAGTAGCATTCAGAAATATAATTTGCTTTTGACAGTCAAGACAGTTCATAAATGACCTTCATCATTCATACCCAAACTATCCTGTAACACAGATGCAGCCATGAACGGAGTTTGAAAAACTTGTGGCTTCTGGTTTGTAATATATTTCAGAGATTTAGCATAGTTTGTCTAAATTTGTTATTGCTCTGTTATTTTTATGATATCTAGCATATATTTTAGTGTTATGATGGCATAACTTAAAAAATACTGAGGGGGTGTTTCTTCTTGTGCTCTCTGAAAATCTATCATAAAATATTGCATATTGCTTGGTTCACCACATTTTCCAGTCAGTAAGATTTTCCAAACCCCATCATTGTCACCACAGAGCTGTTCAGAAAGGCTTACTTTGTGGAATTATAAGGCCCCTACCAGATTACCTTTAATAATATTGTCATTTTCTTTCACGTTGGAATTTCCTTACTGAACAATTTAAGGTATGAAAATGGAGCACTTCATCCAAAGATCTCATGTGGGGTTTTATTTCTTTATTTTTTTATAAGATATTGAATAATTTCTTGTCCTTATATGAAGGGAAACCCAAATGTAGAGGATTCAGTGACTTGCTGGATTGTACAGCATCTGTCAGTGATGATGAGGAACAGAACCAGGATTTTCTAGCCATATGCTCTACACAGTGTGGAAGAACTTTGAAGGGCTGCAGCATGTAGTATAGCATGTTGAATTATGCCGTGTGTAGTGGAAGAGCAGACTCTGATTTTGTGCTGCAGTCTTGTAAAAGGCCTTTGTGTCTGCTCTCTGTCTGAGAGACAAGCCACTCTATGAATAATAAGTATTTAATAGTACATACAAAGTGTTCTAAAGGGAGCAACTGAGTGAGCAAAAACAAGGACAAGGTTGCCAAGAGAGACTAGAAGAATGGTACTTGGAACACAAGCTTGTCCCTCTTCCCTATTAAATACTGCATGTACAAAGAGAGCCTCTCAGTAGATAAGCAAGGTAAACAGAGAAAGGGGCAGGAGAGAAAAGGAGTGGATCATGTGGTATCTCTCCATGGAGATGGGTGGAAAAAGCTGGATGAAGGGAGCAGCTGGTAGTATGTGATCCACAAGGCTATAGGACAGCAGTAGGTGACTGGGGACAGAGGCAGCTCATTCTCTTTCAGTGTTTTCCTAGACCAGGTGGACACAATCAAAGCAATAAAGGGCAACTTCAAATTGTCTTATTCACCAACTTCTCCCTAGCTGGCCACCCAGGAAACCCTTCTGATTACACCATTTGACAGCCTATCTGCCACCCCTTCCAGCCAACGGAAGCTGCAATACAGCAACATCTGTGCTCTCATGATCTCTTGGGAATATTATTAAAGCAGCCAACAGAAGGAGATGGAGAAGTCAGGAGCACCTTCTAGTGACATTACTGCACTTGAGGTGCTTTCTCAGCTATCTGGATGACCTAGTATCCGAGGTTGCTCTAGTACACAAGTCTAACCCTACCAATACAAAACAGTGCCTTCTAGAAAGTCTGACATGAGACCGTGGTGGTGCAGGCTGCATCACATCTTACCACTACCACAGAGTGTCCTAGAACCAGGGATACCTAACACGCTTCTTCAAAAGCTGTGTGGCATGGATATGGAGCCCACCTCTCCCACTGGGCAGGTCATGCTGCTGGGCCTATGCCATGGTGATCATCAAAAGCAATCTTAATTGGTATTTCCACGTAGTAACCCAAATGGTGCATGATTGATCCTGCTTCTCCTTCTCCTCTCATGTGAACATGAGCGACAAAGCTGCTTTAGGGACCAAAAGAGATATAACATTTGCATTCTGCAGCCCTCCCACCTTAGAGAAACAACATGTGATTAAGCTGGAGGCTGCTGCTCCACAGTTGCTGGATGAGAGCCAAATGTGGGTTTGTCAGACTACCCAGACGCACTTAGCAACTGCCTGTGTGCTTGGGATGTGCCGAGCCAGTCTCAGCACACCACGCTGTCTGCCCCTGCCTGAACATGCCACCAGGTCATGTTTTCCCTTGAGATTTACTCTGCATGGGTGTTTTGCTCTGTTCTGCCCATCAGCAGGTGAGCCCCACGCCTTCTGAGCAGCTTTTGAAGGTGACCTGGGCCAGCTGCGTCCATTCGAACAGGTACACCTCATGCTCTGTAAGCCGTCTTATTGCTGAGTTGTGAGAGCACCTTCTCAGCAGACAGTGCTGGAGCCAAGACCCTGGGGAAGGGGGGGGGAGAATGGGTGTTCTGCCCCATGTGAGCAAACAGGTCTGTTGGGACAAGCACCTAGAGCTCAGTGGTGGTTGGCTTTCAGGTATGGCCCCTGATGGGCCTAGGGAGGTAGATGAGAAAGGCTGATTTCTCAGAGATCTGCATCTTTCCTGGTTCTGATTTCTCTCTCCATTCCCCTCACATTGCCTGAAGAGATGCTGGCAGGTAGCAGAGCTAGGCAGGACCCCTCCCGTAGGACTGGGTTGTATTATGGGAGTGTGTATGGTGTGGACAAACGATGTGTGTATTAAAGACTGAACTGGCTTAGCTACAAGGGATGGGGGTATCTATAGCAGTAGGTGCCCTCTCAGAGATGCACTGAAGAACAGCTAGAGCCTGCTGGAGACAGCAGGCTGGGCAGCAGCAGAGAAGATAACATTCATGGTCCAGCCTGAGGTCATCTTGCATACACAGTACTCAGGAATATTCTGAAAGGGAAGTGTGACACTGCTTATTGTTAATTTTATTGTAGGAGAGTCAGCATTAATTGATCTGGAAGAAAACAAACTTTTTAAAAAGGATTACTGTTCGTCTGAGCTATTCAGAGGTTTCTAGCGCAAAGTGTTCAAAGCATAAACTGTTGCTTACAGATCCAGCACAGTTCAGTGCAGGGTATTTCGTGGTTCGTGGAGTTGTACAACAAGTAGGAATAGTTCTTATGGCTGGGAGCCTCCTCAAATGGGTCTGACGTCAGCAGAAAACGCTTCTATCGAAGAACTTCATGATCCTTCTTTAACCAGAGGTTTCTAGTCCCTTTATTTTTGTACATGCTGAGTCAACTCTTTGCATGGTCAGTAAGGCAAGAGTGAGCAGATAGGAGTAGAGTGGGAAGAAGTCTATAATACAATAATAATAAGCTAAACAAATTACCTTTGTAATGAGTGTAGCAAAAAGGTAGGTAATGTTAGTCGCTATTTGGCTGTTGCTGGATCGGTGGCTCTTTTTTTCCTGCATGCTTACGTTAGGACATTCTAATCATCATTGCATTAGAAGGCTTCCCATTTTATTTTTTCTTTAGGGTATAGATATTGTAACTTGCACTTAATGCAGAGAGTGAACAAGAAAAGATTTCAGAAAGACTTTCTTTAATAGCATATTAATTGGTAAAGATTGTTTTGCAATACAAATATTCTTTGTTTACTATTAAAAAGCTTCAATTGCCTTTAGACATCCTAAGTGATTTAGAGAAACAGACAAATGATTTAATTTTGATTTTGTTTTATACTCCAATGAAGCAAACAACAGATTTGGAACAAACTGCTTGCTAGACCTTGGAAATTAAACTGCTCGTTTTATTGGGCACTGGTAAAGTGTGTCTGCCTTTCCTGACGGCAGACAAGCCTGCAATACGTTGACTCATGCTTGTTAGGGTTCCATCAAGCTCCTTTTATTTCCTTGATTATGATTCTAGTGCTGCTGCCCAGGCAGGAGCTCCCGGTTTGATTTCCCTTGGAACCTGTGCTTTCCAGAGAACATCTGCCCCCTACAACCTGGAGTGAGTTACATTGCGAGAGCCCGAGTTACAAGACTATGACTTGTCTCCAGAAAACTATTTAATGCAGAACGCTGAAGCTTTTTCTTACCTCCTTTAAGTGGGGATCTGCGTGCATGCAGCATTAGGTGAGATTGGAGCAGGGGCTTTGGAAGACAACAACAGTCTAATTTGAACTTATAAATCTAACTGTTTCGATAAGGCTATTGTTGAAATCGGTGTTTTGATGACTGAATGTGATACTTGAAGCACTCTTGTTCATGTCATTCTTGGTCCTTAGTAAGTTTTCTCAGATCTCGAAGCCAGTAGTCAGCAGCTTTTTGCAGAAGAGTGGGAGCTCCAGGTGAGTGAACCACTAACCTAAGTACCTTGAGTAATCGTGAGTGCTTCTTATCTGGCTTGCTTAATGCACTCTAAGATTAGACATTTGAAGGCAGACTTCTTGCTTGCATGACACTTTCTCAGGCTCTAGAAGTGCTATTAATAACCTGTTTTCACCTAATTAGTTCTAGTACTTGTACCACTAAAATAGCAATAGTGTATTTACTTTTCTTTTTTTTCTTTAACTTTAGTTCTGTTCAGGTTTATGCAGGCTCTCATTCTGCCTTTATCACCATATTATCCCAGTGTCTTCTGGTGAGCCACAAAGCAAAAGCACTAACATCTGAACTTCCCACACATGTAGTTTATTCTTTCTCATCTCTTTTCCTTGGAGAAGTAAATGTATGTTCAGTATACTGGTTTATTTTGGTAGGGTGTCTTAGTTTGTCTGTGTTGAAGAAGGTGGAGTCTATGCACTGAGAACAGCAAATGGTCATAGCTTCTTAAGAGCAAGGTGAAGTAGAGCCCCATCTAATATTATACGTAATTACATTTTCTTGATGAGATGCATCTTGCAGGCAGTACAGTTTTTTTCTGTAGGAGTGAAGGGCTAAAAGGTTGTTCACTGGAATTACTTCTGTCTTTTAAAAGACAAGCTATGTTTCCTCTTTTACGTGTTTCAAGAGTGTCACAAATAGGACTATATAAAGATCAGCACTCAACACAGCGGCAATCCAATGGGTTTTCTTGTCTTGTTTTAAGAAAAACATACAATAAAAGAATATTCCAATCTTGGTATTTCACAGGACATGTTATTTGATATTTCTCTTGATTTTACAAAATTTGAGTGAAATCCCAGACTCTGCTAAATCTAACTTATGTTCTTCATATTAATGCTGCTAAAAAAAAAAAAAAAGGTGTATTTTCTGACATGAGAAAATTAATTGTTGGATGGTCTCTTCAGTTACTGGTGAGAAAAGAAAACTGTTAACTTGTTCCAAAGTTGCACAGTTTTTAAGATCCAGTTGTCACAGTTACTGTATCTTGGTAATGAACTGAGCACTGCCTAAATCTGTGGGGCTTTTTAACTCATGTGCTTTTAACTTCCCTCTTTTTTGCTCTCACTCACATCTTGGATGTTCAATTGTATAACCTGCCAGCCAATTGCCTGCTATGAAAAATGTTGTAGCTGCAGGGTTTATTATTAAGTATGTCTAATAATTTTCATACTTTCGTGATCTGTTTTTGGATCATTATGCGGGACTAGGCAGAAGGGGATAGAGCAGGACTGGGTGCTGATAAACATAAACCATTTGATGTGTTCAGCCAAGCTGTGGGGGTCCTCTGGGCACAGGTGCTCTGTTTAAAGCTGTCTTGCTTTGTAGCAAGTTGCCATGGTCTTCCCCAAAATACAAAGCCATTTCTTCCCACTTAAATCTCTGGGCACTGGGGACAGGAGGGCTTTCAGCAGCTGCTGTATGGCTACTGGCAGGACTCTTCTGCTATCAGGTAGACATGCCCCTAAACATAAACCACATGTATTTATGTTTGTGTGTGTAGTAAAGAAGGATGTAAGTGCAATTCAAAACAGTGTCAATACATGCTGGAAACTGCATAGTAAATCACCATATGTTCCAGAGGAAATGCCAAAGTCATGATCGCTTTATATGTGCACAGCTGACTGGCAAGCAGAAAGGTAGACTCATGATGGGGGATGCCATCATATGCTTTTCATCTTCTTCACTATATCAGAGCATGATTAGAGCCCATCTGCTTCCCTTAGTGCTGGGGAAGGGTAGGAAAACATTCAGCCCGAAGTTTTGCTGCTGGAGCATACACACCAGCAAAAAGGAAGCTAAACGCAAGGAGCTCTCTCAGATGTGTTTGTTTCCCATTTCTGTTGAAGTACAGAATTTTAAAAATTTCTTTGAAATTCTCTCCCTTCTGCAACTCATACTGCTCTGGCTTTACGTTTGTATTGTGACAGCCTGACATTTGCTGGCTGTAGTTCGCAGACCAGGCATGTCTGGGAAGAAACCTCAGCCCTACGTGCCAGTTCGGTTGGATAATACAACTGGGGAGGGGGCAGTAAGCATCTCTGTTCTTTTTACCTGTGCCAGCATGGAGTATTTAATGCCTCACTAAAGCCCTAAGTGCAGGCGTAAGAGTGGTGGTATTTGCTGACATGTTTGGCAATCTGTTTGGTTTGCGTTTTTTCCAAGCTCTTTAAGGATACTTGAAACGTCTGATAGAAAATCATAGAAATGAATAATGACTACTTTTTTTTTTTTTAAATTAAACCCGATTTATTTTAACTAATGTAATTTAGCTTTCTTCAAACCAGATCCCTGTGTGGATTCAAAACTGCTGTACAACGATAACGTTGACTGCTGTGACACCTACTGGTCGAGCTGAGCTGAACAAGGGAAAGCCTGTGGGTACTTGCTCTTTCCTCTTCCTAATAATAATTCCAGTTAATGAGTTTGGCTCTTGGGGCAAACACAGCAAGGATGGTGTCTCTTGGAAAGATTGACACATCTTCCTTCAATACATCTCCCAGTATTTTGTGCATGAAGAAATTTAGATAATCACTTTTCTTTTTGCTTTTAACTTCTGTCCTTTCCATTCCTAGTAGCTCTTTAATCTTCACCCTCTTTGTTTCATCTGTCTTATCTTTATCCAAGTTTCTTTTTTATCATCTCTTAATAGTATTGGGAACTGCAAGGAAATCACTTAGAAGTCTTCTCTGGATTGCCTTCCTCCCCTAGAACAGTTCTTCTTCATTATCTGTGATCATTTCTTTAGTGCTGGAGACCTATTATCATTCTTATTGCCCTGTTAGGCAATTCCACTTTTCTGGGAAGGATAAGGAGCCATTCATGCAACTCCTTCCATAAGATCTCATACCTGAGGAGGTTTTGTGAGTATTGAGAAAAATGGAGCTTTTCTGTATACATAGAAATAAAGATATTAGTAATTCACAATAAAAAACCAGCTTTGCATCTCCATTGAACAATGAAGAATGGGTAACATCTCATAACTGTAGGAAAATTTTCTGTATGCTTTGTCAGGGGGATAGTTTTTCCGCACTCAAGTAGTGCTGCAATCTTCTAAAAATGCATTCCCCTGTGTGTGATTCTGGAACATACCATTAATCCAAAAAGTTACACAGAGGGCTTCTCAGGTTGTTCTTCCTTTGAGAGACTTGCTTTGAAAGACAGTTTATATTCTAGAAGTTTGAGTAGCTTCAAGTAACTTAAAGTTGCATGAGGTGACTTGACCTGATCTGGTAGTCCTCAGTGGCTGAGAGGGAGGAATTCCTGCTGTTTCCTCTTCCCTGTTTCTGGCTGCATACTTCTGTCACTTATTTTGTGCCCGGCAACTCTGACACTGTTCAGACCCCGTCTGTGGGCCCATTCAGTTCACTGACCTGGCAAAAAGAGAGAAGATGGATCATGGGAATTCCAGTCTGATGAGCACCGTTGGGTAGCAGCAAGGGACCACAGGTGGCTGCGAAGCAGGAGTGAGAAAGGAGCTGGAGTCAAAAGCAGGTTAGTGAGGTCTTCCCCATTTTGGCAGCAACAAGCTGATAGATTCAACTGTTGCATGGAATTTTCCCTATGAAAAAAAGGTTTGTTATCTCTTGCTGCCTTTTTCCCCTCCCTGGTCTGCCAGCTCTGTGGAGTCTTGCAGTGAGCTGTAGGTCATGCTGCCCTTCCTCCGTCCCTTTCATTCTCTCTGATTCTGGGCAGGTTCTTGCATTACAATTTTAGTGTATGGTCTGCCCCCCTGTCTAGGGCATCTGGCAACTTGACCAACATGTCTTCTCTCTCTCCTCCCTTGGGGGAGAGTTGTGTATGCTCACTTTTCACTATGTATTTACATTAATTTTTTTTGCACGTGTGGCATTATTTTTGTTAGAAAAGGCCAGGAAAAGATCTATCAACTTTAGACTGAAAGTTGAAAGGTTTGTGAGGGTACTTTTTCTATTGGTATTTCTGACCCTTAAGAGACCTTCGTGTCCTGCACAAGTAGGCTTTGCCTTTACAGTACAAAGTGATTCCATCCTGATGGACAGAAGATTTTACAAGGATTTTCCCCTAGAACTTAAATGGTTTTAACATACCCCTGAAAGTTATGGAGCTGAGGAGAAAATGGGAAACTGAGCAAGATTTTACATTCCTTGGGAATTCAGTGAAAAGTTGAGGTTGTATATACTATTATCACAAAAGGTGATGGTACTGAGGGTTCACATTGGTCATCTACAGTAATTAGAAATTGTGCATTGTGTATCAGTCTGTAGTCTAATTAAGAATGAATTGAGATGAGTAAATAAGCTCAGCATCGGAGAGGAAGGGATAGAATCTCTATCAGACAGCTGAGATGGTCAAAGTGTTGCTCACGGTACAGGCTACTCCTGAGCATAGGAATTGACTTTGCTATGCCAACCAGAATAAGCTTATTTTGTTCTTCAGTTTGAAGAGATCTGGCTCAGAACACAAAATAGGCCAGTGATGGCTATTTACTTGTCTGACACTATTCCAACCTCAGACTTCATTTGAAAAAGTTGGGTTGGGACTGCAGTAAATGTTACCGCAAGGTGCTGAAAAGTTCCTGCTTACCTGTGCCCTCACTGAGGGTTGAGTGCAGTGGCTGCGATGGTGATATTTCATTATTTCAATTCAGTAACAGTAAAATGTCCTTAGCAAATCGAGACCCTCAGACTTGGCTACTGCTGCCTGCAAGGAGCAGTCAGCATGTCAAAGATACTGGTCTGAAGCAAAACAGGTTAAGGCAGAGGATGCATGATTCCTGTTGTAGTGACAGGGAATTAATCTCTTTTTGTCTGAAGGGTTGGAAGTTACAAAAGAGTTCAGTACCTTCTGGGATTTCCTAAGCCTGTCAGGGTCCAGTCGCCCATAATAGTCACTTAACCTTATTAATAATTTTACTCCACATATTTCTTATTTTTGATCCCTTGACATTAAATGACTTGCCCAAGTTCACACAGGAAATCTGTGACAGGCTTAGGATTTAAACCCAGATGGCCAGACTTCTAGTCCAGGTCCTTAGGAACTTTCCGGGGTGGCTTCTCTGTAAGCTAGATCCTGAAAAAGAGCCTGTCAGTCAAGTGGCACTTCCAGCAAGCCATAATACCTTTTAGACTAGAAACCTACAGAGTAAACCTGCATTTTGTCACCATTTTTGCACAGTGTTAGTGTATCTTTTAGTGATGCATTGCTAAAAACTGTCATTTGAAATCTTGAATTACAGAAATCTCCGAGTCTTATTTTAATCATAATCCTATGCTTAGCTAGAGAACCCTATGCAGAGACAACTCACCTTGACTTAATTATATACGTCTACAGTGCCTAATTTGTGGTGATGTCATTTATCTGATGGCAAAGTTTCAGAGAGTGAGGGACTGCAATTTAATTTCACTGTTGCTTTGTGCTGTTGTGGCAGTTTGACTTTGGCCTCGAGATGTAGCGGGGCACTGTGTCCTTTAGAGGTTTCTCCATGGGCTGGCTGGAACTAGAGTCTCCTGCCAGGTTTGGGTACAGCCCAGACAGTGAGGCAGAGCTCTGTCACCCTAAAGGAGCTCCAAGCCACACAGTTCTGCTGTCTCCAGTGCAGCCACTGTATTAAAATACTTTCTATTTCTTTTGAATTCTTGCTGTGAGATTGAAAATTAATTACCTAGAGGAGGGGTGTCCAATCTGTGAACCTCCAAGGACAGTTTGGTTGGTGCCGTACCCAGCTGTGGTACCCTGTTTCCCGAGGGCCCCTCAGGAGCAGGGCAAGGGCTGGCTGGGTTTTCCCATAGTGAGCTTCCACTCACCACCTTTCTCTGGGATGTGAAAATACCTACAGCCTCATATATGACAACAGGCTCAGATAGAGCATACAGGAATGTGCTGGCATCCCTCGTACCTTGGTGACTCTTCTCTTAGTTCAGTTGTTCATTGAATCACAGACTGGTTGGGGGTGGAAGGGACTTCTGGAGGTCATCTTTTCAACCTCCCCATGCTTCAGCAGTGCCATGTGGCGCAGGTTGCTCAGGACCTTTTCATTAATCCTTAGTGACAGTGACAGCCAGGAGCCCACAGCAAGTTCCCAAGTCGTGTCCAAGAAGGGAGCAGTTGGAACAGACTGCACAGAGTCCCTTGCTGGCTGCAGCCCATCGCAGCTTCCCACCTTCCTGGGACGCTGGCAGGACCCCATGTCGCGTGCAGCCCTCTCTGCCCTGAGAATGAGCTGTGAGACCCAAGCGGCTGGTGAGATGGGGCTGCTCAGCGGGCATGGCACCTGCGCACGGTTTGAGGAGGTAGGCAGCTTTTCCTTCTCACACTAAGTCTCCTTCATGGCATTGTCTCTGCAGAACTACAATGAAGACTTTCTCAGCATGCCTGCTAAATGTTTGCAATCAGTAAATGGGAGTATTTAGGTTTACATGCACCCCATGTACTCAACGTCACAGAGGCCAGAAATAGAAATGTGATTTTCTTTCTAACCTTGTGCGTCAGCCTGCATAGTAAGAGATTCTGTGGCTTTGTGTTGTGTTCTTCTTTCGCATTGCTGTAAAGATATCTGATTGAATACTAAGTATTACTTATTCTATCAAAAATCACAATGGGATGCTCCTGCAATCTTTTATTGTTATGTTGAGCCTCTTTTTTGTAGTGCAAATAACAATCACTTGTATAAAATTTGTGCCTGTCACAGCATCTTTCTGCTTTCCTCTCAGATCTTTGTATGATGGCAGTGCGTTGCCTATAAGCAATAAATTAAGGAAGGATTTTGATAAAGTCTAGGAGACTGCACATAGCTTTTCAGGTCATGTGTTTGCTTAGTAATAATTAATAGATCTGTAAACTGTTAAAAATAAATAAATCACATCTCTTTCAGGCTTCTGCTCTTGCGCAGAAGGTTTGGAGTAAAGTCCAAAGAGCTTGCAGGGACATATGCTGCCTGCTTCCAGCTCTTGTCCAGGGTTTGTATCATCGTATTAGAATTTCAAGATCACAGAACAACATGACAGTAGCCATTTTACATGTCAATATAGAGTCTGTTAAGTCTAAACCCCTGACTTTGGGTTCCTTTCTCTTTCTTTCCTCACTGAGACTCTTTGGAATTTTTAATTTACACTGCTGCTGAAACTGATGTCTGTGGTTTTTGTGTTAGTTACCTTTTTTAAAAGCTTTTATCAAGTTCTTAGGAAATATGTACTCTTCCTTATTAAGTCCAAAGTATATTGTCAGTCTGCTGAACTTCTGATGTAATTGTTAAGCAACGTAAATTGTGCCTGAACACAGTACGTGCAAATAATTATTTGTTTTAACATTTAAAGATGTTTTAACATTTAAAGATACACAAACTTGGACCCGATGAAAGCCTGACTTACAATGTTGTAATTCACACTTAGTGGCAGAGGCAGCTCCAGAGTTACTCTCTATTCATTTCTGCCTGCCAGCATTAGCATGCATGGCTTTGGTGCAGTTGTGCTCCAGAACTGTGCATGCAATCATTCAGTTTGTCCTGATAAATGAGAGTGCTTGTGCTTGCAATTTTACCAGCACATCTTTTGAGAATTTATTTGAATGCTGTGGTTTCTAAACCACCTTCATCTGAGGGGAATGCAGTTTTGCAAAGCCAGTGAAATTACTTGGTGAAGATAAAAGTGAGACCTCTGCTTTTCTGTCAGTTATGTAAAACAGGAAATAAAGAAAAAGAGTGTGGTCTGGGATAGTAACTGTGGACTACACGGTTATGTGGCTCTACCTGGATTGGTATCTTGCAACAAATATTTACTCAGCGTCCTTAAGAGCACAGGCGCAAGCATAAAGAGATTGCTCCTCTCAGAGGTCGATCTAACCAGGTGTCCAGTGTTGGACAGTGTCCAGTGGACAGCACAAGCGCAGGATGAAAACATCACAGTACTTTTTGGAATAATCTCCTGGCACCCAACCAATTAGGGGAAAGGATCAGAAGCAGTTTGTTGGTATTTAATAACCCTTTGTGTATTTTTCATCTATGGCTATGTCCTGGTACCTTTTGAATCTCCTCAAAGCTAAAATTAAAAAATTCATAAGGCCCATGACAAGGAGATCCAAACGTTAGTAACCAGCTGTGTGAGAAGAGCTGTCTTTCTTGTTTTGAACATGCTGATATAATTTGATAACCCTTAATTCTTTTATCAGAAGACAGGGTGAGCAACTGTTCCCTGTCCTCTACCGTGACACTAGTGATTTTATAGCTCTCTGTAGACACCCTCATGCTTTCCTTATTCTGACTCAACTTTCTCAGACTCAGTTTACAAACAGGTGAAATAGGAAAATGATGCTATCTGTTCCACAGCAAAGTAACTGTTCTGATCCTTAATTATGTTTTAGATAGCAATAGCAAACATAATGAGGGTAGTGAGAATTTTTTAGTTAGTGACTCTCAACAGACTTTATCCATTTAGAACATTGTGGAGGTACACAGAGGCTGAACATTTGAGAAAATTATATGGGGATTGATAATGAGTGATTTGTTAAGCTGTTACTGCTCAGTTTTCTTTGTAATGGAGAAAAGTGTGAAACCTGATTGAGAGGAAAAATACTCTAGATATGTGTAGGGAAATGGTTGTGCTCTATAGGTACATCAGTGCACATCTCAAGCCAACTGGCATCTAGATGATTAGCACAAACCCTGGAAGAAGTAGAATGAAGACAAGTCACAGTTTATCCTTTTAAAGTTTCTTCAATGATGTGGTATATCAAAAAGCTTAAAGTGGCAAGCTAGAGCCCCCCATTAAAAAAAAAAAAAAAGAAAGTGCTCTGCAAACTCTAGATCAGTTAGTGTAATAAAAATGGTGAGGAAAATCTGGAAATAGTGCTAGATGGGGGGATACAGAGATGAAAATTAATATGCTTTTTTATATGCAACTTGTGTATGGGCTGAACTTAAGTATTGCTTTTAGTTGCTGGCATCTTCTTATTAGAAAGATGTAGGAAGACAAACTGGAGGAAGCTCAATAGAAACTCAGTATATGAATTGGGTGGAATGTGGCATATGATTAAATACCCTTAAACATTTTCTGTTTAAAAATATAGTCTTTCAATCCAGTGTACATTAAAATACAAATAGTAAACAGGAGTCAAGAAAGAAAAAAAATTTCAATCAGCAGAAAACGAGCAAAAGAAGCTGCAGCTTTTAATATTTTTTTACTGTGGAGAAATGGCACAGAGCAGCATAATGTTTGGTGTTTTATTCTAAGTAACACAAAGTAAAACTGGAGAGATTAGATGAATCTTTGAAGGAAGGGGAATATTTTACAAACTGACGATATGCAGCAAGGTAAATTGGCTAGGGGGGTAAGTGGCTACAAGCCTGGATAATGCCACATTATATGTCGTCCCCTTCTCAAAAAGCAAGGAAGTTAGAGTTCAGTTCTTGTAACCCAAGAGGGAAAAAAAGGTGCAAGTACATAAATGTGCACGTTGATGACACACTGTTCCTGCGCCTGAGTGTTCAGCGGGTTCAGCTCAGATGCCAGCTGTATTTTGGAGGCTCTGGCCCAGGCTGCTGTCCCCTGGCCTCACTCACGCGCAGTTCTCCAAGAGGAACGGAGGTGGAAGGTGCTGCATGGCGTTGCGGTGTGGTGGAAGGGGTTCATGTCTTTGGATGTCAGTGTGCTCTGGAGCTGAGCGTGGTGTCTTGCAGAGCTGTCTCCATCTTCTGCTCTCCTCCCTGGAGACAGCAGGTTTCTGTGTTTGAGCCCAAGTGGACCGAGTTGAGCAAGGGGGGGAGAGAGGAGTAAGTGGTGCTGCTGGGCTGAGCCAGGCTCTGCCTCCTTTACTTCTGCAGAGTAATACCTGCTCTGTTAAAGAGAATGGAAATATTTGCGGAGTAAGGTACCACGTACTAGTAATAAAAAAGCCTGAGTCTAGTCTTACATTAATATTTATTTAACACCACAATGTTAAGTGAATAGCAGTGTAGAGGAGGGAAGCTATTTATTTTTCACACAGCAGAGGCATTTTGAAAAACAGGAGATGGTAATGCAAAGTTGCTCAGAGGAGTGAGCGGCATGAATGCTGGACGTGCATATAAGAAATTCTGGAAGACCGTACTGCTTTCAGCTCACTGGGCGGAAATTAAAAACAAATAATCTGTGTGTCAGTGGGATAGCAGAGAATAATTTTGGAGCCTGCTGTTGTTTTCAGATTTATGTTTTTATTAATTTACTTCTTGATTTTAAGCTCAAAACATAGCTACTACAACTGCAGGGCTACTAATAATTTACATAATTTAGTGCCCGGGATCTTTAAATGGGTGAAAAGACAGAGGGATATTGTAATCTGGTTTTGGATTATGCTGCCTGACTGATCTTCGGTCATTGTTTTCCTAACTCTCAATGGAAGGATGAAGTGTCTGGGTGGGATGTGTGAGTAGCTATGTCAAAGCAGGGACCTTGCGTTATATTTCAGAAGAATTTCTTGTAGTCCTTCTTCCTTTCTGGAACATTTGGATTTCTTTTCTTTTAAAATATTGGAATTGCTTTTCCAGTTAAAAACCGTTTTCACTATTGCCTTGAAACCTTCATAACCAGTATCTTTTTCATGAGATGGTTGAGACTGCATGGTTGATTTTGCCCATGAAGCAAATGTATGGAATCAGATCTATTTGCTATAGCTGAGGAAGGCTGACAAACTTCCTGGAAAGTACTTTTTAACCAAACCCTTTTTACTTTTTTCATCATGAGGTGGTTTGCAGAGAATCCACTGGCTGTATGGACAGCAGAGAGGGTGGGGTGTTGCTTGCAATAATTTGGTGACTGTTCAGTAAAAGCAATGTGATCAAACTAAGCAAGCAACATTTGAGGCACACACTAAATTTTGAAATGCTTCTGCCTCGGAAAAGTCATCTTTCATGTGGTTGTGATTCAGCCCGGAGATGAGTTCCAGGGAGAAATGAGAAATAGAAATGCACATACTGGCTGGTAATTGTGTGAATAGCAATGAGTGGGTAGTTCAAAGCCAGTAGATTTCAACTATTGGGTTTCTCCCAGTTTGCTTTTTCACAAGTAGCAATAGTGGCAAGGGATAAGCACTTTTGCTTGTTACTTTGTGGGGTCTGAATTATTTCCTAGAAGGATAGATGTTCCTCTGCAACATGCTAGATGATGAGATTTTCTGTGTGCCATATTTCAGCACAGGTTCAACAAGAAAAAAATTCTCTTGTTTTATTAGTCTATGCAAATTATTTCCTGTAGCAAGAAGAATTTCAAGCACTATCTAGGTCATTACTGGTAGAATTAATTAGTTCATTAAAAAGTACCACAAAAGAAATGTAAATCACAGTGCCCATCTATTTTGGGCAGATCATTGAAGTATATACTTTTAAAAAAAACCCCAAACCCCACAAACAAAAACCTTTCCTTGGCTTAGAAATGGAATAGATGGTTGGGCAGTTCCTTCCCTTTTCTATTTTTAACAACATGGTGGCAGCCGATGTAACTCATTTGATACATGTGAAGACCAAAGTGGGAATATCACAGCTCTGTACCATTCAGAATTGTACTTGCAGAGAGTTAAAATTATACCGAAGACGTGGACTTCATTTTCCATGGCATGGTGATAAAATATGTGAGATGATCAATGTAGATAAAATACTTGTTTCCTTGCTGCTGTTAAGCATTTTCTTATCCACGGTGAATACCTTTACCTGTGTTTAAAGTTTAGCACTCTCATTTGCTTTTGATACAAAAGTATGGTCAATAGTGATCATGCTTAGCAGCCATTTGACTCTTCTTGCTGCATTTGTAGGAGCCATGTGCACTTTTGGCAGTTCATCCATGGTGGTAGCAATGGAAAATGGTATGCTTCCCCCAGATCATGCTACCCGTGTGCTTCTTACGGGCAGGACCTGAGTCGACCACCTCTCCTCCTTGCAGCTGATCTGCACTCCTCCTTGATGGAGAGACAAGGTGGTTCTGCCACCATTGCAGTGACCTTCATTTATGATTCCACGTAATTTTTCTTAGGGCAACATTATGCTTTTTTGAACAACGTATAGTGAAGAGCATATACTGAAGAACTTAAGCGTACAGACGTTCTACCTCCTTCAACACAAACCTTTCATTTATTACTTTTTAAAATTAGAAACATATTTTACTTTAAGGTAACCATTCATTAAACTGAAAGCTTAATCAGCACTTTGAGAATCTGTGAGATGATGAACAGTGTAATATTAAGCAGTGGTCTCTTCTGGGAAGTTAGTGCTTTATCAGCAGATACCAGAAATCAGACTTGGTCTGAGCTGTGAGAGTAGTTGCAGCTATAACCTAACATTTTCTTCATAGATTCAATACTGCAAATGACCAAAAAGGTTACTTATCACCTTGGAAGTTTTCAAAGGAAAAAAAAAATAATTTCTAGCTGAAAGCGTCCTTTTGAGAATTATCTTGTAATAGAAAACAAACAAACAGACAGAAATGGTGAAAAAAAAAGAATTTAGAAGGAGGAAAAAAAGTGTCCTTTACTCAGTTTCAGTTGTTTTTCAGTCAGTAAAATTAGGGAGCTAGCCAGTTTGGAAAAGTAACCCTTAAAAATAAATCTTGATGCTAAAGTTAGCACTCAGAAGTGCAAGACGGTGCTATGTATATTAGTTATTCTTCCTTTTGTCCTAAAACCCCAGCAACCCAAACTCCTCCTGTAAATCTTATGAGGAGCAGGGCAGAAATTTTAAAAGAAATTACTACTGGGGCACATCTTCTGAAACTACAAAAAAAAATTATTTGAAGTTACAGGGTTTTTTTTCCAAACATACTCGTTATTATGTCTTCTAAATGAAAAAAATTATTTCCCTCCTTCCCTGAATTAATTCTGGGCTGATTAAATCTTTTAACAATATTTTTTAACATCTCTGATGTATTTAATTTGTCCAATTCTGAAAAGTACATGGCCTGTAACATGACACAAAATTCAAATGATCATAAAATGTTCATGATGCGCAAATTTATTTCCCGTGTTTCTCTTGGTTGTGTCTGAGTTATGCCATAGAGAGTTTCAGAAACAAAAGCATCAGGTTAGATTTCTGCTGGTATGACTTTGTGCTGGGAAGTTAAGCATGCTGCAGATAGATAGGTGTCAACTTCTTTGAGGTGATTTTTAGAAGTCTTTCATAGAGAAGCATATTCGGTATAGAGGAATAAGTTTAACAGCCAAGTTCAACCTCAGCTCTTTGAGAATATGAAAATACTTGTCTGAAAGAATCTGGAAACTGATGCAGAGAACAAGGGGCTCAAATGTAAATACTTCAGGATAACCTGATGATGCCGTTTTGCAGGACTCTCCTCCCTGCATGGGCTGTTTCAAGTCGTCTGGGCTTACATATAAAAAGGCAAAGTCTGCTTATTTTCCCTCCAGTTTAGAGTGTTTGGGTTACAGTTTTTCTACCTCTGATCCCAAAGAAAAAATACTTTATGTTGCTCAAATGTGAATATCCATTTTGCTATGAGATACAAATGTCCTTCTAGAATCACGTTACTTACCCCAGTGTTTGCAAATCAACATTTCCAGACAAAGGCACACAGTTGTTTCATAGTTATGCATACATTGTAATTGAATTGCCTATTTATTGCTGTTCTTACCAATTTTTCTAACAACTTGCTTACAATTTTTTGGCCAATTTATATGTTCTGTGTTCCCATCAGAACACTCTAGTAAAGAACAAAGATATTTGTTCAGAAAAAGAAAGTAGAATTATTAAAACATAAAGAATGAAATAAAACCAATCTGATAACAAGTTGCCTTTTTTTTCTCATTTCTTTCAGGATAACTGGTCACAGCAGGGATAATTTTCAACTTTTTTTTTTTCTCAAATGTAAACACAGTGTCGTAGTGCAAACATTAAACTGGAATTAAGGGTGATGCTTGGGTATTTATTATGCAGAGTATGCCTACTAGTTTAATGATAGACTTTGACATCTAAAATTAACAAAATTTGTACCTTGTCAACACTGAAAAAGAAAAGCCACTTGCTGTGTTTATTAATTGATTTATTACTTCTAAAAGCATCTAATAATGCAAGAGCAAAATGGTTATTTATGAAATGAAATCTGTAATGAATTCATTACATTTGATTGCAATCAGTAGCATTAGAATCAGAGTTATTTTGTCAACAATGCTGAAAAAAATTGTACAAAATGAACGGTGATGTGGACCATATTTTGCTGTTAAACTAGAGGTTTGGTGAGCTGCCGAACACAGGGAAGGGAGTGACCTGAAGTGAACAAGCAACTTCAAGAATTTTTGGAGAATATTCTGAGTAAAATAGTTTTTGTGATGGAAAATGGTCAGGTCCCAGGTCACACAGGGCTGTGTGGAGTAGGGGCTTGTTAACACCTTGCTGTACAACCAGTAGTGATAAGGAAGCTGGCTGTAAGACTTTGGCTGATAAGTCCTTTAGTGTTTCCCCCCCAGTATCATTGGAATACATTCTTTATTCAGATGCTCCAGGCTTCAGATCCTGGGGGTGGTGACCACCCTACGTTACTCTGTGGCCTGACCCTGCTCCCCCTCCTTCTGTCAGAATGACAGCGACTCCAGCACTGGCTCCCCCCTCCTCCATTCCCAGCCCCTTTTCCCTTCTTGCACGTCTGTCTTCGAAATGACATTCTCCATGGTGTCCTCTAGATATGTTAGAGATACGCTGATTAGTCTTGGGGAACGTGGATGAGTAACTTGTCTGAGTAATTCCTGTGGAAGTGAAGTCATTGATGTTAGTAGAAATGGCTTTAATTTGTTTCTTTTCCAAATGTACCTCATCATGGTATTTAAAATTGTGTAGCGACCTGCTTTTCTCAATTCCACTCATTGTGCAGTTTAGTATTTCAGCATTCAGTTCAGTTTTCAGGTGCTTAATTGACTTAATTTTTCTACAGTGAAGCCCATGATTTTGCTTATATCGTCGTAATTCTCTTTGATATTACTTTAAAAGCCTCAGTGCTGAGAATCTTCCAAAGTAGAGAAAAGTGAAATGAAAATATTGCAATATGAATGGTTTGCTTTTGGGTATTAGCTTTAAAATTTTAATTTGTAGAAAAGGTAAAACATACTTGGAATTATAGAAAAGTCTAATCCTAGCTGAGATCTGCCAAATAAACAGCCAGGCAGCCAGACACTGACAGCAGCACACCAGTGACATGGGATAAAGCTCTTCCTCTTTTTCTGCTCTTCCTTCCCCCATTTGCTTCTGCTGTCTGCTGCCATTTAGCCTCTGGGTTATGCTGAGATGTGAATGCTGCATGAAATCTAATCCTAATGCAGAACTGCATTTTGCTCTGAATGGTCTTTACATCCAAGGTGTATTTTTCTTTTCTAAACCCACTTGAGGCTGGCTTAGTTGCTTGAATGAGGTGTAACGGATCTGCAGACATACTCCCCAAACTATTTCCTTTTTTCCCTTTGGTTGCTTTGAATTTTTCAGATTCTGCAGCTGTGATAATTCTCAATGGTTTTTCAATTTTCTGATGGACTTTTACCGTTTGCCTCTGCTAAAAAAGCATGTATTCTTTTTTACTTCTTAATTTTCAGCACTGTTTCTGACACAGACTCCGGATGATGAACGGGCATGTATTTGACTGGTTTTCTACCTTTACTACAGTGTTAGGAAGATGAGAGATAGTAACGAAAGAGTCAGAGAAGAAAAAAGTGCACTTGCCCCATGTTCAGCAGCATGCATCTCTTCTGCCTCTCTAGAGGTCAAAGGTAGGGGCAGAGCTGCCTTCACAAGACAGAAGAGGCAGAGCAGATGGTATAAGATGAAGGGTTCAGGATGGGCCAGAAATCTCATTTCACATGAAGGTGAAGAATTTTTTAACCGCACATTAAACTAACCCTTCTGAGTGCTAGCCAACCTACCGTTGTAGACCAACAGCTAGTTCTTTCTTTTTGCATATTGAAAGTATTTTCATTTGCAGGCACCATTTGGTTCTGAGAACTAGGCCATTAAAAAAACCCCACACCACTTTATAGTTTAAGATTCACAATAAAATAGCAAGAGTCACAGCACTTGCCAGCACCTGTAATTTCATGAAAAGACTCCATTTGGTGCTTTTTTCCCTGATGGCACAATTCCTGGAGACAAGCATCTATGCAAGAAACCCAACTCATACATTTAGGAATCCCACAATTATAAATCTTTGGAAACGTGTGTGATACAAAACCTAAAAAGCAGGGTATTTTTGGTTTCTAATCTTGTGAATTCCAAATCTACTCTCATGGCCTTTTAATGATGATAAGCAATAATATTGTTGATAACATGATTTTCTCCCTATTATGAAGAAAAGAGGAAAAAAGCAGCAAGGTTATTTTATACGCTTCTTAGCATTACTTTTCAAGGTCTTTTATTGATCCTGTGTTTTATAGATAACCAACATATTTTAAATCAACAATTTTATTTTTATTTAAATTAGGCTGTAATTTTAAAAGCACTGAAATAATAATAATAAAGCTTTTATATTTGTTTGCTATAACATTTATTTATTTATAAAATAGCTGCTTCAATATGAAATAAGGGAAAGGAGGAAGAATCTAGTCACAAGCCATAGGACTTTCATTAAATATTTTGAGTATGAGAAGGTTTTCACAGAAATGCATTTTGTTCTTCTGTTGTAAAGATGTAGGCATACACTCTTATAGCATAACTGCATTTTACTTCACACAGAAGTATAACATATATATTTATGCATGTGCAGTTAACTTTTGTAGGCATCCGATGAAAGCACGAAGTAGAAATTCTACTAGACGTACTGATATATTAATACTCAATAAAATGCCCTAAACCTTTTTTTGTATTCCAGCTACTATATTTATTTGAATAACAAGCAAACATATTGTGACAAAACGTTTTTAGGAATATGGTCCTTCTTTTACAACTAATAAGTATGAATAGTAAAAAAAAAAAAAAAAAGCTACCTGGAGAAACTGTGGAGAATTCCTAACAATTTCCAAGTAATAGGAAACAGGGTACTGCTTCTTAACAGATACGGAGTAACCTCACTGCCAGCTGGGAGCCTGCCCTTGCTGACAAAATTGGCTTTTTGAAAACATTTTCCTGGCCACAATGAATGTTTCACAGGCTTATTCAAGGTCAATATGGCATTCATCAGAAATCTTTGTTTTTCATGTGCTGGTCTTTTCTTCCAACCCTTTTAGAGTTGGTGGTCAAATAATTTTCTGCCAATGTGTTTTCTTTAATTTGAAAGCAGAAAATGGCATGGCATAGCATTGCTTTTGATATAAAATATAGTGGTGAACTCCAAGAGGAAATAAAACAGGACTTCAGGACCATTACTTACTAAAGAAAGAGTAAGGCTTATGCCAAATAGACCTACATTGATCACGGATAAATTTAGATGGAATTCAAAATAAGTTTTCTAATTATTGAAAGGATGAGATGTTGAAACTGGCTTTTAAAGAGTTAAAAACAGTCAAATTAGGTCCAAGACAGAACTTGTTAAGTTGATGGAGAGGATGCAGTTGTCTGTGACAGCACAGGATTGGACTTGGAGGAACTGTCATTGCCCTCCAAGCCTATGTTCCCCTGTCCTGCTGGCAAGAATTGTTTTATTGATCTGTTTGTTCCATGTAATTGGAGGAATCGCATGGGCCCTTAGGACCATGCCTATGTGAGGGTGTTTATGCTTGCGGTGCAAAGTCTGAAACCTGCAGAGTCAGTTCCATGTTTCACAGTATTTCTGAGCCACAGGTGCTGGCAGAGCCAGAAGGGACCAAAAAGTATGTTTGGCATTTCCCTTCTTCACACTCCCTTCCTTGGCCCTCTCAAATCTTACTGTTATTACACAGACAGGTCTGTGTGTACAAATGTTCACACACACTTGTGAAAGAGTCTTTGACTTGAGGTGTCTATAAGGCCTCCACTTTCAGCGTTTATCCCAGCATGGCTTCTTTCTGTGTACCTCTAATCACTTGGGTTTGTCAGTCTTGAGACATCAAGTCAAGTAACTTATGCAGCAAATGTCCTTCCTGTGTTTTTGCATCCGTCAACCCTCAATTATTACGTAAATGCATCTACCAACTGCAATAAATGGAACTATTCTGCTCTCAGTTATAATTGCTTCCACAAATAAGCAATTTGAGCTGAAGCCACTGCATCTTCTCCTGCATGATTATGCAATAGTGGGGTGTCTATGAGTCACTGAAATCACCCCCCGTGCTAAATCTGCCACTTGCCAAGGGACTGCCTTGCCTGTGCAATGAAAATAGATTGAGAAGGTAACAGTGATTTGTATCTACCTCTAATGTGATTCCTTACCATGAGAAGATTAAGCTAAGGGATTTTTTTTGTTTTGTTTTAATTTAAGACAATTTTAAAAGGCAAAATCTTTTTCTTACAGAGTAGAAAGATAAATTAATATGTTTTTAGTCTGTGACATTTTGCTGTCAGGTGGTGTATTCTATATCCTGGGCTAGATTCTCATTTGATTATAACTTAATAAATTCTCTGAAGCAGCATTTTAAAATGCAAAAATAAGGTATGTTGTATTTAAATGGTGGTATTAATGGATTTCAAAAAGTAAAAATAACAGCTTAGTAAGAATTAGCTTTGTTGATAAGGTTGCAATATTGCAATACAGGAAGTCTTTCTAACTCCACTCGAGAGAAAAGAGTTAGCTTCATGACAGAGTTGTGTTGATAGCTAATTTTAAGCGTGGCTTTATTGCAGTGGGATTCAAACATGTCTCAGAGAATACAACTACCCCAGCTCACGTTTTAAGAAAGCTGGCATTTAAAAGGCAAAATGATTCTCTGTCACTTACCCATGACTGGAAAAATCAATGTGAAGGATATCTCTGATTTATACTGTGATTGCCACAACAGTAACAGTGTCTTTGTCTTGGTGATTTTGCCCTGCTAAAAAGCAATCTTGGCACAACATTCATTAAACATGGCAGGTTTTGTTTGCTAATTTTGAATGTATGCTGTAATGTTTTGGCAATGTAGAAGTATTCCTGACAAAGAGATGATAAAAAGATGTTTTGTGATTTAACTCTCCATTGATTGCAAAATGAATTTATTTTTATTTAGCATATTTAAAGCATGACCCAGCAAAGAAAAGTGATGTTGCTCCTAATCCATTTTTAACAGTGGTCTTCTTAGTGCCCCTCAAAGCATTGCCAGTGTGTTATAGATAGAAAAGCACAGAAGTGTATCTATATGAACTGTTCACTATAGGGAACACTTCTCCCTATTCCCTCCCGCATTTCTGCCTCCAAATCTGTTCTTCGTTTCCATTCATTTTACAGAACCTGTGCTCTGCCTCGGAAGCAAAACATTGCAGGAACTTGCTAGTGCTGGGAATGGACAGGCATTGAATGCAACAAAGAGCTGATGTTTAGAATAGCATTCACGACCGAGAAAAGGCAACTGTGGACAATTAAATGTCAGAGGGAAACTGAAATATTCCTTAATCGCAAATGTCATCTCTCCTTCCATTGCTTCCTGTGGTGGGCCACTGTCAAGGAACCTCAGCTGAGGACCATGCACCAGCAGCCCCAAAGTGTGCGGTCCCTGCTCCTTGGGCTCACTGACGGCATTTGCCAGGGAGAGCATGAAAGATGAACGGAACTGGGGAGAGGCCATGAGCTTCTCAGAGGGATTTTGGAAGATCTGTGCTGCTTTGTGTTTGAAATGTTCCTTTTCCTCTGAAGGAAGGGGAAGAGTGTGTTCCAGTTCAAACTGGGCACTGGAAGCGAGTGGTGGTTTCAGGGAATTGCCACTGCAGAAGGGCCCATGGCTGACATGAAGGGAAGGGATGGGGGAGAGGAGGAGAAACTTTCTGAACTCTCCATAAAGAATATAAAGGCAGAGGTAGCACCTGTGCTTAGCTAACCATAGGTGGAATCTACTTCAAATTTACATGCACATTTTGCATAGGGTAATGACACTACAGTACTCTTCACTTGTGGCTGAGTTTGTCTTTATGTTAAAATCACATTGGGTTACTTTTGCCTTCTGCTGCCCCACAACCCACTGGCTTGCCCTTGTTATACTGTACAAACCTTCCTGTATAAGTCTAAAGGCTGCAGCACAGACTGATGATAATGCAGATCTCAGTGTTGAGCTGTTATGACAGGGTAAGGCCCAATATTTGTAGGGTGTGTTTAGCCAAAATGGACTTTTAGAACAGAAAAGGTACCTTTATAGAATTATTCGGGAAATCTATTTTTAGGTTTTTATTGATTCTCTGTGTAATCATTAGGAAAGGTCCAACTTTGTCCTCTGACAGCATCATAAGTCTGATGTAATTCCAACAGGAGGAAAAAAGCAGGGAAGAATGCTTGCTTTGTGTCACATAACCAGAGAGGATCAGCACAGGTGATGGTGTGGGCAGTAAGTAAGTATAAGTTTTGAATGGCTTTAATGGATAGGAGGATGAGTAGGGAATTGTACATAGAAGAAGAGCAGAAGTCAAGATCTTGGCTTAAAAGAGTCAAAAACGTAATTCCAGAAACCCTAAAGAGTAAGATCTTTCTGGCTCCATATTGGACAGAGAAGCAGATAAGGTAAATCCTTAAATCTACAACAACTGAAATATTTCTATTACGCTATTCCAGGTGTTCCATTCAGGATCAAAGTAATAATTTATAAACTGTAGTACAAATAGGTATAACGAATAACATTCCAGCCCAAATGAACTATCAGTCTAAGCAACTTTAAATATTGAGAACTCCAACAAATTCAGTGAATGATAGAAAATGACACCCTCATCAAGAGTTCATTTGCTAGAAGGGTGCTTTAGTTCAGCTAATCAAAAATGTTTTCTATTACTGTGTAGGACTGTCAGCAGTCAAGCAAAATAAATGGCTCGATCCTGGGTGCATTGGAAATAAATGTGCTTGGATCTTAGTGCAGTTGTATCAGCTATTTGAAGATTATGAATGATAAAAGGATAAATTTGATGTTGCTGACTTCAATAAAGAATAACATTAAGGTAGCTGCAGGCACGCAGCTTTTAAGATGTTGCAGTATAAAAATTCGCCTTTATGCCTTTATAGTATATGCCTGCAGGAAAACTAGTTAAAAGGCAAATAAGCATTATAAAAGAACTAAGAGAAAAGCTTTTTCTCATAGTAATTGAGAGAAATCTGTTATGAACTGTTGAATCTGCAATGTAATTTAAATATATTATTTCCTTCTCAAATTAGAGTCTAGGAGTTGCTGGCAAATTATCCTTGTTGACGACTGTGATGCTGTTGCTGGTCTATACTTTCACATTGATACATCAGAAGTTTTACTTCTAGAAGAGAAGTAGTCACAGGGAGAATCTTAATTTCATTAAAACTTGCTTCTAGAAGGAAGTATACTGTCTGCTGACTTAGCGTAGGTAGGGTCAAATCTTCTTCCACCCTCAAGTAGTTCAGGACAGACTGATCTGGGGACTAGGCAGTAGGCACAAGATCGTCAACAAGATCAGTCACAAGATCAGCAACAGCTTTTGCCTTTTTTTCACGTGTGATCGGCACCCCTGACCAGCCCTGCTCCGCTTTGGACATCTGCTCCATCATGCAACTAAATTCATGGCAGATTCATGCCTTTTGTTCCAACCTTTTGATGAAACCTGAACAGGACTTGCAGATTACGCAAAGTTTTCCCCTTCAGTATCACACCTCGCAGATCACAGCCTCCTCTTTTAAAGGACTAGCAGATCAATACCAACAGCCCCTTTTTCAAGTGAAGTGTACATCACAAAACCAGAACTATTAGTTGGTTGTCATCTTCACAAACATAGAGACACTCGATGGTTTTAATGGATGTAGTTTGTTTACACACAGCTTGAGCAGACAGAAATATTACATACCATACTTCCGAGTCAGCTTTAAGTCACACTGGGAGGGCAGTAAAGGAAAAAGCATGGCCATCCCATGAATTATACCATAAATCATAAAATACAAAAGGAGCAAGTGCTTCTTTACTAGAGAACAAGCTGTTGAGTAGAAGGTCGTAATGCCGCAGATTTCTAAGTGTTGTTAAAAGGGAATTGTCTAGTCAAACGGGGCAATTATCTCTTTCAAAGACATCTTCGTAAATGGAAATCAATATGGTTGTTAATGGTAATAGGTTTCCAAGAGTGGTATGAATGTACCTGGTAATTTCTAGGCAATTGAGTGATAAAAACAAGTTCCATTATACTTGATTGCATTTATTTTTTTATCCTCTTCATAGAAGTGGCTCTAGGAAACTCTTGTGTACCTTGGATTAGCCAGCCAGTCTGGTTTCAACCCTCAGGTTAAGACTAAGGTAGAAAGCTGCTAGTTCATTATGTATATAATCTGCTTCTGCCTTTTTCTTTTTGAGTATCGGCAAAATCTGTAATTCAGGCTCTGCCGATGTGTATCACTAATTTCTGGAACTTTGCACCAAGTTTACTTTGTCGCCAGGAGCAAAACAAAATTTCTGTGGGACTTAAATGGTGGAAAACAGCTGTTTCCAATTAAATGCTGTGACAGCACTGTGAGGTTCCTACAAGCCTGAATTTTACTTCAAAGAACAAAGGGACTGAACAACATCAACCAAGATCTTTAATTGCAATTTCTGTGTATATACCTTTATATACATTTATTTATTTATTTATTTATAAAATCTCTGCAATAAATGCTGTAACAAAATATTTACATGCTCCTTTTTGATACCCAGATCAGCCTCAACAGTGTTTACAAAATACTGCCAGTAAAGGTGTCACTCGAAATTGGATTTTGACACTGTTGTCTTCCATTCATCGGAGCATAGCACCAGTAAATTGGTATGAGTTTTTACAGACAATGGCATTTAAAACAATTCTTGACTCAGCCAACAGCTATGATTTATTGTCAGTTAGTTGGAGCTGCCAAAGCACCAGACGCAAAAAATTGCTTTGGAAAAGGTCTGTATGGGTGGTGTGCCTGCATTTTGCCTCTGTGGCTGGTGTCAACTCCAGTAAATTCCAGGAAAGAATTTACAGGAGAGTGATGAGGCCCAGGTAGAAAACCAACCATCAGTGAGATGGGGTTTCATTTACATGCTGCAGATCGGTAGATAGATGATTGGCAATGCTGTTGCTTATCAGCTGTGTTCTGCATTACTATAGGCTGTCCACCCTCTCTCTCGCCCTGTATGTGGCTAGTATTTGTTCTTTCTGACCACCTGTGTAGGGGGAGGGGATGAACTTCTTTAACTTGGTGTGTCTTGTAGCACTGAGATACTGTTTTCTCACTGTGAGGAAAAAATTATGAAAGTGAGGCTGTATTTTTCCTGTTCTTCCACAAAAGATATTGGCATTTTTCTCTACAGCACCGTGTTCATACTGAATGTTCACTGGTAGTCCTACAGGCATCCTCACCACTGAATTGGTTGATTGTAATATTCAGAGCATTAAGGAAAAAGACCCAGCAAATGGAGTTTTCACCGTAACTGTCTTGCATGATTATTGCTGTAGATGTCTTGCAGTGATTTAATCTGTTTACTAGAGACAGAAATGTGTAGCCATTGCAAACTGTCTATAATAATTAGTTCATGATAACAAAGTTATGCCTGGATGAGTGCAATGCAGACTCCTGAGTGCATTTTTATGGAAAAATATTAACAGTGCTGAGTTAGATGAAACTGTACTAATCCTGTTGTTATCTGTTCTATTTATATTTTATAAGCAAGAGCTGTCAGCTTGATAAATGCAATAGAAGTTACGTATACACAGTTATTTATGAAATTATTTGAATGAAATCTCAGTGACAGGTAATGACCCTGTGCTGAGGTATGTGTCAGTGGGTGTTTCCTCTCAACCTTTCAAACAGGGGTACCCCAATTTCTCCAACGAGTCTACTTCTTGTCTTCCTTGAGGACTGCACTAAAGGTGGCTAAAGGGATAACCACAGTTTCTCACACAAATGGATCTTGCCTATCGTGGAAGGTTATCTACTGTGGCTTTTTTCCACTAACACCCTTTTTCCTGACATTTTGCCCTTCTGATGCAAGCTCACTGTGAGCAGCTTTGCCATCCTAGTGCAATGGTTCTGAAAATGCCTCCTGTGAGAAGCCGAAACTGGTTTTCATCAGAATTTTCCATTCATTTTTTGAAGGGAAATAAATTGATCCCCAGTTGTTAAGACGATCTCTGTAGCATATATTTGAGAAGCCAGCACATGAGAAGGGTACTGATGGTCCTTTCTGTGGTACAAAAGCAGTGTCTAAAGCCTTTTCATACTCTAAAACCCAGCCACTGAGATGAGAGAATAGTTGCTGCTCCTTGCATGTTCTATGGGAAGGCTGGAAAGCGTCTTACCAGTGTCTGCAGAATGGTTTGCTAGAAAGCAGGGACATGTTTCAAGTTTTTTGAGGGGACACACTGAACGAAGTGTGTTGCCTAACAGTTAGATGCTGCATGCTTACACAGGTGGCTTGCTCATTTCTGAGTGAGACTTGCTTCTGATTTTCTACAGACATGGGTGGTGTTTGCCACTGTCTAATTCGATCATTGTTATTGCCTTCATCAGAAATGGAGTGAGGCTTTCCTGCTTTCTGAAGAGGTAGAAGGAGATGTTCAGTTGGTAGCTGACATGACAAACTGCACAGACATTTTAATGCTGTTTGGGACAGCGATGGTAACTGAAGCCACGTTTCCTAACCTGAAGTTCACTGAGCATTTTCCCTGAGAAGGTGCCTTCTGGAGAAAATTGCATGTATGTATGTCATAGACTTATCCTTGCACATGTACAGGTCCCAAAAAAGGACACAGTAAATACAGCAATACTTGGACCAGGGCTTTACAAATCAGATTGAGCTGAGTTCCTCTTTTCTGCCTGCTCTTTTCCTGCTGTCCCTTTGAGATTTTCCTAAATGGTTCCCCAATCCAGTAACAGTTTCTGTTGTAGAAGTGGTAGCCAACTGCTCAGTGGTTTCTTACTGAGAAGGGTACCTGGGCTATTTAGGGCTTTGTCTGACAACTGTGTGGGAGGTGGGTGTTCCCTAATTCAGGAGAGCAGTACACGTTCCAGGGGAGGAGTTGACTCTGCTCCAAGACTGGAGCTGTGGATCTGGAAGGAGAAATAAAGGACAAGGACCACCTCTTCCAGCAAGTGGCTCATGGGACAGGTGGGTGGTACAGGGCGGCTGGGGCTGGAAGGAGCAGGGAGAGCTCCGGGGGCCGCAGAGCTGCCACTTAATGCAGCAGATGTTCAGCTTTGGTCTCTGCTCCTCCTTTTGCTGCAGCCCTGCTCCTCTTGGAGCTGGTGCCAAGGGAAGGGATTTGCACATCTGACATCTTTCAGCCAGTTTTAAAGCAAAGCCAGAAACAACTGTTGGGGAGGCAAAGGGAGCTTAAAAAGGTTTCATTTGCCCTTTGCTAAAACTGCCCCTTTCTGACTGATTATTTTTCTTTAATAATTCCTTTACTATGGAAAATGTAAGTGCCAGTGGATCATCAGGCACTTGTTGCTTACATGTGGTTTAGCTGCATGGCACTTTTAGTCTTAATAGAGAAAACAGAGATCAGGCACCGCCTTTGTGGGAGCATGTGCCTCCAAGCCAGCTGTGTGCGTGGGGTGTGCCATGTAAGAGCATTTAGTTTTCTTTTAAATTAGGGTTTTAACAGCAAGATAGATTTAAGCAAAATGTTCAATTGTGGTTACAATGACTCATTCCATCTCTTTCTTCAATTTTTGTTTAGAAAATACATTAATAATACCGATCCTTATAATAAAGAAGCAGTGGATTCCCAATGCTGTAATGTTTCAGCAAAGTTCAACTGATCTGGTATCTTCAGTTTCACAAGTCACTACAGAAATATTAACTGGGTAGCCTAGCCATACATTTTAGGCCAAGTGAAGTCTCTCTCCAGTGACTTGCCCTGTGCCTGCGTGCCTGTTATCAGCTAGGTTTGAAAAAAGAACGTGAATCCCAGGTGTTCAAATGGACTGTCCACTCAGCTAAGCAGTTAACTGCTGTAGTTTTTACATTCATTGGTGTGATTTCTCATTCATTGGTTGCAGCTGCAGCTGATTAGAGGTGACAGAGGATTTACCTTTGTCTTCTGAAGTACTTTAAAATGTCAGAAAATTAGATTTCCTTTGAAATTGAAGCAGTGGATGTGACCGTTACATCCTTCCATTGCCGTGTGTTTTGCACAAAGTAGGCTTTTCCATTTTACATATTGCTATGATAGTTTATCTCTGTATAACTCTGTTTTTGTAGAGTAAGAGATATCTGTAGCTATGGCTAGTTAGTTGTTATTTAATGTTGCAATTGCAATTCTGCCCCACCTGGGGGTCACACTTGTCTGTGCTGACCTGAAGCCACAGTTGTCTTTGGAGAATGATGACAAGAAGCTGCAATGGAAGTCCTCGAGTCAAATTTTGTCCCATGCTGTGGGATCTCGGGGAATGTACTGTTTGCTCTCGCACCATTTCTGTAGTGGATGGAAGGGGCAATGTCTTTGCAGCTGGGTCGCTGGATAAGTGAGATGTTTGGCTCTCTAAGGCAAACCCAACTACCATGCGGGCTGCTATGAACATAGGAAGCTTTCCTGTTCCCCAAATCATGTGTTAAGGGTACATGCGCACAAAGCTTTTCATACAGGATGGATGTACAGGTCGTGTCCCTTTATGCTCCTCTCCTGTGCCTCTGGAAGGAGGCTTGGCCAGGGCTGCAAGAGTAGGCATTTGGCACAGGGCACCACGAGGAGAAAGCCTCCTGGAAAGCCTCACAGCTGCACACAGTCCACGAACGTCTCTGTGCTGCTGTCACTGCTGCCGTCCACTCAACCCTTCTCAGCGGTCAGCGCTTTTTATCTGCTTGCTGGGCATTCCAATCACCTTTACTTTGGCCAATCTCTGGTGTGTGGCAGCAGCCAAGGAGACAGGGCGGGCTGTTGGCACGACGCTTTGTGCTCAGCATCCCTTGCTGTGCCTTCCCTGGGCAGCCGTGCTCTCCCTGGCTCTGCCCTGCTACCTTGGCGGGGCTCCTTTAGTATCACTCATTTGAACTACGTGTCCATCCCCACACCATGACTCATATGACACAAGACTCCTGTTGATTGAATTACCTAATAGCCTTTACAACAAATGGTGCAAAGCTGAGGTACCACAGGGCTCTTGAATCACTTAACGTATTTTGCTTGCTGGTGTGTGCGTGTGTAACATATGCGAGGATTCAAAGCTTAGTTCTGATCCTACTAAAGTAACATAAGACCTAATCCTGTTCCTACCATGGCAGATTTATCGGAGCATGACTGTTAATGCTCTAAAGCTGACAGAGACAGCTACGTGCTGCGGACAGACAGCAGCTGAGAGTTCACTCCTACAGCTACCGTGGGAGCAGGAAAATAGCAATGAGTAATAAGAGTGAGTGGGGAATTTACAGCAATTTAACAGCAAGCAAAATGAATGTAAATTGATAATGTGCTCCCTGCATTAATATTAATTATTTCTCTCACCAAAATAAAATGAAAAAAACATTGTAAGCATTCATTTTAAAGTTTTAAGACTATATTATTAAGGCACTTATATAATGCATTTTGGACCTGCTTTCCTGTTTTGTATCAGAAATAAGAATTTTGGCACAAGATGAACAAGTGAAAAGGAAGAATAATACTCAGAAAACAAAAGTCACGACAACTTCTCCTTGTGTTCTTTTTTTCTTCTCCTATTCGAGATGCTGCTCTGCTGCTCTATGTTCTACAGTTCTTATTCTCTGAGAATGTGATTGATTGCAGTAGGTCTCTGGTAGAATTCAGTCCTGTAGAAGGAGTGATTTAACTTGGGGAGTAGAGGCTTCGGTCACGGTTCATAATCTTTCTGTAAATTGCAGTATATAGCTGTGCTGCTCCTCACAGCACCTTAGAAAGGATTTGCCATCCAAAAAAATTATCACTTCTCCACTTTGTTCCAAGAAAATTGTAATTTGCAGCCTTCAGGAGAAGCACTGCATTTGTTACCTTTCCTGACTAGTGGGGGTTTTCCCCCTGTGCTGTGTGGCTGGTTCATCAGGGTAGAAGGTGAGGGCTGGCTCCCTTGTGTTTTGCCCCTGATCAGATAGGCAGGCGCCTTGCTTCTCCACACGTGTGCTCAAAGATGTGAGGAAGCTATTCAAGGCTGTCTCTGCGTGGTAGCCATATAATATGGGACAGCATACCTCCCTTTAAGCCAAGGATTTTTCTTTTTACATGCCTGTATAGCACATAGCGTGCTTTGGGCTCATATTTAAACAATCAGCAATGATAGTGACATATTCAGATAATAATATTGCAGACCCATCCCCATTAGCTGTCAGAAATGGATCATGGCTCCCCTCCATCTCCCCCATTCCTACTGATAAGTGTTCTTAAGTGCTGGGCTGCATCTTAGGTGCATCATAACCCCATGCCTGCCACCAAAGTGGGTGATGTGCCTGTAGTTTGGGGTGTAGGTACAGACACAGGCAGAGACATTCATCTGTCAGTGCTGAGCAGTCATTCTCTGCAGCTGTTCCCAATCTCTTCTGAGGAAAAGACAGTTGCACAGGTAGAAAAAAATCCTAAAGGATCAATTTGGCCTACAGAATTGCCAGCTGGACCATACAGATCTAGTGTAAGGTCATCTAAGCATGCTGAAGTCATTTTCAATTTTCCATTGCAGAGGAGGAAAAAAAGCTGGAAAATCAATATAATTTCTGTTTTCCATAGGAGACAATGGACAGATTGTATGCTTTAAGGTCAAACAGATGTTTCTTCTTGAAGCATTTTTTTTAATCCATAAAAACAGTGGGAAAATATATAAAGAAGAAAAATGGTTCAAACAGATTAAGGGTATATTTTTGCTTTATTGCAAATATTTTAAAATGTCATCTAGAAAGAAAAACATTTAGCTTTGATTTATCTAATAAAGTCCAGTCATTTTCAAAGCCATCTCTTTCCTTCTTTGTTTTATACAGAAGCAGAATGAACTTTCTAAGTCACAAGTAAGGAAAAGAAGAAAGATGATTTAATTCTTGTTAATAATTGTCAGAAGATGAGATTCAAAAATGGCTGGTGTTTTGGTGTTTAACATCAGGTCTGCTTTAACAAGTTGAAAAGCCATATGCTAAAATACTTGGAATAGTTGTAAAAACAAAAATTCCAATACTACTCTTCAAAATCTCTCTACTAAGAGAAATAGAGAAAGCAAGCTGCACGTTACATGAAAATGGCAACGTATGGATAGCAGCATCAGAGCTGTCACCAGAATGTATTCACATTTTTGGCACATTTAAGTTTGCATGTGCAGCAATGTATGGGTTTAGAGTATGGAAGTATGGAGTCAGTGTTATCTTGACTTCTGATAAGTATCTGTGTTTGCACTGGGGTAATAGAAAGCATATCTTTTCCTCCTGAGCATTTAGACCAAAGCTCACTGTGGAAAACATCGGCTATTATTTTGTGCTTGTACAAACTCTAGTGTGAAAGAGCCCACATGCAAATCAATGGTTTCTTTCTAGCTTCTGAGCCCAGAGTAGCCTGTGCACTCAGCCTTCGAGTCAGGAGCTGAGGTAGCTAAACTTCTTTGCAATGTATCTTCCAGGGAACTTGTGCAGACAATCTCAGGGACCTGCCAGTGACATATGATGTAGGCTAAGGGAATAACGCATCCTTCTTCAGGGTTGTGGTAAAGGTTTAACATACTCTGATCCGTAACGTTTATGAAGACTTTATTCAAAGAGCACTCTTGTGTGCCTTCTGCATTTTCAGCATCAGATAAGAAGCTTTATAACCCTGAATTATTTATAGGTTGGTAATACAGTATAGCTGACCTTTTTATAGGGTAGCATAGTGCAGAAGGGAATGAAGTATTTTAGCACAAGGGTAATGCACACAAGGCACAATCTTGTTGTTTCAATTGTGATGTTCCCTAGCTTTGCTCTCTCCTAGCCATTTTTTTGCAATGGCATTTTTTGAGTCTTATGTGTGAACTGATGGCAAATCATGCAAAAAACATCTCTTAGATTTTGTAGGAGAGATTTCCATTTCAGCTGTGACTGATCAAATGCAGTGTTATAAAACCAGTTTAAAAGTTGTATCCATTCTGCTCATCTGATAAGGATGAGCAATAAGGCCTGTATTTCCCAGTTTATTGAGCCTAAGCAATATCTTTTACCTGCTCTAATGCAAAAGCATTGAATTGAAGAAAACTGGCATTGTACTCCCATGAGTCACCAGAACAGTAGTGGAATAAGATTTTATCTACGGCATAGGAACTCCAGTGCGTATCTCTAAAAAGTGTATTAATATGGTCTTTTGGATTCTGAACCCACAAGCACATGATAAATCCACATGCCTCTCGAGTGCTGTATTTTGGTTTTGGATCCAATTTGCACAGATACTAGTTTGTAAAAAAAAAACAAACAACAAAACAAACCGAAACCGAAACCAAAACCAAATAAAAACCTCAATGTATGGGCTTCTAAAAACTCCCAGGAAACTCTCATATGGGGTAGCTCATGCAAGTACAAGTTCTACTATTTATCATTGGCATTAATGTATTAAAATCTTTCTCCTCTGGTCAGTAATTGCTATTTTTTACATCTGCTGGCTTTAGAATGTGCCATGTACTTGCTGCTTAGTCCCACTTCAGGTCAACCAATTTCTTCATTTCATCTTCCAACATAAATGTGAAAAACACATGGTCTGGAAATTTGCCTACTTTTCATTGTAAGAGGCACACAAAGCAATACACAGAGATTGCTGATAGCTCACTAAAAGCCAAATTTTGAACATCTGTATCTGTACTTTGGAGCAGCCCAACCCAGAAGAGCTCCTTTCTAGAATGCGAAGAGGGACTGGAGACCCTGAACAGCAAGTGTGTGCATGTACTTGCCTTCCTCTCAACCTTTGATAGGATTTGAAAAGCAGGACAAAATAGTAGTGTGTTAGGTGGGTTCTTGACTATTTCTCACTTCCTAGAGTTACATCTCTCAAAAATGCAGGCTTGGGCTGCACACTTGCATTTAACCATAGTGCATTAAATTTGTAGTGGGTTTGCACTGCAAATCTGACAGTAGCTTGATGCTTTAAAGCATACCTCAGGTGAGGGAAGCAGAGATAAATCTGATAGGCAGTAGTATTACTCATTTGTGCACTGCTATTCAGTAGGACATTTTACTTATCTAGGATGGTAAAATAGGGACATTAAAGATTCAGACTGAGCAAAAAGTGAATGTGAAATGGCTATACTCTCATTGGCTTTAACATCGTAGCACAGTAAGGAAGTGATGTGGGTCAGTGAATAAAGGCAGAATAATGACTGCATGTAGGCAACTTTCGAACATCGCTGTAACATGCTGTTAGATGCTTGAAATTTTTAATCTTTTAATTTGTCACAAAGCCTTTTTTCCTTTAAAAGCTTATGCTATAGAAGTATGTAGCACTTCAAGAGACGTGCTGGTGACTTGTAGGGAACTTAGGCCTGTAAGCAAGCTGTGGCTCAGGTTTCTTAAGAGCTCTAACTACACCCGCTTGCAGCACTTGGCCTCCCAATTTCAGCTTGCTGTGGAAGTTACTTCAGCTAAAGCTTTAAAGATGTTTTGTAACAGTTATGTTTGTGATCACCAAAAATGTTATGAAGCTTCCTTAGAGAAATTGGTAAGAGAAATAAGATGCCAAGCTCTGAAGTGAGATAAGGGTTGAATGTCTTCCAAAATTACTCAGATGTTTTTTTCATTTGCTGGATTTTTGTATAGTTTTATTGTTACTACTGAAACCAGGGGTTTCAGTGATTGGGTAACTGCTTTTCTCTTTAGGCAGTTCAGTAACTTCAGTGAAGCTATGCGGAACTTGCACCTCTGAAGGATGTGATCGGAAGGATTTTTGTGTGCTCTTAAATTGGGCTATTTTAAGGGCAGGAATGGCCATAGTGAAGTTTAGCAGACCTATTGCCCTATCTGTGTTATGGCAACCTCCCAGGGCTTGTACCACCTGTAGCAGTATTGTGTCCTTCACAGACGTTTGTGTCCAGAATGGTTTTCTTAACGCAAGTGTCTGCAAGCGGCCATGCACGAAGACGGCCTGTAGCTTCTGTCCACAGCACTGTCACCAGCGGAGACCTTGCTCTGCTGGCAATAGGTTTATAAGGCACCTTTTCAGCATCCTTATCCTCTCCTGCAGAATAAAAGAAGTAAAGCCAAGGCAAAATAATCTCCTCTAAGATTTTCATTGTAAAGGGTGATTGAACCAATGGAGGGTAAGTTATGTTTTGGACAAAGTAATTAAAAAGGTATGAGATAACTGATTCCAGTGTAGCTGGAAAACCAAAACAAAGCAATGAAATCTCTGAGGGATTTAATAGACTTCTGAAAATGTAGTTCTAGTGCACCAGACAAACAATGAAGTTGCCTTCTTGATATGCTGAGGATTAGGTATCTTGCTTCAGCCATTTGTTGGACATTTAATTTCACTCTGGGTTAAGAAGCTTGGCTTCTGCTCCATACCCACCTTACAGTTTTCTTCTAGGACCATCACAATCATGTTGTGGCACTTCAAAGAGACATTCCAACTACATTTTCCTAAAAATAAGGGTAGGAGACAATGAATAGGGGTTTATAAGAAAGATGGCGACAGACTTTTTAGTAGGGCCTGTAGCAATAGGACAAGGGGTAAGGGTTTTAAACTAAAAGAGGGTAGATTCAGACTAGTTATAAGGAAGAAATTTTTTACAATGAGAGTGGTGAAACACTGGAACAAGTTGCCCAGAGGTGGTAGATGCCCGATCCCTGGAAACATTCAAGGTCAGGTTGGATGGGGGTCTGAGCAATGTGATCCTCACTGAGGATGTCCCTGCTCATTGCAGGGAGGTTGCATTGGATGACCCTTAAAGGTCCCTTCCAACCCAAACTATTCTATGATTCTATGAATGCAACTAGTGGTGAAACAAATCTGGAGACTGAGAAAACCTGTAACGTTTTGGATTCTGTGTGGCCATTCTCAGAAGTCTGGTCTTTTTGTACTGTCTCAAATGAGCTACCTACAGTTATTCCACATGGATACACGATGAAACAAACTTTTAACTGGAAGATTTTTCTCAAAATTTTTCTGTCCAGGATACGTTTCTGTTACACTGTCGTCAGCAGTAGAAGCAGCTCCTCGCTGGAGCTCAGTGGCATCTTGCTGCCTGTTTTTAATGAAATCCCCATTAGCTGAGGCATCTTGACTCCATTGTGCAGAGTTACAGAGGGTATCGGTTGGAAAGCTGACAATTCCTTCTTTTCAGGGTGAGGGTGGCTTTGCACAGTGCGCACATTGCAGACCGTTCTTTGCTTGGTGTCAGTTGTATTAAAGTAGAATACAAATGACATTTTTTCAGTGTAGGAAGCACTTTCTTGTTCTGGTCGCATGAAATCTTTGCATATAATGCAAATATATTGTAGCATATAAATATGATATAAAGATCTCCATACACATATGCTGTATAAGAACAACATAGCACCAGTCATCTCACTATGGCTGCAGGGCTTTTGCAAAACACCCATTAATTCTGTCCAATCAGTCCCCATTGTATAGACTGAAAAAAGTATAATGTTCCTCAAGTTGCTTGCTTCTGACTGCTTCTATGTTTCAGAGGTTCTTCAAGCTCTTGTAAATCAAATGAAAGATGGATCCTGTCCTATTGCTGACTCATGCCTCTTAGGTTTTTTTTCCATTGCATGGGTTTTTTAACATTTTTCAGTGAAAACGTATCATATTGATAAACCAGACATTTCAGAAGATACATTTTCTTGAGTCATAGCTATTCTCTTTCTCAATTTTCCTTAGACTTAAGAAAAATTTCTACTGCCCTAGCATACAAAGGTCTTTGGAGAGTTTTTTTTATTATTTTATTTTCACAGCACTGATTCTCATTACAAAAAAATTCAATGCACGTACAGTTTTATTTCTTTTGGATTTTTTTTTTAAATTACTTGAAAACAGACTTTTCGTTTTCAGGAAATCCTTTGCTTTCAACTGCTGTTTCTTCATTGTATCTGTCTCTTCCTTAAAGAGCTGCCTAGAAAAAAATTACAAACAACTATCTTACAGGAAGATAGATCACAGTATAGTTTGAAGGGTTCTCCCTAAATTCGCACTTATATAAAGGAGTATGGGTTGAGGTGTGTGTGTAAGTGTTGCATTGCAATATGCTTTAAATATTTCCACAATCCTACTTAATTTCTGGCATTCCTCAGAGACACACTTGCACGGATGCTAGCCGATGACATTTTCCTCCTTTTCTGACTATTTGAAAACGTGCAACTTTCCATGCTTCTGACAAAGTCATCCTTCAGGCTCCACAAAATCCATAGCTATTTACAAACTGCCTCAAGCCTTTTTGTATGCATAGAAGTCATAACCTATTTTGATCCTTATTGATTTAAGTTAAAGGATGAACTACATGCATTGATATTAAAGAAACAATCATCTGGCTTGATTATAAAGCACGAGCCTGTACTAGGAGTAGTCGTGCAATCTTTCTTCTGCAGGTAAATGGGTAGTAATGTCACAGGGCATTGCAAAGAGGAATTCATTAATCTTTGGAAAGGATAAAGCTACTGCAACAAGAAAAGCCCATGAGGAAATTACTCTGTTGCCTGTGCAGGGTTTGGATGCTGCATATGCTAGTGGTTGATAGACAAAATGCTGTGGAAAATAGCACCTGCTGAACTCAGCACTGCTCATAACACAGGAGCCCCGGGTTAGAGGGCAGAGCTTTCATAAATAATGACCATGGCATAACAGGAGAGTTGTCAGAGGCAACCAGAGCTTGGGGTTTCTTAACACTCCAGCCCTGCCTGAGCCTCATGCCAGTGCAGTTAGTTTCTGAGCGTGCGTGCGTGTGTGCGTGAGGGAGGGCTACCTGTGGAGGTTTCATGGAGGCTGAGAAGCAGTGCTTGAGGTCAGCGCTGGTGCTGAGCACTCTGTGTAGCCACTGAGCTATGGGGAGGTCTAGGGCATTCAGCTCCATTAAGAATCTGGTTGTTTAAGCTTGTTTAGGCTTTTAAATCAAACTGGTTTTGATTTTGAGTTTGCTAAAATCCCCCAGCATTCAGAAGCTGAAGTATCATCCTCTGGCAATTGAAAGATATGCAAATGACAGACTTTATGTATGCAGTATTTTCTACCTGAGAAACTAAACCTGGCAATGTGAACTTCTTTACAGTAATGCAAATTCATGGGACCTGCACACCACTATGGGAGTGAGATCAATTTGCATTTACCTGAAGTGAATTTTTTTTATCTGTACATAAGTCTAGGAGAGCATGGTCAAATTAATGCCCTTGGATAAACTAACTCCTCTCATTTCCATTATGGTTGTAGCAGGTAGAATCTCTGCTTTACCACTATGTCTTCCATTTTGCCTGAAAGCATCAGATCATGGGGAACTAAAAGTAGGGACCACTTATTCCTGTTGTGTTACACAAGTCCAAACAATTTATTTACAGCACTGGCAATTAAATGCACTGTGTGTAACTGTTCTGCAAGCATATAAACCTCCTTGGAATATTTAGTCTTACAATGAACATCCTGTATTGCTGGGAAAATTAGGATTGCTTTTCTCTCTACTGCAGTCACCTAGTATAAGGACTAGACTGATTATTCACTCTGTTCACTCTCTATCCAGGCAGCAAAAGCAATTATGTTTTCCTTGCCTCAGAAGCTGTTACAAAGCTGAATCTACTTAAGATTCCCAGGTAAAAGGTGATACTATTTGAGGGACTAAAGCTTATGGCACAACCTAGATAAAAGTAGTCCAAAACAAAAGAAAAAAGTGAAGCTGACTATTGTTGTTTATAAACTTTGGATCAAATCCTAACGTACTTATTTTTACTGGGATTTTTTACCGATTCTTATGTGTGCACCAAGACTGATGTTTAGACAGTGCTTATTAGTTTTCCAGTTGAAATGAAAGACTTCACATACACCTCCTGTCTTCCTCCTCAATGTCATTACACCAGCGGGAACTTTTGAATCCTTTTGTCTTGGAGCCTCCTGTGAGGCTGCTGGAGCTCCTGGAGCATGTGAAAACATCTTTAGTGACCTAAAGACTGTCGCTGGAGCTTTTAACTCTAAACTTAAAAAGATCTCTTAGGATAGGGGGGAAAGGCCTAAAAAGTTAAAAGACATGTGCAGTAACTGTCCTGTGGAGGGGTTTAAGTATGGTGATTAATGTTAATACCAAACTACCTGTAAAATCCGACACTTACTTTAGTTGAAATATTTGTGGGTTGGTTTGGGGGTTTTTTTCCCTTCTGACTGTTATTTTTCTGTTGATTCTGGTTCTGTTTCCTGTATAGGACAGAGTGCAGGAGACATTTCGATTGCCAGATATTTACAGAATTGATAGAAAGTGGCCAGGAAATGAAACAGTATGGATGATTCCTGCTTCTTCAGCTGAGGCCAGGATTTGATTTTCTGAGCCTTTTGCTTGTGACACATACTTCCTGCATGTTATGAAGCAGAATTTGTTATCTGTTAAACACTATGAACTTTGTCTCTATTCTAGTTGTTTGGTTTTGTAATACTAATACAAACTGGAAATGTTTTCAACAAAATTATGATGCTTTAAAGCTATGTCCAGCAATGTGTTAGAGGCCATAGTGACATCTGCTTGTTGCTTAAAACTGCCAGTGCTAAGAGGGTGCCATCAGCTATAGTTAGACACAAAATTTAGGCTTCAATCTGGCAGTGAAGTGTGGGAAGAGGGAAGACATACATCTGAGTCCAGACCCTATCTCAGCTTTGACAAAGTAAAGGAGAAAGTAGAACTGTCACTCTCACCTGTTCAGGCATTTAGGTTTCCTTTTATAAACATCTGACTTTAAAAGATCGAATTGGAGCAATGGCCTCATCAAAGATAATGAATTTTCCCATTGCATCTTCCACTGCCCGGGAGTGCTTGACCTTCCCAGCAGCAAGCGCAGCTCAGTCCTGACTCCTGACCCTAGTTCCTTTGGTCAGGCCAGATTAGCAAGCAACAAAAATAGCCGAGCTGCTGCCATCAGCCACAGGGAGTCAGAAGTATCCTAGTCCTGGTTGCCTTATATGCAAAACACATCTCAATGCAGTGTATGATGCATTTGCAAATTTGATGCCTGGTTTCTTCTTGGAATTAAAGTGAGGACATAGGCCAGTCAATATTCCTTTGGGTATTTGGTCTGTGAATTGTTGCTGTGTTTGGAGCCATTTTGGTTAGTCAGAAGCCTTCTGAGTTTAGCTTCTGTGTGTGTGGCTACTACAAATCCAGCAAGGAGTAGCTGGATCATCATATTCCTACATCAGCCTATTGACATTATGCAGCACTATGCAGCATTTAGGTCCTGCAGGACCTCTGCAGTGGCTGATGTTATTACTAAGCTGCATAGAAAGCTTCTGATCAGTTAGTCTCAAGCCTACAAGAGGAAGAGGGACCTTTGTGTGGTGTATTAATCTGAGACTTGGGAGATACTAGTCCACTTCTCTGCTCTACAGAAAGATTTCTCTGGTGGCATCTAACGAATAATTTATTTTCTTCTGTCTTCTGTTCCCTGTCTGTAAAACAGATATGGCATCATCATGCCAGACTGCGGCTAGAAGAATTAACGGTCTGCGTGTATAGAAAGGATAACGTGGTCTGTTCGGAGTTTTGATTTTGTCTGTTTGGCAGGTGTCCCCACAGTCATCAGAATGTTTTCATGCAGTTCAGGAGGCTAGTTTGCGTCTCCTGAGGTACCCAAAAGGGAAACGGAGCAGCCTTGCCATCGGACTCCCATTTCATTGGGGTTGAGCTAGAGGCTGCCGAGCAGCCAGGTCACATCTGTGCTGTGTGATTGGTCTGTGAATTGCTGCATGAAGCTGGCAGGGGAGTAGCTGGGCTGCTTCCTCACCCTGCTGCCTGTTAGGCGTTGTAAGCACAGCTAAAGTTCTGGGCACAGCAGTAACGGGGTAGCGTTCAGTCTCTGACAGTGTGAAAAAACAGGAACAACTACAAAGCCAACAGCAACAACAAATTTTGGAGTGCCTCAGCAAAGAATGGCATGTTTCCTTGTCATTCGCTTTGCTGTCAATAATTGCTTGTTGTAGCTTTGTCCTTGAACAAGTTTTGAATGTGAAGAAGCCTCTCTGCGAACAAGAACAGCATGTTGTATTGAAGCATGTAAACGCCTTGGAAATTCTCAGGCAATTGAGAGTGACTCACTGCTTTAGCACCAGCGCCGGGGATCATTTGGCAAGATGCAATTTCAATAACCAATACAGGCACAAGGGCCAAGTGTTTTCAGAGAGTGGAGGCTTCACCTAACCCAGTGTAGCTGGATGTGGTGCAGAGATGAACCTAGCTTCTCCCTGCCCCCAAGGTAAGGGGTAAAAGTATTCTCACATTTAACTAAGTCATCTTGTCTGCCTGATAATTGCTTCTTCAAAGCTTTGATGTGGTGGATGCATCCAGCGAATGATGGATTCAGGAAGACAATCAAATGCAACATGACACGTCAAACATCTATTAAGACAGAGAAACTTCTGCCTTCCCTCTCAGGTATCCTGTTCTCTTGAGTCAGGCAAAGATGAGGCTTGTATGCTTATTAGTTACAATATCGCCTGTGAAGTAACTTGACTCAGCTAACGGAGTCATTGCAGCATCTTGTGCCTCTGCTAAATCCTTCTGGGTCTGCACGCTACAGCAGCAGCAGGCAGCCAGCCGTTCATGGCCAGCTCTTTACCCTTTAATGGCAAACCTGAGGCTCTTCCAGGGGAGAAGTTGGGATAACAAAGTTAAAAAGATCATCTTTTAATCACCACTGCACCTGAACAAGGTTGGAAGGTTGGATGCAGGTGATATAAGTGTGAAAAAAGCAAAGAAAGAAAAATCAGATCATGCTGTTGTAACTTGTATTTTCAGCAAACTCAGTTCCAGACAGCATGTGCTATGGGCAGCTAGCTTGCAGAACAGGTGATGATACATAGCCATATTTAAGATAAATGCTGAAAAATTGTGTGACTTACTAAAGTAACAGCTTTTCAACTTATAGTATTCTAAGGATGATGATTTTGAAGAGCATCAGTTTGAATTTTAGCTGGTTTAACCCAAGCTAATGTTCTAGAAAAAATCCTCTTTATTAATAAACCAGATGCTTTATTTTCTAAGAAGTCATGGATGAAATTACAAATGCTAAGTAAAAGAAATACAAAAGACAAAATCTGTTTAAAATGTTGGATCTGGTAAACTTTCCTGTTAGAGAAATGTCTAAAATAGAGTCTGGACTGGGCTTTTCCTAACTGGGTAAGAAAGATTGTTTGAGGGGAAAAAGTGAATTTGGAAACACAGTTGAAAAGATTCCTGGGCACTGCTTCTTCAAAGGGTGTTTTCATTTAGTCCAGCATCACAAGTGAAACCTACTTTATATCTTGGAGCTGCTGTGGAAGTTACTGCATCTGTCTATGCAGGAATGCCTGTTAGCAGCCGAGCTCATGTTCTGCCATGGTCTGCAACCAAGCACCACACATCTGCCTGCAGACCTTCCGCTGCCCTGCACATCACGCCTGTCCAGGCAGCAGGTGTTACTCACACATCTCCCACTCCTCGCAATGCCCATGTTCAGCCTGCACAGTACCTTTCTGACAAATCTTCTCAAGGGCCTTCTAAGAGTTGAGACATCAAATATATATGATTCGCTCCCCCCCGCCCCCCACCGAAATCTCTTTTAAAAAGTTTAGAGTCTGGCACTGTGTTAGAGATAAATGGACTTTAGGTGAAACTGGTGATACCTAGCACTTCCCAGTGTCTGTCCATGAGAGAGGGGCCTCGTGGGTCCAGCTTTGTGCAGTGGAAAAGGATTTTTGTCCTCTGCTTCTTCTGCTGCTGAGCTTTGGGGAGCAGGGAGAGGAGAGGGCAGTTTGCAAGTATTTTAATTCTTCACCTCTTCTGATGCAAGACCCGGCTTTGAGAGAGCAAAGGCAGGCAGTGTATTTGCTGTTCTCACCCACTTTTCAGAGGCAGTGAGAGCACCCAAGAGTGCCACGTCCTCCCCATGCTGCCCTGCAGCAAGGACACCCCACCTGCCCTGTGTGCCACTGGGCCACCCTCTGCTTGCAGGGCTAGTGGTCCTGAGGGCTCTCCTCTGAGCACGGGGAGAGCTGCCCAGGCGAGGCACACAGTGGGGCAGCTCATTTATCCACCGCTGAGCTAGAGGACAGCTTTTCCACGTAAAGAAATCATGAGGCACATCAAGAGATGCTCCAGCACTGGCATCCTGCTGGGGGACTCTTGTCCTGAGGGCTGGCATCAGCTCCAAGTTACAAGCGAGCAGGTTTCGGAGTTCAGGGGGATTAAACAATCTCTGCTGGCATTGCTGTGCACTCCTTGACAGCATTTTCCAGAGCCTTCTGTCACCAAAGAACAAAAGCTGGATCCAGGCAGTTGCCTGGTGCTCCCATCCACTTCAGCCAAACAGGCGTTTTGGGCTGGATGCCCCTGTAGCACAATGAGAACAATGGAAATTACAGCTGATTTACTAAGCAGCGATGCCTCTGAGCCAAATGGTTTCCATCTGAATATGAAGCAAATTTGCCAGCATGCTGGTGTAACGCATGCATGATCTCTTTGTCCCTTCTCTGCCTTTGTAGTCAAGTGTTTGCTAGAAAGTCCAGCATTAGATAAAAATCAGGAAAGGAGGGGTAGAAGTCAGAACTTTAAAAAATAAGTTTCTCTGGACGTTACTTAGTATGTAATAGTAGCTCAAAGTGTTGGGAAATGGGTAAATCAGAAGAATGCAAACCTGCTTTGTGCAGACTAGCCTAGGTGTGTGCACGTGTCCTAGGCTTGCTTCAGCAGGGCCAACGTGGGGTCCCCATGCCCCGAGTTGCAGGAGTTCTGTGGTTTCATCTTGAGTTAAAATATTTGCTCCTGTGGCCTTTTGAAAAACCTGCTAGAAATCTGAAAGCGCTGTAACTCCTTTTTATGAACCTGGTGCCAAAACCTCTGCAGCGAGGCCCCTGTGCTGTCAGTAGCACAGAGCCAGATTAAGTCCTTTTAAGGACTTAATTTTGTAGCCTGATAAAAATCTATGCCGTGGGCAGACTGGTGATAAAAAATGCATTTTGGGACAGTTAGGGGCATTTGAGAGGACAGCAGGGGTGGGGGAGGAGATGCATTCTTGACGAGCCTCTGAGTTCTCTAAAATCTGTTAGTCCTTCCCAGCCCCCGGATAGCCTGTGATTAGAAAGACACGATGATGGCTCAGGTCCACCTGCTCTTGAGCTGTGATTTCAGTACGACTTCTCTTAGAGAAGTGGGCGCACAGAAGAAGTTAGGTGTCAAATCCTAACTAGCGGATGAGTGCCCGTGAGAAACTGCGTTATTATGTAGAAAGGGAGATGGTCCTAAAAGCAGTTCATTTGATTAGGATGTCATTACGTGAAAAACGAAGAGCACTTTTCCTTTACGTGGAATGCTGAAACTATTGCCAAAATCCAGCTTTTGGTCGCTGGTGCTGGTTGTATAATGATGACTGCTTTGTGTTTCTGAGTATTATAACCTCGTAGCTGAAAACAATGTCACAAAGAGGTTCTTCAGTGTTGTTTGCTGTATGTGCAAACACTTTTATTTTCTCTGAGCTTTGTTTTCTCTGAGCTTTCTGTTAAGTTGTCCAGCTGTGTCATTGTCAGATATGCACACATAACAGGTCGATCTAACCATTGCTTACTCAGATTCAGAGTGGTACACTGGGCCATACCTGCTGTTTTCTTTGCTTGAGTTTAGCTGCATGGCTAACATTATTTTGGATAATAATGTCTTTTTTTGTGTACTTAACTGCTGAAGTGCCTGCTGCACTCTTTAGTCGCTAAAGAAATAGTTTCCTTTTCCTGATACATATTTTTCATATCTCAGCTTATGCCTGTGGTATGAGATCATCCATCTTGTCACCTGAACATATTTAAGTGAGTTTTGGGACTAGTAATTCTTGCAGACTAGAGGTCTTACAAAGGCATAACAAAGAGCAGAAAGGAGAGGAGAGCTCTCATGGAGGCAGGAAGAGAGCAATTTTTGGTTTCGTTTGCTTAATTGTGAACAGTTAAATTAATTTGTACACTGTAGTCAAGTACAATCATTGTCATAACAGAAAAATTTTACAGCACCATTGAAGTGTCCACTCTTAGGTTATGCTTTGCACTGGGAGCTGTTCCCAAGTGGATCTCAAGCGCATGAGGCCCTGGCTCTGTCCCCCAAGTTGTGTGAGGTACAAGGCAAACCTTTATTTCTGCTCCCCATGCACAACAGCGCAATGTGATGGTGACAAAGCAGAATGTCCCAGCACCTGCCGATGGTCTGCGGCAGCGTGAAACCCACTGGGCTTCCAGCAGCTTCTCCAACGTCTCTGTGTCTGCAGTTCTTCCCATTTTCAGGAAGATGAGAGTATAGCATGCTGCCCACAGCCTTTATTTCTGATCAGAATGATGGTGTTTTATATTCCTACACTTGGGATAAGAATCAGTTTGTGTGAAATATGAGAGTAGAAAATGGGTGACATAAAACTTAGTATGACAACCTTCTTGAAAATGCCTTTCTCTTGTTTTAAAAATAAGAAAATTATCCTTTGTAAATATAAACTGTAAATACACACGGAGAATGAAAGAGCCTGTGGCGCAGTGTGAGGGGGGAGTTAAACTGAGATTACAAGGCTTCACTGCACTCCTAACCTGAGATACGGCTTTGGTGATGAATTCTTCTGGATACTGGTACAACTCTGAAACTCAAAATATGCCATGTTTCAGTGAGGCTTAGAGATTAAGAGTTACCGTCCCAGTGTTACCAGTGGAAGAGAGGCAGCTTGCTCAAGGGCAAGCTCTGTGTCACGTCTCCCTCTTTCCTCACCTCAGAACAGTGGATCAAGGAGAAAACTGTTTTACAGTGCCCCTTAGAAGGAAGCAAGGAGACGTCACCCCAGGTATTTAAGTTTAGCCCAATGTGACGTTAGAACGTGGAAGAGGTAGAGATGGCAAAGCACGATAGTTAAACAATCAATATTTTATCGATCACTAAAAAGCACATAACCATGTTGATGTACAGTCTGTGCTTTGCCTCACTTAAGCTACAGCTGAACTCTTCAAACCGGCCTCTCAGATGAAAATCAAATGTTTTGCATTGCCTCAGTGAAGTGGAAAAACAGGGGAAGAAGAGAAAGCTTAAATGAAAAGCTGCCTGTAAAATGAAATGAAACGAAACATTTTAGTTTGGGGAAATGAAAGGTTTGAGTTGCAAAGCAGAAGGAGGTGGCTATTAGATAAAACTGGGCTAACTTTCAGGTCCAGGAAGTTCATTTTTCTCATTGATTCGAGAAGATGAAGAGAATGGTAAAACTGCTATCCAGGCTGGTTTCCGGGATTAGGTGTTGTAGTCTCTCCGGCTGAGACTTTCTGTTTTGAACCAACGGCGAGGGTATTTGCTAAAGCAGGAGCCAGAACGTGGGGTTCCCACCTCCTGGTGAGGGCCTGTGTCTCCAGGCTGGAGCACCATTTCTGTCACCTGCCTGAGGGAAGTGGGGGACCTCAGTTCCAACCCCTGCTTTTGAAAGCAGGAGGACTTCCTTCAGCCCTTCCTATGGGTCTCGTTTCACTTGTTTGGAAACACGACAGCCTGGCTCCGTAGCCTTGAAGACAGGGTGCCCCGTTGTGTATGTACCTGAAGTGAAATGGCAGGGGAGGCTGAGAGCAGCTCTCCCCAGCGTAACCTCAGCCTTTCTGGCCTGTGTCTTTCTTGCAGCGAGCGGGCATCTCTTGTCACAGTTGCCTCGTCACAGTGCAAAGCTCTGGGGAGGGAGGGAAGCGGGGGGAGAGCTTCCCTCATTGCGTCTCTGTGCACCTCGGAGTTTGAACTGAGTTTCTGTGCTGGCTGGGCAGCCCTGCCCATAATGTGGTGACTGGAGCGTGCTCCTGAAAGGGGCGTTCAAATCCTTTTGGCAGACGGGAAAAGGGAATTCGCTTTCAGCTGTCTATGGGTGCTCTCAGCTACTCAGGAAAAGGGAGACAACACCATGACCGTGTAGTCCAAGAGTCAGATGCAAACTCATTTTTTCTAAACAAAACGTTTTAACAAAAGCAGTTGCAAATGCAGTCTGAATTTATGATGACTGAAATGGCTTTTGTGGATGAATAAACCATTGTGAATACATACTGCCCATATCTGTATGCAAGAGGGAGAGGTGTGATACAAATGAAGGCTGGGCCAAAGGCAGCTTTTAGGCTTACATTTGATGGTGCCAGGGAATCTTGAGTTTGTGGTTCCTACTGCTCCTGGTAATAGACGTCGGCATGTAGAGGTTTCCAATATTCAGATTTAACTTTGTCATTTTTTGAATACACATGATCATAAATATTTTTAAAATGAGTGTTTCAGTCTACTTGTGAGGAAACAATATGCTTGTGCTGAATTATCCTGGTTTTCCTCTTCTAGAGCAGTTGTTTTCTTCAGGAGAAATTTGAGAATGTTTTAAGTTCAGTGTGTTTGAAATCACAACTCTCTTGACAAATTGTATTCAGGATCTCTTAGTTGGACCTTGTAAGGGTGAACCTTTACCCATCATAACAGAAAGGGACATCTTACACAAGTAACATTTCAAACTGCTCATAAATTTTTGTGTGGCTGACATCAGATATTGAAGCATGTACTGGGCCTGTGATGTCTTCCCATGAAACAGGTCATTTTGTCTCATTGAAGAGTGCCATTTTGCTCTGTGTGTGTGTGTGTGTGTGTGTGTGTGTATAAACTGAAAGCCTAATACAACTCTAAGCATTGCTGCTATGTAAATAATAAGTAAAAATAATGGCATTGGCGATATTCAGAGGATTGAGGAATTGCTGTAAAACACTTGGGGACGTGTTAAGACCGTTAAGATAGAAAGTATCTACGTCTGTCAGTATTTGAATCTGTATTTGCCATGGGACCTAAGTGTCTGCTTTCACAAAATAAAAATGCCTGAAACAAAATCAAGAAGTACAGCTCTAAAGGATTCGCTGTGAAGTTATTTGGAGCGATCTGTCAGTTCTTGGCTATTTTAATTAGTTCACGTGTGCATTTACCACACAGGAGACAGCTATCAGTTTTGACACTTGACAAGGAAGACAGGGCCATCACTTAGCACCAGCTGCAACTGGACTGTGGCAAACTGGTGGAGACCTGTTCCTAGCTTAGAGGAGCTCCTCGTAATGAGAAGATCTGAGACAGCTCACTACAGTCAACTGTTTTCTTCCCTTCAAGGTTTTAAGCTCCTGGCTGTTAGTTAGGGCTGAAGAGATTTGACAGCTGCTTTGGGAAATAGCAAGCGATGTACTTTTTATTCCTGTTCCTCATTCAGTTATTAACAGTTTGTTTCCTTCTCACATAATGTTATCCAAGCAGTGCTCTGAACAGGGAAAGGACAGACTGGTTGAGCGACACTGGGCTACCTAGTCTGGTAGAAGATTTATTCTTTTTTTATGCAGAGCTGCAGGTTAGTTTGTTTTTCTTCAATACTATAGCTGAACTTTAAGCCTGTTAACTCAGAGAGAGACACATGAAGAAGAGTTCATGCTATCATAGGCAATTTATGCAAGGAAATTTCAGCTGAGCTTAATGTAATTGTCAGTTTATAATTTCAAGAGCTGCCCAAGCCTTGTACATCAGTGACACTGAGTGTTGTGTTTGTGTGGATTCGTTTGTGAGTGGGCATTCAAATAGCCGAATGACTCGTAAGCTCTTGGGACTGATGGTGCCTGATTGATTTGAATATATTTGAAAATACATTTGATACCCTCTTGGAACAAAAAATACCTGTCAACCACTATAAGCCTAATGACAGAAAGCAGATAAATGAAAGCAGGAAAAAAAAGTGCATGAAAGAAAGACACTGGCTAAGAGGAAATTATCTTAAGGGCAAGCTAGTGTCTAAAATGTAATCACTGAAAATAAACTATACAATTTAACTATTATTTCAACACATCATTGCTTTCCTGAGCTCTACAACCTGTGCATCTGCTTCAGATCTCAAGTGAAATTGTCTCTGAGTGAGAGGGTGGGGGAAATCCCAAATCCTTGACTCACACAAATTGCCTAATTTCTTTCAGGAAACACTTGGTAAATGGCAGCAAACCACGGGGAGCTTGGGGAAACAGACTCTGACTCTTGAGAAGGCATGTTGTACAGATCATATGACGTTTTGTATAGTTCTAATTTAGGTGACAGAGAGGTAAGATCCTGCTGTGCCTTGGGCTCTCCTTAAAGCATTTTTTGAGGCAGCATTTTCTGCCCAAGAATGAGGGTAGTATGTTGATCTGGAGTAGATGAGTCTGCATGGGCTGTTTGTGTGTCTGATGTGTGTACACAGATACAAAAGCTCCCTATGTGCTAAAAAAACACAAAGAAAAAGGCAAAAAAAGCCCCAAACAAACATGAAAATATTTTTTTATAGGTGGTGCTGCTAGAAACTGCTGACATTCGGCAGGCAGGAAGGAAAAACATTCTTTTCTCCTCATTAACTACAAACAAGAAGTTCCTACAGAGCATTTCATGTTTTGACAGACATAGTAGTTCTCAAGTGGTACAACATTCCCCCACTCAGATCTGGCATAATTTCCGCAAAGCCCTTGCTTACATGTTAGGTATTTGCTTGTCACAGCTACTTTTCCTCTCAGAAATAATGAAGTTCTAGTAGATCTTTAGCAATATGTATGTCAGTGTTTTTTCATATTATTCTTTTATTCTTTTTGTAAGTTAGTGAAGAAGGTTGCCAAATGAGCTATAGTGTACTGTAATTGTCAATGTCTATCCAAACTGTTGACCAGTGTCAATGATGTGGTTTTTAGTTTTAATTGTGTGGTTGTCTCACTTTACTATTGACAATGTTTTAGAGCCTATTTGGGGGAATAGACGTCTCCTGTTGCCTCAAAACTTGCTAGTAAGCCTGTTGTAGATCAGGCAGGTTTTGTCTATTATTTCCACTAATTGCTCTGGACATATAATTCTGTCTTATTTTCAGTAGTATTTTTGAAAAATCTTTTTCCTTTTCTTTCAACATTAGCCTAGCCTGTAAACATGAGTTAGGATGAGGAGTGTGACATAAAGGAGTAGAGTCTTGAGTTGTGCAGAACTTCTAAGTAAATGATAGTGACATGACTAAACACTAATATTCAAGTCAGTATTTCTAGAATTTGTAATTAGGCTACAAAATATGCTGTCACAGGGAAGAGCTTCAGTACTGTTGAAGCCAGTGGTGCTCATGACAGTTACAGTTAGCCCAGATGTTGTTCTGTATAGACTAAAAACCTTGTTACCTTTATTCATCTGGAGAGCATGGATGCTCATTAAATTATGAAGTCGTGTTTCTTCCAAGCACTTGTATATTAATGATCCAGTAGTGCACAGAAGTCTGATTTTTTAAAAGTAAGCAGGTACTGCTCTATCTGAAGGGCAGGGTTGACTCTCCCCCCCAGAGCAAAGACTTCTTGGAGATGCAAAAGGGCTGTGCCCATCCACATGTTGGGGCTCAGGCTGTGTGTGCCCAGGTATATACCTGCGGTTTCCTGATACCAGCACTCCTGATACCAGCAGTCCTTTGCAGCCCCACTGCCAGGACCTTCCAAATCTTAGTTTGCTTTGAGTTTTCAGATTATTACTCAAAACTAGAAATGTTGGGGAGTGCCTTGGAGGGATGTGACATTAACTGGGGAGAAACCTGTTCCTCTTCAGAAGGAGAAACCAAATGTTGCTGTTGTCGCCAGCAAATCTAGAGAAAACTTACTGATATCTGCAGCATTATTGTAGACTTGTGCTTTTTTGTGTGGCCCCAAGTCCCATGCACAACTCATTTGCTGAAACCCAGGGTCAAAGCCAAACAACATGGGACTACAAACTGGGTAATTTGCATCAGCCTTTTAACAGGTGTGTGGACTTTGAGGATTGTGCCTTGAAACTTAAACTGCATAATGGGATCTGCACCCTCACCTGTCATAAATGTGACCTGTGTACTTATATACCTTCTCACACATCTACACCTCTACATACCAGAGGTGCAACTGAGACTAGCATTAAACCCAGGAATTGTCTGTGGTAATAGATAATGGAAGTGAAACCCATTGTAGATTTTGGTGGGAAGCTTCATGAACCTGCACTGTTGATCTATATTTTGTGAGAAGGTGGGACCAGTAATTCCCTTCTTTCTGACAAACCATCCCATGTAACTGCAAAAGACATAGTCTCATTTCTCCACCATTTTCCCTGACACCTGCTAATACGCTGCTATAGGGATTCTTCATCATTATAGTCTACATTGATTGCATGCAGCTTTGGTTTCTTTGACATCGGTGTCAAAAGCATTTTTCTTGTCAAGCCTTCTGTCTCTCTCCTTTTTTTTTTTTCCTCTTGCTTTCTTCTTTAAAAAACAAAAAGAAAGAAAGATTGGATCCAATTTTCATCAGACTAACATCAGCCTGAAGATATTTTCATCAGTTCTGGGCAGATGCTAGATGGACTGCATACTAATAAATGCCTTTTTGTGATTGTTTCCCTCACACTTGAGTCCATTTTCTGTGAGCACCGTATGAAGTAATTTTAAGCTTTTAATTGTTTATGATATCTGGCGCTTCCAGACTCTGTGAATGTTTCTGTATCTGTGAAAGACAATTATTAAGCACCAGAAAAAACTGTTGCCATGCTACTTGCTGTTAATGCTGAGGAAGACCTGCCAAACCTTGCAGTATTTGTGCATGCTATAGAGGTGGAAAGAAGGGGAGCTTGTGGAGCTAATAACAGCAGCAGCTGTGTGGCTAGGAGCCTCATAATTGTAACTCCATGATGACAGTCTGATTCAAAACATGATGAAATCCTTATTTCTATCTATTCCTGTGGGTCTTGGATCAGTTCTTACAAATCAAAGTTGAAAAGAAGTTTGGATGGTTTTGCATAAGACCAAAAGATCCTTTCCTCTTCAGATGCAGGCAGGTCTTTTTAGCATTTGACAGGATAAGGTTTTCAATTTATTCATAATGTGTTTTCAATGAAGCATCCCCTGATCTTTAAGACTGTCTCATGCAGTGTTGGCACAGTGGTTGCATGTACAATCAGATAACAACAAGACCAGAATACGGTTGCTAATATGTTGGTTCTGCCTTGCCCTTCTGTTGTTTACCTTTGTGGGAGTGTGCAGAGTGTTAAAGAACATGACTTGCTACGGTTCGGCAGGCAGCATCGTTCTAGTGCATTTTGTGGGCTATCAACAGTTCAGAGATGGTGAAACTCTTCAGTGAGCTGTTTGTTACAAGAGCAACTGGAGACAGTGGACTTCTGAATTCCTCATGTGCACCAAGTGGTCTTCCCTACTGTAACAAAACAACATGCCATTTTTAGCTGTTTCATTCAAACCCGGGCAAGTTCCAAAGCGATGTCAAATCTATGTAGTACTACACTCTAACAGCTCATTGGGTCCTGCCTCTCCCTATATGCAAGTGAAGGGCGCAATGGGAATAAACCTTTCTCTGAAATAGGTGAACAGCCTGCTGAGAAGTTTAAGGCTCAAATCTTTGAGCCTTTATTATAGTTTCTTCTGATGTTTTTCCCTCTGGCACTTCTTCTATCACACTCATTTGGAATGTTTCCTCAGTAGTGATTGAGGCAGCAGTTCCAGATTTGGCCTATGTAATTATTTAGTGTTGCCTAGGGATGCCTAAGGAAGCAATAAGAACAAAGCTTTCCTATGTGGCAGTTTCTACAAATACTTTTGCAGCTTCCAACTAATTTTACCTCAGGAGATGTCCTGAGCAGGATACCAGTTTTGTCTGTTTGGTAGCCCTCTACGGCTTTCTCTACCAAGTACTTGCCCAGTCTATTGAATCCGTGCAGACTTTTTGCATTCAGGGCATCCTTTATTAACATCTTAGACATGTCTAATACGTTCAGGTAGAGAACCATGAACTTGTCTTTGGTTTGTATGTGACTCCTCCTGCTGTCATTTGATGCTGTAATTTTCATATTAGATAAGACACTGTATAATCAATCCCTGCCTACCCCTGTTCATACCATGTCTGATTTTATATACGACTGTCATATTCTTCACTCACCTGCCCCCATCTTGTGTAAAGGAAGCAGGCGCTTAAATTACTGCCTCTGTATTTGCATCTGGTCAGATGAGATAGTGCTGTTGTTGAGCGTGTCAGCTTTTTGTCTTGTTGCACGGCAGTCTTCAGTTTTAATGGCCAACTTAGCATAGGTTCTCTGAAATGTCTTTATGAAACAAAGTGAGTACCCCTGTGCCCATTCCCCTCTTATTACTGCTCAGTAAAAACAACTTGGAGCTATGCTGGATAGTTCTACAGAAACATCAGCAAGTAGTGAGATGGGGAAAGCAGGGGATAGCAGTGAGCCAGCAGAGGGAAACAGCTTGAAGACTCATTGTAGGATTAGTTGTTTTGCTTGACTTCTTAAAAGGAACCTTGTATTTAACTAAATGAACTACATATTCTAGCTCTGGGCAAGAGTGAGAATTTAAGCACTGAGCACTGCCTGTTAAAGATGCTGGAAGCTAGGAAATAATTCAAACATCTCCAAAGAGTTAAAATTGGAAAGCTTAGAGTTAAATTGAAAATTCTATAAGTGTGAACTTTGCCTGTTTCATATCAATAAAACTATTGTCTAAATCCTTCACAGTAGTAACTGACTAGATGTAATACTTCTGCAGAGATTCTTAAACATAAGACTCTAGAATCAGTGTCTAAAAGTGAATTTTTAAGCATCTGAGGGAGCAAGGAACAGAAACATCACTGATGTTGGACAAACTCAGTCTTGAAGCAAAAATTGCAGGAATCTTTTATCAAGATGTGATGATGGATTCTTTATTACTGTCAAACTGGATGTTTTTCTAAAAGATGCAATCTAGTTGTAACAAGATTCCCTTCAGGGAATGCCCCTTTAGAGCAATTTTATGTCCTGCCTTATGCTGGAGGTCACATTGCAGTCTGTTCTTCTGGTCTTACAATAAAGAAATTATGGAAGTCATATTCATGAAAAATGTCCATGTCGTGTTATTTAAATGGTGCTTTGGTTTCAGTGCTGTGCACAGGAAAATCCAAGTAACAGTTGCTGGGCACTCCACATTTGACAACCAAATAAGATATTTCAAATATTCATTTATGTCCACCTAATTTTTAATACTTTGGGGAGAAATCTTGACCTTAATCTCTGAAGACATTGATTCTACAAATACAGCTTGAAAATTATTTGAAGATTAAGAAGAGGTAGGGTCTTTCCCCAAAACTTACTAAAGACTTCACAACTAGTTAATACTGAGGAAAGGGAAACATGCTGGGTGTAACCCTGTCTTTCTTCCTTGGACACAGCTCATGCACGGGCAGCACTGTGGCCACAGGGTGTGTGCTCTCACAGGTCAGTGGGACATACGGGTGCATGCCTGCACACGGACATGTCAGTGCATTTCTTCACTCCTCTGGGTGCATTGTCCAAAAATAAAATTGTTATTGAGTCATCATAATGGCCAGCATCAGTTAAATATTTATATGATTGCAGCAATCTGTGCCTAACATAGCTATTTTTCAAGTTTTTGGCAAACCTAGGATGATACCCCCCCAATACTCACATTTCTGGCAGCTTGGGAGGCTTTCCCATGGAGCTACAAGATTCAGCACCTTTTTAATAAAAATGGAATTATGAAACGAGACTTGAGATTGGATGTGTGAACTATGCACTTTTAGGCCTGGTGTTTAAATTTCTTGTTATTTCATCTCAGTTCAGGTTCTTTGTCCATATTTTGGTCTTCACATACTGTTAAAATGCTCCCACTAGATTTGTTTCTGTGTGCTTAGGTCTCGAAGAGGATGATGTTATGGAGAACTACATAGCTTGTGAAGTAGAGGTCTCCTGTGTTTGTGTGGTGTGTAACACACAGTCTAGGAGATTTTGAGGGTACAAAGCACTATCCCTTCCCAGACAAAAATGAATGCTTGGAGAGAGAGATAAAGAGGAACTGCTCTAAAAACTATCTTTGGATCTTTGCCATAATATTTTGGGTTTAATTTTGATTAAGGTCCATGATTGTAGCCCTATCAAATTCCACATGAAAAATGCTGTGTAGGCTCAGACTTCTCTTCCTTATAAAAAATGAAACCTATTTTCTTCCCCTTTGTATTCTTACTGGTTGTGGGAGCAGGTGTACATACATCAACGTAACAACCACATTTTCTGAATACCTTGGATGCTGCTGAAGCTGTTTAACCACTTAAAAATTGCTTTTTCCTCAACAATTATAAGAAAACAGTCCATTCAAAACAGTTATTTGTATTTTTATTTCTAAGGACTTGCACTTAATCGTAAAAAAGACAGCAACAAAAAAAAATCCAAAATGCAGTTATGTAAAGTCTTTTCAGTTACTGCTGAGCTTTGCATAGTTATAACACTTATGCTTAATACATAAATTTGGAGCTGTCTTGAGAAAATACGGCATTGGGGAGCTTGCAAAAAAGTGACAGCTTTGCGTGGGTTTCCCAAAGACAAGTTGTTCTCTGACAGGTATTTATCCAGTGTCTTAGGAGTTAGTTAAAAGAAGCCAACCCAAGAGTCAGAGGCTGTGTCCTCTGGCAAATGTGCGTAAGTTTGATTTGCACCGCATGAGTGCAGCTTGTCACATAAATGTATGTGTATAGAAGTTCTTGAACAGGATGGGAGACCTGAGGATTGCATTTCTGCGTTCATGCAGGTGATTGCTGCTGTGGTGTACTTGCCTTGTAGCTGGTGTAAGGCCTCGTGTGGAAAATGGAAATTAGGGGTCTCATTAGTGTGGTAGCAGTTACCCCTAGCAAAGGCAGTATTTATGTAATTGCTCCCTCCACGTATGTTCCTGTTCCTGTTGCAGTCTGATCTCCTGAAGGTAAAGGAGTGAAGGTATGTTCAGGGCCCTGAGGCTGACCACCACACAGCGAGGAAGCTGATGGCAGCTCCTCCACGGCTGATGTACTTAGTAGCATCAACAGGGCTCGTCTAGGCAGCGCAACGGAAAGCAGCAGTGGCTGTGGGGAGATAAGCACTACCAACAGCTTGTCTCTCAGTGTTCACCTTTTTGCATTTGCTAGTAAATTTGCTTCTCATGTACTCCAGCATGGAGACCACACTACCAGCTGCATGAGATGCAGTGGCTAGTACAAGTATGGGTTGGGCTAGGCTGTTAATAAGCTATTGCTTGAGACTTGCTCCATTGCCCTCTTATATGTGTGGTGCCATAGCAGGGGCAGCTTCTGTCAAATAACTTACCCATTTATGTTACAAAAGCCAATCATTAAATAGTGAGAGGTACTCCAGTGCTTACCGGACAAGGTCCTGAGCAGGCTGCGTGGAGCAGGGGATGGACTAGACAAGGACTCTGTGAGGTAGCCCAGCCTCTAGCTCTTTCAAGCACCCAAGTGCCTTCCCTGATGACCCCTGTGAGGGTGACCATTGTACCACCCAGTCATACACCTCTTCTGAGCATTTAAGGAAAACACACAGTCCAGATTCATAGGTCAGACTGAGACCGCTCACGTACAAAGACATGGTCATGTACCAGTGAGCCCCGTTAACTGCATGACCATCTAGCACAGCACCGTGCGGAATGTGGATGTCCACGCCAACGCCAAACATGCAGACTCCGGGAGAGGGAGGGCTTTGGGACACCGAATTTTGCAGAGACAAGTTGACCTGGCTTACAGCTGCCTTGGTTTGCTGGGGCTTTGTGCCACCAGAGCCAGCCTCAGCCCGCTGCTGGGATGACCCCCTGAGACCCTGCCTGGCATCGCTCTGCTCCAGCTGACTGTGCCGGGCAGCCGCTCTAACGCTGGGCTGACACTCTTCCTCCAATTAAAGTGGGGGACTGCCAGCGTGTGGGAAGCCATTAGCCCGGAGCATTGTATTGATTCTCCCTTCCCAGTGAGTAAGTGCTTTTCTTTCACTTCTAAGGATTACGCTGCTTTGTCCACTTTCTACTGAGCTCACTGCAGACCGAGTTTCCTGGGGAAAAAAAAATACTGTCAAGAACCCTGTTTTCTTATTCTTATCTCACAATTACTTTCCTAATTGCAGCTTGGAAATAAAATATCCTTCCTGCTAATTTTATTCTTTTGTATTTGGGAAACGCTGCCAAGTCTGACAAGTTTTTCCTTCCAAAAAATGCAGTGTTAAGATGTTTTTTTTTCTGCTTCACAATGACAAAACTGTCAAGAAGCATTGGAGTCAGGAGAAACATGCATTTCGTGTGTGCCAGTGAAGCAGTGCTTATTATGTTTAGTTTAATTTAAATCTGTCTGCAACAGAGGGATGGGTTTATTTACACATTTCCTAATAACGATTTGAATCTGAAAGTTATTTCTGCATTGGAATGTAAGGACTTTGAGTGGATTTTCCCCAAAGCAGCTAAAGAGATCAGGTCTCAGCATTCAGTAGAAGCTGGGGGCTACATCTTTTCTACTCTGTATTGAAAACTTCAGCTTAGGAGACTTCCCATTTTCAAACCAGAATACTTACTTGTTCTCCTTTAATACCACACTGGAGGTTTTTTGCTTGGAAAATACCAATACCAGTGTAAAACACATGGAGTTTTTGAAGAGAATGTGTTGCCATCAAGTCCAGGGAAGAAACATTGCCTGGCTGCACTTTGGGGTTGTGTGGGAGCACTGTGAAGCTTTCATCAGTACCTTGAGACCCTTGGGCTGCTCCACAGAGATCACTTAGCCTACAGGCTCAGGAAGATATAATTAGGAGGGTAGATGGAAAGTTAATGTTTCTGTGTCCAAAATGTCCCCCTTTCCATAGAAATAAAGAAATAAATCAAGACATGAAGCTCTTCAAGCTTCTGTAGTAATCAAGCGACAAACAGCTTCCCCATGTCTTGCAGAGCCCATTCCCCACTGTCCTTGTACCCTTGACTATGGGACTGACTTGAGCTTTGCCTCATCCCTAAACTGCAAGTTGCTTCCAGAAGAGGGTATGGGAAGGCAGGGAGGGCATGAAGCACTTTTCAAACTGCTGTTGGAGAGTCCAGAGTAGTCTCTGCTGTACTGACCCCGTTAGCAGCCAAGCTGCACTAAAATAGTTATAATAAATCGCATGGCATGTAGTGAGCAAGCTCTGGGATGAGACTGATGTAAGACATGGGAATGGCTCTTTGTAGTATTAGAAACCTGGTGCTAAACCATAGAGTCAGGAAAACAAATGTAAGAAGTCACTTTTAACACAAAATATAACAAGTAACTTCCTGGGATCGTTATATTAACAATGGCGCTGCCTTGCTGACCTCTTGTAACTGGAGAAATCTTTTTCTTCTTTTTTTTTTCCTTTCTGGTGTTATAAGACAGATGGTGTATGCTCTTAAATAATGAAATAAGCCACGTTCCACACAAGATAAGACACTTGACAATGTTGCTATAAAAGTGCAGAGGTTGTGCATTTGTCAGTTAAAATAAATTCTTTCAAATAATTCTTTCTCTATAACTTTTCTCCCTTAACGGATGTGCAGTTAATCACAGAGTGAAATCTCTTTCCCCCTGTAGATCGTGTTCCGGAAAATCAGTGATGTCAAACGTGAAGAGGAGGAGAGAATGAAGAGGAAGAACGAAGCACCTCTGATCTTACCCCCGGACCACCCCGTCCGCCGGCTGTTCCAGAGGTTCAGGCAGCAGAAGGAAGCGCGGCTCGCAGCAGAGAGGGGCAGAGATCCGGATGACCTGGATGTGGAGAAGGGGAACGTTTTAGGGGAGCACTCCTCCACCCGCTCGGTGGTCAAAGCCAGCGTTGTGACTGTACGGGAGAGTCCGGCGACCCCTGTGTCATACCAGTCCGCTTCAACATCTGGGGCATCTGACCAGGCAAAGCTGCAGGCCCCGACATCGGACTACGCAGGATGTAAAGCGTCGGGGGACTACCCCCGACGAAAAGGCTGGGCCAAATTCAGAGACGCCTGTGGGAAGGGTGAAGACTGGAACAAGGTCTCTAAAGCAGAGTCCATGGAGACTTTACCAGAGAGAACTAAAGCTTCAGGAGAAGCTACCCTGAAGAAGACAGACTCTTGTGATAGTGGCATTACGAAAAGTGACTTGCGCTTGGATAACGTTGGGGAGACAAGAAGCCCGCAGGACCGCAGCCCCGTCCTCACCGAGGTCAAGCATTCTTTTTATCCCATCCCAGAACAGACTCTTCAGGCCACCATGCTAGAAGTGAAACACGAGTTGAAAGAGGACATCAAGGCTTTAAACACAAAAATGACCAATATAGAAAAACAGCTTGCTGAGATACTTAGGATATTAACCTCAAGAAGAAGCTCCCAGTCGCCACAGGAGTTGTTTGAAATATCAAGGCCCCAGTCTCCAGAATCAGAAAAAGACATGTTTGGAGCTAGCTGAGGTGTTTCTTTTTAAAAAACAACCAACCAACCAACAGCCCCCTAATATTTTAAATTTAATCTTTCTTGAAAATGAGTGAGGGACCAGTTCATTAAGCATGTTCCCTGTGTCTAAAAAGGTACAGTAACAGGAATTGCAACCTCATGTCAAGATGGCAGCTGACTCTGAAGCCTTTTTGACAGCAAGGGTACAGTTTCTAAAGTTTTTCTTTTCTCCATTGGTGTTCATTCCCCCCTGCTCCCCCTGTCTCCCTCGGGATGTTGGAATAAGAATCCTGACAGCAGCAGCCGTCCCCATGAGCCCCAGGTGACCTCTGAGGTTTTTGGAGCATGCCTTATGTCATTAGCTTGGGTTTTGCCTATATGAATAAGCACTTGCCAGGGTGCTTACATTTTCAGCGTTTGGGGGGGGGTGTGTGTTCGCTGCTGCTGTCACTGTCTCAGTCACCTGTACAGCATGTTAAATGTCACAGTATATTTTCATATATCTGAAATAATGCACAGAGCAGTAGGAGACATATTTCATTTCAGCAGATTGTGTGCTGCTTGGTACTGAAGTTACTTTTGGGTAGTCAAGGAAGGGCTAAAAAGATGAAAAAAATTGTACTTTTTAATTGCAAACTGATACATTGCTAAAGCAATTATATTTAGCAACATCCTCAACAATAGCCACAGTATTTCAGGTCTGTTAATAAATGGGATCTTCCACATTCTCATTCACTGAGTCAAGGATACTGATTTTCAAAAACTTAACTTCTGTCTCAGATGTCTTTGAATATTTGTTACCTTTGCTTTTAATTCCAGCCACTGGAGGACAGAGGGTTGGGTGTGCAGCATACCTGCGTGCAGCCTGCTGCACAACGTATTCTGGACATCAATAACAGGTCATGGAGATTTGCCTCCCCATGAAAATATACTGTGGCATTTATGTCCTGGTTTTGCTATGAATCTGCTCTTTTAATTCTTGTTAAATAATTATTCAGAAGTTTCTGGTTTGATAATGTTCATTGTAGCCAAAGGCTTTCACAGAACTTTTAAAGATTTTAGATTGTGGCATTTTCCTCTACATCCAGATGTATTGTTCCTGATCTAATCTATCTAGTAAGCAAATGGATAGTAGAGGTAGAAATACAGTGCTTACTGTATACAAGTGCTATTGTAGCAAGGAAACAAAAAGATCTGCTTCTTAAAGAAGGAGATGTTTCCAAAACTTATATTTTCATAACTTTTTTTGGATGAAGATTGAAGCACTTTACCAAAACTACTCTTCATTATTCATTAGATAGGGTAGCATAGCTGGTTATCATGGCTTGCGTTATTACCTTGGGATATAGGTGTATATTCACAGTATAGTCTCTCCACTGATCCGGTATGTTCACTGTTTAACAGTAGGTTAGAGCTCAGAAGCATGGTGCAATACTTTTTTGGGTTTTCATTTTTAATGGCAATAGGTCTTAACACAGTGTGGCAGTAGTTAAGTCTCATTCTTTTTCCATGGAACTAAGTCATTTACAAAAAAACACATGATTTTTTGGGGAAGATTTTTGTTCATGTTAAGTAAGGAAGGGGCAAGGAAAATGACCCATTTGAAAGGATTTCTGCTGGCCTGATGCTTGCACGGTGCAATGCAGAACTGTGTCAGACATCCCTGGGGAAGTGTGAGGTCCACTGATGAACCGGCACAGTGGTGAGGCCGTGCCGTGCAAAGCTACCAGCTCAGGTCTTGAAGTCAGTATATTTGTTTGTATCTGTTCCTGCAGTAACTGCCCTTGCTCTCAAAGATGCTGATTATTCTGAGCGCAGCACCACCATTTCCAGGACCAGAGGCAGCTGGTTTAGGATTTGCTTTCAAGGGTCTTGGTTTGATATAGAAGTGCCCACAGATTGTGAATTCTTACCCAAGGACTGAAATATTCCCATGAAACAGCTATTGGGATCAAATCTGTAGGTTACCTTTTCCGCCCCACAAGAAAAGGCAGTAGGGAGGTGACTTGCTCTGAAACCGAGGTCCCATTTCCTTAATTTATTTCTGGTTCCATGTTTAGGATTTTCCAGTGGTAACTGGTGTCTTTTACAGTTGCACGCTGCAGACATGCAGTACCGAGGAAGGCTCTCTTTGACCAAAGTCACGCTGTGTGTTTGGTGCTTTAATCACTGTAAGTGGCAACAGTTACCTGTAATAGCTATGGCATGATTGCCCTAAGAAATCCATACATCAATGGTCTCAGTTAGAAACCGTTGAATGATTTTTTTCTTTCTAGTCTCCTCAGTCAGTAAATTCATTGGATAATGTAATTATGCCTAAGTAGAACACAGGTGTACTGATATACAAGGATTTATAATTGATGCCCAAAAGTTCCAGCAAGTTTTTAGAGATTGGCTTGGAGCCAATTTCCTAATCCAGGCAAATTCCTCATCGGTGTTATGTTCCTGATACTAGGTTTTCTTCGTAAAATTTTTGAAAGGCTGAAAGTCTTGCTGAACTTAGGAAACATTTTGTGAAAGTGTCACTCATTTACCTGCAATTGGATAAACACGGAAATTAGCTTATCCGAGGTGGGTGAGGGAGGAACTGCTTATAACCTTCAAAGTGTGTGCCTAGTATCTCCAGAACTCCAGGGCAGACGTGGAATTAAATGTGCAGTTGCAGGTTACCTGGCCCTTCGTTGCTGATACGGAGTTGAAGTATCTCAGTGGTATTTTTATGTGCCCTCAGGGATATGTTAAAGGTTATTTGGCAGGGTCAGTGCTAGAAGCCCCATAATTAGCCACACCTGTGAATAAAGGAAGACAAGTCCCCATTTGCTGGGGGTACTTCTCGCGTAGCCTGACGCTCAGTACGATACTGTACTCCTGCACACCCTGTATGACAATGGGTGGGTGCAGCACGGAGTCCTTTTTTAAGGCTTTTATGAAGCTCTTATAATGGCCTATAAAGCCATTTATAATCCATTTGTATAGCCTTCAAAGATTGTAATATACCCGTGAATTATGCTTAAAATTTAATGTCTTTAAAGATTATGGCCAAATTTGATTTTGTTATGGTCATGAAACTCCAGAGGAACTCTACTCCTTACGATGACACCTTCAGGGTGACTGCTCCAGGTCAGCACTGACAGCGGTCAATGTTATTCAGATTTGCAGAGCTGTAACTGAGATTAGACCCATTTTATTATGATTTTATGAACTGTGAGGCACTAAAACGAGTTGTAGGAGACTGCATCATCCCTCAGTAACCTGTATATGTTGTAAGAGAATTTGAAAAAAATATACTATCTAGAATGAACTTTGGTCTTTGGATTCCCTGGGCTACCGAGTGGTTAAAATGAACAAAACCTTGCCTGCTATGGGACTAGTCACTCCTTTGAACCTCGGACTAATTTGGACCTGTGCTGTGGTGCCCATGCTCTGCCAATGCAGCACTTCTGCTTTAGAGAGTGGTTGAAAGCATCAGTGTTACAAATCTGTCTTTCTCCATTGAGCCTTACACTTAGATGCCTACGGCTGGATGGTGTGCATACCCAGTGTAATTGTTACTTGTTCTTTCATTTTATTTGTCAGCTTTTCCTTTTTCTTTTGTTTCTCTCTACATGTCAGCTAAGCCTTTTCACTTAAATCATTTTCCAGCTTAGAAATGAATGATCTCTGAACATGAGACTGCCCCTTAACAAGCAAATGCTTGTACATACTATAAGAAAAAAGAAAAAACAAAAAGCCTCAGTTTTAACTGTGTTCTGGCATAGTGCTTCTGCTATTTAACAACCTGCTAAATAACCACATTAATCTAAAAGAGATGGTGTGTTGCATTTTTACTATATGATGGAATTAGATTTCAGGCAAAAGAAGATGGTTGAGTGAAAGAGCCCAGGTTATGATTTGGTAAAATGGGAACTTCTGAAAATTCATGCTTAAACTGTTAGAAAGAATACCAATATGCAGCACAGGATTAAAAAAGCAAAACCCAACCCTAACCCCTACCATGTTCAGATACATTTACTTCTGCCTGGTATTACATGTGTACTTTTAAAAACACCATTCTTGTTTTAAATCTCTTTCACAGTGCTGCCCTGAATCCCAGCGAACACCCTGTTTAACAGCTTCGAAGGTGATGTTCTGTTTCTACAGTACTTCACTTTAATGAACCGAACAAGATATTTACTGTGAATATCTGGTGATATATTTTCAATCACTCTTAACCAGTCTGTGAAAGAATTGAATACATAATTTGTCTTTACTATATAAACAGCAATGTGTATGATTACACTTGTGCAGATGCGTGTACATACACACATATATATAATATCTCTGTATAGATAAGTCTATGGATTGCGTTTCTGTTGCATAAAAGCACGTCCCTCATTTAATGATTCCAGTTCAAGAAGGGAGCCTAAATCTTCCCAGTAGACACCCACCGAATGTCCTAGTTAGTATCTTGTTTGTTAACTGTTGAACTTCTAAGGCCATGACTTTTGGTTTCTCTAGTTGGCCTCAACTTTATACTGTTAGTCTGGCAAGTATTGTGACTGAGAAGATCTGGCAAGCATTGTGATAGTCAGGAAACAGAAATACATGTGAAACTGGAAAAACGCTGTATCATAGTTGGTGGGAATAAGGCTTATAAGCCACTATTTGTTCCTCACAGTATCTCTGAATCTAAGCTGCCCTGGTAGTGCTTCTCATGGCTTTTCCTGCAAGAGAGATGATGGAATAAATGGATTTCTTTTTCCTGGTACCAGGGTCTGTCTCAAAGGTACCGAGCCTATCCTTCTTCTCATGGGCAGAGTTAACACATGGTTGCTGCACCTCTGCTTTCTTGTCCTGATGTTAGGTGGTGAAAAGCATCTTCTACTGAAGTCTTCATTTCAACATAGTCTCCTGTGGGTGTATTCGCAATAACAAAGTCTGTGTTTCAGCTGCACTTCTGATTCATTAAGACAAACCTCTCAGAGAGAGTCCCACGCAGGGGAAGCTCCAGAAATTTGAGGTGAGGCACAGTAGGATACTGTATCTTCCAATCGGACATAGTTTTGACCACATTGTTGTGGCAAGCATTGATTCAATTAAATAAAAATAAAGCTTTTTGCAATAAGATATATCCAACATTTAGCCTTAAGACCCTTTCATAAGTGATATAAGTCAAACTGTGATTCCATTCTCCTTCCTTTGTAATGTTCTGTAGTATTTACAGTGTTGCCTAAAGATGAAGCACTTTGATTAGCTTTCTAAATCTAATGGAAATCACTTGCTGGTAATCACATTTCTTTCTCCACTTATTGCCTTCTTATTAGGATAATGAATTACTCCAATAGCCCTCTCCCTTCACAAAACAAAGAGACGTAACTATTGTCTAAACACTTTTGTATATCAGGGAGCCAACCCGTCATATCGCGAAAGTGTTTCAAAAATTTTTTTACAGTTTGACAAAGCTAATGTGAATTTACCTGCAACTGTAATTTGTTTCAAGCTGATTGTTGAGTGTTGTGTAAACATATTTGATGTGTAATCCCAGAACATCTCTGTAACTGGATCTAAATGCCTAGAGTTAACAAAACAGTTTGGGGTTTTCACTAACTGTTCTGAAAGGCTCATGGTTTTTTTTTCTTCTTCCCACTGAATCTGTGACCACTAACATAGAAAAAGAATCATTTTAGCTGTAGATGAAAGAAGTTCAATAATCTTGTATCAGGATGAACTGCTATATAAAGAAATTCCAAGTTTTCTAATGAATGTGTTATATTATTGTACCTACATACAATCAATATTTGTACATCTGTTGGAGACCTGTCTGCGTTTCAATATTTAGCCACCACTGCATGGACACTTTATTGATATGCAGTTAATGCAGTTGCTTTGGCGCTTTTCAATGTACTTCACTTGTTTTTATCCTTTCAGAAATCCACCAAATACTCTTGGTTCTTTTTCTTTGCATTTGTCACTTTGTTCAATGAAGCATGACTAGAAAAAAGAGAACGAGTAGATACTATTTTTGTGGTCAGCAAAGCAGCTGCCAGTAGATAAGACAGTGTGTGTATGTATGTATACACACTGTCTGGGATTGTTTCAGTTACAAATGCAGCCACCTACATTAACAATATCCCTATTCAACATTTTTAAACAAGCACAAATAATATTTGTAAAAAAAAAGTTTAATTTTATTTATTATAGTAATAAACTATTTTATACATTACACTAGTTGCTTTGGTGTGCTTTTCTATGTGTTGAATATGTGCTTATAAGATCAACAAGGGGGTTTTAAGTAACTCTCTAGAACTTCTGGCTAGCCATTTTGTTGCTGTTGTTTTGTATCTTGAGTGCTGTCAGTAGAGAAGTTTGATATTACTGTTTTGGTTGTAAACAATTCCGGTTGCTTCCTCAGATTTCTGTCTGCTGTGTATCAGTACAGTCGGGATTTACACTTCCAGGGCACTGTAAACTGAACTCCGGTGTTCCGTAAAGTGAATATCCTGGCACCCCAGGCAGCGTCCTGCACTGTGGACTCCAGTCTGGGCCAGGTGTTTCCTGAGCAGGAACAAGATCACCAGAGGACTGGCTGTGATCTGTCTGAAATGATCATTTGATAACCTGAGGGTACACGTGTCTGTCGTCGGTCTGTTTTAGACTGTGTTCACTACTGCAGTATCTGAGAACTATTACGAAATTTCTGGAGACCAGAGTACTAGAGATGGAACAGGCTTATGCTGTCCTGTCATCTGCTGCAGAAGAAGGTGAACTTACCACAGACTTACATGAAGGCATAAACAACAGGAATGAAGCCCCGAGTAGTGTGTCGCCTGCCAGTGACACTACTGCAGCAGCCAGCAATGAGTATTATTTTGTTGGCTACCTCGGCGAAGAAATCGATAACCAAGGGTGACGGGGAGACCCTTTCAGGTCAGGATGGGCATACATGACAGGATCATGCACCGCAGCTGTTCCTGCAGGCCAGCAGCCGCTCTGCGTGTGTAAACAAAGTTTTAGTCTTCAGGATGTCAGCCTGGACCCCGTGAGCTTCGCACCCATTTTTGTGGTTCATTCTCCATCCTCTTGTTGAGGGTCTAGTGAACGTGCCTGCCACCTGTATTAAGACACTTCATGGGATTCTGAATCTCATCTTCAAAAGAACAGCAATAAAGCATAAGCTTTCAGACTGCACAGCTGAGGCTAAACTGTACTGAAAGCAGCCAGGGAACACAATGAGGAGCTATTTTTAACACCATTTCTGCATCCACTGTAGTATGTGACAGGATCTCCAGTCGCTAGCATTGTTTCACTGGCCAGAATGAAAATCCAGCTTTCTTTTTCCTAATGTTATACAGTGTTCCCTGTACTTACTAGAAGAGGGTAAATTACCATAGTGAAGGCACGTACTTGGCGGGGGGGGGGGTGTGTCGAGGTCTCTAGAGGTGGTTCTTCTCATTTTCTGAACTCTCTGTTATTGTCTTTGCTCTGCCTTTTCCTGCATTCTTAGCAGCCTCCCTGGTTGTGCTGCAAGCTTAAATTAGTACAAAGAGGGATAGCATTGCCCACACAATGCGCCCCGTCCCAGCTTCCCCACCCTTGTCAGCCCCCCAGCATTGCAAGCGAAGGGTTATTAACTGCAGCGCTTTTTGCCCAGCGTTGTGTGCCACATCGCAAAGCTCATGTTCCACCTGCTGGCCTGTCAGGCCTGGGCTCAGCCGAGCAGCGAGCAGCCCCCCCGGCCCACCTGTGCCAGCCCCCGCTGCTCATTCACTGCACCTGGGAGCATGTTCGGAGCAGGGACTAAAGGTTCCTAGACCACGGGGTGTGCGCTGCAGCTTCTGACTTCTCTCAGCAATAGCTGCAGGTGTTGCTGCTTCTGTTTTGTTATCGGTTAGCGTGCAAAGGGCAGCACCTACAAGATACCTGAAGGTGTGTAGTCTTGGGGTTGGAGCCTGTGTAACGCCGTACAGCCTCCTCGGGGCTGTAAAGGAGCCCCTTGCCGGTAGTACCGTCTGGCAGAGGGCCGGACCCCACGGAGCCTTCCTCGCCTCTATGCTGCCGTGTGTGTGGCAGCTGCTGGGGACCCCTCCCAGGGATGTGGGGGCTTTACCTGGCTGGGTCTGCAGCCCCGGGGCACTCGGCTGCAGGGACAGCAGCAACGACTCCTGGAGCGGTCTGCGGTGCGGCGGCTTGCGGGGAGGTGAGCGTTGCTTACACAGTTGTGAATTTTGCATTTGGTAACGGGCGTTCTTGTCCAGTGGCGCATTTTAGTATCTCTGTTGAGGTGAGAAGCACTCGGGCTCCAATGCATTTTTTGCATTGCAGCAAGTACAACCAGCATAAACCAGCTCTTCTGTGCTGTGAGAACCTGTGGGACTGAATTGTAGCAAATTTACCCCTCCTCACACATGTGTGCAATAGCAATGTCTTTTATTTGCCCCCCCTCCATCACTAAAGGAAGATCAAAACTGTTCCTGTTCAGTGCGTGCCAGCAATGCGTCTGCCTGGTGTGGGAGGATGCTGGGGACAGCCCACCAAAACCTGGGGGAGCGATGAGGCCAGCGCCTGTCTGCCCCTCGCTTTGTGAGAGGTGGCCGCTACGCTCCAACCTGCCCACCCACGGCAGGCACTGAGACTTGAGGAGATCTTGGCTGGTGAGCTGCTTTCCATGCTCGCCTTGTGCTCCCCTGAGGTGGGGTGGTTAGTAAGGCTGCCTACCCAACCAACTGGAAAATGCTGAGAAGGATGCGGTGTTGCTATGGTATTTACTAATGCCAGTGGCGTGAGGGGTTTAATTGCAACAGGCATATAGCATATAAAGAATATCAGCAAATACAAATATCGTTCACAGAGAAAAATGCATTTTTGCTCCTTTCATTCTAATTTACCACAACCTCAGTGACAGTATGTGGAAGCTGGGGGAAAAACCTGTCCTGTTCTTGAAAGGCAGAATGAGTAAAAACCTGTGAGAGATCCAAAAGCGGCATTAGAGTAACTGAACTCCTAACGTGTCTGTCAGAAGCGGATACAGAGACACTTTGCTTTTGAGACAACACACTTTTGTTGTTCTCCAAAGTGTTTCTTTTGTTGAGTTTTTTTAAGCTTTGTTCACTTTTAGAGTTTTCCTTGAACATATTTCTGTTCAGGCGGATGAGGAATGAGGCAATGGTACTTTGGCTTTGCTGTTAAAGTCTGCCTGGGGGGATGCACAGTTGTACGTGCAAATCTGAGGGGGATGTGCTTTAGTACGGGTATTTGCCTCCACATCCCCCATTCTCCTAGCTGAAATACAGAACTTGGGGAGAAAGTAACTGTGCTGGAGTATCTATTACATGTGTGGATTTCCTATAAAAGGAGGACTATGGCCTCTTCTTCAGCAGGGGCTGCCATGGGGGGGAAAAGCTAAGCAGCGGCAGCACACTGAGTGCAGTATTAAACCTGGGAGCTACTGTGTGCTCAGTAATGGGACAAAGACAGCTCAACAAGAAATGGTTCCCTGCAAGCAGTGGCTTACAGTGAACAGAAATACAGATTGCTTTCAAACCTCTCCGGCAATCTTTTTTGGAGAGTTTTACAGTTAAGCAGAAGGTATTTTAGAAGAACTAACAATAACAGGAAAATTTATTGAACATTCTCAGCTGTGGTGTGAGGATAGGAAAGAGAGCTAAGATAATCCATATGTAGCCCCAAGTCAAAATAAAGTATTTGTTTTGGTTTTCCTTTAGAATGATAACACTGCACATGCAACCACATTGAACCTGGCTATTGGAAGTGTGGAGACAGAAATACAAACTACAGCAGTTCAGCTGAAAGCTAAATTGAAAAAAGCATCCTTTAGGAAAGTGCAGAAATTGTGCATGAACTACTGCATGAAATTACAGTTCTGGCCACAGGAACTGTAAATAGCTCTGGAAAAAGGGGGTGGGCATGTCTCATTTGTGAGCAGCAAATAAAGCAGCTGTAGTTGGGTGTGCTGAGAAGCTGCAGGCTGGTTGCTCTGACCTCAGTGGTAGACCAGGTGTCGGGAGAAGACTGTAAGGTCATGGCACTAAGTGGAAGGTGCATATAATGTAGCCAAAGTACAGCCTTGGATACCTGTCCTGGTGGGTTGAATCTGCTGCATTCCTTTGTCCGGGAAAATCGGTTATGGAGGAAACCTAGCTGTGTCTCGGGAAAGCCTCTGAGGAAAGCCTAGGACAACAAAGGGTGAGAGGATGAGTGCAGTCTGCAAACCCACCAAGGGGGCAGACAATGAAAGCACAGTACTGGCATGAGAGCAAATGGGACTGAGCGCCTGGGAAGCTCCTTAGGCTGGAGGTTATAAAGGGCTGTAGCCCTCTGAGTTACCATCTGCCCAGCAGCTGCTGTAGTTTCATTAGCAGAGTGTGGCTGTCTTCTGGAAGGTGCTGTGAGATGCTTCACCCTGCCTAGGTTGCCTCTGCCAGTGTCATAGAGTACCCTTGTGTTACTGTCAGCAGCCTTAAAGTTTCAAAGATTTAGCTTGGAAACCCTATTATAATGAAAACGTAATTTTTCTTAAAATGGAAGTTTCTTCAACCAGCATGAAGTAATAAGTAGTTCATAACCTCCAAGTACTCCAAAAGCAGTACGCTATTGTATTTTGAATGCTTGTCATGCTTTTTAAACCCTTATATCATGTCAGGACTCATACTAAACTTGCGGTTGTTCTTGGTGTCAATGGTTATTGGTGTAACCATTCAAGGCAAGCAGGACATCTTCAGAGACTGAAGACCTTTTGTAGGTCTCGTATTTTTACCAAGCAATGTTTGGCAGGATTTGATCAGATTGAGGAACTCTGAGAATAAGTAACCTGAGCAAAGGGTGCTGAAGTCTGGGCAGACGGCACCAGCAGTGGAGTGCAAAGTGTGGGTCAAGAGAGATTGGCAGTTGACAAGCTTTGGGCTCAGGACCCGGAGCTCACTTGCTCACACATCCCTGGTGACCACCTGGGATATCGCTGTCTGGGGTGCCAGGGGCTCAAAACCTGCCTGGGGCTTGAAGGGGTTAAAACCACGTAGTTTCCCCAAACCCTTACAGTCAGAGGCTCCTGTGCTGAAGGGTTCCTGAGGCTCCAAGTCCTGTAGAAGGCTTTCTCCGTAGTTTGTTCTTCTCTGTGTTTTACCATTTCATAGCACGATTGGCGATGGGTCTGTGGCAGTGGGCTGGTGGAGCCCAGGGTGGGCTGGGTGTCGAGGCTGGTGTGTGGTGTTTTAGCGTGGGGCCCGCAGTAAGGGCATGTGTGGGGAGGGTACTGAAGGGGAGTTATTTACCTCCCCAGCCACAGCTCTGCGTATGCCCGAGGCCCTGGCAGGCAGCAGTGGGACTGGGCAAGCGCTGGACTCGCTCTTGAGGCAGCCTGGTTCTGGGCAGATGTTTGCCAAGACAGGACCTAGGCCATGCCCTTACTGTGTCTGCAGCACCGACATGAGAACAGAACCTGATCAAGGGGTGGCCTTGAGGCAGGATGCCAGGAGGTGGGGGAAGGCAGCTGAGAAATCGCTGAAGTAGACTGGAGCAGAGATGTGACCAAGTGAATGTTATTAGCCTGTAATTGCAGCATAAACTACCACCTCAGCACAAAGCTACTACCACAAGAGTAAAGAAACCCATAACTATAAATTAGCTGTAACATCACTTAAAGAACTGTCTCATAAATGCTTATTTTTATCTCTGCAATTTGGCTTACTGTAAGGTAATTCTCCCACATACCTGAGCCCTTAAAACAACCTTAACTCTTCCAGTAGTGGTCTGAAAAAAGTCACCTACATCTTTTTTCCCTAAGACTTGCTATTTAAATTCTTTTACCAACAGTGTAGATGTTTCTGGTCTTCCTAGTATCATTTGCAGTTGTTCTATTTTTGCCACCTAATTTTGGAAGCTCAAATGCACTAGTGCAGGGATGGAAGTTCCACAGTCCATAAAAATTAATTAATTTTGTCAAGAAAGATCAGCTCTAGAGGGAGTGCTAATACAATTTAAACTTCACAGGTCATAACTGAAGTTTCTATATTATTTCTTCAGTAAACTTTAATTTTTCAGTGGTTGGCTCAGGTACCTGTCAGCAACGACTGACCTCAGCTACCCAACCATATGTATAGTTTTTCTTAAATCCCTGTGGATAGACAAGCACTTTTTTGCCTGTAGACTGGCTGTTGCTGGGGAAGTCATATGCCACAGGTAGCCCGTTTCATTTGACCCACTTCTGAAAGGCACTGGTATGCGGGTACCTAAGGTTATTTACACTTAGACCAAACTGACCCTGGATATGATAAAAGGTGGTGCAGCCTAGCTTGTGGTCAAAATTTGCCTGTTAAATACTGAAGACAGCTTAACTCGCTCTCACCCAGACCTTTGTGACTCCCAGCATAAGGAACGAGGAGGTTTTTTGAGTATCAGTAAGTGTGTTTGATTCCCCTAACTGCGTAGCTTTCGTTCTGTCGTCATCAGTGTTGGGTACTGAGTGCACATGCTTGTTTCCTCCCAGAGCAGTAGTTTCCAAGGCCAGTGATGCTGCACGAGGCTGGAGGACTGACTTTTACCCTGCTAAAGCTCGTGGGAGTGGCACCGAGGCTGCCTGGATGTCAGGCCTTGACACTCTTGCTCAGTCTCTTGCATGGTGTCTAAACTACATGGGTCAGACTCATTAGACATTTTCTTTTCCTTTTCTCCTCCTGGGCATTAGTGGCATCCCTGAAAGCCTCTCAAGCTTGGAGCTGGCAGTGCTTGCCCCCCAGGCTGGAGATGCCCAAGCTGAGCTGGTCCATCTGCAGTAAGCTCAGGCGTAGGTCACTTGTGCTGTGGGCAGCTGGGACTCGTCTCATTCTCTGATGCTCTGGCAGCACCTGTGCTTGACATGACTGCATTTGTTGAAAGTGGAAATCTCAAATAACATAGTTGTCTTCATTTTTCTTCCTTTTACATGCAACTAATGAAGGAACTGCCCCACAGGCAGCTACTGGTGAAACTACTGAATTCGGTGCACGTGCACACAACACCACTGTGCATCCCGTGTCTGCAGGGGTTTGGCAGAGACTCCCACTCCAGAGGGTCACTCTCAGAGGTCCCTTAAGATGAGAAACAATCATTTATTGCATGCAGATTTCCCCTCATTTCTCAGAGGTGTTACAGCCTCAGAGTTCTTCACAGGCTTTGTGGAGAGCAGGGTTTCAGCTGTCCCTGCGGGATTAAAATACATGCCTTGACTAACAAGTGGTTGTGCGCGGAGTTATTTTGCAAAGCAATAATGGGCAGTGCTATTCAGGGAAGTGGGGGACGGACTATAAAGTGCAGGCAGGAGAAGCTGTGACAGACCATGCATAGCAATCTCCTTGCTCTTCACAGCTCCTTGAGGAAAATCGTGCCAGCATGCCCAAGGAAGGCAAGCCTCTCCTTAGCAAGTGTGAGCTGCAACCAGCTCAAGGGTTAGCAGTGACAGAGGAAATTAAGCGGATGTGTGAGAAAAAGGACAGGCCCTATGTTATTGCTATGACTAGTAACAAAACTGCTACAGGTTTTCATAGTTAAGCTGGTTTTCTCCTGACCTGTGGTAAGCTGGTTATTGCAACTAAGCTGCTTTTAGCTCTCAGATGTGAAAGAGATACGTGAGCAAAGCATTGCTCACCCTCTAATCAATGAAGAATTAAAGAAAGAGCCACTTACTTAGCATAATCTTACTGTCCCCAGTAATAATGATGGCTGGGAGGGCTTTGTTAGCCAAGGAGGGGGTTAGGGGAAGGCTGTATATGTGTGCAAGAGACTTGATTACTACGGCTTTGTGGTACCCATTAAAGCCATAAATTATGATATGCTATGCTTGCTAGACTCTTAAGCAGTTTTTCAAAATCACTCGTAAACTGTTTTTGTCAGTAGCCATCCCGTGTCTGTCCAGCTCAGTTTCAGAGCCACCACCTTGGGGGTTTCTTTTTGTCATTGCACTCTTGTGGCTTTTAGGGTCTATCAGTAGTAGTGTACCCATCCCCAACTAGAAGTGCCTCCCCTTTGGTTCAAAATGGCCAATGTCTTTGGCAATTTCTGTCTTTGTCAGCTGTTTCCTAGGTCCCTCAACTAGCTTTTCCTTAGTGTTTGGAAGTCTTTCTCCCCCTCCCCTCCCCTATTTTTTCCTTTGGTAAGAGGGGTGTCTACTTCAGTCTCTTCCTGGTCTCTGCAGACTTCCACTTCTCTCTAGACTGTCACAGAGGACTTGCTTGGAGGATGGCACTTCTGGCTACCACACAATTACATCAGGTGCCACATGATAATGAAGAGCAAATGCTCAGGTCATGCTGAGGAATGTGTCTCCAAGCTGAAAGTATAACTGACTACATATATTTAAAGTGCTTCAGGCTGTGCCTGAAGCACTTTACAGAGCTGGGTGTCTGACCAAGTGTGCCCCATGCCTTGCCTACTGGTGCTGTATAAGCAGGATGGAGCAGAAACTTTGTGAGTAGGCTTGTTCTTGAGACATGTATTTCAAAGTAGCAGGACAAAGAACCTCTGGAAAGACTGAGAGTGAAGCAAATCTATTTATTTCTCATATGATAAATATCTAAACTATAGGAAATAGTATCTATTTCTTAAATGGTGCAAGCACACATCATACTGCTGACTCGGGACCAGGATAGCAAGCGTCTGAAGGGAAGCAGCATTTTACTTGCACACTACTCTTGGTGACCATTCTCAGAAGCTTCACATGCTGAAGTCTCACCTTAACTGATCTGCAAAAGGTGTATTTGCTTTTTAAACTCACACCATTAGGGAATGCATTTTCTACGCGGTGTACAATAGGGATAACCAGCCTGCATTGTGCCCATCCTGCAGGCTTATGGTGCATAGTAGTGTTTCTTCGCAGAAGTGGAGCACCTATTTTTCTTGCACCAAACCGTAGTTCTCTTAAGACGCAGTTCTCAAGCCAAAAGTCAGTTGCAGCTTTATTTATAGAAACAGAAAAGGATACAAAACTATGAAAGATGTATAAAGCACTGAAAAAAATTATAAAACAACTTTAGTTCAGAAATAAGCATACTCTAGATGACCTTCAAGGTCATTTCCATATTGGAGTAGGAAGTTTTGCATGCATACAAATTGGAATCTAATCGCTTTAGTAGCCCCTTGTTTCATGTAATAACAGTAATCGATAAGACTGAAGAACAGACTCATGACTTTTTGCTCCAATGCTAATTCCACTTAATTACAACGCTGCAGTTAAGTTTGAGAAAGTTCTTGCCCTTAGCTCAGTTCTACTCCAAAATGAAAGGCCAATCTCAGATCCTTTTAGTAAATTCAGAGGCTGAGAGCAACATACTTTGTGGCTGAGAGAATTCCTTCAATCATAGTAAGTCAATCAGGAGGGCCATGTCTCTGGCCAGGCAGCATTCAAGGTAAGTCTTATTTTCAACAGTCCATGGTATCTCCTAGAAATTACTTCCAGGGGAAATCACAGCTTTCTCACAGGGGATGGGGGAATCTTTCCCTAAACATAAAGGGCTGGAGCTTCTGCTTTGAAAAGGCAAGAGATGGGCTTTGTCTCTGGATGGGTAGAGAGCTGAAGCCTCTGCCCTTATTTCTTCAGGAATAAATGAAGGGGAAAAAGGCGGCTGCCATAGTTCTGAGCAGCAGAGACATCAGAAATGCAGGCACTAAGCAGAAGCCTGTCTCAGGGACTGAATTTCTTTTTGAAGGGATAAGCTATATCAGACTTGGCTGAAGCTGCAGGAGTGATGGATGGTAGGATGCTAACTGTGCCTCCCAACAGGCTGGAATAGCTGCCAGGGGGCACAGAACAAGTTTTGACAGGCATCCTTCTTCTTTGGGTACAGGAGACTGCTCTTGGAAGAAGCCCTCTCCAGGACTGGTGGCCTTTTGCCAGGCCTAGGGGGAATGTCTAACTTTATAGAAAGACTGAAGGTCTCCTGGCTGCTCTTCAATATCAGTTTAAAACATAACAGCTTGGGAGACACCCCTTGTGCCAGCCAGGAGTAGGGTCTCCCCTTCCCTCAGAAAATGGCATGTGCTGAACCACTCCCACAGCCCTGATGCTTGCAGGCAGGCAGGATCTTCCCAGCTCTGGGCAACCTAGTCTTTTGGCAAAGATGCTGCTGTAACAGGTCTGGCTGTGGGCACAGGACATGGAGCTCAGGCTAATTTGGTGCCACTGTATTGGACCATTCTGTTTTTTTTTTTAAAGTTCTTAAAATGCTACCCCTAGGGTGACTAATATTGCAGGAGCTGATTGCCTGGACACCAGAGAATGAAGTGAACTGAACAGATTTACCATTCAGCCAGACCTGGGTTATCTCCCTTCATAACAGAAAAAATGCAGGAGGCAGACTGAACAGTTCCCTTGAAGGTGGGATTTGCCCCATAATAAAATTAGTATTATAAGCTTTATCTCTAACACAAAGCAGAGACCACTCGAAGCCCAAGGGGCTGTAAGGTCATATTTGATTAAAAAGAAAAGCTATTCCTTAAGAAAAGACCTGCCTCCCTACTCCCTGTTTTTAAAGAAACAAATAAAACCATTCCTAAGACTACCAAAAAAGGCCAGTGTTTTAAAGGTGAAGTTTTAAATGAAGACATTGAAGAGAAAAAGCAGACTTCTACAGTAGGTAGAAAAGTAGCTTAAGGCTGAACTACTGCAGTCAGTGAGTAGCAAAAATGTTTTAACTTGTATCAGAAAGCAATCAAGAAGAACTGATGAGCATCGTGCCCTTCCTTAAGTGCAGGGCACAGCCCTGTATGGCCCTGGACAGAGGCTGTGAGAGATCAGGCTTTTTGAATTCTGCAAGGTAGGAATTTTTTTTGTTCAATATCTCAAAATAGGCAGGAAAACATTGGAAGAAATAAAACCAATCTTCAACATATAAAATACCTATTCTGAGATGCTTGCAATGTACATAGAGTCACAGAGATACTGTTTTACAAAAATAACATAATTAAAAATGCTTCCATAATTTCTCCCCACCCTCAGCCACAGCCCATCAGTGTTTCTGGTTCAATTCCTGCATTCACAATCCAGAATCCATTAAATGAGCTTTTGGTTTTAGCACACTGGCCAAAGACTTGGTCTAGCCCATCCTTCTGCAGATAGGATATCCAGTGTAGAAAAGCCATCAACCTGTCTTAAAAATCATTGGTTTTGCGTCATTCCTAATTCACAGCATACGTTTGCTCCCATTCAATTCCAACGTGAGAATAGCAGTAGAGGAACCCGAGAACAGTCAGTGTAGCCCACGGCCAGCCTATAAATAGAAAGACAGACAATCTTAGTCAGAATAATTAATGACTGCTTCAAGTAGAAAAACTCTTGGGATGACCAACTTATGATGCTTCTAATTAATTTTATTAGCAATTCAGTCTCATAAGAAAGAGCCAACCCACAGAATTTGAAAGGGGAAATCTGGATTGTCTAAGCTTCAGGGATGCCTCATCCCCTGCAGCCCCAGTCTTTTCCATTTTCAGGGAACTGGACTAGGTTTATTTCTGCTCTGCACCTCCAAATGATACTTGCCAATTAAAGAGGTCTGTTTCAATCCTCTCCTTTGTAGTGGGTTTGTCTATCAAGCAGATCCCCGAAAGAACCCTGATGCTTTAAGCTGGCTTATGGCACTTCCTAGGCTCAAAGGGATGCATAGCCACAATGCAGGTCATTAAAAATCAGAACAAATCCAGTTATCTGTTCTGCAAAAAGAGTCTCGGGAAACCTCTGATTAAGGCTGTTTTGGATACCGTGCAGCTGGGTGTAAAAATTGATGTACACACTCTACAGCCCCACATCAACTAATGGGGTCAGAACACCATTGTGCCAGTGCAAAACAGACAGCCCTATTTGCCTGATGTATTCCCACTAGATGCTTTTTTTTAACTAAATAGACTAACTTCTCCAATATACAAAACTTTTGCTGGGGAAATGACATGTTTTGTTATTATTTCAAATTCTTTTTAGTGAAAGTCACCATCTTTTCGCTTGAACTTTTAACAGCTAAAAGCAGTAAGCAGGAGGTCACAAGCCCAAAGGACTACTGCTTTCCAGTGGAGTTGTAAATCACTTGAAAAATCCATAATCAGGTAAATGATTTTGCTTTTCTTGATACCTTTCCTGGCAGCTCTGTTCCCTTTCTCCATCCTCCTCCTCTCCTTAGAATTTATGAAATTTATAGGTTGAAATCCTCAGCATTAGGCCCTAATGTTTTTCAGTGTGCTTTGTCTGGGTGAAGGGGGGAGGGAGAAAGGTGTTTGAGGGGGTTTGGGCAGCTTTTTTGTTGCCATTGTTGACAGAAGAATTTTGGTTATGTTTATGACTGGTTTTCTGCATGCTGTCCTTGAACTACCAGCACCTGCTCCTGACAGAAAAGCTTCAGTGCTCCCTCTTGGGGAAAACTCTGGTCTGAAGGAACCTGCTGGCAGACATGAGATTCCCCATTGGCCTGGAGAACGGGTGGAAAGAAGCTGTAACCGCCCCACAACACGATACTTCAGGAAGAGCTCTTTCTGAAGGTATGTTTACAAGGTATTTTGCAGGCTGCTTTTGTCCAGGCTTCAAGCTGATTCCAGTCTGGAGGCTGTTTAATTGTGCTAATGTCCAGCTGAGCCTTAGCTTAATGCCCTGCCCTCAGCAGGGCCGATGGCCTCAGGCTTGGTCCTGTACTTTTGGGCACTGCGTGTGCTGGGACCCTTCCATGTGCTCTGAGAACCTGGGCCGTGTAACACTTCACCCTGGAACAGGTTCAGAAAAAGTTATTTCTGCCCCCCTCTCCTGTGAATAGCTGTGTGTTTGCTTCACAAATCTCTAATTGTTCTGGACTTTAGTGGTGAAACACATACAGTCTTGTAACTGGAATGATTTTCATGGAGTAATTTACAAATATTAATCACTTGTCCTCACAACACCCTAAAGCAAAATTATACATTTTGTTTAATTATTTGTCCTACAAAACAGAATTGCTGAGGTATCTCCAAAGGGATTTTTAACAATAAAATAGTCTTGGGTTTTTTTTCAGTGAAATTAGGCTACTGTACATTGGGTTTCATCTTCAACAGCAAGTTAAAGCCCAGCTGTGCTTTGTCTCTGATAAAATTGCATGTGAAAGTATGTCAATAGATGTAATAAAAACATACCTCTTCTGGCAGCAATATTGTGGTGGCTGCTTTACTGCTTTATACAGACAGAGCCAGAAAGTTAAAAAAAGACTAAGTCCAGAATTGCGCCTTTTTTTTTTTTAAGAGGCACTTTTGGAAACTTTGCTAAATATATATTTCACATTTTTAAATACTTTAAAGCTCTGGCACACAGAAAATGTGCCAACAGTAGCCTTTAGTCTGACCTGCTCGTTATCCCCAGCCAATGTATAAGAGATCTTGTCAGAATACATAGGTATGCACTGGAAATCATTTCTAGATGCCTTAGACTTATGATAAGATTCCTCCATGGTGCCCACAACCTGGGTTCACGCAGCTCTCATGCTGCTGTAATCAGGCTTGTGGTAATCCTCCTGGAACACAGGGAGTGTCTCCTATACAGTAATAGGTGTTAGGGGTTGCATTCAGCAGATTACCTCCTCCTGATCTCATTAAGATTAAAAGGAAGGGGGAAGACTAAGTGACCCACTATTGGTGAAAGAAAAGGGGACTTTTTAAAAATTTGTGTTGCAGCTATTCTAGGAGAAGCTGCACAGATCCCAAAGCATTTCTTTCTGCACAGGTGGGAGGTAGCCAGCTCTGAGGAGGGGTGGAAGAGGGGGCACCTCTGCCTTGCTGGCCCTTCCTGGCCATACAGGGACCACGTGCACTGCTGCTGGGCAGGAGGAAATGCATGTGGTGCTTTCACTGTAAGTGAGCAAGGCAAAGGCATCGTGTTCTGCTCCTACGCAATCCCGGATCAACTCCAGTCCCCTCAAGGCAGACTTGCACAAGTGCATCCACATCTGAGAAGCAGCCCAAGGACAGCCTGAAGCAAGCGGGGGCTCTTTAAACTGTTTTCACTCATCTCTTCCATTTTAGGATTGGATATAAAATAAACTTGTTGAAAAGACTGAAGAACTTGGTCTCCAGAAGGTGATGTTGTAGGGAAGGTCACATCGAGCAATGCTAATCCAGCAAGGATGCAAGTTCAAATTCTGCCTAGTGTGTAAATGACCTGTGTGTTGTCCTTGTATGTGACCTCTAAAATCAAACAGCAGCAGGAGCTGCTCTCTTGCAAGGTAAGTTCACAGGAGCCTTTTCCTTGCTTAAACAGTTTCTCCTTGTAAATCCAAACAACCAAACAGTACTGACGGTCTTGGATCTGCAGTTCCAAGGAAATTCCTCTTTTTGCCCTGAGCCAGCAGCATAAGTTATGTCTTCCCTCAGGCCTTTTGCTGACTTCCGTTCTGCTCCTACTCTCAAACATCATTCAAGGGGCTCTTCTTTCTGGTGGCTCCCCAGCTTTACCTTATCACCCTAAAACACTGCATCCTCCCCTATGCTGTACCATTCTCCAAGCTCTGCTTGGAAGGGTACATGCCTGCATTCTAGATTGGTATGTCCCCACAAAGTCATATACATAAAGTGGACTTTTAGAAATGTTACTGGGGTCAAATCAAGCACTAAGCTGTTGGGAAATGACTGAGTTAATTTTGCCTATTCAAAAACATGTCACATACCACCTTAAATCTTACAATTTCTTGACTGTCTTCAGTAATTTGATTTTAGGCTTGAAGGCCAAGTTTCACAAGACAACTCATTTTCCTATCTTTTTTTATGGAAAGATGAACTAGTATTCATTAACTATTCATTTGTAAATCCAAGAACAAATTCATATGCTGTTTGCAAATTCAGCAATACTTATGAACTTTATCTGCACAAATTTCTTTTAAGACAGCTGGACTTCCCTTTTAGAAAAGGAACGCTGGGTGAGAAACATTAATTGAATCATGACCAAATTCTCTGCTTATACAGGTAAGCTGCTCCACAAAAATCAAACACAAACTCCTTTGTGAAGAGCACTGCAAATTCTGTGGCAAGGTGACATCAGTGCTTTATCCATCTATCACACAATCTCATTCCAAAGAAGTCTCCAGTCCCAACCAGGCATGAGGCAACACTCTGTTGCACACAGCTGATCTACTGTCCAGTAGTCTTGCCGGTTTAAAACCGCATTTTGATACGTTATGTACTCAGCTTTCAGCATAATGAATAGGAAAGTTGTTTTTATTACATGGTTGAGACAGAATTAATACAAACTAGCTGCAACAGGAACAGCTTTTGGAGTTACTCCTTCCTTTGAACCTCCTATCTCCTCTTCGAGAACGCTTCTGGATACTTTGCAAAGGTCATGTTTCTGGCACACTCTGGATTTTGAAGGGAGTGAAGTAAAACTAAGCTTTCAACTCAGACATAACAGCCTGGATCACAGCCCTCAAAAGACCAGTTATGTCCTCATTACCTCAGTTCAAATCATTTGAACCAACATTTAATCATGTATCCATAAGGAAGTTCTTTCAAATTTCCTAGTCACCTACAGTAATGACAAAGAATCACACCAGCAATGTTTTGGGCATACCCAGGTTTCACATTGTTATCAAAACACTCGGAAACAGCCCTTTGTTCCTTCCAACCTGTGAGATGCAAGAGAAAGGGACCATAGTTGCATTTTGCATCTTACAAAACTGCCTTAGTAGCTTTGGGACCTTAATGCTACTTTCAGATGTGACTTGGCCACACAGTCCTCAGAAGTCTTCAAGTGCAGAGTAGTAATTAAATCAACAGAAGTCAGAAAAAGTCATCTCTCTTTGAAAACCTTGACTTCAGGAGTGTACATCTTACTCTGACTTTGATTTGGCAGTATCTAAGTTGCTGTAAGACTTAGCACTCAGGAAAATTTATCCTTAAACAAAAGGTCATGTGACAAGACACTGAAGTAATGCCTCTGTAAAGTGGAATTAAGGAGGTGCAACAGTGGGGAGGAGGAGGAACAGGCACCGATTTGTCAAGCAGGAGAAAAAGCCAAAGCAAATCAGCACTTGAGGCCAAGACCTTTCTTGCCTACAATTACTAACATCCTTAAAAGATCAGTAAAATTGCTGCATTTTCAGGAAAAATAACACATTCAAAACTAAAGACCAGTTGAAAGAAACCTATTATCTAGCTCAACATTTGAAGCAGAGGATAAACTCTGGATTTTTAAATTTTAATTTCAGGTTTGTTTGTCACTTCCAGATGGACCCCTGCTGACCATTATAGCAGGGTATGTCCAACAGCATGTATTGCAAACACTGTGCAGTCTGATACCTAATTACTCTTTAGGTATTTGGAAAAGGAAATCCTATATATTTTCAGCTGTGTTAGCATTCAGCATGTAGATGTGGGACTGGATAACTTCAAAGCACATTAGAGGTGATCTAATTGCTTTATACAAAATTGCTCTATGCATTGTGTGTCAAGTTTTCCAGCTGCTCTGTACACACAGACATGATACACACAACTCTACTTAATGCTGGGTCTGGGTAACACTGCATTATGCAGTATACACTGTATTTGCACTGCTGAACAGAAAACCAGCATTCACTGTACTATCTTTCCACAGATACTGTTGTTCTTCCAACAGACCAAGCTCAGTGTTTCAGTGAAGAGAAATGGAAAGGACTTCTGTTTCTCCTGGAGTTTATTCCTCTTCTGAAGGTACTAAACCAGAGTATGAAAAATTATAATTTTCAAGTCTTGGTTTTAAGTTATTTCTGAAGGATATTCTTGTCCTTATAATACACCCTTCAAAATACAGCACTCAGATGGTAAGTAGCAAAATCACCCTTTATAGAGAGGAGTTTCCTACAAACTCCTTTAAAGTGCCTCTAGATACTAATTCCTTCCTATCTGCCTCCCCTTACTCATAACTAACACAGAGAGGAAACCAAGTATTTTCAATTATCATGTGAAGAAAAAGAGCCAAGCACAGCCTTTGTTTTCTAGATGAAGTAATTTTCTAGCTTAAGTAACTTTACCATTCATTTACCATTAAGAAATCCCTGTGAAACTGGAACCTATAATAGTAAACAACTCTATTCCCAGCTGTAAAGAAAACAAAACAGAAGCAATTATGGAAGTATTAGATCTATTTGGAATTCAGCAAAGTTAGCTTTCATGCTTTTCTATATATATATCTATATAAATTTCTCTCTCTCTCTAGCCCACTTCTTCAGTTTCTAATAAAATTCTGTCATTGCCTCACATTGCTGGACTCGCCCTTAGCAAGCTCTGGAGTTGTTTATTAGTGGCTGAAAGCATTGCCCTAAGCACTTTTGTTTTACAGCTCATCCCAAGAACAAAATTTAGAGATGGGAAGATGCAAGCAGAGCTGGTAGGAAGCTGGTAGGAAGCTGGCAAAAGCTCTTGTATATGTTGAATTATACCCTCTCTGCGATTAAAGTAAAATTACTGCAGTATCATGTAGTAGGGCCAAAAGCAGAGAAGAATCATGTAAAATATTAAATGAAGACATGTAATTCACCTTTTGTGTGGCTGCTGCATATCTGCATTGTTTGCTATGCTGTAGGTACAGCAACACAATTACATTGACAGAAAATTTAATGTATCTCAATCACCCAGCTGTATCCCATCCCAATCACATCTGCCCCACCTCCACTGATCTCTGTATACTCTGCTTGAGCTGATGAGAGTAGGCAGTGATCTAAAGCTGATTTAAAGAATTTTTCCCCATTTTATCCTCCCACTGCTCTGCAAGCTCTATACCATCTAGAGAATTTGATTAGAAATGCAGTTTCTCACCAGTCTGTATTTTCTTGAGCAGTGCTATTACAAGACTTTTTCTGTGTGCATGAAGTGATGTAGAAAAAGATTTGGTCAGGAAAGCAGTCTTCTAACTATTTAAATTCTTCCTAATCTGGCATTGGTGATAATATTTTTTTTTTTTTTTGTATAATCCATATTTGAGGATAGGCCCTTAAAAATACAAGTGTGCACATTACTTGCTGTAGCTGCTACTCTTCAAATCCAGCAGAATTTTTAATACTTGAAATCTTAGCCTAAAGGCTAATTAAGGCTCCCAGTTTCTGGGTTTAAAATGTAGAATGAAGAGGCTACTAGTTTGTATTATTCAAGTGCTTAAATTCAACTGTGGTGATTTTCTAAACTAATGGCTAACTTAGGCATTACTGTCTGTGAACAGCCTGTATCCTTGTGTAGAAGCTTTTACTAATAAGCATCTTATTTTTGCATACTTCCAGTTCAGCTACTGATACATAAACTGCTGCCGCTAACAAACAGGCCTGGATAAAAGAGCTGATGCAGAGAATTTAACTTCCATTTAACTGGCTGCTTGGCTGTCACATGGGAGCACTCAAACCAGGGATATCAAATCACCTCCAGCCATTCATTCAGGGATAACTGCAAGGATGGTGAGGCAAGATGCAGTACATAGAGCATAATGAATTCAGTTGTAAAAGAATACATATGGAAAGCAAAGCCTTAACCTGAGCCACAGCAGGGTTTTTCTGCTGCTACTTTTGGCCTCCATGCTGCACGCATTGTGAAGGACAGGCAATAAACTCTGCCAGCAAATGCACAGCCCTTGAAGTCCCAGCTGGGCATCTCCATCCTCCCACCCCATGTAAAGCAGCACACAGATTCACAGGGTCTGTATATTCAAGATGCCACCTCGTCCCATTATCAGCCCCCAGCAAACAGCTCCCACATCTTTCCCTTCTATCCATGGCATAGCCTGGGAGCAGAGCAGCACAGTGGCTCAGCCAAGGGGAAGCAGCCTGGGAGACTCCAGGCTGACCTTACTTACTGCTGTAGACTTCCAGGTGTTGAAGATACTTAAGCTTCAAGTGTGGGTAAGGTCTAAATATTCAGAAAAAGTATTACTGTACAAGAGGAGGTATTTCAAAGGAAAACCAGGGAAATACTATAAGGATAACTCAAAAGCTGTCCCATGCAGCATCTGGAAACAAGACTGAAAAGGACAAAATCCTTAGCTGCCAGGTCTAGACCTGAACCTCAGCCAGGTACACTGGCAGTAACTGCAAAAGCTTCCTCTTCAGAAGACCTGAAGTAGTTTCCAGTTAAAGACATTAACAAATGTATAGCATAGTAGTCTAGTTATATGAATTCTGAATTATACCATCCTGGAGAATGCTTACATCTGTGGCTTTTTGAGGAGTACTTATCACTGCTGAGAAAAACTGAAAATGGATAGATAACACTCCAAGACCATCATCTCCAAGACAGGATGACTGCAACTCACCCAGGTCAGCACTGAGAGCAGAAAGCCATAATCTCTCAGTGTTTTCATAATGCAAACAGGATTTATTTTGCAGACATAGGTCACAAAAGTTGTGGCTCTTCTGTGTTCTTACTGTGTGTGGAACAACACTTTACCATAGCTAAAATAATTTTACTTTTATGCCTGTTGGCACTGAAGAAAGTTGCATGCTGACAAGGACTTTCTTAAACAACAAGAAATCAATTCAACCTATGTCAGGGCTAAGGATACCGAACATACTTTTTCCTATTAATTAGATAAGCTGCAAATAAACAATTTCATAGGTAGAGCTCAAAAGATAGGCCCATCCTAGAGCTTTTATAAAGCACCCCTTGACACAATTCAATAATGATGCCAAAACTATTTGCATGGCATTACATATGTACATGAAAGAAAAAAAAAACCCAACCTGCTGTGTTATTTACAAATGCCAGTAAGCAAGTGCTCTGTGGATGCAGGTATCCATACAGGACAGGCCTGCCTGCATGGATTCTCCATTTTGTCTTTGGAGCCAGAATCTCATTTAATGCTACCTAACCATCATACTAGCAGCTCTCCAGATGCTGTACAATGTAGATCAGAAGCATTATTTCCCTGTATGTGTCACATGATGTGAGCAGGATGATGCTGGTAACTTCACTCTATATTTCTTGGGGGTGTGTGGGGTGTGTGTGTGATATTATCTGACCATAATTCTACCTTAAGTATTTTTGCTTCTAAACGTTGTATAAAGCACAGAAGAATCATAAGAGTTATGCCTTCTGCTTCATGTTTTAAAATAAAGCTTCACCCTTTACCCAAGTTTTTCCAGCAGATCTAGTCAGTGGAAAGAAACCTGAGATTTTAGGCAGTAATCCTGGTCTCATGCATATCAAGTTGACTCTGGAGTAATTCAACTAAAATCAAAAGAACCATATTCGTGCTACTGCTGAATTTGAATTAACAGTAAGAAAGACTGCTTAAAACTACCTGGCAGAATCTTTCTGCCACAACTGCTAATAGGAAAGGAGAAGAAAACCAAACAGCTAGCTTTAGTTTTCAGATTAAGGAGGAGTGAATCTGTAAATCAGAAGCAACCTTCCTTCTCCTCCCAGGTCTTCAGCTGAGAGCTACACACAGCTAATGTGAAATCAAAGCCCACAAACTATGACATCTCAATGTTTGTTCATTTGTTTTTAGAACAGAAACAAAAGCTTTCAAAAGCATTATTGTAAATAAAGATGCATCTTCACCCAGAAGCAAGGCAAAAGAGTTACCTCTTCAAATTGTTACGCAAAGAAAACATTTCAGAGTAATATATCTAGCTTGGCACGCATGAGGACAGCACTAGCCTTATCATTAAATGTCTACTCAGGTATTTCCAGCACAACCTCTTTAAATATGGTATGAACAATTATGGAAAGATAACACTTGCAAAGATTTTAGGGCATTTCCCACTTGTAATTATTTGCTGAGACCATTACAGATGCCAATCAAAACATCAGAGCCAGGAGCCTCCTTTCATTACAATTGCAAGATGAAACAGCAGAATAAACAGCTAACTCCCCAGAAGAACACGAACATCCCAAAGGCAGAACTGGGAACACTGCTGCTGCCTGGCAGGATCCTGAGGTGAGCATCTGTCTCTTATTGAGCAGAGAGATACCCATGTTATATTATAGAAAGCCATGCTGAGCAGAAGGGTGAATTAACCTCCCCTCTACCAGAGCTTGAATTTCAGGAAGATTTCTGTATTAATCTAATAGGGGTTCTTGGATTTAGGTTTGTATGTCAGCCTTTCTGCATACAACAAAACTCCTTCTCTAAGCTTTTAGTGCTAGGGAGCTCTTGAGAAATCAAGGCTATACACTCTCAAAAGCAAAGGATTTAAACCAGGGATTCAGACAACTATCATCAATCACCAGAAAGCAAACATTTGGGTAAAAAGGTGAAGTATTATAATTTATTTCCCCAACCTGATTTCTGGCTAAGGTACCCTGGAATGGTCATGAATATGAGATGCTTAAATGACCATAAAATAATTAATTTTTAAATATGAAGAATTACTTAAGAATGAATTATTCACAGTCCCCTTCCTATCTGCAACACACTTTTTAATCTACAATTTTTCCTTGTCATCCTCAAAAACACTTATGTTCCCGGACTGTTGCAGCAATTCTATGGTGCTGCTTTGTCCCTTCACAGCATTAAGAGCAAGAAAAAAAGCAGTGTAACAAATTATTAACAACTATTTACAACCAGCTACACTAGCAATAAACAAACTGCAACTTCTTATCACAGAGCTCTCCTACCTGAAATGCTCTGTGTAATGAAAATTATATTACCTGTTAGGGCTTAATGCAGTAAGAGAAGGACTGAGAGCACATAAGTAATTTACAGGAAACTGCATTTGGCATAATTGCTGTATCAGTGTAAAGCTAGCACTACAACTGAGGCCATCGAACCGAGTTCTCACTTAACAGAAATCCAAACATCTTGAGGGATGGAAGTGCATAGATAAGGTAACGAGACAATCTTGCAGTCGCTTACTGAGCCGTAGCAATCAATTCAGGACTAAGACATCTTTAACGCTGCTGGTCTCAGGTTCTATGAACTTACTCCCCTTCTGCTTGTGTCTTGTTTTCACAGCGTGGGCAAAGGGCAAAGAAAAGGGCTGATGTGGAGTTAAGGCAGGCAGCCCCGGAAGGACAGTGACACCTGAAGGTGGTGATCAGCCAACAGAAAACATTGACAATGAACAATCTCCATCACACTGGTGGCATATCACGTGAAATGTAATTGTTGCATGCAAGTTATCTGGAGGAAAAGGGCCGTACAGGGTTTGACCTTGGTTTACCAGTTTTTGACAAAAAAATTGTTTTACTTCTCACCGGCACAAGCTGACCTGACGCTGCTGCAGCCCATATAATTATAGCAACTAAATACAAAAATTATCAGTAAAATAGTTCAATTACAGATAGTTTGCGGGAAAGATTAAATTTGTTTTAACTTGGGGGAAAAAAAAGACCCTGTATGAGTCCACCATCAAGACCATTTGAAACAAATTAAAAAAAACCCAAACTTAAAATTCCTTGAAAGAGATTAATATTTAATTCACCTCAAGGTCAAAATTAGAAAATTTGCTTGTATATTCTCAGAAAACACATTCTGGATTTCACAAGTACATCTACTGAGTTTTGGGAAGCAATACCTTATTCCCTGCTTTCTGTGTGAAATGGAAGTGCACTCTCTGCAACACAGAGCCCAGAGAGTACCTGAAAATACAGGTCTACCTACGGAAGCTGTGGAAGCGTGGAGCTCATCTGAAGCAAAAGCTAGCAAACCATTTATCACCTACATCAGAAAACATGGATTAGAAATACCCAAGCAGCTACATCAACTCGCAAAATCTGCCAGCATTGCCAAGTACCTGCTCTGCTTTCCTGGGATCTGGTCTCAGGCCATTAAGGAGCCACCCGAGAGGAGGAAGTTTGATCAGCGCAAATCTGAGTGAGTTACCTACCAGTGTGGTAACCGAGATGAAAATGATTCTGTCAGCCCAAGCCCCTTCATCCGCACACTGAGAGTAACAACACTTCTTTGCCTTGTAGCTGGCTCAAAGGAACGCACATGGAAAGATTTAAATGTTGTTAAAATAGCCTAGCTGCTCTCCTTGCTTTCCTGTTTTAAGAAAGCTTCCTGAACAGCTGCTGAATGGGATCACTCAGAGTGTTCCTTTCAGGTAAGATGGCTGCACTGGTGGAGCAAAGCATATATGGGAACAAGCCTGAGACTGCAAAAAATATTTAAAAAAAACCAAAACAAAACAAAACCAAACCCCATTTTTTAAAAAAATATCTTAAATATCTTTAACAGCATATTCGCTTTTCTAGAAGAAATAAACACCCACAAACACCACCTCCTTTACATTATATCAAGCTATAACCAAGTAAAACAGTATTACTATGCCTTGCCAGAAAGTTAGTGCCTATATTTAAATTGTCTTACTTATAACAAAGTACAGCTTAGTGCAATGAGATATAATCTTTCCATGTGCTTCCCTGGCCCACTAAGATTAGCAAGGAGCACGATCTGATACATGGCTGTTATACCCTCTGTCCCACCTGTGCTCTGCTATTCAGTGTAATAAAAGCAATGCTGCAAACCTTTAACAAGACTGATGGTAGCGCTAATCTATGTATCTTGCTCAAAACAACAGACACATGCACCTCTCTGGAGGCAACTAGTGACCCCTTTATATACATTAACCCTGTAGCGTTCAACTAGTTTCTTGTCTCCTTGCCCAGGTGTGCAATGAAGTGACACTTCAGTGATTCGCAGCCTTGATCCTCTTTGCTGTTGATGTAAAGCAGGAACAGAGTAACTGAAGCCAGCTGTACAACCCCAGGTTAAGCAACACAGCATTATCCCTGAGGGCAGCGAGGCATGGATTTGCTCTACTCCCTCACCAGAAGATGGCTGGGCCCTACGTGGATGTCAGGGACACGAGGGCACCAGCAGGCTCTCGTTGCCCTGACCAGACTTAGCAGGGGCCTCCACATTGCCCCTGTATTTAACTGTATAAAAGTGTAGTGTGTACGCATATACTGTACGCACGCTGTACCCGATTGTGACTTGAATTGCCAGCTCCACCTCGGCCCTGCCTTGTCACCACCGCCTTGCCCAGCCCTGGCTGGCCCCTTGGCCGACCCTGGCTGACGCCAGCGGGGTGTCTGCCTTGCTGAGGCACGCGGGCAAGGGCAGGGTCCTGCCAGCCTTGCTGCCTCCCCGCTCCCCCTTCCTGGCGGAGCAGCTTCGATGGCAGAGACTAGGCTTCAGCCCCAGCCACGGTGGGATTTCTCCTAGTCCTAATTTCACATCTCATGGGAGAGAAATAGAACGAGAACTGGCTATGAAGCAGTCATTTCCATTTGTAAATGGGATAGCACAAAGGAAGAAATGAGAACAAATTTCCATATGTACAGTCCCTGCTAAACAATCACCTCTGCAAATCTCTCCATGGCATGTGTGGTGCATTCTGCCTTTACAGGATCAGCCACACAACCAGAATAATGAATTAATCTAGGCACCATAACATCAGCTCAGAGGATCCAATATAACGGAGCTGGATCTGACTTGTTTTATTTCAAAGATCACAGCTCATGCGCAATGGTGTGACCACACAGATCAGTTGTGTTAAATATAATCTGGGGCTAATTAATGAGTGCCACACCTCAAGCAGGCCCAGACCACGATCAAACATCTTTGTTTACAATCTCTACATGCCAAAACAACACTTCCTCATATCCCCATTTTTAAACTAAAACACCAAGGTGGAGAAGTAACCCACCGGAGGAAGAGAGCACGGTGGGTGCAGAGGGCTGGCTGGGCACAGGTGAAGCGGATGTTGGAGCGGGATGGAGCACTGGGCTGCCTGAGCAGCACAAAGCCCGGCCACGTGGGCACGCAGTGCCTTGGCGTGGGACGGAGGGTGCGCTGGGAAGAACAAGGCATGAGGAACAGCTCTACAGGTGATAGATCAAAGATCCCGTTTCTCTGTTAGTGTCATTCCTCATGTCACTGTTACGGTCAATAAATGACCCAATGGTAATTGGGCTATGCAACTAATACTTTTAGCATGGCATAAGAAATGTGAAAATGGTAGATTTTAAAGCCTGAAGTAAACAAAATACTTATTAGATCTGATCCATTTAGATGGGTATGGTAAGATGGCAGAAGGAAAGATAGCCATAGAAAACAAGCTACCAAGAAAGGTAGCTGTGATTTTGTAGGGGTTGCAGTAAAAATGTGAATGGGGTTAATTGGACTGGGAGTGGCTTCATTTTAGTTAGGATTGCCAAAGCTAGAGGCTGTCAACCCTTGGTATGTTGGTGAAGGCATGTTGCCAAATGAAGATGTCAAGGTGTCCATCATTTACACCGACTAGTTAGAAAAGATCCAAAAGATGCCATGTTTGGGAGGCAGGGGAAGACAGGGAATATGGCTCACCCTGCTGAAATAGGCTATTTTTGTTCTGAAGGCAGTATCACTCCTGATCTTGACAAGGAGATTAATGCCAATTTCTTTGGCAATAATTAGGATATCTAATAGGGAGGGCTAGAGGGTTCATCTTCTTGCCTCCTCCTTTATTTTCAGTTGGATCTTCTACTGGTTCTACATGCTGAACTACATATTCTGGATGAAATGGAAGGGCTTCTCAAAAATTTATGCATGGTCACTGAATGCAGCTGAGTTTTGCACAGGAAAATGGATATTTAAAGAGAAAAGTATTCATTTATTTTATCGGTTCTTTACTCTGTTTGGAAATTTTAAATGTACAGTCTGGTTGTCCAGCCACCATATATCGCCTCATTTATTTCAAAGAATCTTTTGAATGGATACTGGCACAACCCAGTATAGATTTTGAAAGTTCTGCTTTTTGGATCAAATTTTCTGACACAAGTATTAGCATACTTCATGTCTGCTCACAGTGTATTCATCACATGGGCCAAGGCTGCTCAGATGACCCTCTGTTTCTCCTTTGAATAATTATTTTGCATTGGGATTTGTCTCCGTGTTCACTTTACTGCAGAACTGCAAGATTACTATGGATAAAAGACCTTCCTCTGTCCTTTAGAGTTTCAGTGAGGACTGGACTGAAGAGCTCAGCTGCAGTCAAAGTTTGTCATAACAAAGAAGCCTGATTAAATAAGAGAAATTTACCATTTGGCAGAATCCTTCAGCTGTTCATAAAAGAAAAAGTCAAACACAATACTTAATGTTTTGATCAGAAACTCTGCTTAAGTCTTTTACTTGCATCCTTGATGACCTTTAAATTGCATTTGAATAAATTTCAATTACTAAGGCAGGAAAATTACCCTGGCAGATGGACCAAGGTCATTACCAATTTACTAACATCTCTCCCTTCCCTTTTGCTGAAGCCTCTGTTATCTTCTATGGCTTTAGAATAACAAATTATTTTTTATTCTTTAGAGAGTGATGTAGCTTAATTTGTTTTAAATCCTAACCCAAACTGCAACAGATGTTATAATTGTTGGGCAGAATACTTGAGAGGCTGTGGCATGTCTCCATTTTGATTTGCTATTGGAGGCCACAAAACACAATAAATGAAAGTACAAAGAAGGACAGAAGCAGAACGGCGACTCAAATGTGTTGGCATCACTCTAGACAAAGACTGAAAAAATAAAGCTCAAAGGGTTAAAGTGATTGAGTGAATCTCCAGTAAGAAGGAAGAAATGTCAGAGGTAGACTGAGCTGAACTAGGGAAACAGTGACAGAGAAAAGATGGGAAGCAAGAAGCAATCTCACAGATTTGAAAAAACGAACTCCTCACTAAAAAAGAAGCCATAAGAGGCTTCCTCAACTCATTAATACTGATCTAACAGTCCAGTTAGAAAATGGGCAAAGAATGGGCACTATACGCTACATTAGACAACAAACAGTCTTAATTAAGTATGTTATGAGAGTAAAACATACCAGTTCTCTTGTTAAAGAATACTTGTTTTTAGAAAAGAAAACAGGACAAAAGATTCAATAACAATTTTTATTTTTTTTTTCAAATCTTAGGTGGTTATTCTTAGTCTTACAAGTAAAAGCAAACAAAGCTCTTATGTCAACATAAATTTCCCCCACTGCTCCTGAGTGTGCCTCAGCAGGGACACTAGTTAGCTCAACTTGTCTTGTGCTTTTGGTGCACACATGCATCCTGTACATGCAGAATGGATGCCGAAGGTCATTTGGCAAAAGGCACCCCCAAAAATGATCAGTTTGTAAATTGTGGTTACTGCTAACTAGGGTGGCCTTTACCTGGTAAAAATGGGTCCAGTCTTTCAAGCCGCCTTTGAGAGCTAATTATGCCAATTTTGTTTCACACTGAAGACTTAAGTTACTCTACAGTGAAGAGTTGTAGGCTTGATAGAGGTTGACCAGCAGCTTAATTATAGCTGTAATCCTACTAATGCAGAAAAAATTTATTGTCTTCCCTCTTGGAGATATAAGTGGACTTAATCTTGTATCTCAATCAAGCTTAACAGAACATTAAATACAAGTGCTGTCAGTAGCCAACTTTAATGAAGGCAGCAGTACATAAAGCTGAATTGAATTATTAATTAAATTACTCCTGCAGAACTCACATGATGGTAGAAACACTCTGTAAGAAGTGTTGAGTAAATGTTAACATTTTCTAACAAAATAACCACTATCTTTGATTAACAGAGATCTAATCAGACTATACATTAATTTTGAATCATCTATAAATTGTCATGGAATTAATTTGTGTCATCTTTTAAAACCAGTACAAATTTGGCAAAGCACTACATGTAATACAGGGTCTCGATGTAATTAACTTTAGTGACTAAAACGCTCATAAAGTGTGTGTCCTTGGTGAAGTACAGCACTGCCACAGTCTCAGTTTCAAGAGAACTGATGGGTCAGCACTCACTATTGTAACAGAAGTACAGGAAGGTTACTGTAGGCAGACCTTTACAGTTGGTTTATATACTACTGTGCCTGCACTGAACTGAAATCATGGATATTTTATGTAACACTGTAGACAGCGTGAAGATACAGAAAGTGCAAAGTGTAAGCAGGACAAAAAAACCCCAAACGCACCCTTATTTTTCATGCTGAAGACTCAGCATTTTAAGATGGAGTATCTGGGTATGCAGTGGGTTTTCCTGTTTGTTTTTTTACTTTGTTATGGCCAAGCTCATAGTAGCGCCTGCACACCATGTTGGAGCAGCAATGCCTATTGCATTTGCTGGGGTAATAATTACCTTGGACTAGATTCCCAAAAGGAAACATGCTTTGCCCTGGGAAGCTTCTGCTGTAGGCTTGCACTGGAGCTGCCCCCGATGCTGGGCTCAGCTCTCTGCCTTCTTTGGAAGCTGCTCCATGGCTCAGTTAGAGAGTCATGAAATAAAAATCCCAGGATTTTCTGTATCCTTGTGGCTGGCACACTCCCCTATAGCAGAATGGAAGAGAGAGGTTCCCTCCCTGCTCCACAGACTACATTTTGTTTCTATCCAGTAAGTGTTTGAAGTACATCAGACTTTCCAGTATGGCCTAACTGGCAGAAGCTAATCCAATCACATCCTACAGATACTTCCAGCTTGTCTTTAGCATTCCCTAGGAGGTACCAAAAGCCCAGACCATGCGGAAGACATCTCATTACTCCACTTTACCTGAGCAGTGGGCAGTAAAGGCAAGGGCAGATTTTCAGAGGAAGAAGAAGAAAAAAATCCCACAAATAAAGATGAGAACATCATAAAGGACCTTGAACCTATGCATGACAGACACATACACTAAGACAGACAATCCTGGAGGGAAAAAGGGGGACGACAGGACAGATGGAGATATTTCATCTCACAAGATACATTTGGCCATTTTTTCTAGACTGTCAAAGCAGGTAAACGCTGACTCTCTCTCCTAGTTTCTCCTGTCCTCATCTGACAACCTTTTAACAGCAATAATGTTAGTTAAAAAAAGGACGAGATAAAGCTTGTGTATTTGACTGTAATGCAGGAACCACCTTCACTGAGAGACAGATCAGCAATGCTTATGCCAATGTAAAGAAGACACCTTCACGTTAGTGAGCGATCATGACTTTAAACAAGGACATGACCTCTCTAAACTTGGCATAGGTCAAACAAATTGAGACATGCCTAATTCATGGCAACCCCTTCTATATACAATACAGTGGATTTTTCATGCACTGCTGTCACTGAAGAATTTACTGTCAGCTCAAGAAGCACAGAAACCAATCAAGGCACTGAAAGGATCTTCTAATACTATACTGTGTTTCTGCTTGTGGCTCTACCTTCTGTGCCACTAAGCTCCATTCACAAACCCCAAAGAATTTGGTGTCTAAGCCAGGCTGTGAGAAAGCACATCACAGGGAGGAATGAATGCTGAACTACTACTGACTGACAGCAGGCATGACAACCAAGATCTATTCCCAGTTCTGCTACTGACTTGCTACTTCTTTCTGTGCCTCTGTTTCCCTTTGTTATTTGTAAAGCAACTGGAATCACAAAATTCTTCAAATGTTTAGGTCAAAAATGCAATATAGGACAACAGAAGGATATACCCATCTACTGCCCTATTTTACTGCTCAGAACTTGGCAACCTACTGCATCCTGGCCAAAGCAGATTCAAATTACATTAGGAGAACAATCCATGCTCTCTCTCTTCAGGAGTGGCAATTAGAAACAATGAAGGTTTACAAGGATAGGTGTTTTGGGACATTTTTGAGCAATTTTGTGCAACAAAGGTTTTACCAGCTGGTTTTGCCAGCGCAACACAGGTTTTACTGCAATAAAGGCAGGTGCAATTTAATTAATTTTTTTTAGATAAATGCATCGTCATGTAAAATTTGCATCTTATCAAACAGGTTAGCTCATACAGCAATGTGCATAGAGCTCCATGACAGCGTGTGAGAGACTGAAAGAGTTAATGTCTCAAACATTGTGCTAGGGCAAGTTCTGCTTAAAGACAAACCCTGCGCAGCAAGGAACCAAGGTGAAAAGCCCATCAGCTCAGACATTAGCAACAGGAGGGGGAGGGCATGCTGGAGGGTGCTCAGCTCCCTGTTCTGATAAGCTGTTCTGATACAAAGATCAAACAATGGCCATGTCTGCAGGGAAGGAGAAGTTACTCCACAAACCACCCCCAAGCCCAAAGGCTCGCAAACTGCTCATTAACCAACAACGGAGGGGCAAGGATGATAAAAGGACACAAACTGAAGCCCCGGATGCGCAAGCCCACTGGGACTGGTCCCCTTGGCTGACTGCACCCCTCGGCTGACTGAACCAACACTGGACCCAGGACCAGTGAAATCTTTCTCTCTTCCTTTCTCTGTCTTCTTCTCTCTTTCCTTTTCCACAATCCCTACACCTCATCCATTTCAAGATATAAACAGCTGACCAAGTCTGAGACTAAGAGTAGATCCAGCCGCCTCTAGACCCTTCTCTGAGGAGGAGTCTGGAAAGTAAGGGGGTCTGCTCTGAACCTCGTGACTCAACAGGAGGGATCTCCTTATTCCCTGAATCGATGTATATGGTTACCCTGGGTTACACGGTTTACAGAAGTAGTCTTATGCCAATTCCTGTTGTGAGAAACCCTGCCACCTACTACCAGGCCTCCCCAGTTCCGTTTGCTTCTGTCATAAATAAAATCTTTAACTGATCGTTTGGTGTCATTTCACCTTAATTTAGCCAGAGGGAATTTCGAATTAAACACGACTCCCTGGTCTGTCCAGTCTGGTTCGTGACACTGCGTCACCATCAGGCTCATTGGAAAGGATGCCTTAGAAAACACAGAATGATCTTGCTGCTACTAGGAAAGGCCTTTAACCCTGGCTGCTGTGATAGGGTCTGGGATTTTACTGTTCAGCATAAAGCAGCAAGATGATATCAAATGCCCTAGCAAAGTTGAATGTCCCTTACAACTAAGCTGCACACATCAGGTAACAGTACAATAAAGTTCAATCCCTGTTCTACATAATTTTGCTCATAGAAGTTACAACAGTATTTCTGCCATTATATGCTCTTTCAACACAGAGAAGAGTTTTACTGAACTGGTACAAAGTGTGGATTTATGTGAGATGTCCTACTGGTACAGCCTGTGGGTATTCCTGTACTTGCAAAGGTGCCCTCTGCATAGGTATGGCCCCAAGCATATGAATTGAGAATACAGAACCAAGCATCAGCTGGACAGAAATCCCTTCGTGGTTTTTCCCTCTTTGAAAAGTGGTCCTCCAAAGAAGACCCGGACTAGCTCCAGACATTATTTAGGAAGTCATTAGTCCTTGAGAAATTTGGCATCTTGAAGTTACTCTGCATCCTCAGGGCTAACCTCTCCTAAATGCAGTGGATGAGAGCTTAATTACTACCGCTCTCACTCTAACTAGAGCTAGCCTCTGTCCCTTACACCAAGAGGGAGCCATTAGTAATTTTCCCTCAGGAAGCACAGTTCATTATATGCTGCTGTCAAGTATAAAATAGCTTTTGGCTCCTTCAGATTTTTTTGTTTTGTTTTGTTTTGCAGCATGACAGAATAAAAGGCACTGTGCATTGAACTGTTGATGTGATAAAAGGCACGACAGCCACTACATAAGCTGAAGCAGCTCAATAGCTGAAAACAGCCACTTCCTGCAGAGAATTGATGTGACAAACTTGGACTCATTTTTTGAGTCAGGCAATAGATCTTCAGCCCAGGACAGAGCAGCAAGTGTATCGAACACAGGCTGTGTAAAATTCAGCATGCAGCTTACCCCAAATTAGTGTTCTGTGAGATAGCCTCACCACTTGGAGATTTCTTACGAACAACACCTTGATGGTGTTTTCTAAGGCTATGAAAGTGTATGTGAAAGAAACAAGGCTGACTGCAGTGAATGTGAGGTTTAATGTATCTGGGATAAGCTCCTACTAAAATTTTCATATGACATAATAAGGTTCAGATTTAAATACTGTGGTCTTTGTAGAAAATGGGTTTACCTGAGAAAAGAAGATCTGGACATTTAAATCTGGTACTCACAAAATGGTGGGAATTTTGCCACCAACCTTAAAGGAAATAGGACTGGGTTGCTGGGGCATGGTGCTCTTTGTTGTATGGTGACGACCACTCCCAGCAACTAAGGCAGAATTTAAAAGCACTCAATAATTTGGGGGACTTGGCTTGAAAGTAGCTGAAATATTGATGCCTACCTCACCTTGGAAATATACCATTTGCTTGTGACAGTTATTGGGGGACTTCACATTTATGAATACACAACAGGACTTTCTCTCGCAATCCCCGCCCCCCTCGCCCTGCCCCCTAAACTATCCCCCACACCTTCCCATCTGAGAAAAGAAGTACATTGAGTATTTTAAGAAACAGCAACACTTGAGTATTAAAATTACGTATCTCTCTAGTAAAAGAGTTGGAGTAGAGGACAGGAAAATAAACAGAATTTTTTATCTACTTCAGTGAAAAAAAGAAGACGCAATTTTGCATAGACAGATCAAAATACTTCTGTGAAATGAAATTGCTTAACAAATAACTACCAGACTTCTGTAGAATGTTAGATCTCCTACTCTTAACTTTCATGAAAAGCATTTAGAAAACAGAAGGTGACACCTGTGTCTGCTCTGAAAGTGTAAATTTCACTTGAACGCTTTTTGCTACGATACCTCCATCTATCAACTTTTTCACTGCAGCATTTGGTTACCTTACAGCTACCAACTCATTTACCTGCATCATCATTCTATGCATGGGAACTATCCCACCCTTTCATCATCCCCACTGTTCTTCTCCAAAACCTGTCAAGCTCTGCTACATGCTTTCTTGTATGGGTGGGAAGTCTGCAGGGACTGCAGAGCTCAACAGTAGCCTCAATGTAAATACCAGAGGGTTTAACAATTGCCTGTACGTGAATATTGTGGTGTGTAAAAGAATCCCCATCCAGGACTGATAAACATGGCAGGGTAAAGCAGAAGGAAGTCCAAATAAAGTAACAGGCTGTCAAAGGAATAAATTGTGGCAGGGATAGGAACAAATGCAGGTGGAACTGTCTATAGAGCAGATATCCCAAGAGGAACAACTGTCTGAAAAGCAGGACCATATAGCAAATCTGTCATGTTGAAATCAATGAAAAAGACTGGTGCAAAGTAACACTTCAGAGTGGGGAGAGCAGAACGGCAAACGCTACTTTCCGTATTGTACAGACAGAAGCTATGCAATAAATCCATATATGCTTGAGCCTTAGGCTTATGATGAATAAATGCTTATATGCAGTGCATTTATGAACTTGCATATGGTAGGCTCAAGCACCACAGAAACCCAATCTAGAATGAGGTGAGTCTCTAAGCCAGATGCTACTTTTGAAGCTTTTTGCACCTACTTCCAAATCAAGTCATAGACAAGTTTATATCTGTCAAGATGCGGGCGCAGCACAGCCTTGTACCATGGGAAAATGGCATTTCCAAGATGGACAATGATCACGTTTGGGTTTTTTTCTGCTGCTGAGCTGATGTTTTCACTGGACTGTCATTGAGATAATGCCAGGCTCTCTCCTGGATGGTAACAGTCAGCTCAGAGATATGAAGATTGGATTTTGCTCCCTCCCTCTCCTCTGTCAACATATAGTTAACATGTAAGTGAACTGTAGTCAACATATAAGTGAAATAATTTCATCTGCCATTTTATTGCTACACCACTGAAGCCTTGTAAGATCCTTCTGCACCTATTCATGCTTGCCCCATGTCTTTTTTTACCATTAATACTCAGTATCATCAGCAAAGTTGACCACCTAGCTCAGGATGTAAGCAGACAAGTAATATGTGCCTCACAGGCACCCGGCAAAGATTTCTTCTTCCCCAGAAGCAGAGAGAGAACAGGACAAAGTCAGAGTCATGTTTCCTTTATAGTCCAGTTCAGCTCTTCCAGAAGCCCAGTGCCGCCTGCTCCGGGCTGCATCTCTGCCTAGACCAGAGCACACAACCAGCACACACTAACAAGCAAGACAGAAGGATGCAAAGAAGCCACAGCATATACCAACATTAACGCTCTGTTCTGCAGTCCTGACACAGTTTCAGGTCAGACTCCATAAATAACTTACGTACCAAAAAAAGCACAACTGCCCTTGTTAACTTGAGCGGGAATTTCTGCGTAAGAAAAGAGTGACTGGTCAATTCCCATATGACAAAAGGCCAAATCCTGACAGAGGCAGTTGTTCCTCACCTCTGGGGCACGAACCTAAGTCCTGCCTACAGTTCCCTTCTCCTTTTCCTCATCTCTGACCAAATGCCAAGTCTCGCCTCTACCCTTTCAAAGAAAACTGCCAACCTGCTCATATGTACTTCAGCCCCCCACTAGGAGATGCCTGAAGTGTTTTGTCTGAGTCTTTTCTTCTGGGAATTGGCCTGAGGGAAATATGCTCTTGGAATTTCCATTAAGACTTTTTTCTTTCCTGATCCTTCCAATCTTCTTTCCACTTTAAAAAACCTCTGGAGGTGGCAGGAGCAATCACTGTCAGACTATCCTAAATAAGCAGCTCCAGGCTTTCAACATTTTGCTGAGCACAGAAATACACCAACACAAACAGCCCTGGGAACCCAGACAGAGCTAAAAGATGGCTCCTCACAAAGAAAAAAGGGCTTTTCAGGAAATACCACAGAAGTGTACAAAACAACTTCTACCCAAGATTGTTTCCCAAGACTTAGCATTGCAATAATAACGTAACAGTCAAAACAGAAACTGTATTTTCTATTCCTGAGAAAAAGGTCATTTCTGTTAGTTTTATGAATTCAGGTACGCATTAGTTCAGCCCCCACCTTGGATGGACTCTGCAGCCTAGCACACAGCATGCCAGCGCAGTGCAAGGCAGAAGAGTTCTTCCAGTCCCACGCTAGGAGGGCTCTTCCTCCATGTGATTTTACACAGCAAGTCCAGATTGTTCATCAGCCACCCACGCTTGATAGTCACCTTTCCAAAATCCTCTTTAATGTTTAATTCTGCATTTTATAATTTTAAGCCAAGTCCGTACAGCAGGAGACCATGTGTGAAGAAGATAAAGCAGAAAGCTTAACAAAAACCAGCCTCCCCATGTCCACAAGAACTCTTAACCTGAAAGATTCAAAACAATAATGCCTGACACTTAAATACAGCTCCAACATCAAAGTGCTTTGCAGACCCCATGTACACTGCAATAAAAGACTTGGGGAATATAAAATGCTCCTCTGTCCAGATGACCAAGTCAGTAATTCCATTTTAAATATGCCACATCAGGAGACTTCCACCAGCTTCCTTGAGGGCTTACTCCTAATCTCACCGATTTCCCTGTAAAAATCTTTCAGATTCTGTAACTAATTGAGCAATTGTTGTGTGTAAACCTTAGCATCACAGAGTTTTAGGCAGAGTATCCAAAGGCACAATGAACACGTATAATACATACATCCATTGGAAGAAAGCAGAACAGGTACAAGGTGTAATGCAGCAGAAGACTTAAATAGAGCAGTGGAAGGAGACAAAAAGGAGAGGCAGTTCAGATTTAGGACTGGAGATGCCGATGGAGCAAAAACAGTGGACATGAGCATATGCTGGTGTAAATGGTGTGGCACAGGGCAGGGTTAGACTTGGGAGCTGAGACACAGCTGGCAAGAGGAAAGATACAGTCCAACACTCAATGAAAATTATTTGTAATAGTTGCATCCATGATTGCATGGAGATTAAGAAATTTATTTCAAATACATTTTTAGCATGTAAATTACATTTTAATGCATTTCTCTTTTTAAACAAGCTTGTTTAAAATTTTCTAAGAACCAATGATGACTTTCCTGAATATCTGATTTTTTTTGTAATCTATTCAAATCATTTATATAAGAAATATTGCATTACTGAATCATGCTGTGAAGTTTAGTAAGTTAAAAGGTGACAATTTTATATGAACATAGAAATGGAATAAATAAGACCTGTAGCTGTGGATGTCAATTCAAGTTCTATAAATAATGTAGCAAATAATACTGTGACAGAAGTATCCAAGTGAACTCCTGCCCTGTTTTAAGTACTTTTCTACCACAAAAGCAAGTATATTTTATTCTGAGCATGAAAATTAGGAAGTTTTGTCCTAATTAATTTTAAGTTTCCATTTTCTTCAGAGATATGCAGGAAGATTTTCTTTAAAGTAGCTAAAAGTTAGAAAAACAATGTGAATCTAAACCCAGTATTCTTTATCTTCCCCTTCTCACCTACAAAAGAAAACCGGCAGAGAGTGAAAGAGCTTGGTGCTAAAGGACTCAGTACAGGCCAGACTTTCTGAAGGTCTTAGATATCCAAAGGTGCTGACAGGTTCTTCAGTGCTACTGAAAATCCTCCTAAACACCAAGTCTCCTACTGTCATTACATTATTATTTGTTTGGGAAGAAAAACATGAATTTTTGTACTGACCATCAGAAATATATCTTTCTTTTTTTTTTTTTTAATGAAAATAACAAATGCAACCAAAAATTAAGATTGAAATTAATTCCTCAAGTTTCTTCCTCATCTGTAAACATAAAGTCAAGCAAGGATGTGGAAACTCTCCGATTTTGATTAATTCACTTTGGACTGAAGTAGACTTACCACTCTCCCTTTGTTTTCCTACTCGTTAAAACCCATGAAAACTTAATGACTATTAGACATAACAGTACTCTAGAAACATTCATGTTTCAAAGAGATCCCTCCCTGAATTTCACACTCTTCATCGCAAGCAGAGCCACTTACCACTCATTGCCAGCACATGTCTTCGAGGCACCTCTGCCTACTCCTGTCCTCCTCCCTGCTGAGGTCTTCTCCTTCCTGCCAGGGCTGCTGTGACCCTGCACCTCCCCATCTTTGCACAAGTGATTGCCAGTCAAATAAACCAAGATCACAGCAGCCCTGTGCTGCCAAGATGTAGCATTTCCTATGACTTTCAAGGGGCTGCCTGAAGGCAGCCTTTTCTGCACTCTGCTCACACATACAGCCAATGTGCCAAATCACTGCTACTGTGACAATGCAGAGCAATACTAAATCCATTTAAAAAACCAGCCTTTAGGGGTATATCCATACCTCCTTTTTTAAAAAAATGGGGCCTCAGTGCTGTCCTTACTCTACTTTGTACCAAGAAAAATCTCTATCAAACTGGTTCTGCCACAGACCATGCATGGTGTATAAACCCACAATCTACTGTTGCTGTCCCCCACTCTTCAATTAAATCCATTCATGATAACAGGACACACTACATTTTCTGCTAAATTTCATGAAAAAGGTAATGCAACAAAAGCAGTGAAAACCAAAATCAATACCTATGCATAGAGGAAAGGCAATGTAGTTTTATTTATACCAAGGAACAGCAACTTGGTTGGATCACAGTATCAGAAGGTTACGTTTAAGGAACAGGCATGAACTACAGCATCAGGCAGAAAGCTGTACAATTTAAATCTGAGAGGAAGACCTGTGCAGCTTGTCAGCACCGAACAGCAGATTTTGATATTCTCCTACAGCATATTTGAAAACATTAAGTCAATTTCCCAATGTAACAGTATTCCTATTTACAGAGTTTTAACATAATAGAAGCTTTTCATAGAAGTAACCCATACTTCTGAAACTTCCTTTTGCCAAGCATAAGAACCATAAATAAAAATTAATTGCCTCCCTCTCCTTCCCACATTCTGAAAAGCACTTAAATCAGGAATTTCCTAAATCTTTAATGCATCTTTTCCCTTTCTGATTTCAAGAAAGAGTAACAAAGCTCTGAGTGTTGACACCAAGTAAAATCTTTGTTTGCTTCACACAATCTGTCTTATGACTTGCATGGGTATAGTAATCTTTCCATATTCAAATCAGAAGCAGTGTCCAAACATTGTTTTGACCTTGAAGCTACTAAAAATCAGAAAGCTCATGTCCTCTTTCCAGTGGTAAAAAGCATCTGTCCTACTTCTATTGGATTACAAGATGCTAAACAACAAAAATCACACCATTTTTAACATCTGGTATCCGCTTATCATTGCATTAGAATTACAAGAAGGTTTTAGAAGGTAAAAAAAAAAGATGATCTCAAAATCCTGAAGATAAGCAAACCCTCCTTTCACTGCACAGACCTCTGGCATGATGAGACAGTAACATTAAAATTATGTAAGTAATAATGTAACGAAAGGGATTAGGAGATGGTTAAATATAAATAGTGTTCAGACTTCACAACATTTACCCAAGTGCTCATAAAAATAACATTAGATGATATAAAACTTCTGCCTTTTTTGTGTGATTGCTCAAATTTTCTTAAAAAACAGCTGAAGCTTTTTCATAAAATCATTTCAAAGAGAAGTTTTGTTTCAGTGAGGAGGTATAAATATGACAAAATACAACCTGTTTATCCATCTTCTAGGAAGTGATAAGTGATATTTCTTAATTCAGTTATGGAAAAGAAGTGTACTGTTTACTTAATTTAAAACTCATAATTAGATTTTGATTAAACAGCCCAAGAATTTAAACATAGCACTCAGACACCCATAACTTTTAAGAACATTGCTTCAAAATATTTTAAATCAAACTTAGTAAAGACTATTTGCTTCAATAATGAGTGGATCTCCACAATCAATGCTTAATGCTTATGTTTGACCAAATTCATACAATTCAATGCAGTCTCTGCATGAAATGCATGACACTGGCTTGTGAGAAAAGTTTAGCTAGAAAGCTGAATCTCAGCATTTCATTTCCAAAAGGCCAGGTTCCCATGTCAGACAAAGTCTGAAGCAAATCTGAAGAATTCTGTTTATAATAAATGGAGGCAACTGATAAATATTACTGCAACTAGTCAATTGTGTGACTGGAATGTCAAACTTCATAGAATACTGGTAGTTAAATTGCCTCACTGAACAGGAATCATGTGGATTTGGAAGGATTATAAAAGAATAAATTACCCCAGCTGCTCTCATTCTCTTAAGGCACTTTAATAAAAGTATTTGCTGGAGGCAGTGTTGTCCTGATGCTTAATTTTCACAGACACTTTACAGCCACGTATATCAGTAGAGGTCTTATTGAGTAGATATTGTTTATGTATGGCAGCAAATACAGACAATCAGCATTATCATTTTTTTCTCTTTTTCAGGAATCAAATCAAGGGGTTACTGGTCTTAAAGTTGATTTTTAAAAAAATATATTATTGGTAAGTAGGCACGCAACTCATTTCTGTCCCGTTTGAAGAGCAATGTACTGTACTGATTGCTAGTTATTATGCACTTGCAATGTTAATCTTTTTATTACTTTAGTTCATCTATTTAAACTGAGAGTTTCATTAACACTACTAGAAATGAACTACCAAAAAAAGGGCAGGAACAGAAGTGAGAGAGGTGCTGATGCTCTGACCTTCAGCACTAGCACACACAGAAGGAAAAAAAAAGGGCAGTACCTTGTGATGCTACATATACTTGCATTTCTTCCCTTACACCATTCTCTAGATAAAACTGTGTTCTAGATTTCTACCGGATTAAAAAAAAAAAAAAAAGACAAAGAAGCAGCTGGATCAAGAACTTTTTTTTCTTTTTTCTCTTATGAGCTTGTGCAAAAGCTTATTACCATCTACCAGCTATTTTTTGTAGGGAATAAGCTACGAATGCTCTCCAGTTCTTAAAGGAAAAGTCTCCCTGGCATTAATCAGTATTACCTGGAATGAGATCTCATCACAAATAACAGCTGAAAGAACAACAATGAACTGCTTTCTCATTAGTGGAAAAAGCTTCTGCCAGCTGAGTTTGAAACAGGTGAGCATGTGCCTGCACTGTTCCACCTCTTGGGTTGACAAACAGCTTTTCCATCTCCAAATCAGATGCTGCATCTAATTTGCCATAACACCAAATCCTTTCAAATGTGTGCAAACGTCCACATACATCTGCATGTGGAGATTTTCTTTTAAACCTGAACAGCTAGATACACTCTGTTGTAAGAGAGCATTTAACCATGTTTACTGATTTTAAAACATGCCCAGCAATGCTGAAGAGTGAAAACAGTCTTGCTTTTCCTTCTCTGATAAGGTAAGACACTCTATTTTAAAGTGAGAACTGTAACAAAATTTTTTTGTGTATTCACTACTACATTAAGAAAAAAAATATGCTCAAATACACAACAGCAGGGTGAAATGGTAAGGCAAGAGACAGGATAAAAAAGCCCCCTGCTTCTCAGTTTAGATCTTTTGTTATATTAACAACATTCAGGGATTTTAATGGATGCCAGACCAAGAGAAATAACTTCAATTACTTTAATTAGTTTTCCTTCAATACTACATATAAAAATGACAAATAGGAATGATGAAACTGATTTCCATATACTTGCCTCTTAGTCCTCAATGAGTGTGAATGGGAACGATGAAACTAATTTCCATATACTTGCCTCTTAGTCCTCAATGAGTGTGGGTTTCTCTCTCCCTGTTTTCTTTTTCCTTTCAGTTTTATTTTATTTATTGTTTTATTAAATCTGCAGCATGGAACAGATCGTCCCAAACAGAACTATCATTCTTGTTTGTCACTGTCAGGGATATTGCATTCTGGTAAAACCAACTGATTAATTAGTGAACTGGCAATTCATTCTCCAACTATGGCTCTTCTTCACCTGCTGGCAAGTTAATGAATTAGTAAATATACATTTACTAGGGAACACCTGCTTTTAACTAGGACGCTTCTTATGATCAAAAAACCCAAGATCAAACCAGGAAGACAGGCTTTTTTTCCCCAACAATTTCCTCTCCGCAGCTGTATATTTTCAATCTTTTCTGTGATAATTATACTAATCTTTCTCATGTATAAATACACCAAGTTTTGATTATAACTCAGAGAAAATGGATCTCATTATTAAATAAAAATACACCATGTCTCTTTTTTAAAATGTCCTACTTTTGAATATGCTGCCTGGATGCTTGTGGGAGGAACAGGTCAAGGAAACTGTTCAACATCCTTTCATGAGACATTTAATGAGAAAGGCAGCAGTCAATGCAATGCTGTCGCCTTAACACACCGAAACTACTTCTGCTGCATCAAAAAAAAAATTGAAGTTTTTGCCTTCAGTTTTCAGTGTGCTGCTTTCTGGTAAAGCAAAACTGCACTTTGATGCCAGTTAGCACCATGGTGCTGATGAGTGTGCTGGTTCATCAAGGAGGCCTGAGGGGCAGCTGAAGGCTGCAGCAGAGCCAGCAGACTGATTTTGCCCCCTGAAATACTCACTAGTGAGTGATCACAGCTCCTCTGCTTTGAGACTCAAACCCAGCTACCCTCACAGCATCTCCAAATTCTTTGTTTCTTTAAAAGCCTGATGCCTTCATGAACATTTTGCTCTCCAGCAGGTACAGCTCTGGCTGCCGCTGTGTGATCCTGAGGCAGGCTGCAGCCAGCTGTGCTGCCAAATGCACTGATGGACACATGCTGCTTGTGGTCCTTCCTTGATCTGCTGCACACTCACCTGCTGCCAGCATGGACTTACTAACCAAGTCACTGCTTGTTTTGGGGCATTTTGAAGCCATTTTTAAACTGACTCTTTGCATTTGGAGGTGAGGACAACAGCTGCCTCTGAGAAGTGTCACCACTTTCTCTTTTAAATATTTATATGTGGACGGCAACAAAAGAACACATCTGTCTGCCAGAAAATTAGCAAAGTGTGGATAACAAGATCTAAGAACCAGAGAGAGTGCAGTGAGATTCAGACCTGCTAAAATCCTTCCTCATCGGATGATCATTTAATGTCTTAATGTCACGTCCCAATTTCTCAGGACGATGACTCAGGTTTGCTGATTCCCAGGTCAGGATTAAGGTGAAACAACACAGGGATCCTTTAACTCACAAAGCTCAAATTCTATTTGCTCACAACAAGAACTGGCATGCTCACCATAAAAATTGGTATGCTCACAACAAAAACTGGCGTGAAACCATGTCAGTAAACTGTGTAACGTGTGCTAACCCTACATCACCACCCATACACTACAGGCCTTGCTTATCTGGGAATCAGTTCAGGGAAGACACTAAGGAGAGCCCTCCCGCCGAGTCCCGAGGTTCAGAGCAGCCCCCCTTGCTTTCTAGACTCCTTCTCAGAGAGGAGCCTGGGGGCAGCTGAATCCGCTCTTAGTCCCAGACTTGGTCAACGGTTTTATGTCTAATGGGATGAGGTGTAGGGATTACGGAGAAAAAAAAGAGACAGAGAGAGAGAAGAGAAAGATTTCACCGGTCCTGGGTCCAGCGTTGGTCCAGTCAGCCGAGGGGTCCCGTTCCGGTGGGCGCACACACGTGGGTGGTTGTGTCCTTTTATCATCCTTGCCCGTCCTTCGGGCAGGCAAACTCATTAGGCTAATTAGGTAGCCTTTGGGAAATAGGTCCGAGGGCTTGGGGGTCGTTTGGGGAGTAACTTCCCCTTCCCGGCAGACGTGGTCTTTCGCCACGCACGGTGAGCTGCCCTGCTCGGCACATCAGAAGAGGGAGCTGGGCACCCTCCGGCACAGACCCCCTCCAGTAGCTGATGGGCTTCTTTTCACCTGGGGTTCCCTGCTAGGCAGAGTTCGATGTTATGCAGAGGTAGTCATTAAGCATAACTTTCCCCACCACAATGTCTGAGCCATTAACTCTTTCAGTCTCTCACACTTAAGCGGGTAAGAAATGATCCAGCTACTTGAGTCAGAGCTGAAGGCACGCAGTGGAGACACTCACCAGCCACACAGAGCATTGCAGACTACGAGATTGTAAGAAACCAATTATGGACAGATATATTTGTATTACACTATATGCCTCTAACTGGACCAATGTCCAATCTTGTGTCTTCTACAGAGCTACTAGAAATTGGTACATTTTGTTACAGACTGAATACAACCAGCTGTAAAACACTGAATTGATTGCCACCAGTTAAAGAGGCAAAGCTTGCTGAAGGACTGCAACTGGAGGAGTGCTACAGGTGACCCGCTGTTTTTGCAGTCTGCTCTCTTCATCCAGGACTCCTAATTCTTTGTAATCCTGACCGAACTTCTCTCCCTTTGAAGAATCTGATGCTGAACGTGCAGGAAGAAATGTTCAAACCTAACATGCACAAGTATGTTGCAGTAGGAGCCCCCTGAAATGTCCTGGATTCAATGCCTGGATTCTAAATCCTGGTATTTAGATACTCGTAGCTGGCTGAGAACTTTTCTGACCCAAAATATACTGTCATGCTGACTCTGCAACTTTAGAGAGGGAAAGCCAAATTTTTATGAACCTTCTGAGTGTGGTTTCTCATAAAAAACCACGATGAAACAGAACCTTTTACCATTTCCTACAGGAGGGGGAAAAAAATAGAATCCCTGCCCCCAAAATCTTGTTTTGAAATGCAAGCTAAGATTTTCTTTTTCAAAAATTCAAGTCTAAATGAAATCTAAGCCTAAGGCAAACACACCTTCCTGGACCCTATCTGACAGGTCAGGAAAACTAACTGTTTTTTGATTGGGTTTATCCCATATTATGACAGGAAATTTTTTGGAGACTCAATACCTCCCCAAGACAGGAAAATCATTTCCCGTCCTGCTCTGGCTTCCAGGAAAGACTTGCTGGATCAGGACAAGGCTAACACAGGATGCTGCCCAAAGATCATCCCTTTGAATTGAAAGAGTGCCCACTGCCTATCAGGAGGAGGAAAATTCAGGACCGTTACCTCCAGCCTTATGCTATCCTGAGGAGTCCAGATAACCGCTACAAATCTGGTTGGCTGCGTCCAGGCCAAAGCATTTGCTGTTGCAGCGAAGGTGGCTCCAAGAAGCCAAGCAGTCAGTGCTTGCCAAAGCAGAGAGAATGAAGTGTTGCAACTGTCCTGTCTGATTGATCGTGCAGCTCTTTCAAAGCTGTTGCTTACTCACTTCTCTTACATTGCAGCCCTAGTAGAGAAGCTTTTGCTGTGCTCGCTTCCGTCAAGGATATAAATAAACGTGACAAGCTTTTAGAAGCAACCTGTTAGCACTGCCTTGCATTAGCAGACTATCATGAAGAAATGGCCTCGAGCTTTTAAAGATGAACTAAGAAGTGCCTCTTCAAAGAACTAAACTGTTCAAATGTGAGAATTTAATTCCTGCTTAGTGACGTTCACAACACTATGTGTTAAGCATGAATTGAAAAAGGCCTTCAGTTTGCAGCTATGCCATTTCCACTCCATCTCCCAGCAGAAGTTTGGGAGTGAGGATTCCTCACAAAGGACTGAAAATCCTTCGAGTTCTTTTACATGGCTCTAGCAGCAAAAGGAAAAAAGAAGAATAATAAAAACGAAACTTTACAATAGGTGTAGAGTCTTGCAGTTTTAACAGGTCTTCTATATTTATAGGCCTTTAGACTCTAGCACTGTATTTTCATGGGGACAAGACTCAGGAGGACTTGCTCCCACTAGCTGCAGTGCAGTGACAAAAGCAGAGCAACAAGGCAATGCACTAACTTCCAGCTTTACTTTGTTTCCAGAAGGTGAGGCTGCCTTGCTGCATGGCGTGATTGACTGTACAAACAATCACCTACGTGCACGCTGAACTGAGCTCTGATGAACAGGTGGGTACCAGCACATTAGGGAACTGCTGATACAGTCCATAATTACAGTGCAGGCCCAGTGCTGCAATCCACAAGCATGCAGGTGCACGCACGATCAATGTGCTCATCACCTGAAGCTTTTCTCATTCCTGTCTTGAAGATGCACTTTGATCACCTTAACAGAAGAGCTGACCTTAAGAGAAAACAAGAACAGAAACTGCTATGAAAGACAGCCACAAGCGCACAAAAGCTTCCTGTGCAGCAGTGTTACTCATAGCCAGCTGCTTATGATGAGCATGAGCGCTCTCATCGGCTCGTGAGTCAGCCGCACCTGCTCCCCATCACCTTCCTGGAGGATACGTAACACAGCAGCACCATGCTCAGCAGCCCTCTTCGGCATCCAGCTGTTTGTGGTAGGACCTAGCCCCCAGGATATATATTGCATGTCAGCAAGTATGCGCTGCTAAATATAAGCATGCCTTATACTAGTGTCTATACTGTTCATTTTGCATATGTGCAGGAGACACTAAACAGTTATCTCACTAGAGCATCACGTCTAAACACAATCACATTTGAGCAGAATTAGTAAAGAAAACTGAGGATAGTTTAGGAATTTTTAGTTTTTAAGGATTCAGTAGGTAATACTTTAATCTCTGTGTAGTCCTGAACTATTGTTTCAGTTTAAGTGCATGCCTACAAAAGCGCATACAGAGAAACCACATACCACTCTGCTATTCAACCCAAAAGTTTCTCTTATTTCAATTGTAAGACAATGCGATACTATTGAGCCTGGTGTTCAGCTGAAGCAAATGGGAATAATTCAAGAATCCCAGGTGGGAATTCCGCAAAATAATTACTCATGTGCATATTACAGTTCTTAAGAAGTGCTCTATTTGATATATCAATGGCTGCAATTCCTATAGATGCGAAAAGTCTTGACAGATAACAGGTTTACTGTACTTTCTGACTACCTCCAGTGATAAGTAATTTACCATCCACCCAGTAAATTTATGATAAACCTAATGTCCTGTTGCTTATTAATTATCAGCTCAACAAGCCATTTAAGTAGGAAAGAAATGCACAGCAAGCTGCTTCCTGCCATCCCGCTTATGTGCTGTAACAAACGGCTGTAGAGTTTACAGCACATCACATAGAGCAAACCGGGCAGCATTCCTGAATGCAGCATTGTTCGAAACACATCCCTGCATCTAACTTATGCATATTTGTTGTGGCACTGTGAAGTCTTCCTTCCTTCACCACAGGAAGCGGGATTGTCTGAGGAAGTCATTTTAGGTGACTGAAAGAAACCCTCCCCCCCCGTGCAGCCCTCCCCAAAGTAACTCCCTGTACCAACAAAGCCAGAGCTGAGCCCCCAACCTCAAACAAAAGTAACTTTGCCTTTTAATGTGAACTGACTCCACTGGATGAATTTTTTTAAACTGGTCTCATATTTGCCTATTTCACAGACCATAGTTTTAGGTGGAGTCCTGACATCACTGAAAACAGTGGAAATTTCTCTCAATCCCATCATTCAACCTTGTAATTTTAGGCACCGCAGCACAAACTACGTATCTGCCTACCTGACCTGTGGACAGAGTCAGATACTTGTGTATCCATGTTGACATAGACTACACCTGCACAACTTTAAAGCTAAATTGAGCTCAAATAAGTACAGCCCGCTTAGCTTTATTTGTTTCAAAGTTGCCCTGCAGAATTTGAGTACTGCAAAGAGGAAAACCAGAACAGGCAACCCATATCCTCTTTCTGGCTCTGCAGCAGCCACACCAAGGAGCAGAAACCTTCTGATACCTCATTCTTTCCTCTTCCATGAAATGAAAAAAAAAAAAAAAATTATCCATTTCACCAGATATTTTAAGAATTTCTGCACCAGCCTCAAGTTTTGTGTTCTTGGTGTAGACAGTGAATGGAAATGTAAGATATAAACATCACGCCACAGTCAGTCACAGATGCTGTGGTCCATACACAGACTGCTATTCCTGGAAGACATCCCAAGTTACCATTGCTCCTATTCACTTTGACAGCTCTAATTTGATTTTTGTTCTGGAGCTCTCTTTCTAGAGGAGAAAAAGGCAATGATCACAAAACATTGATAATGTGCATTATAAAAAGCAGACCTCATTATCATTCTCATTTGTATGGCAGTATATTGGCATTTTGATTTGACCTCTTTGCAAAACCAGTCTGTAGACCAGCCCTGGAAGTCTCTTTTTCTATTCAAAAAGTTGAGTGTGTGGTGCCACGCATGCAACAGCTCCCTCACTGCTCCAGCGAGGGCTTCCTAATTTCTCATTTCTAGTGATTATGGAACTTCTGTTCTGCAGCATAGACAACTCCTTGGATACCATTAGGAATGAGAGAAAACTAAAACTGTGCCTATTCTTTTCCTCTGCCTCATTAAGTGCACTGGGATTTAAATACTGGAAACTACACACTACAGACAACAGAGGTTTTCCTACTCTCTAAGAAGCCACTCTTTCACAGATGTGGTCTTTATTTGACAAGCTCTCTACTGAGTATGAGATCAAGCAGACCACAGTCAACTTTCAATTAAACTCAACAGCTTTTCTTGATTGATGTAGGACTTGACTCCAAGCATAAGACATCTGGCACAAGCTTTGGGTGCTAGGATGTCATGTTTACTTCTTTCCTTTGGATTCACATAGATACATGCATTTGGAAGTGGTATGAGATAATTTTGTTAAAATCCCATTTATTTATTTAGTGCATTCACTTCCCACCATTCATTACTGCTGCTTAAAGTACTTCATCTCAGGAAGAACTTTATTAGAACCCAGCAATATAACATATGGTCATGTTTGCTGCTCTGTACACAGACTACTTTGACAAAAGAGCAGAATCATCACAAGATATAAAAAGCACAGGTTCAGAAGGTGATGCACATATGAAAACCTGGGTTTTTTTATACTCACCCTATACAGAGTATTTTGCTCAGAATGACTGCAGCTTGTGCCATAACCATATCATGCATTTTCTTATAATATGGCTATGCAACCAAAGCCAAGGGATGAATGCAGGGTAGTCTCCAGCTTACATGTGACAATGAGAGCCCCTAATGTTCTGCATGAGCCTATTTTCTATATAGTTCCCTATAGTTTAGGAACCACAAGACAGTGAAGTCCCTCCCACTGGAAGAGAAGATCAGGTTTGTGACCACCTGAGGAAACTGAACATACATAAGTCTATGGGACCTGACGAGATGCATCCCAAAATCCTGACAGAATTGGCTGATGCAGTTGCCGAGCCATTCTCCATGATATTTGAAAAGTCATGGCAGTCAGGTGAAGTCCCTGGTGACTGGAAAAAGGGAAACATTGCACCTGTTTTTAAGGACCCTGGGAACTACTGACCTGTCAGCCTCACCTCTATGCCTGGGAAGATCATGGGACAGATCCTCCTAGAAGCTATGCTAAGGCACATGGAGGACAAGGAGATGATTCAAGACAGCCAGCATGGCTTCACCCAGGACAAGTCCTGCCTGACAACCTAGTCGCCTTCTGTGATGGAGTGACTACATCAGTGGACAAGGGAAGAGCTACAGATGTCATCTATCCGGATTGCCGTAAGGCCTTTGACGTGGTCCCCCATAACATCTTTCTCTCTAAACTGAAGAGATATGAGACTGTTTGGTGGATGAGGAATTGGTTGGATGGTTGCATCCAGAAGGCAGTGGTCAATGGCTCAATGTCCAGATGGAGATCAGTGACAAGTGGTGTCTCTCAGAGGCCTGTATTGGGACCAGTACTGTTTAGTAATTTCATCAGCGACACAGACAGTGGAATCGAGTGCACCCTCAGCAAGCTTGTGAATGACACCAAGCTGAGTGGTGCAATTGATGCCTGAGAGACGGGATGCCATCCAGGGGGACCTGGACAAGCTTGAGAAGTGGTCCCACGTGAACCTCAGGAGGTTCAGCAAGGCCAAGTGCAAGGTCCTGCACCTGGATAGGGGCAGCCCCTAGTATCAATACAGGCTGGAGGATGAAGGGATTGAGAGCAGCCCTGCAGAGAAGGGCTTGGCGGTACTGGTGGATGAAAAGCCGGACGTGAGCTGGCAACATGCACTCGCAGCCCAGAAGGCCAACCGTATCCTGGGCTGTGTCAAAAGAAGCATGACCAGCAGGTTGAGGGAGGTGATTCTGCACCTTTACTCTGCTCTGGTGAGACCCCACCTGGAGTTCTGTGTTCAGCTCTGGGGACCTCAGCACAGGAAAGACATGGACCTGTTGGAGCAGGTCCAGAGGAGGGCCACAAAAATGATCATCAGTGGGATGGAACTCCTCTCCTGTGAAGAAAGGCTGAGAGAGTTGGGGTTGTTCAACCTGCAGAAGAGAAGGCTCCAGGAAGACTTTATTGTGGCCTTTCAGTATTTAAAGGGGGCTTATAAGAAAGATGGACACAAACTTTTTAGGAGGGCCTGTTGCAATAGGACAAGGGGTAAGGGTTTTAAACTAAACCAGCATAGATTCAGATTAGATATAAGGAAGAAGTTTTTCACAATGAGGGTGGTGAAACACTGGAACAGGTTGCCCAGAGAGGTGGTAGATGCCCCATCCCTGGAAACATTCAAGGTCAGGTTGGACGGGGCTCTGAGCAACCTGATCTAGTTGAGGATGTTCCTGCTCATTGCAGGGAGGTTGAGCTAGATGACCTTTAAAGGTCCCTTCCAACCCAAACTATTCTATGATTCTGTAAAAAGGTCTCATCAGAATCAACAGCTTACATGATCAGCAAAAGGTTTTGTGCTGTACTGTGCATGTACTACTTTTAACTGCAAAATTCAAACCAGGATAAAACGATGGAGCATTAGACCAGAATCAGAGAATCTGATTTCCATTTGTGGCTCCACTACAGTCACGATAGGCAACACAAGACAAATTATTCACCTCTGTGTGAAGTCTACTGAAAGCAGGAGTTCTCTGCAGGAGGGGAAAAAACCAGAAAGTTGATGTAAGTAACATCTGCAAAATGCAGGAAGGTAATGGCCTAAGGGCTCTCAAGCCTTTCAAACAAATAAAGGTGATGGCCAGAGCCCACTTTCATTAAATATTTTTTCTCATCTCATGAAATGACCAGACTGAAAATCCTGAAACATTTTTGGCAAAGCAGAGTTTTCAGGACATATTTGTCATAAAAAAGCCCAAAACAAAGAAACCCTACCACTCTTAAAAAAGCACTAGGAATCAAATAAAAAATTATGTACTTAGGAAAGAGAGAACTTAACACTAGCATGCAGAAAGGAATACATTTCCTCTACAGCCTCTGCAAGTCCATTTGAGTGCTCCTGATATGATTACTTACACTTTCAATTTGATATTTCCTTTCCTTCTTTCTTTCTTGAGCTGGAAATCAGCTCCAAGATGGAGACAAAAAGAAATAGTAATGCTCAACTTTTAGCTGAACCTATCAGAATCAAAATTCCTGTCTTGGGAAAATCAGATCTTTTTTAAAAAGCCCCAGATGCTGAAGCTGCACAAAAATTTCAGCTTTTCATTGAAACTAGAGTTTGTATTCAGCCTTCATATTTGTTGCAAGCTACCTGAAACACAATTGGACTGCAGCCAAAGACCAAGAAATCAAAATTATGATAGAAAATGCAAATGAAACAAAGCTCTAAAATTAATTTCAAGGCATTAACGCATTTTTTGTGATGAGACTTCTGATATTTCGATAGTCACATTTGGCAGTGCTGAGGAGGAGATCCAAGTGACACCAGTTCAAAGTCCACTGTAAAATGAGACTGTCTTAATCTGTGGCCAAATTAGCTCTTTTGTGACATTTTCCCTTGAACATTTAGTAGTGCTTGCTAAGGTAAGAGGGGAAGGTAGATGAAGACTGCCTCAGCCATTTGAAATAATCCCTGCAATTTTAGTCTTTATTTTGAATCACCACTCTGAAAATTCAAGGTGGCTACTTCAGAAAGTTAATACCATAAAAAAAAAAAGGAGAGGCTGTTCTTCAGGAAAACCAGGCTAGTACATATAGCAGGCAAAACCCTTAACAACAACAACAGAGGAAGGGGAACTGTATAATTTTGTCTTACATTGCATCATGTTTCCAGTCAAATTCATAATGAGCTACAATTTATTCAAATTTGGCCTTTAGTGGATTTAATAAACTACAATGTTCCCTACTGCCCTTTAACAAGACTGCATGGCAAAAAGAAGTAATGGAGTTAGTGAGGGACGTCATGAAAATAATACTAGACAAGCTCATAAACTCATCTGTACATCATGATACAGCTATTTTTTTCCCAATGCCTGATTTTGCTCAATTAGAGAAGGACTGGGAGATGTCCTGAATGTTACTGGGAAGCCATTGTCAGATACTGTAAAATAAGATACGACATTTGGCTCACTAACATAGTTTGCATCCCAAAATCAAATGATAGGGAAGCGAGGGTTTCAGCAGGGTCAACTGCTACACCTGAGCTGGCAGAGAAGTGCTAGGACAGCAGTCACTGCTTTTTAAGCTCCGGTTCTGCTAAGTGGCATGGCTATCTGCCCATCACTGCCTGCCAAATGTATGCTGCTACTAATTATAACTAGTTCAAATACGAATGAGTAAAGAGAAGCAGGGAACCCATTATTACAGGGAAATACTGCAAAGTGCGGCCTTATTTTACCTACATGAAAGACAGATTTTTGTCACTCGACAGCAGTGTGAACAGAATCCCACTAATTTCCATGTAGCAAATCCAGTGACTCTCAGCAACAAAATTCCTCTCGCTCCTGCTCTTTCTCTCAGAATAGATTTATTAGTTCGGTGCTACCATGAAGTCTCCTATTCCTTGCTTCTTATCAGCTGTATAATTTGGGTTCAATATCCTTAATATTGGGTGGCCTTGTTCTGTTTTACCCAGTAACTTGCTGAATTCTGTAATAAATGAGTAACTCTTTGGACTCTGAGTTTTATGGATCTAAATCTTCGACCTAGGTGCCAGCCACTAAAACACTTGCCAGTATTTCCAAGTATTCAATTTTTCCTCGTCTGTAGCGTCTGCAGTTTGAGTCTCATTTGAGGATGACAGTGCCAGTCTCCTGTCTAGCTAGGGACAGAGAAGGAAGACACTCAATGTGCTGTGTGCACCTTGTCAATACATCTTTTTGTTTGCTTTTCTACAAATAAGGAACAATTTCTACAAGGCTCATTTCCTCCATCAGACTCAAAACTATGGAGCAGCCCTTACGACCTTGCAATTGTGTCTCGCGGGCAAAAGACAATCGAGATGGGGACAAAGGACTCCTCAAAGAAATGTTTCCAGGGCGATACCATGCTCTATAGTCCTGCAGTACAGTAATCATCCATTCTGCTGACTCTAAGCACAGAAACAGAGCATTCCCACCAATTATTTGCAACAGTACAGACATACGGTGTTGAGACACTTGGTGTCACTGCCACCATTTTTCTCCTTGTCCTCAGCATCTGACTCGATATGACCATCAGGAGCTGTCACCACCTGTCATAACAGGACCTGCATTTCGCTGATCCCCCCCCGTTCCCATCTCTCACAACTTCTTAGAACTACTTTAGCTCTTAAAGGAAGTCTGCACAAGCCCAGGATCTAAACCCAAGATGTATGTATTGGGTTTGCTTGGCAAGGTTTTGGTAGCAGGGGGGGGTTGAGGGATGGCTTCTATGAGAAGCTGCTAGAAGCTCCCCCTATGTCTGATAAAGCCAATGTCAGCCGGCTCCCAGACAGATCTGCCGCTGGCAGCACCTCTGGGATAACATATTTAAGAAGGGGGAAAAAAAAAACCCCACCTGAGCAATTGCAGCCAGGAGAGAGGAGTGGGAATATGTGAGAGAAACAAGCCTGCGGACACCAAGGTCAGTGCAGAAGGAGGGGGAGAAGGTGCTCCAGGTGCCGGAGCAGAGATTCCCCTGCAGCCCGTGGTGAAGACCATGGTGAGGCAGGCTGACCCCCTGCAGCCCAGGGAGGTCCACAGTGGAGCAGATATCCACCTGCAGCCTGGGGAGGACCCCACACTGGAGCAGGTGGATGCCCAAAGGAGGCTGTGACCCTGTGGGAAGCCCACACTGCAGCAGGCTCCTGCAGGACCTGTGGATCCATGGAGAGAGGAGCCCACGCTGGAGCAGGTTTGCTGGCAGGGCTTGTGACCCCGCGGGGGACCCACGCTGGAGCAGTCTGTGCCTGAAGGACTGCACCCCATGGAAGGGATCCATGCTGGAGCAGTTTGTGAAGAACTGCAGCCTGTGCGAAGGACTCACATTGGAGAAGTTCATGGAGGACTGTCTCTGGTGGGAGGGACCCCACGCTGGAGCAGGGGAAAAGGGTGAGCAGCCCTCCCCCTGAGGAGGAAGGAGCGGCAGAGACAACATGAGATGAACTGACTGCAACTCCCATTTCCCGTCCCCCTGTGCTGCTGTGGGGGAGGAGGTAGAAAAATCGGGAGTGGAGTTGTGCCCAGGAAGAAGATTCGTGTAAGGGGAAGGTGTTTTAAGATTTGGGTTTATTTCTCATTATCCTACTCTGACTTGATTGGTAATAAATTAAATGAATTTCCCCAAGTCAAGTCTGTTTTGCCCGTGACAGTAATTGGTGAGTGATCGCTCCCTGTCTTTATCTCAACCCATAAGCCTTTTGTAATATTTTCTCTCCCCTGTGCAGCTGAGGAGGGGGAGTGATAGAGTGGCTTTGGTGGGCACCTGGCATCCAGCATCAACCCACCACAGTGTACAGCTTGTTTTCTTCCCTAGAACCCTGCCTGTGCAACAAGCTCCAGGCATACACACCAACGCTGATCAATACCCATCAATGAAATGGGCCATTTCATTAGCAGCAGAGCTCTGGAGGCAGCCTCTCTCACTGTGAGCTGGCTGGACGCCACCACGAGCTGCTCTCAGTTTCATCCCCTGTAACTTGACACATCATTGGCAGACAAAGATGAAAAAGGCAGGTAGATTGTGTTCATTCCATCATTGATTTTACTGTTAAAAAAAAAGCCAACTTGGGAAATAAAATATTTCCTCAATTTTTCCTTTTAATATGTGAAATTCAAGTTGAAAGCTAGAAGGTTTTCTAGCATACAAAGCCATATAACTCACAATGAAGATGACAAGCACTGTTGACAATAGGACTCTGGCAACTTTCAGTATCACTGCATTGGCTTTGGACCTGACACTGACTCAGCCCATACTGTGGCTGAAGCTATAACCACTAAAACCAGGAGCTGAACACACTATGCTTCTCTGGTTCCATCTTTCTAAGTACCAGGTTCAGGAGCCAAAGCCATAACTCATTTAAGGTCTACCGCTGACCTGTCATTTAGACAACTACCCCAAGCAAAGTATATCAGATAATGAAAAATTGCAGGGGGAAGCAGTGATTTATAGAACTAAGTTAATAAATGTGCAAAAATGAAGCTGAGCAATTAAACTTTAAAGAGGCTGCCATTGATCAGAAGCAATCATAGAATCATAGAATGTATCATAGAATGGTTTGGGTTGGAAGGGACCTTAAAGATCATCTGGTTCCAACCCCCCTGCCATGGACACCTTCCACTAGAGCAGGTTGCTCAAAGCCCCATCCAACCTGGCCTTGAACACTTCCAGAGATGGGGCATCCACAACCTCTCTGGGCAACCTGTCCCAGTGCCTCACCACCCTCACAGTGAAAAACTTCTTCCTTACCTCTAATCTAAATCGACCCTCTTTCAGTTTAAAGCCATTACCCCTTCTCCTATCACTACACGCCCTTGTAAAAAGTCCCTCCAGCTTTCTTGTAGACCCCCTTTAGGTACTGGAAGGCTGCTATAAGGTCTTGCTGGAGCCTTCTCTCCTCTAGGCTGAACAACCCCAACTCTCTCAGCCTGTCTTCATAAGAGAGGTGCTCCAGCCCTCTGATCATCTTTGCAGCCCTCCTCTGGACTCCAGGTGGGATCTCACGAGAACAGAGTAGAGGGGGAGAATCATCTCCCTCGACCTGCTGGCCACACTTCTTCTGATGCAGCCCAGAATGCGACTGGCTTTCTGGGCTGCAAACACACATTGGTGTGTCATGTTGAGCTTCTTGTCAACCAACACCCCCAAGACCTTCTCCGCAGGGCTACTCTCAATCCACTCATCACCCAGTCTGTATTTGTGCTTGGGATGCCCCCAACCCATATGCAGGACCTTGCACTTGGCCTTGCTGAACTTCACGAGGTTCACATGGGCCAACCTCTCAAGGTCCCTCTGGATGGCATCCCTTCCCTCCAGCGTGTCGACTGCACCATGCAGCTTGGTGTTGTTGGCAAACTTGCTAAAGGCACACTCATTCCCACTGTCCATGTCACTGACAAAGATGTTAAACGATACCCAACATCCCAGTACTGACCCCTGAGGAATGCCACTCATTGCTGGACACCACTTGGACATCAAGTCATTGACTGCAACTCCTTGAGTGCGAGCATCCAGCCAATCCCTTATCCACTAAGTGGTTCATCTGTCAAATCCATGTCTCTCCAATTTAGAGACAAGGATGTTGTGCGGGACAGCATCAAATGCTTTAGACACGTCCAGGTAGATGACGTCAGTTGCTCTTCCCTTATCTACCAACACTGTAACCGTGTGGTAGAAGGCCATCAGATTTGTCAGGCACGATTTTGCCCTTAGTGGCAGTCAGAAGAGTGAACAAACACCTTTTCATATCAGGCTAATTGGAGGTGACAAAGAAGAGAAACCTGCTTTGCAAAGGACTCCTGCAACAGGTCACCCTTGACAGCCACAAGAGAAAGCACTTTGCTGCATGGCAAGGGCATGCTAAGGAAAGCTCAGCCACACAAACCTCCTGGCTCCATAGACTCCTCAATCTCTGCAGACCCCCAGAATCCACACCCAGTTATGTGCTTGTCGCTAGTTCAGTACTATCCTGGAGTCAGGAGGCCTGAGGTCTGTGTGATGATTGCTGTTAGCGAACACCCATTTCAGTGGACTGCTGGGGATTTTACTTTTCTGCAGAAGAAAAATCACATCCTTCCATACTTGAAAACGGAATAAGGAAGAGATTATACAATTGTATAACAATAACTAAGGGTACAAATGAAACTGGACTGGTGCACGGCTGATGCTGAGGATAGTTGAAAAAACTGGCAGAGAAGATTATCAGGAAAAAAGTAGCAAAAAAGAAATAAAGAAGGGAAAGGATGAAGGACCTGCAGGATAAGCAGGTAAGGACATAGCAAAACAGAAATTCTGGGGACAGGATATGAGAAAATGGTATGTGCAAAGGGAAAAGGAAAATGAGAATGGAAATAGAAAGGAGACAAAAAAAAATTAAATAAAAAACCAAAAGAGCAGATATTTGGGCCAGAATAAAAAGGTACATTGAACTGTGTGTCAGCATCCTTACACTGCACCCACCTTTGAGGTACCTCAAACAGTAAGAGTTTCAGCTTGGATGCCTTTGCATGTCATTTGCACTGTTTTGTTGCATTTGTTAAGACAAAGCTAATCCTCTCTGTATTGTTCCCATTTGAAATTAGAAGCAACTTTTTAAAACGTTGAACAATACCGTAGGAGAGAGATAAGCATTTTATCTGCCATACTCAGCTGCAAGCTTCACCAAAGAACAACCACATTTCACTGTTACGGCAGCTCAAGTAAATCTAAAAGCTAAACTGAAATCTCAGAAACCAAAAACCTATCACAGTACCAGAGAACATGAAAACATACGAATATCAGAAGCGAGTTGGAGCTTTTCCAATCTGCTGCAGACCGCTGACTCTTCCAGACTGTTAACACAGAGTGGTTCTGCAACAACAGGTTTTCACCTGTGATTCATTTTAAACAATAGATCTGATCCTGAGTAAGTGTTACTTATCTAGTTCGTGCTGAATGTTCCTGACACAGTGTGTTAGGGAGAGTTTAAAAAAATAATAATAATAATAAAACCCCACTTTAATAAAGAAAAGATACACTTTGGAAGTGAATCCTCTGATTGCCTCTGCTTACAGCACTTTGATTTGCATCAGAGAGCAACACAATCTGCCTAGACTGGATTCCTCTCTGCTGAAATTAAAACCTTAAAATGTTACCCAACATAGCCAGGCCGAAGTAACCTCTTCTCTTCATGAAGCACATGGACATGTGGATGTAGGCTAGACTATAGACTAATTTAGATCAGAAGGTACCTCTAGAGGTCATCTGCTCCAGATGCCAACAGCACCAGCTTAGGTTGCTCAGGGCTTTGTTCAGCTAAGCTCTACAACCTCTCTGGCCAATCTGTTCCAATGTTTAAATATCCTAATTCTGAAACCTTTTTCCATGATAATTAATTGGATATTCCTTTGTTGCAACTTATGACTGCTGCCTCATCCTGTTACCATGCAACTCTAAGACAACTCTGTTCCCACCTTCTCCATACCCTCCCCTTAGACAGCTAAAGAGAGCAGAAATATCCCCTTCAGCCTTCCCTCCTTAAGCCTGAATTTTTTATGTGCACCTACGTTACAGTATCCACTCTGAGTCTGTTACACTGTTAACATTTTCATTTTTCTTGTCAAAAGCATTTTGTAATCAGCAGACCCTCAGTATCGACTGCCACATGTACGGATCTGCTCCTGCCACACAAAGCTACTTGCTGATGCAGACACAGACATACCCTGCCAGTTTTCATACAGTGAGCACAAGGACAGCATGCCCACGAGCACCACAGCGCACTTAAACAGGTATTTTTTTGGCTCAGCTATAAGCCATAAGAAGCTTAATTACATTAGCCCAAATAAGTCATTCAGCAAAACCTTTCCAGCAGACGGCCAACAAACACACCCTTGAATACAAACTCATCCCTTCAGTATTGGTTCTGGATAGGAATTAAGGAGAATTAAAAACATTTCAGCTCTTACAAATGTCAGTCTGAAATGGCAGTTGTCTAGATAGCCAGTGGGATTTTGCCACTGTCACAGTTTCATGGTCATTCTCAACCTCAACACTAATACAAAGTGAATGTGATACAGTTCTGAGTCATCGCTACTTTTTTTTTTTATGTTTAAAATCTCAGTTGCTTCCAGCAGCAACTAATCATTTATTAATTCCACCACAGAAGATGCTGTAAGGGATTTACAGGAATTAATAGAAGCTAATCTGCTTTCTGCCCTGAACTGTCACTCCTGCACATGAACTAATGAAGCAGTGACTGTCCCCCAGCTCCAGAGCTGCAAATATGAAGCTGAGTTCTGTGCTACCTTTTCACTGGTACTTGGGAAAGGTATTGGCTTTTTGCAAGACGGTAATATAAAACAATTCTTTCCCTTTTTTTTTTTAAAGCAACTGAGAGAAGAGCAACTGCATCCATCAACTCTCCATCCATCACCTTCCTGTCATCTTTCAATTTATTTGTCACTCTTTGTGGGAGGAAAGGTATGCAAATGCAGCTCACAATTATGAACCTTGGTGACTATTTATAACTGCAATCCACTCCCTTGCTGATCCTTTGCAATGCCGGCTCTGGATTTATTTACCTTTGCAAGAGATTTACAGAATTGGCTGCATTTGCAGGGCATTCTTTACTCTGTACTGATAAATATCATGAGCAGAGAGATATACGGGGAAAAACTCCTGTAAATCAGAAAGTCGGAATCAGCTCAACTTCATGTTTCAGGTATGCAGACAACATACATCCCACCATTCATCAGATACTGCATTACTTAGATATACTCTTGATTAGTAAGACAGGAAAGAGTAAAAGGAAGCCCTCCTTGCTCTGCTTGACCCAGCCTGTCATCCAAGAGACATATCCTTGCTAACATACCCGAAAGCTTCTCCATTGACACTATCCCAGAGTTTCCAAAGAGCTAGACAATGCACTTGCTGGGGTGTGCCAAGTGAATTGATCCCCCTTCCAAATCACAAACCAATTTTTCTTAAAGGTAGCTGCAGAGCAGTTAGGCTCATTTTAATGGAGAGCAGCTGTAAATGCTGGCATGTGTAATTAGTAAAAGAATGCCACAAATATTTAGATAACAAAAACTACAAACAACCTCTGTGATGACAAAGGTAAGAGTGATAAGCAGCCATGATTTAAAACAAACTAATTATGTCCAATAAATCTATTCTCTTTCTGGATAAAGAACATAGGAAATTTACTAAATCTGGTCATGAGCAAAACATAGTGGGATGGAGTGCAGCTGCAGAAATGTCAAACTATCCTCACAAGGTTATACATGACATTCTGGGAGAAATGCAAACAACAGAAACTTGGAAGAAGAATTCCTAAGTGTCCTTAAAGAACTATAATTAGTTATTGCAGGTCAAAACTATCCCAAATGTGATGTGAGCAAAAGGAAAAAAAGGAAAGCAGATTTTGCCTCTTATTTCTTTTACTTAATGGCAAAGTTTAAATGACAGGCACCCCAAAATTCAGATGCTAATACAGTATTCTAGACCAATCCTAATGTGGTAATGATCATATTGGTATGCAAAGCTGTACAACTGATTTTTGCTTCTTCTTTTAAGTTATGGAATGAAATCTTGTTCTTCAATGCAAATTCTACTTCACCTTCAATTCAATTTCATCTATGCATTTTAATTTGAATGGCCAGGACAAAAAATACCAATTTTTTACATAGTAACTTTTAAAAATCATCTAACACTAACTGTTGCCTGCTTTAAAAGTAAAAAAAAAAAAAAAACCAAAAAAAACCCCCCCAAAACCAAAAAACACGAACAAAAAAAACCCATAGCAAAAAAAACCAACAAACCAACCACAGAATATTATTTTTGTTATATGCTTCCTGTCTTTTTTTTTTTGCAGCAACACAGACTGGATTGCAAATATGAAGATACAGTGAAAGCATGGCCTCAGTGAATGATTTCCACATACACACTCTTGTATACAGTTGCTTTCTTAACATACATTTAGCATAATGACAAAAACGTGTTTTCCCATCCCCTAGCAAGTTTTTCTTTCTGCCCTACAAGGATAGAGAGAACCTGAAGTTCATACTACAAGTAGTGGGGAGCAGTTTCAATGCCTTAAGGTTCTACTGTTGACTGTCTACATGCTTGACAGATGTGCCACAGGTAAACAAACTATTTTAAAAGAAACAAACCCTTTGTAATTATGGGTTAATTGACGTTAAACTCATATTCTGAAAAGAACTACTATATGCTTGCAAGTCTAGGGGGAAAAAAGCCCCAATCACACAAACCTGCTGCATTACCATGGGCATCTATTTGTGGTATAGCTATAGGACTTCTTCAATATTGCTCCAAAAGTCAAAACATGACTTTGTTTTACAAGAAAAATGTACTTGTCCTCTGCCTGAAGTGACAAAAATGACTATTTCTAATGAAATATATTTTAAAATATATGGGTTTTAGCAGAAAGAACTCACTCAAGAGTCCCCACAAATTCCCACTTACCTGTCCCTCACTCCCATCTAACACTGTTGAGCTATTTTTTACTAGCCACAATCCAGGTTGTCTAAGACATAGCAGTTCTGTGCGGCCTTCAGTTTTATGGGGTATCAAACACTTCGCTGGGATAAAAAGCTCCATGCCCCATCTCCAGCAAACTTTTTCCCCCTCCTTTTTCAAGGGAAAAATGCCATGCTACTAGAACTATATTAGAAGAAATCAGAGCTCAAGTGCCAGACAAGCAGTTTACATTTATGAACTGGAGGTCAAACAATGTCTGTGCTTCACTTGAAATATAATAAAGAATGTAGAGGCTGTCTGCTCAGTAGCATTGACCAGGAATATGCTATTGTGTAGTAAGCCTGGCACTTTAAATTGAGGACTTCTTAGTTTGGAATTTGGTCATTACTTTTCTACACAGGTGAGCTGGAACAACAACTGAAATTAGGAACACTGCAACGGAATGATTATTTTAAGAAACAGAAATTGGTAGCATTACAAATGAAGAGATAAACCCAGAAAACTAATTACTGTCATAAAGGAAAGAGATGAAATTCTAGAGTAAGCCCATAACATTTCAGATAAATTATGTGGAAACAGCAAGAAGCACAGTGAATTCACCATTGGCCACTACTCCCTGTGAGACTTGGAGAGTACTGATAAGGCAGGAGGTTAGAACTACCAGAAAGAAACCAAACACAAAAAATACAAAATGTAAAAAGCAATGCCAGCACATCAAATTAAAGCAGTTACATGTAAGAAGGTTTCCTCAGGACATCTCATAAAACACATTTAGCATTTTAACTAACTCCTTTTCTCTGTTTGAAAACTTGAACATTAAGAAATTTGTCAGACTGTTCAAGGCAAACTTCTACCTGACTTGAGCACACAGGTAATCTCAGACACTTGATCAACTCTTAAAAGCTGCTGCGTATAAATTAGCGTGTGATAGTTACCTCGTGAGTCTTCCCTCAGTTTATGGTAAGTAAAAGGAAAAACAGCAGAGCCGTTTTAGTTTAAGGTTTTGTGTATTTATAAACACATGCATCTATTTGGATCAGTTAAATCAGTGCTGATATTCAATGCCTATCTAATGTTCTGCTTTTACCTAAACAAAACTGTAGCTTGATATTGGTCTAATGAAAAGGTATGTTTTCAGCTCATTTTAATCAAGCAAATGCAGTAATGACCATGTGAGCACTCCTACCCTAGCTCAGTAAAACTGATGCCAACAATGGCATAAACAAACCTGTTTCTAATCTGCTCAGGGTAAACTGAAATAGTCAGCCTCTCTTTACAACAGCTCTGGGACTGTGATTAAAGCTTCTTCAAAACCAAGTACCTGACTACACTCATAAAATAAACATGGTTTATCTTCATTACCTGAAATTAGCCTATGGTAAAATGATGCCAGGCAAGCATTTTACCCTTCTCCTTTAGTCAACAGGAAGACAGCTGTCTTCAATTCTGCGCAAGTAGAGACTTCAGTGAATTTGAAATGGTAACTTTGAACTTGAAATTACCCCATTGTAACTGGAGTCGGACTGAGATTTTAATGAAATATAAATACTGCATTTCTGCAGCATCACTAGGTCATCTAACCTGAGCATGTGGATGTACTGAGAAGCAGCCAGTAAGAATTATGAGACCTGAAGACAACATAAAAGAAAGACTCATGGAAAGACACATGGAAAAAATAATGGAGGGATGCAGTCAAATCTGTAAAAGGCCACCTAAAAACAGAAGGAAATAATCTGTCCCATCATCCTGTAGTGGCCAGGGAAGAAGAAGGGTTCCTTGTGTCAGCAAAGCTCAGGTTGCCTGACATGTGTTGCTAGAAAGGGTGGGCTGCAGCAACCTGAAGAGCAGTCTGGAAGCCCAGCACTGGAGGGCTGTGGGAGTACTTTGTACAAGTACCTGTTCCAAGTTACATAGATATAGGATGCGTATGCTGCCTTGGGGCAGCAGGTAGCAACAAGATCTGCTTGAAGGTCCTGCCTGGGCCTACTTAGCCAACTCCACCTGTGACACAGAGAAGGCACACACAATTACAACCATCTACTCAATGCATGTTTTCAATTACATTTTCCAGTGCATGATGGAGTGTCTGCACTCAATTCAGGTCTCTCTCTCTTCGCCTGACACGTTCATCTATAACAAGTATGAAAATAACACGTTCAATCTGCAGAGTCACAGACTGATAAATCCTATATACATACCCAGTGAACACGTGAAATGATCCTATTGGTTCACTGTTTTCCAGAGATTTTCAATGATTAGGGCAGCATAGTTTCACACAGGAAAAGTTGTTGTAATTATTGCAACAAGACAATGCTTCACATGTATAGGCTTCCAGTAGCCTTTTAGTCAGGGGATTCACAAGAAGGTACTGAAGAACATCAAGTAGTCCAGTAGAAAAACAAAATATTTTGAAAATGGAAAGAACTGCCTGGAGACAGAATGCAAAGAGGGAAGATCAATCCCTTTCTTGAAAATTAGCAAGTTGGGGGGCTTGAAGATTTCACACTGGTGAAATAAAACAAACTGGAAATTCAGTGAGGAGTGAGACAGATAATTACAACTGCTGTGAAGTTACCAGCTTCTTCATGGAACCAGCAAAGGACTAATGAAGATCTGGTATTCCTTACAGTAGGGAAACCTACTCAGTTCCCTACAGAAGTAGAGTGAATGATGAAAGTAATGCAAAGCACTAATGCCATCTTCAACCAATTCAGTGTTCAACAGAGTTAAAAATTTGAGTATGCTGTTTGCAATTCACACAAAAATCCTCCCTGCTCCTATAATATTATAGACCTTTGTAAATGTAATTTATTATACTGAAATCTCCTTTTGTGTTGCTTAAATCCCATTACTGATTTACTTCCTCCTGAATACATTATCCAAAACATAATGCTTGCAGTGCCAAATACATCACTTCATTAATCATTTGTATGCTACTCAGTCTCCTCAAGCAGTTGTCTGCTCTTCGATGTCCTCAAACTATTCTTATTCTCCTATATCAAGACACATTCAGGGTGATATTGGGATTGGGGGCAGGGGGCAGTTACCCACAAAACCCATGCTATCCTAAATGGTCACTCACCTGTGACTGTTATTGCAGAGCAATATTACTGTCAGTTTGCCAGTCAGCCAAGAGTTATAGACCACCCATCGCACATCCTCTAGCCCAGAGTGAATTCTGATGTCTTTCAACAACCACCAGTAAAATTCAAAACTGTGAAAAGCAACAATCTGACAAAGAATTAATAGAAATAAAAGTAGTCACAAAAACAGTCAAGCATTTAATTCTTCCCTAGAAAAGACTAAGAACAAGGATTTAAAAGGATTAAAATATGAACAAAAGAACAAAATAAGGGCAACGTGCCTGCTTTCATGCCTTGCAAGTACACTGTCTGCTAAACACAAAGCCTCACTAATGTCTTATGGGATTGCAGCAAAATGTAAGTGTTGATGAAGTCAAACTTGTGTATGTTTTCCTGAAACCACTTCTGCTAATAATACCGATAATCAAGGCTCACCTCACTGGTTGGTTGGTTGGTTTGTTTGTTGAAGGAATTAGGGAAAGAACATATAGAAAAAGATATTGCCAGGGACAGTATATATTTGTAAAAATTTGAGATGGCTGAATGGTTTTGGTTTTATTCCAGATGACACTATTTTGTAGGAAAGGACATACTTTTTGATGCTAAATGTTTTGTATTCTTTTTAAGGTAAATGAAAGAGAAATACAGCCAAAAGGTGTTATACTTCATGATGTTTCACTTCAAAATGGTGGACATAGAGAGAAACAAATCACCCTACGTGTGATAAATAAGTATTTTTTGCTTTAGAAATAAAGTAAAAGAACAAACAGTCAGGGTAGCACAGCCAGAGTAGGTGGGCTTTACATCTTTGCTAGACCTTAGCCGGACTTATTAAACTACAGTAGAGTCTACTGCATTCTGCAGTCTCTAGACTGCTGACAGCTGTTGTAGGTTATCAATTTCAGCAGAAAGTGGAAAAGCTTTACAGCTGCTCTAACCTCTACCAGCAATGTAATAGCTGTCTTCACCACCAGAGAGTCCAAAGAGCTGTTTCTCTCCTGTCCACCCAACTTTTTTTGAGAGAATCAACTCTGATGTGAAAAAACCCTATCTGTTTTCAGCTGTAATGGACATGAGAGCTTTGATTGCTGAAGCAAATTTCGCAGGCTGGGTATGTTTCTATAGGTGACATTAACAGTGATCAGAAGAGATTCAGTTTACACTTCAAATAAAAATCAGCATACATGCAGTACATAAGCCACACAAATGCACCCTGTGTTTTGGCCTCTCAGTACTTACAATACAAACAAGAGCTATAGTCCAACAACAAACCCAGTATTAACCCAAACAAAAGCTTTTACCACAAAAAGTGGTCTTTCAAATGAAGTGTTCTTGGATATCTATTAGATTTGTTAACTGGAATTCATGGGAATGTGCTGTTACACATATTGAAAAGGATTAAAAAAAATGAACTGCCTTGATGCACCTCCTTAACACCAGCCCCACGATCCTGCAGCCACAGGAGATGCCCTTTCTAGGTGACTGTCAGTTATCAAAAGAGCTGCCAGCAAAGCCAGTCAGAACAGCCACAAGAAGAAAAAAAAAGAATCCTTCTAAAACTTGGAGGATGGGATGAACAAGACTTCAGTCAAAGTCAGAACAGCACTTCCTTGGATATATTATTATCTCAGATGGCAGATGCCAATAATTTCACAGGTTTAGATCTTCACCAGAGTCTCTGAACTGCTCCTGGTGCTGCAGAACCTGGTTTATATCTAACCCTTTGTATTGGGTTTGTATGGTGGGGTTTTGGTAGCAGGGGAGGGGGCTACAGGGATGGCTCCTGTGAGAAGCTGCTAGAAGATTCCCCAGCTCCAAGTCAGACCAGCCTCTGGCCAAGGCAGAGCCCATCAGCGATGATGCTAGTGCCTCTGGGAGAACAGACTGAAGATGGGGAACCTGCAGTGGGGGAGGACATTGGAATGTGAGAGAGACCCCTCTGCAGACACCAAGGTCAGTGAGGAAGGAGGGGAGGAGGTGCACCAGAGGAGGGGATGCCCCTGCAGCCCCTGGTGAGACGGCAGGCTGTCCCCCCCCAGCCCATGGAGGGGAGCGAGGGAGCAGATGCCCACCTGCAGCCCGTGGAGGACCCCACACCAGAGCAGGTGGACACCCCCAGAGATGGCTGTGACTCCATGGGAAAGCCTGTGCTGGAGCAGTCTGTGCCTGAAGGACTGCAGCCCGTGGAAGGGACCCACCCGGGAGCAGTCTGTGAAGAACTGCAGCCTGTGGGAAGGATTCACATTGGAGAAGTTCGTGGAGGACTGTCTCTGGTGGTAGGGACCCCACGCTGGAGCAGGGGAAGAGTGTGAGGAGTTCTCCCCCTGAGGAGGAAGGAGCAGCAAAGACAACATGAGATGAACTGACTGCAACTCCCATTCCCGTGAGGAGGTGGAGAAAACCGGGAGTGGAGTTGAGCCTGGGAAGAAGGGAGGGCTGGGGGAAGGTCTTCTAAGGTTTGGTTTTACTTCTCACTATCTTTGTTTTGATTTGATTGGTAGTAAATGACATTGATTTTGTTTTTTTCCCAAGTTGAGTCTGTTTTTTGGCCATGACCATAAGTGGTGAGTGATCCCTCCCTGTCCTTGTCTCGACCCATGAGCTTTTCTTTATATTTTCTCCTCCCCATCCCGCTGGGGAAGGGGGAGGAGGAAGTAGCCTCATGGTGCTTTGTCACTGACTGGGCTTAAGCCATGACACCCTTTACAGAGCATTAAAAAAAAAGAAAAACATCCCTAACTCTACAGTTCGTACTAGCTGCGTTACAGTGCCAAGGTCCGTTACCTTGCTCAGATTATCCTTGCCAGTTCTGTCAGTGCCAGCCACGCAAGCCAAAGCAGCCACCCGTGAGATGTGAATCTGCACTCTGCTTTTATAGCTTGAAAGTGCTGGTCCGTATTACATTTTTAAGTAGGTATAACTTATTCATTCAATGGAATGTGCTCTTTCAGCAAGTTGCTGATTCCACTGGTATCTTGGACTGCACGATACACCATCCATGTTCCTTGTGCTACTTCACAGCGGGACTGTTTGCTCCACAATCCAGTCCAGTAAAAGGAACTGGACAACAGCTTTTCTCCAAGCAGAGAAAGAATGAGAGCCTATCCAAAAGCCATGGAGGAAATCTGCAAAGAGAGAGTAGGCTTCAATGCAGGTCTTTCTTCAAGGTTTATTTTGCATGAATTTGCAGTGTGAAGAAATGCTTAGGCCAGAACTTTTTCTTGGCTGTATCTGCCTTGTTTCCATTTCTTTTTTTCTGTCCTCCCTTGTAGTCAGTTTCTTCTTTTAATCTCCACTGGAGTTTAAAAAGGAGCTGAGAATACAGCTCCATTCCTTCAGAGCAGCAGTCAAAAGAATACTAATTAGCTTTTGTCTTTTGCTGTTCTCACGCTTTAGTTGTAGTTAAGCCAAAATATCTGACTCCTCTGTCAATAGCAGAAGAGTGCAGAGACCAAACACATACTTGTAAGATAAAGAAATAATGACTGCTTCCTCAGTTCTATAAGAGAAATTAAATCCTGCTGTTTCAGGGAGGTGTAACATTATGTACTGCCCTATGCAATTATGCAGTACTGCCCAGCAATTATGTCCTGCCCTGTGCATGAGGATATTCACTGTAGTCAAAGTCAGCAATGCATTCACTGACCAGACTTTCAATGAGGCCCAAGTAGCTTTCATCCCTGCCAAGAGCTTCCCTGGTCCTACTAAAAGAGAAGCAAAAGGGCCATGTTTTTACACAACCCTGCCCCTCCTAGCTTGCACTGCTCAGACTGAGCTGTGTACTGGCTCTCACTGTAACAAAAGCTTTTGCTGTTACAGACCTGGCGCTTACACATTTTTCTCCCTGAGCATCTGGTACTGGGTGCTAGCATAATACATGATATCACAGAAGACAGACCTTCAAGTGTGCCAGGATTGGCCAATGTAATAAAACTTGGTCCACATGACAGTCTGCCAGCACGTTGAAGGATATATTTGCACTTTTTAAAAGACTTTTGAGGGTCTTTAGCCACAGCTTGTTTGTAATACCTGAATTAGTCCCATTTAACTAGCGAATACTGCCTTCTCTATTTCTCCTGCATGCTTATCCAAGAAAAATGAAGACAGACCCTCAATGCCTAGCATCAAACCCCTCCTCTCCATTAGCAAGGTTAGCCGTTATCAGTATATCACATGGCTGGCCTGCAACAAGATATTAATTATAGAGCTCAAGTTATAACCATTAAGTTTTCATGGAAAGAGAATTTAGTGAACAGGACTCACGATTCCAATTTCTCCATCTACTTGTGCCCCGACTTAATATGCAACATTGGCCAAATCAGATTATAAGAGTTGTCTTAAACTGGGCACAATACTGTTTACATACCTCAGTGAGCACTATAAGGGCTTTTGGCACGTGGACAAAAAAAAAAGTGCTAAATGCAGTAATCTGCTCTCATAGAATTACAAGTCAAATAAAGTTAAAAGGCTCTTTGGGGGATATTGATGGCTTTCCATCAGGGCTCTAGTGATGGTTTTGCCCTGAGGGTCTTGATGATCCTTCTTTTCGCTCTGCATGCCGATTCACAGGGGCACTTCCCTGTATTAGTCATGCAGATCTGTTATTTCTGATGAAGCGGTAACCAATCTGTGTAAGAAAATGCTGGAAGAGAGAATCTCATTCTGCTACATCTTTAGTAAGGCTAGGAATAAGATCAGCAAGGGTAAGTCTAATTTTGCTACTGGAAATAATATCCAAACCACCATGCAAATACTCCTAGCACACCTAGGGAGTGACAAAAACTGAACCCCTAACTTTTTTCATAGCTTTTATGCAATAGCTGTGGTCTCAAATGGCCAAACTATTGACAAGGGAAGTTCAGTCTCCAAGCTTATTCCACTGCTAGAGTAATCTGCAGACCCGCCAGGAAGTAGTACTGCTGAGCTACTGCTAAACAGCAGCAACTATCCGAACGCTTCTTCCCGGTTTGTATTCCAGAGGCACAGAAAAAAAACTATCAGATGGTACAAACTCTCAGTTTCTCCTGACTGCGATAAAATTTGAACTTAAGCTAAGGCAAAAAACTGTACATGCCATTAGCAATTCTCTAGAGTTTTTCAGCCATTTCATTTTCCACATTTGTACAGGTTGACAGTTCCTAACATTTAAACATGCTATTTGGGCAGGACTAAGCTTATTGTCTCCTGTCTCAATACTGGAGGAAAAAATAAGATATCCACATGCTAGACTTCATCTGTAATGGATGGTGCCCATGTCTTGAAGATTATCTTGTTCCACGTGTATGTTTTAACTTCTGATTTGCTACACTAAAAACATAACTGAGGCAGTTTTTATAGACAGCAATGAAGGAATATATAAAACATTCTTAACTGCATACAACAGACATGCTAGAACAATGATCACTGTTTTAGGCATTTTAAATCAAAGGTAATAGCAACTGGGACAAAATTAAGATTCTCTGATAAGCTGGTTTTCAACTATTTACATACAAACTATTTGTTAAATAAAAGATGCCTTCACTGTAAATATTACTAACAGAGGGGCTAGCAAGGCATTATAGTCACAAGATTCAAGTTTAAAAGACTTTCAATTATTTGCAAACTATTCCTCACTGCAGGATGCATATTAACCTGCAAGTAATGGAATAATATACTTACACTTTTCTTTCAATATTAATAACTACTAAAGATGTTTTTCCTTCTGAACAATGCAACTACTTCAGTAACACTTTACTACTATTTCTAAAGAGAAACAACCCTCTCCCACAACAATACTCCACACAAGTACTAAGACCTGAGTTTCTGTTCAATCTAGATGCAAGACAAATATTTATTCAGACATAAAAGTCCCACCATTGGGAGAATTTTTATGGATAATTTGTATTATAATACACAAGTCACTCTTCTCCCAGGATTGCTTCAAAGTCTCAGTTTGAATTTGCAGAAGGATTATTGTATTTGATAGAAGGCTTAGCTGTGGGTCTAATAAAAGTCATGTGAAAGAAGGCAGAAGTAATAAAAATCAATAGTCCAACATTGTTATATGGTTAGGAGCATGGATGTTAACAACACAAAAAACCTACCATGTTATTTATCAGTTTTCGCATGCAAGCTGCAAAAATAAGGAAGTAGCTTTAAAAAAAAAAAATATCAAAATAACTAAATCAGTTATTAACAGCAGAGCATATTTTCTACTTAAGACACTTAAATATTGGTGTGCTACTCAGTCGCTACAAATTACTCGCACCATTTACTGCCAACTAGTAGAACGGGCAGGAACACACAGGTCTGGCAGCTTGACAGCTTTGTGGAAAAAAAAGACTCCGGTATCTCAACAACTGTCAGAAATAAAACTGAACTTGTTAAAGCATACAGGGCTTTAAGCTAACCTACTAACAGTGAAAATTCAACACCTAGGAAGATATCCACAACCTAACAAGTCACAGCTGGGTGTCAGTACATACCCTCCTTGTATTAGGAAATTTAGAAATAATAAGTGAGAAAAGGGAAAGGTAAAATGGAAAACAGTTTATTAAATTAAAACTACGCTAATATTAGAAGTCCTTTCTTGGAAGTCCTTCCAAGAAGTACTTTCCTGGAAGAAACATTCTTGAGGAATTTCCCTGCTCTGAAATTCATAATTATTTCACTACAGAATAAACAGCAAGCATCGGATATAATTTGTAACAATAACTGGGAATGCTTATGATGATCTCTGACTTTACAACTGGATTTCAGACATTAATATTTCTTGCATTTATTTAGTCTAGTATCTCAGCTACATTCTGTTACTTACACACATGCATACATGCACTAACAGAAAAATGTAACATTTCCAGGATTATTGAGGTTAAGTCTAGGTACTGTGCCATTTAGTACTCTAATTCTATCTGTTCTCACAGAGCTTAGGCAGACCTGGACCATGCACTTCAAAACCATGTATTCAAATGGTCATCAAAAGTCACACACGACAGCACTGGAGAGCACTGTATCCCAGGGGTGCAGCCTCTGCAACAGACAGAACTAAGGTTTTAGGAGTTAGAGAGAGATATCTCTCCATTTTCTCAAGGAAAGACAGTGCCCAAAGAGATCAAAAAAGTCATAGATCCACATGTTTCCCTCCTCATCCATCCTTTACAGGTGCCACACTAAACAGCAAGATTATCAACGTAAGTGGTATAACACTGAACAAAAAAATCCCAGCTGTTTAGGAAGGAGATACACTTCTGCCCTCATAGTGCTTCTTTAGGGATATCAGAGCAAAGTTTGCTCCACCATATGGTGCTGTTTCTCATAGGGCTTGATCAAGTCCACATGAAGTTTGATATATTCCAAGTTGGGCATGAACTTAAATCCCAACTCTGCACAGTTTCAGATCTTTGAGTTGGGACCAAGCGCACTAAGAAAAAGTGCCACAGCATGCAATTTAGTAAGGAACGTAAAGATGGAAGCTGGAAGACATTTCACAGAACTGTCAGCATTTATGATGGTGTAAGTGTATAAAATTTATCAACTATGGATACAATGTTTTGCTCTCTCCCTCTCAAAAAAAACCCCAAGTCCAAAACCCTACCCAAACCCCCAACAGTCAAGACAATGAGACAAGGCCTAATCAAATCAGTCAATTTTTTGCAGGATTCATGTACTTTTAGTTTTCCTATTCTGCAAAGCAGTGGCTATTTAAGGATGGTTGAAATAAATGCATTCAGAGATAGAAAGAGAAGCTAAAATCTGAAACAACTATCTTTGGTTGTGAACCTAGAACAGAATTATAGGCAAAACAACATCAGTGTAAAAATGTTGCCTACTTATGCAGCAGAACTGTGCTACAGCGTAGTAAAAACTCCTGTCAAGCTTCCTCGGTGAGAAAAATAAGCTCTGAACTGCTTTTCATTCCTGTTACACAGGCAACACAGCTTTTAGAAGAGGATCAGCCTCCTCTGTGGCCCATGCCCCTTCACAACAGAATTGTTAAGAACATCTCTGACTTTGCTGCTAGAGATGCAAGAGCCAGACTGAACACAGCTTGAATTTCCAATCGCAAGCTGATATGCAGCGCTGGCATTTGGGAAAAAAAGTGTCTTTTTTTCCTGTAAGCTGGGAAAATTTGATCTAGCAGGCTCCAAGTGGCAGTAATTGTGGAGCCCCACAACGCTGTTTTAACATCAATTTCAGGAGATAAACAACTTAGAAAGTTGTCATGAAAGTCTCAATGATTGCAAAGCTAAATACAGCTGGTGTTCCAGTTCCTGCTGTTAAATGGTTACTTTCTGTATTTGGGAACTGTTCTCTCAATGAGCATTAGAAAAAAGTGAGAGTCAGGACTAGTTCAAATCTGAAGACAGATGAAAGGAGCTGACAGAAGGCAGAAACAGGATTCAATGATGAGAAAGAAGTAGCAGCTACAAGGCTCCTGGAAATTTCTGAATAAGGGAAAAGAAAAAGATTGCATCATTCTTCAGAGAACTTTTCTCAATGGTTGCAAGTCTTAGCTGAAATTATGGCTCTTACTAATCAGTTACATACATGTCACCACATCCATGAGTTCATTTATGTATAAATTTCCCAATAAGCATAGTGACACAGTAAGTATAAAACAGCAATTCACGTACTTTATACCAGGCTATGTTACTGTGAGTCATTGTGAGACTTTTGCTGTGTATGGCAAAAATACAGGGGAATGAGAAGGCAAAACTGTGAGCGTCCTCTGCCCTCCTAAGGTTCTTGGCTGGGCTATTTTGCATGGCAAGAGCCAACAAGTACAATTGCAGGGAAAAGAAATAGCCATGGTCAGTGTGGGTCACCACATTTCTTCCTCTGCAAGATAGGCCAAAATTATCTCTCCCCCCTCAACACTGAGGTCAAGCAGGACCTGGAGTGGAAAAGAAAGCTAATGGTCCTCAAAAATTACTCTTGCTGGTAATGTGTGACACAAGATCTGGCATAACCACAGCCACACTCCCATCTTCCAGTGTCGCTTCTGGAAGCAACAACATTGCTCCCTCTGGCAGCCCTCAGCCCCAGTTAATCCACAACTCACAGGGGAAATGAGGAGCGCTATTCCTGTCTTGTCAGCAATTCCCAAAGAACAGTTTCAAGAAAACGTGGTTCCAAGGGTATTCCTACATGGCTATTTGATGTGTCTGTCATTTTCATTATGTGCATAAGGACCCAAAAGAGAAAGACATTTTACAGGTGTTACACAATTATTTTTTTTTTAAAGTTCTCCAGTGAATTTTAAAACCATTCCCACACCCTTACTTCTTTGCTGACCTCTGCTATAGGAATTATAAGCTGAATTACATGTTGACAAGCAGTCATGAGGTCATGGCAATTTTAAGCTTTTTGAGACAAAAACTAGTTTCATTTTTCATGTTCACACTATGTTCAAGACAAAGAGTCCACACATTGAAACTGCTTCAGTCTCTGAAAGACTATACTAGAACAGCACAGACTGATCTGCTACACCCGCAGAACATGCATGTTTGGCAGTATCATTCATCCCAGCTTCCACACTAAGCACGTTGCTACCAGCAAGGTTACATCTGTAAGATGGACTTGGTCAACCCACTACACCAACTGCTCATCATACCATCCTCTGCTTTACTGGCATCATTACAAGGATAAGAAAAAGGTTGTATGAACCTTGCCCAAGTCATTGAAAATCTGGGGGCATTTTGCCTGTGATCAGCAAAGCTCATTAAGTAGCAAACTTCTTGTCTTTTTATAAAAGAACTGCAGATTGCCAAGAAGGCAGCATGACGTATGAACAACTCCCCATTTTCTGTGTGCAATGTAGTTTACTTAGTTCTGTAAGTTACATACCACATAATGCACAACAGTGAACTCTGTACATTCATAGTGTAGACTCTCCTACATTTTTGTACCTGTACATGCCATATCTAAAATAAAGGTTTCTGACCCTACAATCATACTGATCCCAGCAGACGTGTCTGCACATGTTCTGGGACTTTCTAGATAGAAGGATCTTTCTGCATTGATATGATTGTAGGATCAGGTCCGAAGACTGTGACAATAAATGGTAAACTATTGAGATTCAACAGCAACAGTTGAATTTAAACACAGCAATGCTCCAACAGTTTTCACATAGAACAGAGGCTCAAAGCAGTATGATTCAGCAGAAAATGGCAGAACATGCTTTATTGGTTCAACTCTGAAGAACCCCCCTCAAAACCCATGCGAATATTTGCTTTTATACAGCTTTCATCCTCTGGGAGGTGAAGGGGGAAAAAACCCCAAACCACTGCCTCCTTATTACTGCAGACCAAAATTCATTTTTCTTGGTATTTTGCCAGTTCACTTCCCAAAAAACAGCACCCACCAAGCAAGGTCACAGAAATTATTGTAAAAACAAGTTTCCTTTGTGCATGAAGAGGAATGAATCTTTTGGAAAAATGTGACATCTTCAGTACTATTCCTGCCACTATGCAATATTTCTCTAAATTATGCAATCCATCAATATAGCATTCAAATGTATTTTTGGAAAAAATGACCTTAAGTAAGTTTCTGCATAACAGCAGCGAGTGCAATTTCTCAGTGACAGTGAAAATTTGGAGAAACAGGAACACTGGAAGACCACAGGCCAGCTACTCTACAGTAGAAGCTTCCAAACCAAAACAAGGGCCATCTGAACACCCAAACAGTGGCAACTCTGAACAGTAAATCATTGAAGTAGCCCTCCTTTTTTCTTTCAACTGCAAAGAAATTTGAATGAAAGTTTTGCAGAATGGACAGCAAAATATCACGCAGTCACAGGGACACCTCAGCTGACAGGTCTTGTGGCCTCCTTTGAGGTCCTTCGCTACATGATTTCATTCCTCCTGCACCTTTAAGCCCCTTCATAGCTAGGTATTTACAGGTATCACTGTTACCAATCTCAGAAGTTGAAGTGCAATATGGCTCCTAATACATCATTGTATGTTATCTGGCAACACCTCAGAGTTAAAAAGTCCAACAAAAGCCTGTTCAGTAACAAGTTCTAACTACTTTGCTCCTACTCTTTTTATTAGCTTCCCTCAGCCCTTAAAAATGTGCTAAATCTGTTAACTAAGCTAACTAGCAATATTCACATAGTTTTTGAAGGGAGAGATGCTGTTATATGAACTGCTGATCATCCTGAGACATTTTTCCCATGCATGTTATTGCAGCAGATGAGGCATGTGAACAGCGACATATCTAATGGGTAGACATAATCCTACATGAGCCAGACTAGAGCATACAACCACCGATACAGGAATCTCATATTTTTTTGTTATTGACATCTCACACAGCAGTGGAGCTACACAATAAGTAACTCATGGTTTTTAAATGATTAAGCTGTTGAACACAGAAAGCCTTCTCAACCACTAATATATAAGTGATTTTTTTGTAGAAAAAGGACCTAATTTCACTGTCTCCAAAATCAAGGGCAAAACTTGTAAAGGTAATAGCAGTCCAGGATGACATCTTGAAGGATCCTGACACCCTTTCAATTCTCAATTAATTCACTACATGATTTACATAAAATGAAACCAATATAAATTCTGAGAATAATCTTCAATACTGTGATATAGTGTAATTAGCAAACAGCACCATTTTAATCTAATGTCATAAGATAATGGTCTACTGTTTCTGCCAAAGCAAGCTAAAAATTCAACGTTTACACATGTTACACCAAACTCTTTGGTTCACTCAAACTCCTGAATCTTGTATGCCATTATCATGGAAATTCCCACTTGCAAATCAATGTCTAAGATGTCCTGTGAAACAATCTGAGATAGTGTTGCACAGCTGTAAGTCCAAAGGCTTTCTGCCTCCATAAAGTAGGTCAGGTAATCACCTAGTAGTGATGAGAAAAATCTTTTCTTTTCCCTACAAATTAACCAAATAACTGAATTCTTATGAGCACAAAACCTTATTTTGCTTCAAAGCAAGCTGAAAGGGAAAACTGGAGCAAAATAAAGGCTTCACCATCTTCAATTAGTGAACAAATATTAGACATTGAGAAATCAGTTTTAGTTTTGCACAGTACAATTGGTTTTAAATGCTCTCAGAAATTTATCTAACAAATATTCATATACAGAACTATGCATTTCATCATAAAAGCTAGAATAAAAGAGCAACTATGAAACAGCAAATAATTTTAGACTTCTCCGTGAGAGTATTCGTCGGTAGTTTAAAATTGCACCACGACTTCCACTAAGCTGCACCTCAGCCACAGCACAATGGGCTTTTTTTCCCTCATCAGACCATTATACTTCAAAAAGAAACAGTTACAAAATGTTACTGAAACTGTGGTTTTGTACATTACCATGGTCCTTAACTTACTGAAGAAATATATAAATCCAAACAAAAATCCTACTGTGCTATACACAGATTCCTCTTCCATGTAAACAGCTGTACCTGCTGATGAACCACCTAGAGAAACAGGACTTGGAATGGGTCTGGAGGCTCTTCAGAGGTTCATCCTACACCACAATGAAATCAGGATTTTCTACATTGCTTGCTAGATTTTTGTCTACCTGGAGACTGCCCTCCAAAGATGGAAATCCAAGAGCTTACCTAGGTAATGTGTTTCAATACTTTCCATGCCTCACAGTTTGAAAGTTTCTCCTACCTCAACTAAAGCTTCCTTGCTACGTTTTATAGGTTTTTTTTTTCTTTTCCTGACCTCACTGGCTATACAGAATAGCTTGTTAACATTTTCTTTGCAGATACTTCTATGTACCCATTTCTCGCCTCAATACTTCCCTCTCAAAACAAAACAATGCCATTTATTTCAGGGTCATGGCTCCTAGACTTCCAATCATGTTGCTGTATTTCCCTCTCCCTGTCAGATTTTTATTTTTTTTTTAAACTGCAGTAACCAAAACTGGACTTTTTTTTAACTTTAACCTTCAGAACATGTTCTGAAGAGGAGAAGAGGTTAATTTGTGCATTTTACACTGGTGTCAGTGCATCTCGGCGTAAGGTCTATTTCTGCTGTAAGCGGTGTGATGCTGCACAAAGTTTGCAATCTGGTAGAACAGTCAGATACTCTTCATTGCAGGACTTCTGCCCAGCCAGCCATTCTGTACTCCTGTGGTAAATAATTTCTAACCAAGGGTGAAATGAACTCTTAGCTGGATATCTACCGAAGGCACCTTCTCAAAGGTTGGATGTCCAATCTAATCTGTACAAAATGCCTCTGAACTCAATGAAGAGTGACAATGCATCTCATCCAATGCTAAGATAGATGTATGTGGGATGAACTGCCCTCAAGAGAGGCAGTCCTCACAATTTAGCAAGGTAAACTGGAGAGTTAAAGTACTGGTTTATAGTTAAGTTAAATGATGGCTGTCCAATTTTCAGACAGCTATTCAGAGTAAAATACACTTGACATGCACTGTGTGCTTTCCTCATTGATCTGGGCTCTGTCCCTCACAAAGCAGAGAAAGAGCAGGAAGCATTTTATACTTTTATCACCCAATATACTTGTGTCCCCACCCAGCTTAATGCCTTTGGCCATGCTTGCTAAGGTAATTCAGCCTCTTAACCAAAAGCACTGCACAGTGCGAGTCCCAGGAGAGAGCCCTTCCAAAGAGAACCCCCCTCGTTGGAGGCTCTCATTTTCAAGTGAAGTATCAATTAATTACTCTGAATACAGGATTAAACCCAGTTTGTTATGTAGAAGACATTTCTCCTGCTTTCTTATTAGAACAACACTGTTTCCCATGAGAAAAGCCTTACTAAAAAAAGTAAAATGCTTGCTGTAGGAACTTTTTTTCTTTGTAAATAACTTATGGTGCCAAGTTAAGTTTTAGAAACAAGCAGTAAGGCTGGTTCGAACAGTTTGAGAACAAATCTAAGAATACTCATAAGACACACACACCCCTGCTCTCATAATTTTGACAACAGTGATTTCAATGATGCACAGAAATTCATTCTGAAGCCAGATAAATTTTATTTGTTTTTCACAAGAGGAAAGCAAACACTAAAAAATACTGCAACCTGGCACGCTCAGATATAAATTCTCCTTGACAGTGGTATGGGAGCTGTGGAAAGCACTGCCAAGGCACTGCAGAACAGTTCAAATATCAGTCAAGCAAGACTTCCAGGAAAAGAAAAGGTGTAACTATGGCATGGCAAGAGGCATTGCAGCATCCAAAGCTTACCACATGTGAGAAACCACCTCATCTAAATCTTTTTCCTAGAAAGCAATCCACAAAGCTTTGATGACAAAGGTAGCTCACTTACATGGTCCTCCTTGCACTGACTATGCTGTCCTGGGGTTTAACTTTCATACCCATGTCCTCTCCTCCCCACTCTCAGACAACTGTATGGATTTTTGATAATACTCGGTCTTTGCAAAAGACGACAGTAGATCCTCTTCAGGAAGAAAGAGCAAAACTCGAAGTGCATTTTGTACCTCTTCAACCTCAGTAAACTTCCTTTTAAGAGTTAACCATTTCAAATTTGCTTCTCTGTCACACAGATGCTAATGGGAAGCTGCTCTCCAAGCACTGTTTTTAGATATTATACAATAGGACTTGATTTCTGACTACAAAAAGTGCTATATGTTGGGCATTTAGGGTTTTAAAATACTAATATTCTCAGGTTCATTCACTTGCCAGACCTGAAAATGCCATGCATAACACCTAAAGCTGCACCTAAACCTGGACATCTGATTTCTGCTCTGAGATGCATTTTATTGCTTGAGTTTAGCACATATGTTCTTGACTAATTTTGTTAGTGATCTACAAATGCCAATTATATTTACAAACTGTGAAATGCACATCTATTCTCCTATTTGCTTCCTACCTGTATACATACAAGTCTTTTTAGACATAATTCTGTGGGATTTGAACACAGGAAAGGAATTGAATATTCTTTGCAGCTGATGTGCAGGTGGACAGCTTTGTTTCCACAGTGCTCTATTCCTTACCTGATCTCTACTCCTTACCTCAGAGGGGTTTTATGTCTCACTGTTGCTGCAGAGCCCTCTGCCACCTTGGTCAACCAATCTCAAGTCCTGCTGCCCAGGTTGCTGAGAATGTAGAGATGTCCTCCAAACGCAAATGTCTACTCTCTAGATTTGGTTTTAGAGTGGTGCAAAACCCTGCTTAGGTTTCCTAAACTAAGATGAATTTCAAACAGATCAAAAAGGTTTTAAATAGAGCAAGAATATTATTTTTAATATTGTAACCTGAAATTCACCAAGTATCTTCTCTCTTCTCGACCCAAAGCTAACAATTATTGACTCAAAGTAACCAGATAAATATCTAGCAGATCTTAGTAATGTACTGGACATTATAACATTGTTTTGCCTACAAAGTGCAAGGACACAGATTTGGATATTACATAGAGAAGAGGTTTGGGGGTCCCTTGTCAGATTTCTTGACTACTTTTCACAAGATACTGATGGGAGGTCAACATCTGTTCTAATCAAAGCTCTTCAACATCATAATGCACAAGAGAAAGTCTTCATGCATGGGAACTTTATATTGCTTGCATCACACCAGAAAAAGTGTAAAAATAGAAACCCCAAACAAACACCCTCCTGCCCCACAGAACATTCACCCATTACCACCACCCCTACTTCTTCAAACATATCCCCATTTAATTTTTTATGAAGGTAACGACAAAAACTTCAGTTGAAGACAAGCAGCTAGATCATCTCATCTGTCCTTGGGCTGACAAAGGAATGACCAAAGAGTATATATTGTAATATTTAGTTTGGTCTGAATATATTGATGAATTGGATTCCCCAGAACAGTGCAGATGATACACAAATTTATTTATCTTTACCTTTCAGCATTGCATTCTCCTAATATATGTGTAGATTTTTGCTACATCTCTTACAGACCAGCACTTAAATTTACTTTAAATTGAAGACCATAATTCTGAACAATCCTTCTGGATTTGACTGGCCTTAAATGCTCAGCATTTGTTCCAGAGTAGGAAAACCACAATGGAGCAGGAGTGTTGATGTAATAAAATCTTAGTGGATGTTTCAGCTTGTACACGTGAGTTGTCAGAACCATAATGCAGTAATAGAATATGCTCAGTCATGTGTGTGATCTAAGGATACAGGCATATAAAGCTTAACACTAAGATTTCTACTACTAGAGTATGAGCTTCACTAAGCAAAAGCTTTTATGCTCTAAAAGTGAAGTTAATTTGATTAACACATCATAGAAACAAAGTTGCAAATGACTCAACTAATTTGCTATTCTTATCTTAGACACCTGGTACCCAATACTGAAGTAACTGTATGTACTCAAGTTATATGCAAAACAATAGACCAAAGGAAAAAAAAAACCCACACACCAAATCATACCTAGAAAAACAATCAATAATTGATCTGGCTTAATTAAATACTATTCTACTTGTTAAAACATTGTCCTTCATCAGATGCAAACGCCAGCATTCTGCCAACTGCTAATCCTTCTGAAGTGGAAGGCATACTTTCTCCATTTATAATATACAGATTGCATTAAGAAAATAATTTGCACAAAGCTATAAACCTGAAGTGGACAATTTAACTAGTGCTTTTTTTTACTAGATAAGAAGTGATGTCTAACTTTACTTCCAAACTTACTCTCTCAGCTATTTTTTTTCTATTGAAACTACTAGCCAACTAACCAGGAGGAAACAATTTAAGAGAAAAAGAAGCCTTTTTAAGAAAACAGAAAACAAATCTTTCATGTTTTAAGAGCAAAAACCAAACATAAGCAACTATTTCACCCCATCTTCCCTGCCCAGTATTAACAAAAAGCTTTTCTATATTTTATGCTAAAAATGTACCCTTCTTAGGGCTGTTCAAATATTTTTTTTTGCTTGAGCTCAGAAGATAAATCGTTCCATTTATGTACATAACTTACTCTTTAATAGTGTCATTATTTGGGATGCTTAAGTAGGACCATGGAACTCCAGAGCTGACTCTAAACCATTGCAAGGAACAAGAGGACAAAACACTGCATGAAGGAGCAATAGACAGTGGTGGTCTTTGTAGGAGAGCGCTTCTAGGCACATGTCCTGGTTTCAGCTGGGATAGAATTAACTGTCTTCCTAGTAGCTGGTACAGTGCTATGTTTTGAGTTCAGTATGTGAAGAATGCTGATAACACTGATGTTTTCAGTTGTTGCTCAGTAGTGTTTAGACTATGGTCGGGGATTTTTCAGCTTCTCATGCCCAGCCAGGGCACCTGACCCAAACTGGCCAACGGTGTATTCCATACCATGGGACGTCCCATCTAGTTTAGGAACTGGGAAGGGGGGGGAGGGATTTTGCCGCTCGGGGACTGGCTGGGTGTCGGTCGGTGGGTGGTGAGCAATTGCCCTGCGCATCATTTGTACATTTCAATCCTTTTATTACTACTGTTGTCATTTTATTAGTGTTATCATTATCATTATTAGTTTCTTCTTTTCTGTTCTATTAAACCGTTCTTATCTCAACCCAGGAGTTTTACTTCTTTTCCTGATTTTCTCCCCCATCCCACTGGGTGCGGGGGAGTGAGTGAGCGGCTGCGTGGTGCTTAGTTGCTGGCTGGGGTTAAACCACGACAGCACAGAAGCCTATTAGTACTTCCCTCACGAGGAAGAAATATTCGTCTACAAGACCTTTATTTGGCAATGTGGGCCTCTGGCAGCAATAAGAACCTAAGAAGAAAACTGGTCCTGCTTACATTGAGCTCTGGCAAAAAAATTAAAGCTGAATTTGTCTCCTGAGTCAGCTCACAGCACAACACTGCATACTGCTTATTCAGCAACACCACAGGCTGATACTGTCACCCAAGTTCTCTGTCCTCAAACCTTGTCCACAAGTCAGAAGGCCCCTACCCTGACAACAGATCCACTACAATAAAACCTTAATTGCTCAATTATGCTGTATTATGCAGATCTGTCCTGATTTCAGCTAGGATAGAGTTAATTATCTTTCTATTAGCTGATATTGTGTTATGTTTTGGATTTAGTATGAGAAGAATGTTGATAACACACTGATGTTTTCAGTTGTTGCTAAGTAGTGTTTACACTAAGTCAAGGATTTTTCAGCTTCTCCTGCCCAGCCAGCGAGAAGGCTGGAGGGGCACAAGAACTTGGGAGGGGACCCAGCCAAGACAGCTGACCCAAACTGGCCAAAGGGGTATTCTGTACCATGTGACATCATGCCCAGCATATAAACTGGGGGGAGTTGGCCTGGGGAGGGGATCGCTGCTCAGGAACTAACTGGGCATCGGTTAGCAAGTGGTGAGCAACTGTATTGTGCATCACTTTTTTGTGTATTCCAATTCTATTATTATTGTCATTTTATTATTATTACTATCATTATTATTTTCTTCCTTTCCATTCTATTAAACTGTTGTCTCAACCCACGAGTTTTACTACTTTTTCCCAATTCTCTTCCCCATCCCACTGGGTGGGGGGGAAGTGAGTGAGCAGATGCATGGTGTTTAGTTGCTGGCTGGGATTAAACCACGACAAGATCTCATTCACTAACCTTCCACAGAATCTATGGGGTTGGCTTACTATTCTTACTGACGTACATGAAATGCAGAGCTGAAAAAAAAAAATTAAAATCCAACCTGCCTAACTTGTCACACGTTTATTAGTCAGTCTTCAGTGATTTCACTGACACAGAAGTCTGATAACTCTCTTTCTAGACTTGATGGGAGAAAGGCAATGTTTCTTTGTAGTCACACAGCCTGCACAGTTATTTTGATTTTGTCAGAAAGATTTTTGATGGTTTTGAACAGGAACAGAAAGTTAACCCCAGTTAGTGCAGCAAGAGAAGAACCTGGCTCAGCCCACCCAAGGTAATATTTGGAAAGTTCTGTTACCTAGAAAGCACATAAAAATAAACTTGCCTTCCATAAAGATCCTGTTCCAATAGATTTTTCCAACGTGACTTCCTCCAAGAAATATGAGATTTGATAAAATCAGCATTGAAGTGCTAACAGATGCTAGGACAGCATGAAGTCGACGACGAATTCTTGGTGAGAAGAAACGGTCCTGAGGGGCAAAACAAAAGGTGCAGATGAAGTTAACAACCACTACAATTTTTCAAGCAATGTTAGAAAAACACATTGTAGTTACAACAAACAACTTTTATCCAGAAGCTGAAATCCTTATGGAGGAGATTCCAAAGCTTTTAAAATATCTAGCAGAACTTCCACCAATGTCATTGGGTAAGACTTTGTGACAAAAGCAGCATTGAATCATAGTCGAGGTTGAAAGGTACCTCTGGAGGTTACCTAGAAAGGTCACCAAAGCAGGGTCAGCTACAAGAGGCTGCTCAGCACTGTGTCCAGTCGAGTTTTGAACATCTGCAATGATAGAGACTGCACAACCTCTCTGGGCAGCCTGTGCCATACCCTCATAGGAAAAAAGATTTTCTTAAGTTTAAATGGAATTTCTTGTATTTCAGTTTGTGTCTGTTGCCTTTTGTCCTGTCACTAAATACCACTAAGTAGAGTCTGGCTTTGTCTTCTTCCTCCCTACAATTAGGTATTTACACATATGGATAAGATCCCCCCTGAGTCTTCTCCTCTCCAGGCTGAACAGTCCCAGCTCTCTCAGCCTCTCCTCTTATGGCAGATGCTCCAATCCCTTCACCATCTTTGTGGCCCTTTGCTGGACTCACTCCAGCAGGTCCATGTTTGTCTTGTAGTGGGGAGACCAGAACTGGACAGAGTCACACACATTCTATGTCTTAATTCTTTTCTTATTAAATGTACTCCTTGATGAATTTTTGCTGATGGACGTAAACACTAAGGACATGCTTCTGGGGTGGATAATACTATCCAGTGGCTTGCAATATGGAGTAAAGCACTTCAGTACAAAACAAACAGCATCAAACAACTTCAGAAGTCATTAATGCTTTGTTTGATTAACAAGACTTCACTGAAAGATTCTAGAATCAGATCAGAACTGATTGATCTTAATAAAGACCTACTTCCATAGAAAAAAAGATTTAAATACACATGCAATCCCAAATTTTTTCTCAGTGCAAATATTACTGCTCATATTTGAGAAGTATAAGTATCTGTTACAAAGTTTTTGCTACTATTGTTCTAATGATACAAATTAAGTATGTCTCTCTCCACCATATACTGGTTCACATATTTTTTAATCTATATTTTGCACTATCATCCGAGGTGTGAGTGCAGCACAGAGGCTGCAAAAAGATGGTGAAAAAAGGATAAGAAAGTTTTAGCTTCCTCCAATATTCAGTTGTTAGAATGAGTTTAAAAGCATTACAGCACTTCACAAGGAAACATTCTCATTACTGCATAAGGAAAAGTGTCTTGTTCATCATGGCCCTAGGCTGAAAGCCTCTTTACATAGTGCCTGAACCTGCAAAAGACTGAATGCTTCATGTGAAGTGATGAGCATTTGCCAGGGCATGGGAACTAAGGAAAATTTCAGGAGCTGCTCAGCCTTGACATCACAAATGGTTATGTTGCAGAAAAAGTCTTTTGACCGCAGCATCAAAAAAAAAAAAAAAAAAAAAAGAGCAGTAATTAATCTTTAATAGCTGCAGCCAGACCAGAATTCATGCTCAGATACCTGAAACAACATAAACACATACTCAAAACAGACCTAAAAAATACATTCCTAGACGATTAAATTGCTAGTTCTGTAAGCATCAAAACAAATGTTTCAACTGCTAGATTATAAAGTGACAAATCTTCAAATAAATGACAGTTACAAGCATAAAAATACAATTTTAACATATTACTGCAAAGTAGATCTGTGGTAAATTGAATGTTAGCCCCAGTCAGAACTATATCTAGTGTATGAGTCAGTCTGAGTCAGCACAAAAATGGGGATAGATAAGCTTCAGTGGAAAGTACTCTGTATCAGCCTGTATGCGCAATACAGCAATACTCAATCTTCCACACACAGCTATGAAAAACATTCATGTATAAGAACAGACAGATTTTTCTCTGAAAATTCTGGATGAAAACTAGGGCATCACAGGAGAAGGGTAGAGAAGATAATTACATAAATATTCACAGACACTGACAGTTACTTAGTGAAACAACTTTTTCCCTTTCTAGTACTTTGCATCTCCAAAGCTGCCCAAGGACTTCCAAAACATTCTCTTTCAGTTCACACACAGGTAGAGGATATCTTAAGTTTTCTTCTCCTGAAATGCATAGTATGAATGTGTGGTCTGACATATAAAAAAATGTATGCCCTTTCAGAATGCGTAAGTGTATGCACACAGAGAAAAAGTTTGAAATCTTACTACTAAATCAATGTTAACAACCAACTTTAAATAAGTTTATGATCATGCTAGCTTGTACTTTTGTGTTAAGAATCACCAAACTTACCCTCTTCTTACACCATGCTAATTAATTCTGATTGAGCTGTAGCTTATCTATAGGGCATAGTCTATCATCTGATATACCTTTCACTCTCTGTTTGTCTATCAAACTTATTCATCAACTCTATAGAGAAACAGTTTTAATTAGGGAAGAGAAAAACAGAAGAACCTTCTGGTAAAGCTGTAGGAAGAGTTAGAGATGGACAACCCATCAGACAGCTGGTGTTGGACTGCATTTTCCACCAAGGCACTGATTAGACCTGGTGATTTTGTGAGGTCTGCCTGTTTTACAACCCAAAGCAGTACAGCCAAGACAAACAACATGAATAGCTAAAAAAGCTCTGCCACTTAAAAAAAAAAGTTACTAAAAAAATGAAATAAACCTGTCACTCTTCAAAAGTGCTGTATGATAAACAATACCAGTTAACTATAGTACAGACCAAAAAAGCATTTGGTCATTTATAAAGTATAAGGGAGTAGTTTAGGACAGAAACAGTTTAGACAAACACTGAACCCTTTCCGGGTTTTGCTGGAGCTAATTTCCATTAGCTTCCCTAGGCATTGATCCAAAAAGCTGTACACGTTTTCCTGAGAGTCTTTGATGTCAATGCAGCTTTTACCCAGCTGCAATGAAGGTAAAAAAATAAGATGTTCTTTAAACATCTCATGTCAGCTAGAAAAAGCTAACTATGACAGTACCTGAGCAGCTATTGTGCTCAAATTAATACAATGGAAGCATTAATTTACGCATGAAAAAGGACTGAGGCTGGTCTACATAATCCATAATAACATTTGTGATCTAAATATCTAGAAGCACATGGATTTTTCTGAATATACAGCAAGATGTTTTCATCAGACAAAATTAAAAAGCCTCCACACCCACAACTCTTCATTATGCTATTTAATGCTTTTACCAATATGTTCCATTGCAACAATACAAGCAGCTGATGTGAATTTGTGGTGTTTCTCTGGATTTTACTGCTGTCTCTTTCTATCTCCTCTTGTCCTGTTGGAAATACAGCTAGAACATAGAGGGGCAAAAGAGTGCCTAGTGTTAAAATGACAATGAAATCATGGATGCCTGGCTGCAACCCTTGTATTTGCGTCCTTCCTTGATGCTCCATCTTACTTGTAACCTCACATCAATACTTCATCATACTTTACTTCTAGTAATCACCACCACACACTGTGAAATAAATGGACTGTAGCATTCAAACTACACAAAATAAATATATATATTGTCAAGATACTCAGTCCAAAGGTATGCAGCATGACATAGGAGGTGACTTAAAGGTTGCCTCAGGCCACCTTCCTGGAACTGAACAGTTTGGCTTAATATTCCAATCCAATTTCTACTGTAAATGAAGACCAGCCTCAGACATTTTTGTCAAATGTTGGGAAAAACCTCTTTGCACATTGTTGGGTCTAGCAAAATTTCCTACCATCAGATCTCTCTCAACTGGGCCTTCTCAGTCATCTTACAAAAATAAATGACACTATCATGTAGTGGGGTGCCTTGAAAAGTAAATCTGTGTATGTGTTCGAGAGGGGTGGAAGACTACAGGTGTGAAAAGGATTTGCATGGTCCAAACATTCCCGTTCCTAAATCCATTTCCAGTTAAACATGCATGTCACATTTAGCCCCTAAGCTAAAACCAAGCCAGAAATAGGAAGCTTGTATAATGGTTGTTTCTTGAGAAAGATAGCTTATGAAGAACAACCCGCACCAGAATAGATCATTTAGGTTAGAATTAAGAGTCCAGTTGAAGGACAAGTTGGAAGTTTGAAGTTATAGAGGATGTGAGAGAAAATACTCATTGCATTTACTTTACAAGATAATTACACCACTATGAGCATGAAACAAATGTGGCAGAAGTGGCTTCAGACAGCAGAGCATCATTTAAAAGAACTTCTCTCTAAGGCAAGTTAGAGGTAATCAACAATAGGTTTGCATTTTCACTGATTTACAGGACTGTGTACAACGATATTACTGAATGGGATGGAGAGATGAAATTGAGGGTCCAGAAGTATGTTTCCTAAATGCATTTACACCTTCTAGCTAGCCAACAACAGAGAAAATACCTTGGGGAATATTGACCAGCCTAAGTCATCCACCCTCCCATGTGGAAGCTCAGGAGACACTCAAGACTGAATTCTGTACAGCAGTTAAAACTAGGCAGAGTCCTATACAAAACATCACGCTGAAGTCATCTTTTATAGAAATATATTCCCCAGTATTTTATCAGTGACCCAATCCTACACCTTCCTACAGCAACCATTCTTAATTTTTTTCTAGCAACAGTGGCGGCACCATGGTGATTTGGCATGTCCCAAATGCTCATTATTCAGAGGGCTGCTGAATCCATTTGCAGTAGCTTGTTCTCGGAGCAGGTCACATGCATCATGCTGTTTTAGGGAGGGCTCAGGAACTGGGTGCATGTTTTCCACCACACTGCAAACCCAGCCTGATGACAGGGTTACATGTGGCAAGAAGCCTACCCTGACAGACTTTAGCTGGTAACTTCTTGGCAAGGGCTCAGAAGATGGAAAATATATACACGTGCTGCATTTGCAACCATCTCATTTATATAGCTGCTCTGGGACAGAGTAAAGAAGACTTCTACATAAAGTCAGTGACGTTATCAAGCTTGCTTATACTAAAAATACTTTAACAAGTCCCATGTAAGGGAATTAAATTCACTGCGATTTAAACAAGCATCCATCTTCATGGAGTAAAACAGATTCACAACACTTATTTCTTTTTGAACTACCCTTCCAGAGACTTGATAATCCAAGCACGTGGCAAAATAAGAGCGTATGGTAAAATTGGAGAAGCAGTTGAATATTTCTTATGGGAACATATGCACTATGGAATAAGACTGTCAGATACTATTGGCCAGAGTGACATGAAACATGTGCTTGATACTACAAACTGCAACACTACAGATTACATTATTCTATTTTCATCTGCCTTTGGTTTTTAAAGGGTTGAAATAATCTAGTACAATTTTTAGAAGAGTTGGGTTTTTTTAAACATTTAATTACTATCTGTTCTACAGATTTCATCCTCTCCCACTTAAACCTATCAGCCAACTTATCCATAATAATTTTAAAATAAGATACACAAACTGCACTATTTGTAATGTTGAAGAAATCAAGCAAATTAACTACCATGAATATAACACCTAGTCCTGCATTATCTTTCAGTGCCTCCCCTAATACATGAGAGGGGAGTAAGTGTGCTTTCTACATTTATTAAAGCTCCATCCTTTCAATTTTTTGAAGGTTTTCACTAGAGAAGCAATGCTTAAAAGCTAATGTAATGTTGACTCATCTTTACATCACAAAAACTAAATTAAATATTCTTTGCAATGGTCTGTTATATAGGGTTTGCAAGGATTTGAGGGGGGGTGACAGATAGGTAAACAAGTTTGTGGGTAAAGTTGCTGCAGTACAGGAGGGGCAAAGGTGATACCATTATCCCTATCAGGAAAACACTTGGGGAAAAAAAACTCAAATTGCTTGCTGGAATTCCTTTTACCAGTGCAACTTAAGGATCTGAACTTCGGTTTTCACCCCCTATTGCATCACAACTTAAGAGTAAGGCCCAAATTTGTTTACTTCTCTACAGAAGCAACAGAGACCACCCAGTCAATCTTAAAAGTCCTTTTAGGTGCTTTGTTTTAGAAAATGTTCTTAGATAAATAAATGACAGGCCAACTCTTCATTGTCTGTCCCTAGACTCTGGTAATCAACCCATTACCACAAGAGTGAACACCTCAATGCATCCCTTGAATCTGGGTCATCTGCAATGCAGCCATTTGCCAAAAATAACAGGACAGCATAAAAACAAGTGCATGGGTGAAAAGCTGAAAGAGAGCGAGGAACAGATGGGATGGTGGGAAGGGAAGCAACACATCCTGACTAACAGTTACGGCTATTTTATCTATCTGCAGTTAGGTGCACTGAAAATGGAGGGCAGGGTGTGACTGAGCAGCTGGGGGAGCAGATGGGATGGAGGAAAGGCTGAAAATTGTGACAAAGCTCTGCCAAACAGAATGTCAATTTATTTGATTTTTAAAGCAGGCAGTAGAAATGAAGATGGGTTGGGTCCAAGCAATGGGGCAACTTCTGAAAATGTTTGTTAATACACATTGTCAATGGGTAATAGTGACAAGTGTGTTTGGGAGACTGCAGAAATGAAGGGAGGGACTATACATGTTCATTAATGTTGGTAGAAGTTAGGCTCAAAGAGCAGCAGGAGCAAGGGAAAGGCAGCTGATGAAAGGCTGACATGTCAGTACCTGCTCCTGCACTCTGAAGCAGAGGGACAGATGTTGAATAGGATAAGAGTGGAGACTGTACCACAGAACAGAAAAGCAACAAAAATAAAGAATTCTAGTTGAATACACATGCAAAATATCCATTTATGAAATAATCCAAAAGAAATTGTGGAATACCCAGAGCTAGAACAGTTACAAGATAAGGAACGGGCCTGCAAGCGGAAAGTGAATGAGATGTGCTACCAGATCTTATTCATCAACAACTGCCACACCAAATGGAAGAATAAATTAAATCTCCAATCAACATATACTGTAGCCCTCAGTAATCACGGCAATCATTCCTGTTTGCTCCATTCTTCATCTAGCTCTAACCCAGAACCAGTCCCCCTTACTTTGCTTTATTTTCTGGCATTTTCTTTTTCTTGCAGTTGTTCCCTCCCTTCTCCCCAAGCTGAACTGTGGCCTGAGGTCACCTCCTGTTTCTTTTCAAGGTATATACTTTCCTTCCAAAGCAAAGGTAACAATTAGCTCCTGGAAGGTTCACACATGAAGGTGGGAACTGACATTTTTTCCAAGAGACAGGATGATGCAAATGACCTATAATTCCCTACATCACTCCTATAAAAAGAGGACCACACAATTACAATCAAGCAGCTGTCAGTTAAGATCTATTTTCACATATAGAACTTGTTTCTGAATTTAGGAATAAATGCTATATATAGTATGAGAAGATACTCATCTTCTCTATTGATGTCTTACTAAATATTCACTCAACAAAATGTTGTCTTGCACTAGCACCAGTTCATTTTTAGATTTTTCCAAAAGATCTACATTTATAGCATCTCTCAGCAAACAGCCAACCCCCACTTCTGTTTGAAGAAAGCCTCCTACCGGCTTGTATGTATGCACTACACTTACAGATGCATGTGTGAAACTTTCACATATACAGAAGTAAATTTCTGTACTTGCTCCTACACTTACTCTTCACCCTCAAAGAACCTGCCCAAACATTTTTTTTTTTTTTTAAAAGTGGCAGCTTGTGAAAAGTGCAAAATGAACAGCATTGAAATGCACCATCCTCTTTTCTGTTTTATGTTTACAGCAGGGAATTTAACCAAGTAATGGCAGTGTATATAGTCCTATAAATGTGTCTCAGCTCTCACCAAGGAGGACAGGTCAAGAAAGCCATGCACTTTCCTCTGTATCCAGGTCCTTGACATCCTTATTTTTGTTCTTCTGGTTCCCTCATCCACATTTTTAACGTTTTTACCTTTTAAATTGCAATCAAATTAGGAAAAGATCTAACTTCACCAATCATTAGTGCTGCATTTTGGTTCTGCCTTTATGGCCCTCCCATATTGCCACTGTGAACCTGCTAACAAATAATACACAGTAATAATCCCCATGGAGACATCTGATAAACACTCTCAGGGAATACAGACCTGGCTTTCCCTGTGGCAAGCTTCTGTAGCTCAAGGCATAGTGGAAAGACAAGAGTACAACCACTCCTCAGTACTTTAACTTGTATTTCCATAACTGCTGACATCTATTGTCTGGACTAATTTTTGAGGTAAACAACAGAGGGAGGCTGTATTCCTATAACAGTAACAAAGCAGCGCATAAGCAGCATCACTTTTTACCTTGTTTTCACCCCACAGCATGATTTACTTGCTTTTTAAACTGCATTATGGCCTGAGCACCAGAAAACTGCCTGATGTCTCCAAAACAGAAGAGGAAGTAATGCTGGTAGGTGGAAGAAACATCTTTTTGTTATGACAACTGAGCAGCTATGCAACGAGCTTCCCAGCTGACATTGTGGTCTGAAGCAGAGCAGCAATCATCTGGTTAAAGACAGATGGAAAATCACAACAGTTTCTGCACTGCTGGCATCAAAAATATTTCTTGCACGGATTTGACAAAAAATGGATGCTTGTACTCAAAAGGTATGAAACAATAGAATGTCATCTCTGAAATCTTACTGCAGCCACTTTTGTCATTCACCATATAAAAGCCTGTATCATATTGCATATGCTTGTCCCTCACACAAAACAACACCTCCTAGATTTTCAGTCTTTGTTACTGAGTCTGAGACAAGAAGTTTCCTCACTAAAGAAAACCAGAGTCAGAGTGCAAGTGTGTGTCTCTATGTGTGCATTTTTAGCAGGTCTCTCAAAATATTATGGGATCCACTTCCGTGAAGACAAATGAACCCTTAACAAGAAGAGTGTGGAAAAGAGAGAAAAAAATAAAATCAAGCAAAAGCCAAAACATGGCAAGAATTACTTGACTCAGAATTATTGTTGGCAAAGCTAAAAGTCAGTGGAAAAACCCTAGGATGCATCAGCCAGCCCATATTCACCTTTGATGGTCATTCAGCAGCTCAGTACAAAACAGCACCTCAATAACTAAGCTTGCTGCTTCCAGGTACCATACACAAAGACCAGTTGTCACAAGTCTGCCCTGACTAATGTTCACACCTAGGGAAAGGAGTTTCCATTAATTTTTGAGTCAGAGTACATCTACTTTGGATAGTAGAGATTTCTGGTTAGAGCAATGATATGGCTGAACTCAAGGTTGGGGTGGGGGGTAGGGGGCGAGCCCCATCCACTGGTCTGGGCTTTGACATTATGGGTGATACTTATATATCGAAAACCAATTCTGCACTAGAGAGTAAGTCTCAATAAGGGACTTTGTTCAGCTACCCCACCTTACGTTCTTGCAGATTCTCAGAGAGTGAAGTGACAAACCCAACAGCAGTCTACAGCAAGCATATAAAAAGGTTATGAAGAAACTATCATTGGCAATGCTTACCACTTAATTGAATCACCACGTTGCAATAAAAATATGTATGAATTACAGAAAACTGTTATTAAAAAATAAAAGGCCAGACAGGCTTGACATTAGCAAACCAGTGCTATAAATACTCTTTCCACCAAATGAAGCAAAATAAAGATCAAAGCCTAGTGTGTGCTGAAGAACAGCTGAGAAGAATCTTTATTTATTACAGAGATCTTATTAAAGGTCTAATCTTGCAAGGTGGTCAACAAACATACTTCTCTTGAACGAGTTCCTAACATTCGGTCTGATCTTGCCTTAGCTGCAGAAGGAAGTTTTACAGTTATCTCACAGCAGTTTAAAGTGAGTTATACTTGCAAAAAGAAATTCTGTCATTAAAGCAGATAGTTGTACATTTGCTTGATGCATATAGGACATGGTTGTGAAATTCACAGGAATCTTTATCTTGGCTAGGCTGAATTTGGGCCATAACATAGGGCTGAGTAATTACTGCAGAAGAACCCAATTGGTTTCTACTGCTTTGGGTGCTTTTCAGATTCCTCTCCATGAGACAAATCATCTAGCAATAAAATAAACAGTGGAAGTAAAGCTTTCTGCTGGGGTAAAGAGCTAGGTCAGCGCAGCAAAGATTCCAGCAGGAAGGCATGCAGAAGACAAAGTGGTGAGACTGCAAGGAAGGGAGGAAAGGAAAATTAAACCTTTTCCCCCTTCAACAACAGTGAGCTGTTAGATCAGCTTAATTCCCTGTCGAACCACAACCCAGAGGTCAGGCTGACCAGTCAGTACCTTTCCAAGCTCCACACTAGCTGTCTGCAGGATCATTGCATAATGCCTAACCTACTTATAATAACTGTAGAAATTTTAATGCACCTAGCAGAAGAAACAGGGCAAACAAAATTAAACAGAGAAAAAAAATGGATAAAAACCCTTCACCACACTCAACTTTCTGAAATACGTCTAAAATTCTGTTCTCTATGAAGCTGAGGATGCCAATTATCATTGACCACATCTCTGGTACCCAAAACAATGGCGATATTTTAACTATAGAGACAAACATATGGAGTTCATTCTTTTTTGGAGGAAAAAAAAAAAAAAGAAAACATCTAACACACTAACCAAACCTAAGCTAACACACTAACAAAACCACAGACATCATACAAAATATTTCCCCTTTTGCAAAGGGTGGTTGGGAAGGCAATTACAGTGTACTGAAACGGACCTAATTAGTGCACCTCGTTACAGTCATAAATGAAAATGTAGAAATCAAACTATTTTATACTTTAAAAAACCAAAACACTTACAAGGATAGTACAAATTACTTTAAAATAAGCCATGTTTAAAAGTAGTTAGTTTCTCAAATTGAATTGTTTGTAGTGTATTTAGTTTCTTACTAAATAAAGCTAGAAATAAGATCTTAAACTAGAAATTCATCATAGCATGATTTTTAGAAGAGAGACCTTTATGTCTCAATTTAAAAAATTTTTACTAGACTCAATGATAAGTTTTCACTTTACAAAAGAATAAGAAGATAAATGTTGCTGTTTCAATTGAGATTAAAACATTAATTTTAACAATCTGCCAACTTTACCCCCTTTGCTACATCTTCTTTTGGATGATTTCCAAATATTTCTTTTTTAAAAATCCATTGATTTAAAGATGTTGTCAGCTATTCTAAGGTTTAAATCTATCTATTTTTATACCAAGATCTAATTTCTTGTATAGATCTACATCTTGTTTTCCTTAAGGAAAAATGAGGAGGAAAAATATTTATATCACTGGAAGAATGATAGCCATTAGCATTTTCTTTCAGAAATCTGACATGTTATTTATTAAAAGTCAATACAAATTCTGTCATTGATCTTGAACAAGTTACTACTGGAGTCTCTGTTCATTTGTAAGAAATTAATACAGAATCAGTGAAACAAAGCACTACTTTGCTCAGAATGGGCCTAAGTATCTCCTGAAAAAGTAAAAAAAACCCTGATAAAAACACAATGAAACTTCTCCAGTTTAATATAAAGTTCCCAGATTGCCCTAGCTTATGATGCATAGCATTTATTGTTGTTTTATATATAATGTTTTAATTAAAAGACAGTATTACTTAATTCAGTTCTAATTTACTGATATCTAACAAGTAACCTCTAGGGGAAAAAAGATACATAGATAACTTCTCACAACACAGCTCACTGAAACATGAAAGTTCAGAGCAGTGTAAGCTGAAAAGTACATAAGAAGGAGCATCAGCTCTTTTAGAGCTGAAATCAGGAAGCCATACTGGTTTGCAACCAGTACAAATGAAAAGTTTCAGATCCAGTTTTTCGAGTCAGGAAATTTACTGATTTCAGTACATATTTGTTTATATGCTGATTTTACTTCTCACAAGTAATGCTTCTTTGTTCATTTTAGTTCAATATGCCTGAGACAACATTTAAAACCTCTCAGACTGCTACAAAAGTGTTATTTACCCATATTGCGCTTAGGTTTCAAGTGCTGAGAATTAAACTACCATAAAATCTGCTTTCTTTTTATATATATCCTTAGTCAGCACAAGGATTCAGTGAAGGATGAGAGTCAAATGTGCTTTATTTAGATTTCTAAATCTTTGTTTTGCAAGAGAATTTAGACAATATAGTGGGGGGAGAAAAGGGGAGCAGTTTGGATATAATTCTTATTCTTTGTGATCAATTTTAAAAACAGAGCAGAATTAAAATTCAACTTATTCTTCAAGGGGCTTTTTACTATTTTACTAATTAAACACCTTCTGCTCAACTGAATTATATAACTCAACTTTAACAACAATATATGAAGAGGTTGGGTAAACAGAATGGGTGAAAAAACCATAAACCTATGCTTTGTATTTTTTCAGAAACTCATCTGCTATTCTGGGGACAAAAATAAACTTTCCTTTTCAAAAATAGCCTTCAAGAGCCAACATAGCAAGTGAGTGAAGTACAAGAATGCAAAGGATTTCAGCTTGTCAACAGATGAAATTTAAGTGAAAAAACCCATCCCCCAGAACAGGGTTCTCAAGGCTACAGTGACAAGGCTTACAGCACACCTCTCGCTGAGGCAGGATTACAGGAATGCTTCCAAAAGCCAGATTACAAGGGGAATAGGAAAGTTTATACAGGGCATTAGGGAATTTGCACTTCATTTTAAATGTAAGTGATACCTCTTAGAGAATATCGCATCACTCCACCCCTTGATAAAGAAGGATCAAAGTCCATCTACTTGTCTGCTCTCCAGTCTCAGTGTTCAAGAAGAAAATGGAAGTTTATTAGAAGAGTGAGGAGACAGCAATGAGGGGTAGTTTGCAAAGACTGAAGCTCATGTTGTTGTAGAGAAACCTTCAAGGCACAAGGCAAAGCATGACTCAGCCATAACCAAATGCAGCAAGATCTGCCTAATGCACTAATTCAGATGCCAAAACTATTCATATTAAAAATGTTGGCTTCAGAAATATTTAAGAGGAAGATGTGAAAGTGTCTTCTAAGGAAGGTCTACAGCCATGTTTCCAAACAGGAATGGAAAACAAGGGAGACATGGAAGACATTGGATAGGCCTTTAAAAACACTGGATGAAAACAAAGGGGAGGAAAGGGGTAAAATGCACTTTGTTCATTGTTAGGGAGTTAATTTATGCAAAAAAAGAACCCTACTGCCAGCATCAGTTAACTATAATTAGAACTACATGTTAGAAATTAATCCAACACATATAACCCACCTTCATAATGCCATGTCCTTATCATTTCTAGGGTATTTAAGCACTTAATTCCTTAAGAGTTCTTTTAAAATTTCTAATACAGTGACAGCAAATACAAAAAGCCCCTACACTTATATTTCCTCATACAGCTGGATGCCTAAACAAATATGTTGTCTTCCAGTCCAGAGACAAACATATGCAGCTGGTCAGATAGTGAAGCTCAGTTTCACCCTAGAGGAAGGATTAATGGATCTGATAAACTCATTCTCTAGGAAGGAAAAAAGCTGCTTCCAGACTGTCAGTGAATTCACAGTTGGATGATATAAGGTAGCACTGGCTGTTATTGGCTGCTAAATTACTTAGCTGTATTAGTTGCCACACATGGGATGCCACAACAGTGAAAATTGAGATGGGTGGGATGAAGAACAAGCATAATTACTCGAGCATCAGGACTTCATCAAGCTGCAGACTGAGTCACCATCACCACAACATTATATAGGAGTACAAATTCTGTGTGCTCATCACTATTAAGGAAGCAAGCCATCAGAATTATTTGTTCTTACAAACAGTTATTAGAAGATTTAGGATTTAATAGTGAGCAAACCTGCAGACTAAAATGACCATCACAATTAAAATAGTGCTTTTTGCATATGATTGCATGTCAAAGAATTTTGTCCTTTGGAAATTACAGTATGAAGGTCAAAAGTATAAGGTCTTCAAAGCAAGAGGGTATTTTCTTTATTTGGCTCTTTAGTGGCATAAAATTTCCCAGTGTAAACTTGTTCCCAGATGCAAGCAGCTGCTACACATGGATTTGTCCAGGAAACACGTGGTTAGAAATATACACTCCTAATTTTAGCGAAGATTAATATTTTAAGGCCATCCTGAGTGAAATCAGAACACAAATGTTAAAACTGGCTTCTGTTCAGGCATATACAACATGACAAGCAGTCACTTACTCTAGGACTGCAGAGGAAGCTTTTAGGACCATGCATATTTCAGTGTTTGCTTTCCTGATACTTTGCAAAATTCTAGTTGTATGGCTTACCTCAAATACTGGAGGGTGGGCAAGGGAATGCTAACTCTTATCTGTTATCCACAACTTTCAATCTAGATTAAACCAAATTAATAACCAGGAACTTCAGATGAGCATGGAGCCAGGAAATAAGAACATGAAATGAAGACAGATTCCACTTACGATTAACTCTTGAATAAGCGAAACAGAAAGTATCCTCTTGACGCCATTTTCTGTAATTACTCCAAGCCAATTAAGTGCACCCCAGTACCACAGATAACTCTGTCCTCCATGCCAATAGCTTACAAAGGCAAAAGTGAGGGCTGTGGAAAAGAGTGTTCCCAGCAGACTGGACTGAGATCCTCCCATCGGAACATAAATGTACCTGTAGGTGAAATGACAGATAAGCAACGTTATTAGAGATTTCACGGAAATCTCAGAAAAACATCCACCACAGAACAAATTTTTTATTTTTTGGCATAAAAGAGAGTTTGAATAATTACCCAACATTCTCTATTTACAGAGCTTGCCCTGGTTTCTGAAAAGCTGTACACTACTTCATGAAGTATGTGCATATACCATTTGGCAAGAAGATAATTTTGTGGTCATGGGAACTCTGCATTAGGCAAATATACAGCATAAACTATATTCTCAAAATTGCTGAAGTGAAATATTCAGGTTTTTTTAAACTGCAGTAGTTGTAAGTCAACTTATATACACAGAAATGACATGCAATCTTCCTGTGAATTTAAATTGTAAGACTCTTAAAAAAATTTAAAACATTATATGAAGTCATACATAGTCATAACCCATAGAATGTTTTCCATTTGTCAAAATGTAGACACATGCAAACATGTTTTATTTTTAAAAGCTTATAATTTCTTTCTTTTTAAATCTTTCATTAAAAATTACATGAACTGAAAATATTTCCTATCTGGTTCTTGTATTATACTCTCAGGATCATGTCTGCCTAATGACCTTCAGAGCACACGTACTAAAAAACTCCCCAAAGCCTATATGAAGGACCCTGCATGCAATGATATTCTGAATTTAAACTGAATCCAGGAGTCAGAACCTTAGTCTTTAATTGATGCTTATAAGTGTCCAGAAAGCAGTGCTTGTTCAGTAAAAATACCAGAAGCAATGGGATTCTGAAAACTGACACTGTTTTCTGGGTCACTTCACTTCCTTCCTGCCTAGAGAGTTACATCCACTTGTGGCATTTTCCAAGTCAGGCATGGCCAGTGGCCAGCCTTTATCTGAAAAAGGCACCTATTCCTGTCAACACTTTGAAGAAGCTCATCAGGCAACAGAGTCACCATCCAGTTCATGGGTACCAGTGAGGAGAAGTGGAATATGAGAACTGCCGGTGACAGTTCTCCTCAGCTGTCATTCCTTCAACATGACGCACTGTACTCATATTTGAGACCATTCCTACTTGCAAAGATAATTCACAGAAATTTTTTGCAGTGAAGTTTTTCTCTCTGGTGATCAGTTTTTACATTCAGAGATAAATACTAGCTTAAATATTTTAAAGGGAAATTAACATAATGCTTTATTCCTAATCTTAGGAAGTAAGAAAACACGGTAATGGGGTAAAATAAACTGATGAAAGTAATTAAATGGTAAACAGAAAAGTTGTTAAAAAAAACAACTGTCAAATGCTCCAAATTCTCTCTAAGCATAACATCAATACACCTTTTTACTTCAACCTGCTACAGGAAACATCCGATTACATTTGTAGTAACTTTCAGTATAAGTGTGCTTTTACTAAGCATATGAAAATAAACAGAAATTAAGATCAATAGTTTTTATTTACTTTTTTTTTTCTTCTCTCTCCCCTTTCTATGTTTTTCTTGGGTCTAGTCTTTTCTCCTCACATATATAAAGAAACAGCGTGGCAGTAATAGATACTTGCAATTGCAATCAATTAGTCTAATAGCAGAGAAGTACATCTTGGCAGTCTGTAACGTGGGGGATCCCCTGCAGGGCTCTGGCACAGAGGGTGAGGAGAGCAGAGCCACAGACCCCACTGCTTCGGAAAAATTCCTTCTACGCAAAAGACTACAGAAATGAAAGACCAAAGCAGATCATCCCTTCTTAGGGCATACTTTCCCAACACCCTCCCTCTCCCTTTTTAAAGGCTGATTGCTTTATGTTTTTAGGCAGGGCCCATTGTCATTACCAGTTTCCCTCGCAGGCTGGCTGGAGGAGGGAGGGCTGGCAGCCCTGCTCTGCAGCCGACAAACCGCAATGCTGAGAGCAGCACCTCCGTGCCCCTGTCAGCATGGCAGTACCTTGTTTTGCAAGGCTTCACCCAGAGGAGCCTGACACAGGATACTGCCGGCCCTGCCACTCTCAGCAATGCTCACTCTGTCGTACATTTACTGAAGCAGCATTTAAAAGTAACCCAGACACCAGAGACACATCTCCGTGACGAGACCTTACTCTAAGCCCTAAGGAAACATTTCTGCTGACCTTATAGGGTCCTGGGTTGAATCCACGGAACAAAAGGTAGCTTTTACTGCAGAAGTAGCTCTGGGTTTCCATACAGTCCCTTTCCCTGCACTGAGACAGACCCGTTGTATAGGCATCGGCCATCTTGTCAGCACAGGCAGCCTCTATGGGCACCCGCATTGCCAGGAACTGCCCAGCAGCACCAGCTTGTTCATTAGCAATCGCAGCTCAGTTTAGTTTGGCCTGAACGGCTTTCAGATTACTGTGCAGAGAAAAACAGGCTGTTTTCTGATTTTTAGTGTTTAACAGCAGCAGCTAGATAATTGAGCAGCAATAACTCATAATTCTGATGAATGTTCAGGGCCAGTGAAGTTTTAGCTCCTAGTGAGGCCCATGGCAATTGTGCAACTGAAAATGGACTTGTGTTATCTTTGTGAAGACCTACCTGAAGAAGGACAAACACCAAAAGGAGTCACATAATCTTTAGTAACCCTTCTACCTTCCCCTCCAGTACTGTGGAGAGTCTGCCTCCTTGCCCAGAGGAGAAATGCAAAGCAAAAAGCAACACCTCTTTCCTTCCCTGCTAGCTACCATAAGAAAACGGAAAGAAGGCTGGCTGCCATTTTTTGTCACGAGGGCACTAACTGCCCTTAGACTGCATGGTCTTGCCTTCCCTTGTCAGGGCGTTCCCGCTGGCAATTTTAAAGTAAGTATAAAGGACTGATGGATGTCGAGTCATTTCTCTCAAACAGTGTTAAGAACAATTCTGTATGTTCCTGTGGTTTTTTTATGCAGAAAAATTCATGAAAAAAACATTATTACATTACAGACACACCAGGAAAAAAAGAAATATTTGCTACCTCATCATCCATGGGCACATCATATCCACATGCATACACTCTTAAATTGGCAGGCCTGCGTACAAGCAATAGGCAACTCAGCATGCAGCCAGGGGCAGATCCTGGCTCCATGCCAGGCACTTTGTCCTCTCTGATATAACCAAAATTGTCTTGCAAAAGAACCACCACAAGAGCCCTCATCATTGCAAAAATGCATTTTGCTTATTTTTCAGCATCGTGGTAGTTTAGAATCTAATTTCTCAATACTTTCCCTGTGTATTTACACAGAAGAGTACTCATTTGATTACAGAAAGCTACATTTACACTGAAGTGTGAGGGAGAATAAACCAGTGAATAGTATTATTAAGCCAGACGATAGAAGAAACATATTACTTCTGTATTATCATTTACAACACAAACACACACTTTGTAACTAACGATTTGTTGTGGTTTAACCCTGGCCAACAGCTAAGCCCCACACAGCCTCTCTCTTGCTCCCTGCAGCAGTATGGGGAAGGAAAGGAGCCTCTTCCAGTACATTAGGGAAGCTGTTCTGTCCTCCAGTTCACTAACAAAATCCATGAGGAGGGACAGAGGGAGGCAGGGAGAGAGAGAGATTAAGGGGAAATGGCTACTACAATTTGATGTCTTACATATCTGCTTGCTTCCCAACTTTTTTCCTTCTTACCAATACTACCGTTTACCTGCAATCTATCCTACAGGCCCTCTGTACTGTGATTAGAAACTCAGGATTTACACAGACGGAGAGGTTGCTGTACAGCATGCTGATCTGCTGCGCCATATGCAGAATAGCATTATATAAATATCTCATTTTAAGCTTCCATGCAGCTTTTAAGACTATTCCCATCTCTAATCACAGAAAATCCACAAAGAAGCTCAAAACCCCCAGTTCAGGGACTATTAGCACATAAAAGTAATCATGGGTCCTCATGGCAGACTAACACAACTCAAAGGAACACCCTCATAGCAGAATTTCTTAATAGCTCATAAGTAGATTACACATTTACCGTAGATGGGCAAGGAAGGCAGACTTAGCTGAAAAACGTAGTGCCAATGTGCAACAACTTCATCTTAATTCACATACTCACAGAAAAAGAAAACTCAACAGTTACTTGGCGTCAGTGAGCCAGACAGATAAATGAAGGAAAGCAACAAAGTATTTTGCAAAGAGAAAGGATATTAAGGCAAGTAGATTTGAGGACAGTAATTGGTCATGTCCCTCCAGGTTATTTGAGAGGGATGGGCAATACTGGTCCCCGTAAAGATCCATGAAAATTACAGCCAGGAAGATTAGACCTGTGGAAGATGCTTAGTATCAAAAAATGCAGGCTTGGTCAGTATTTAAAAATAAAACATCAACTTAGGGGATCAAACATCAATCCCTGCCAAAACTTCAAAGTTGAAATTTGAAGGTGAAAGAACTGAGAAGATCTCTAGGCAGGCTGTCAAAGACAAGCTCGTGAATGCCACAGGCCAGGCTTTGCCAACCATTCCTAGACTGGCTAGACCTCTCTTAATGACAACAAGGAAAAGCACTTCATTTTGTCAGAAGAAAAAGTTGTGCATATTAGTTGGAGAGAAGAGAAGGGGGAAGAGAACTCCATGTATATTAAATATCCCAAAACATCTGCAGGGGCATTTGAGGCACATAAATACAAATAAATATTGAGAGAATGTTATATAGTAAAAATTATTTGAACACACATCTGACATGACTAAACATACATTCTCAGCCTTCCCCTCCCAAGGCAAAGATGCTGTGTATGTGTCTTCTGAACAACCAAGTGCCTTACTTTTAGTCCCACTTACAGTAGCTTAAATCAGCTTATCTACAGCCAGCAAGCTGTTCCATTTACACAATGTATCTTAATTTTAACTCACTAAGTGAACATTAGAGAATTGGATAAAATATGTAAATGGTACCATTTAAATCCCTGAAGTAATGCAAACACAAACATAATAGCTGAGGTATTTAAAAGTGGCATTTGCTTCCAGAGAATAACTTTTAAATCCAATACCCATTTTGTTAGTTTTCTGGAAGTGATAATCTATGGAACAATCATAAGAGTTCTGACAATCATTCCCTTGGAAAACACATTGTTTTTCTTTTAATGGCATCTACATTACAAAGTTTTTACTCTGATAAATTTAGAAAACCACCAAGAAGAGCGCTTGCAACCAGTTAAGAATCACTCTGAAGGCTTTTACTCCTTGAGGCCTCAATACACTGCTCTTACTTCCACATGCATGTAATTTTAAACATACTTAAATCTTGAAGTAAGTGCATGTAAAGCACCTCTCTAAATGCTGTTCTGTCTAGGGACTTTCTTCAACATGTGCTTAAATTTCTTCTTGAAGTAAGGCCATACAGCAGGATGCATGCTATCCATGATTTTTCTTACCCTCTCCTTAGCTATTGACCTTGAAATGTCTTATCCAGAAACAGATGAAATGTAAATTAAAAAAAAAAAAAGTGAATTTGCTTGTAATGGCAAATATCTTGGGAATACATCTATGAGCTTTTTGTGGTTTATTTCAGGGTATAGTTCACATTCAATATTCCAGTACCTCTCTAAATTTCAAAGCATTCAGGAGTTAACCATACTGTTTTGAGTTGGACTGTTACATAGCTAACACAGTAAAAGTTTCAAAAGCAATAATAAAGTCTACCATCTTATATGCCGACAACAGAAATCACTTGAGGTTCTGTATAGTGATGGTGGCCATTTATGGAGATGTATACAAAGTTTCATCCAGGTAGCATTATGCCTGGAGAATATGACATTTTAAGTCAATAAAAAGTTCTTCATCATTAGTTACAAAATCAATGCTCAATGTGAGCCTGAAAAATTTTGAGGATAAACTTAAACAGCCAAGTTACCATGCATTCTGCTTCTAAGTTATCCCAAGGATTGTCACCACAAAAGAGATTTGATTGTAATGAAAAGTGTGGCAGGATATAGGGTGAGAACTAGAGGGGAATTCCCTCTAGAACTAGGGTTGGGCTTACTTAATTTATTTATTTTTAATCCTGGGTTTTCTTTTTGTGGCCTTAGATCATTGATTTCAAACTTCTTTTCTACTGCATAATGAAAGGATTTCAGGCCCAGTTCTGCAAATTCTTACTTCTGGGCAAGCTCTGACAATTCCTGTTATGTCAGTTCAAGCTATCACTGACTTGGATGGAGCTACACAGAGTGGATAAGCACACCTGTAAGTCTTTGCAAGACTGGGTCCTACATGAATAAATCTGTTTTAAATCACAGAAACATCTGTAAACAAGACTTTGAAGGCTGAGCCCCACATATTTGCACCAGAAATTAAAAAAAAAATAACCAGAGGTATGTGGAATACCATTTGGCAAAATTTCCATTAGGAGACTTAAGCCTTGTTCTTACTGTGAAACTCATATTTTTACACGGTCTAATAATTTTGCTGGGCTGTTGGCAAAGCTTTTAAAGCTCCGTAAGATTCTCTCACCTCACCAGCCTAATGCAATGTTTAGAGAGATCTTGACAAATGCAGACCCTTTGAAATATTTAAGCTAATGCTGGCTCCAGGCAAGCCTTGTTAAATTACCACAAAAATATTTAATGAGAAATTAAGTCCATTTGGGTTACAAAGCATTAATGAGAATATTCATATGCAAGAACACTCGGCTTTACAAATATGACCTGAATTTTGGTTCACTTTGCAGTTGTTAGCATGTTTCCCAGCAAAGACTGAATATGCAGTTTCCTACTAAAAAAAGCCTGAAAAGTGTTTAATGTATTTTTCTTCCTTTGCATTCAACACATAAAAAGATCTGAGTCAAGTCCATATGTCAAAGGGCAGATAATTGGGGAATACTGAACAAATCATTCTGAATTCACTCTTCCAAGGAAGCTCATGTTTTCAAAGAGATTCTTTTATTTCAAATGAAATTTTAATCTAAATCATAATACATCCTTTTAATAGAAAAGGTTTCATTACTGGTGGACCACTGTGTTTAGTTTTCTCACGGCCACATCTAGGGAAAAAAGAAACCCTGCCTGCTTGCAATCAAACGCAAAACTACCAGTCAACTGCCTTTGATTGCAATGGAAATAGAAGAGGTTCCAGATGACCAAAGCACCAAAAGACTGGTTAAATCACTAAGTCCAAACCAGGGCCCCAACCTTTTTGCTGACGGTAGAAGCCTGTATGTTATTGCCAAAACAACCTAGAGTTACGTGCCTACAGCTCAGCGACTGGGCAGGAGGGGGCTGTGTCCCCAGCTGGCTGATGGAGCCAGGAAGCAGGCACCACCTCCCAGGTAGAGTTCACAGAGCTCCCTGAAGCTGTTCTGAACTTAACTCCCCTCAGGGGCCCAATTCATTCCTGATACTCACAATACACCTACCATGTGCTGATAATATCCAAGCTCAGCACGAAGCACAGCAATCAGGCTATACTTCTTTGAAAACCTGGCTGGAGGAGAGATCTATTAATAGCACTGTCACTCTTTGCTTATAAAATGGTAGAGGTCAGGTTCTTTGCCAAGGAGACCGACATATCTTGTCTCCCAGAGGAGTGCTCCAGCTGTCTGTTACCAGGCTGCCACCAGGCAGAAAAGAAAATGAGATTCAGAGAGTGAATATGCAAGAAAAAACAAGTCTGTGGCTAGAGCATTACCCAGAGAGAAACAGAGATCCCAGTCCTGCTTTCTGCACCAGGAATTGCTCACTGTGCCCTAAAGAATCATTAGACAAAACACACAAGCAACACCATGAACAAAAGAATTAATTTCTTTTCCTCATTTTCTTTACTTCTCCTGACTCTGACACTGGAGGTCCCAGCTCGAAATTCAGAGTTCTGCAAATCTGCACCAGAGGCTGGCTGAATAGGCGTAATTTTCCCACACAAATAAACCCTCTGCAGCAAGTCTCTTCCCTTGCCATCTCCCCTCTCACTGTAAGTTTGCATTCACAACAGCACGTTTTATAGTAGTTTTCAACTACAGCTAAAGCAGCAGAGACCAATTCTTCCTGTGTGTCTGTACATATCGAACTATCTGTGGTTCAGTTAGTGAAAAACTGTTAAGTATGTGTCATTTGTTGCTTTGACCATGCCAGGAATGAAGGACTACATCTCCCTGCCCTGCCCCCAAAAGCCACTTTAAATTCCATAGGTGTAAACACAAGCTATTTAGCCATCCTGCTAATCTTAGTATGCCAGGTACATCAGCCAAAATGCAGATCCATCCACATCTGTGGATTCAGATGTTTAAAATACACTCATCATTGTCTACTTAACAGCTACCTTTTCCAGCATGCCTCTGCCAAAGGAGTGCATGAAATGTTAGTCACTACAATAGAACCTGTATTATTTTCCTTATTAAAATATTTTTGCTTAGAGACAAGGTGATACAGTTAAACAGCCCTCTGCAATTTGCTAGGTAGCAGAAAAGATTGTTTAATCTTCACAGATCCTTTTGTGCAGAGCTTGATGATTCTTTTGCATTTATATATCACTTTGTACAGATGCATGTGAAAGGGCTTTGTTAGTATCCACAGACCACGGAGCAGTTTCACCAAACCTTGCAATATCTTTGCCTCACTGGGCTGTATAATTCTATAGACAAGCAGAAATCAAGGCGTCAGAAGACTTTCACTTGGTACATCAGAAATAAAAATTTTTGAGAGACCAGAATAATGTTCAAGATCCAAAGTTCCAAAGTCAGTGAAGATTCTGTAAGCATTACAACGTTCAGATTATAAACCAACGTCAACAAGATGTACTTCAAATGCACCGCTGAAACAAAAGTGAAGGCATGTAATTAATGAAAAGCAGAAATAAAGAGGAGATATTGCTTAAGTGTTGCAGGAAACTTGATGAATATCAATGTATCTGCTTAAATATTGAGTAGCATTACACATTCCTCCAAGTTCCACGTGCACAAAGTTTGAAGAGTTAGACTTCTGACATTATTCCAAGCTGAGTAATTCACTCAGCTCTCATGAGTTCACATTTCTTAGAATATACTGTCTGCAGTTCTGGGAAAGACTATTTTTAAAATACAGCCAAGTCATTGAGATGTCTAGGCAAAGCTGAGGTGACTTAAGATTATACAGCACCTTCCACACTAGAGGACTTCTATACACTCTCCAGCCTGTGTCAAAAACCCTTCAAACACCAGTAGAGTTAAATCCTCTCTGACAGAATACAATCCCTATTTATCAGCCCAAATTGACATTGCCTAATTGTTATATAAGTGAGAATGAATATCAAATTTAATTAAGCAGAGTGAAGCAAAATATTTGCTTTTCTTGAAGCAGCACCCTTAAATAATGATGATCTCATTTTTTTTCTCATTTGTAAAGAAAGCATAGACACACTCTAACACCAGTCAGGAACATGGTTCAATCCAGATAAAAACTTAAGTGGGAAATGTCAGTTCCTGTGAAGTCAGCAGTGACGGGGGACCAGAGCTAAACAAACCAGTAAGTTCTAAACACACAGCAACAAAATGTCCCAGTGCAAAGGTAATACTTGAGTAAGAAATGCTGTAGCTACAGCCAGAAATTTAAATATATGTGTAAGGAGGGGAAGAAATGGGGAGGGGTGGTGGTGGGAAGCTGCATGCTCAAGGAAAAAGGAACAGTAAAAGCTTGTCAGGAAAAAAAAAGATAGGGTATCACAGAAAAGTAAGTAGAAAATGTACCATAAATCTTCTTAGCCTCCTACAACACTTAGCAGTATACCTGCCCAGTTGTCTAAGGGTAGCCTGTTTGTTAGAAAGAGAACAAATAATGATTGGTAAAAGAATGACTTCTCTGCATTGATCTTCACAAAAAGCCCCAAGACAATCAATCAACAAAACTGGTTTTAACTGGGAAGTACAAATGTAGGCCAGAAAAGGTAGAAAACAGGTTAAAGACCGTTAAGACTGTCAGCAGCACTCCAGTTGGTGTGCCTTCATGAACTGCTCTGAAAGGTATTCAAGGAAGCATCTGGTTGACACATTGGATCACCAGTGATTGTTTCTCCTGTCTTCTGCTTCTTGAGATTTCAACAGACCGTGAAAAGCAAACAAACTCCTTTTCTTTCCTCAAAAGTGGGGGGAACCACGCAGGAGCAAGAAAACCCCACACAGCTTAGGAACTGCTTAATAAATTCCTGGTGGTGCTTAGGAAGAGACTATGAAACAGCAGCTTGCACTCACACCATCCTTAGTACTTGAGACTAACCAGCTAAGAAATAGCACATAGCTTCAAAGAGTTAAACAGAAACACCACCACCAAATTGGCATGTTTTCCCTGAAAAACCTCAACTAAAACCAAGTTAAAGTCTAAACAGGAATCTAAAGAACATCATGGTAGCATAGCCATGGTTTAGCTTTGAAAGTTGAGAAGGAAGGATGCAGGAGTATGGCATTTACATGACTACTAGGCATCCATCGGCTCCTGGCTGAAACCAAAAGCTAAGAGGCAATGAAAAGGAACCTGAATTTCAGGTGCACCCTCACCAGTGATTTGACTGTTTGCCCTGAAGTAGCCTAGAAATGCTCAGCCAGGTTAAGGAGGAGTCTCCCATTCTCCCCCAGCTTTTACCTAAAACTCACAATTCTCAATTATGAGCTCATACAGTGGCAGAGCATAGCCATATGGACAGAATTCTTGCATACCAAAAAGTCAAATACAATTGTCTGGGGTCAAGTGTGTTGGCGATGTCCTGAACATCTTCCATTTACATTGCAAATACTTTGTTTAACAGCACCACTGCAGAGATTGATAATGATGATCCATCTCTACAGTACTGTTTACTGACATTCAGTGAGAATTAATGTGAAGTTGAGTGGCTGTAAAATGATACATTCTCATTTATACTTGCTCACCCATTTGATTATTAGTGATGCTAGCCTTCTTCATTTGTGTTTCTCAACTTTTTCTATAAACTAAAGTGCCCTCAGTACCACAACAGCAGCCCACTCCATCCCCTCTTCATGACCATCTGGCAAGTCTATGATTTCCTCAGTCTCCATTCTACTCTGTACACTTTAAAACTGTAGAAAAGAAATTAAATAATGTGATAGTTCAGAGCAGATTCACTAGCATAGAGACAGTAACAGGCTGAAACTGCTGGCTAAAACACATGAAAGATGATTAATGGCTACGAACACTTCACCAGATACCCAAATCATTAGTTCATATTGCTAGGTTATTCCTAAGACAAAGGGAAAATGCAAGTGTTCTGTTGATGCATATGCACCAATTACCAAGGTGAGCACTGGATTTTTTGGGACAGTGATAACTAAGATCAGTTTATTTGCTCATAAGAGAAAAGGCCAGACCGTATTTTCTTTTATTGCCAGCAAGATTGTTTTTATCAGTTTCAGATGGATAGGGATCTGGGTTCTGTGCTCGTTTTCATTGCCAACTACCTTTTGCACCAAGCCTCCTCTGCTCTACCCCTAAAATTAGCCAAATCAAGCCTTTCCAATATTTGAGGACTGAAGAATCAGAAAGATTTCTTGACCATAGTTACAGAGATGATGTGACAACTCATTGCTATTTCAAGAGAAAAAAATTATTGAATAATTGTGCATTTATATTTCTTTTTCAGCATGTATTCACACAAATGCTTCAGCTGGATGCTTGCATGTTTTGTGGGGTTTGTGGATGCAAGGATGGGGTTCATGAAGCAAAGCATACATTTAGCAGAGCAGCAAGACAAAAATTAATTCTTTCACCACTAACATAGTCTAGAGATTGGATTTATCAGAGTGAACTTGACAGATATTTCTTCCAATTTGAATGTTACTTCAGTTTGTTCAATTTCCGGAGTATACACATTAAAGGATTTCCATTTTAATGTTAAAAACAATGTTTCCTACATTAAAAATTCTTTATTACAAAAACCTGATACTACATGCAAGATACAATGATTTTCTTGTCTTATATGCTGGGCAGAATAGCTGCACATAATTATGACCTGGCTGTCCAGTTTTAATCTAAGCATTCCTGTATGAGAACTCTTACTATGCTTCCATGATCTATTGATATTTTTACTTGCATATTGATTGAGAAGTAATTATCTCCATAAAGTGGAGAGACCATCAAGAAAATATAGTGCAAACTAAACTGCAGTCCTTAACATCAAGCCTGCCATTTGAATCTTTTTCTGAGCACATGCACAGTACTAACGTTGCAGCTAAGCTGTGAGGTATCAGTGTTAAGATCAAATTTTATTTAAAGAACAAACATACAAACACTTGTCTCTATATCTCAGACTCTTTTCTGTGCCTTTATGGGATAAGTTAAGCCTATGACACAGCCTCCTGAGGTAATTCCTCTTGGACAGCCGTTGTTCCCTCACTCCCTCATCACCTCTCCTCTGAGCTGGGAAGCACAAACTGCTGGAGCTACTCCTGAGATCCCAATAGGTAATGGCTTTTCTGCTCCTGCCTGGCATGATGAGGAAGCAGTAAGGTTGGAAGTCAAAGGATCCGATCACAGACTCATTTAAGCGAGCTCCAACATCCCTTTAAAGCTACAGGGGACAGCATAAAGCCAACTGTAACAGCTGGTGTTAAAACCTTTAAAGCATCCACTACCGGCAGAAGGTTAAGGATTTTAGGTGGGGCTGCTGCCATTCAGAACAGCAGGTGATTTTTAGTTCCTATTGTGACAAGAACAGAGTGGACAAAAGTGAGCACAGGCAAAATTTAAATTGTAAATGGAGTTTTAGACTCAATTCTAGTTCTGAAATATACATTTCTTAACAATAGCCCCTGTGATCAACAGGATCTTTGCACAGGATATTTTTCTTAGCTAGCTGTATCTGTGCAAGAAAAACCTGGTCTTAGTTATCATGCACCATTTTTTAACCTGGTTAACAGAGTTCAATATTAAATATCAGTACATTCTGTGAAGGAACCCTAGCTGTGATTCCTATGGCTCTTGGTTTGCTGAGTAGGTAGAGTTTAAATCAATAGCAAGGACATTCTTCTCCATCTTTCAGCCACATTTCCTATGCTTTTTCACTTTCTAAAGAATAGCAATACAAAAAGCCACCGTGCTTTTCCATTTTAACTCAGAATTTTTGAAAGGTAAGGTTATCAAGAAAATATCTTTATGACCAATCTTTGGTTTTGTGAACAAAACATATATCAAATACTTTTTGTATGCTTCAAAGACAAAGGAAATACAGGCTGTGTCCACCATTCAAGAAAGAGAGAGAAAAGGACAACAAAAGTACCAACCACTGGTGCTTGACAAGCTGTAACACCACTCAGACCACTGCAGGAAAGAGCCTGGTTGGCAGTATGACACAAGTACACTGATTATTTTATGTTAGCCTGCTAGAAAAGAGGCAAAGAAGTCTTACACCATGCAGGCTTGATTCCTGCCTCTTGAGGTTTTTTGCACTGGGTGCAAACAAGATAAAGAAATGGACTGCATCACCCGTTTACTATGTAATCTATTAACAGCACCTGATCCACTCCAGCCCTGTTCTAGTCAAAATTGAAGTGCAATACTAAAAATCAACATTTCAGCATTATTTCAGTACCAATTCTAGTCTAGTCATTTTGATGCAGTAATTAAGAAAGTGTTCTCTTTCCATGTTCCTTATAGCAAGAAATAAAGCAGCAAAGAACCTTTTTCTGAATCCAAGTATCTTATCTTTCTGCACATAATCCTGCAAGGATCAATGATACCACACAGCTGTGTCAGTCTGAGGAAGACTGGCTGCAGACAGCATCCAACATCAGGCAGCAGCCTGTACAGAGTGCTTGACATGTAAGACAAGCCTGTCCTGTCCATGTTTCAGAATTTTCTAGATGATAATGCTACTTACATTTAACATTTTGCCAGTTCAGACAAAATCATTATAGTACAAAATACTGTTCTGCTGTTACTGTCTCTGAAAGCCATTATGTGAATGAACAAGACAAGGCAAGAGATGTAAGTACATAGCGATGGCATATTTAAACTCTGCTGATCCCATGTTAGGCATAGACCTAACTGTCTTGCTTAATTGGGACAGTATGTACATGCTTAACATCAGGCATGTACTTAAACAACATGTAGAACCCAAACACTTTAAAGTGATCCAAAAAGCTTTCGATTTATATATTCACTCTCTTTTCAAATTAGTAGTAACTAACACTGACCACTTTTCCTGTTTCTTACAGGCTCCTGGACTACACACAGTATTTTTTCCAACATTTTCCATGCTGCAAATTTGTCTCTTAGTTACTATGCCTAGAGGATTCTCTCAAAAACCAAACCCCCTCAGGATTACCTGTCCAAATATAGAGAACACACACTGATCCAACACGTAGTGCAAAGTATTCAACTCTCCCATCTCTGCTTCCCAAAAGGGCCACAAACTAGGATAATATCGTGACTTGAACAGTGAAGCTCTATCATCCTCAACACAATATCCAGCGTTCCTGGCTCAATGCTTACCATCTCTCATGCTTTGGCAGGAAATCAGCAAGCCCTGGGTGGGATTTTACAATGCTATCCTGGTTTCGTTTCTGAGGAAGACTTAATAGCTTACTGCCAGGTAATGCTGTACTGGGCTTATTAGAGCACTAAGGAGCACAGTCTGTACCCCCACAGCTATCATTCAGCTAACTCAGTGTGGATTTTCGCATGCACAGGTGAGAGAGAAAAAGAAGGCCAAGGGGAAAGAAGAGAATATTTTACAGACAGCACTTGCCCAGTCCACAGGTAGGCATGAACCAGTATCTCTCATTTATGTTTGCTGCTGACAAGAAATGATCAAGTATGCAAAATATTCAAGCTGTCAAGCATGACCATGAGCTGTATTACAGTAAGAAAATAATTGCTTGACATTTTCACCTTCAAATTCTAGGTTTTCTTAAGTTATTATGATTCAGACATTAATAACAGATAAAACATGACTAAACAGAATCCCAAAACCATTTTACATAAACCCAAAGTTTTAACCCCTGCTACACTGCATTGGGATCAGCTTCATCTAATAGCCAAGTGATATAACACATATGCTTCAAAGCAAACACAGATAAGGATCTAGCTAACTGTGTTGGCACTATTTGCAAGCACCCTACTTCTTGTTTTCATAAGCAGGTCTGCAGAAGCAGGGGAAAGATCATGAAAAGAAATCTATGTAGAAATGAACTGCAAGAAGGGAACAAAACCACCATGCTTTTTGTTCCTTTTCAGCATCTTTTTCTTCCTATGCAACTAAAATACAAGACTCAATTTATGAAAATTAAAGCAGAGCTGAAGAAGGAATGAGAGACAGAAATTAAGCGTATCTTAGAAATTTGCCATTTGACTGATAACGATGGAAATTGTTTTACTGCCCAGATGCTAATCATGTTTTCAAATTATATCATAATTATTCAAATGCAAGTGACCTTGCCATGTGTAAGTCTTAGGAACTGCTTGTACACTACAAAGAACAGATTTTTAGACTGTTTGCAAGCTGAAATTTGATTATGCTGAAACATTGCATACCAAGGAATAATGTGTTCTGACTTAGTGAGAATGAGCTGACTGGAAGCAAGGCGAGACACTAATTAAAATCTGTGCAGCACCTGGAAATTATCAAGTGGTTTAAGTATAAAGTGTTGTTATTATTAATGTACAAATATGTATCTCTTCATGACTGAAAGAACATACAGAAAGAACACAGCTAGTAGTCCTTTATTCTCTAGACCCTTCAGCTTGCTTATGAATTCTGTACTGATGTGTCTGATGTTAAAGATTGTTTTTAATAAGTTTCTCATTACTTTTCTAAAAAGATACTCTTTCCTTCTGTGTACTTGGGAAGGGAGAGTTGCTTTCAAGGTAGGTAAAATATTATGTTGCAATCACTTAAAATTCATAGGAAAATACCTTTAAAATATACGATCTGATCTAATACGGTTCAGCTGGTCCACATTCTCTCAGTAGGGTTCAGTAACACTTCCCATACTTTGTCTGCATGAAATACATACATGGAAAGCCATATCAAATCAGACAGAGGTAAACAAAAGAAGACTTGTCATAACTGTAATGGTTAAAAATGCAGATTCCATTCTTTCTACTTATTCCACCCGGACAGGAAAGTTACATTGAATGTCATCTTAACATACTGTTTATCCTCTGCATGTCATGTGTGATCCAGGACAGTATATCTATTCAAAATGATATCAAAAAGATTTCTTGGTTGTTCCAAAGTTATTTTCAGGCACTGGTAAGTGTTCTGTATTTTATTTGAAACAGTCTGTGCTTGTCAAATCACATTTTTGCTTGTTCTATAATAATGCTTATCCTATCTGCATCACTACATCATCTGAAAGCATTCTGGTACTATTTTAAAAACAAAACAAAACCCACCATATTCTGTGGTTTATTCACTCATCACAGAGGGGAAAACATTTGTGCAATACAGCATAGCAGTATGGCATGGAGGGAGAAAGTGCATACATTTTTCAAAGTGCATCTGAAAATGAAGTAAGTAAGGTTTGAGAACCCTGCTCTGCCTATGGACTAAAAGGTGATACCATGGCTCTTAGTTTGGGTAGGTGCTCACTACAAAATCATGGGCTGTATTACCAGACAGAATAAACTCCTGAAAAGATCATCTTTAACCTGCATGTAGGAGGACTCATTACCCTTGAGGATTAGGGTTACTGACCCTGATCTGCCTTCTAGATCCTCACAAAGAAATCTTTTGGGTGTCTGAGCCCCACAGGGCCCAAATCTTGAGCTTCATTAGTACTTCATAGGGCAGAAGTATAGAGAATGCAGATTAGTTTTCCTGTGTTATAGTGGCCCACAGTAGTGAAAAAACCCCACATTATTCAGTGCCAACTGGACCATTCGATGTACATCATCGCACCATGGCACTCTATCTAGGAACAACAGAAGTTTCTCAGCAACAAAAGTTATAAGAGACAGAGCACTCTCTGAACATAACAATAGCGTTTCAGGGGCATACTACATTGTGCTGCTGAAGATAGCTAAGCTAGAGACTATCTGCACAGTACAAAAAGCAATTGGGGGGGGGGACAAACACAAAACAAAACCCAAAACAACCTATACAAAATCAAGCAGTGTTGCCCTAGAATCCAGCTCCAAATACTGTCCTGTCCTCCCCTGACACTTGAGTTGTATGTGCGAGTACTCGACTGCACCAAAGAAGGAAATTGCTTATTATATTACCCATTATACTTCTGTAACTATGTATGAAAATAGGGATGACATCTATAGATATGAAACTTTGCATAATGACAGCCTACAAACATACTATGTCACCAGAGAAAAAAAACAAAGATGACAAGGAGGTTGTAAACAACCTAAATCAATCCATTGTAGGGATTATAAGAACCATCTTCAAAGTCACCCTTCCAGGGGTAAAACCAATTGTTAATAATTTGTAACTGGGTCTAAACCACTCACTCTGGAGGCAGGAAAACATGTGAAACACCGTCTGCTGACAAAGTGAGCCGAGCTTGCCCCCATTATCCCACCCAAACAAGCCACTGCACTGAGTACAGTGAACAACCTGTATAAACCGTATGGAGCCTAGTTTACATTTTCAGTGCTTCCATATGCACTGGATGTATATATATTACTCAACACAGATAATTTTAGAGAAACCTTGAATTGTTCCGTCAGGATACAGGAACACTTCCCATAGGACATTGTGGAAACACAGGGATGTAACAAATGCTTCCAGGACAGCTGCAATGCCACGTATGCTGTCCATCAGTGCTATGTCTGCTCCAGCTACCTACACAGGAGTTAAGGAGACCGACTTCTGGACAGTAAGAAAACAGACTTGGAAGAATGCAGGGTAGGGCTGATTGACAGGAAGCAGACACTGTAATTAGCTAGAATTACTGGTCATGCTGCTACTATTGATTTTTTTTTTTATCATTATCATCGAGAACTATTTTGAGACAGTGGCTAGATAAGGGCACCACAGCACTAAGCAGGCTAACTGAAGCAGCAAAAACAAAAGTTTAGAGTGGTAGAAATGATAAAGGCTAGAAAAAACCCAGCTGACTAAGAATGAGAAAAAGAGAAAGGCAAAGATATCATGAATAGATGTTTTAAAGAGACAAAGTAAACTTACCCATAACCCTCAAAATTCCAAACCCTTAAATGCACCTAACAGAAAAGGTTATGCTAAAGAGTTAAAATTGTTTTAAGAGACAGAGAGAGCATGGCTACCAGAAGAACACAAGCTACAAAAACAACTTAAAGAGAGACTGCACTGCAACAGAAAAGTCAGCTCAGGTGCAAAGATACAAAAATGTAATTTGCAGCAATTTTCAGTAGTTTTCATGAGCAGTTTTCATTTTTCAGGCAAAAAGCCTCAAAACCTGTGAGAAATCTCAGGAAAAATTTGGGATTGACAGCAAGGAGGTATAAGATGATAATGTTTGGCTATCTAGAATTCTCTATCAGGTATCATCTAAACATGGTGTAATGCTATTTTTTTTTCCACAATCAAAACCTTCATTTTCTACAGATCTATTTGTTAGATGTACACACTACAAACAAGATGTTAGAAAATTTTAGTGTTGTACCAGAAAAATATGATTGGGACAAAATGTTATGTAACTAGTAAGTGGCTAAGTGAAAATAGCCTACTTATTTCAACATTAAGAATTTCAGGTATTTATTTTATAGAAACACCTCAAAAAGTAGGATATTGAACCTACAGTTCCTAAACTCAGGGTAAGGTACTTAATAGGTATCTCCAGTTACAGTGTACATATGCAGTTTTTTTGAAAAGTCTAAGAAAAGGAAGGATAATTATAAAAAAAACGCATACCACATTTACATACATGCTTCACAACACAGTCACATTTAAAACGTCCTTCACCTGAAAGATAGATATCTTTCATCACAGTCTTTGATATATACCATAAAAACTTCAAGGGCCAAGCCAGAGCAATCTGAGCTTGAATTCAGTGTAATTACCTAGGGAGCAGGCAAACATCATGTCAGCGATTTCTTCACCTTTTCTCACAGTGGTTGCTGCATTGTAGTGATTGAACTTCCCTTTTTGTGCAAGTTGCTGGGCAAACAAGGAGAGGGTCCACCAATGACCAAAGGAAAACTGGTCATTGGAGGACTTCCCAGATAGTTTAAGACAAACAGCTGTAAAGGAAGTGAAAGACAATGAAAGTTTCACCCTCAGCTTCAGTTATGTATACAGTTCGTAGCAAAAGTAACTGGTATGAACACTAAGTTAAAGTAGCACAGGCTAATGCAGTGATCTGCTTAGAAGCTACCTTCTTTAGGATACAATGAGAGGTTTTAAATTACTAATGTTACAAGTAATTAATGGATTGAGATCCTAAAACTAAAAGTAACCAAGTAATACAAGACCTGGCAGTAGAAAAATTCCTAAATCAACTTATGAATCCTACAGAATTCTTTTGGAGCATCCACAGTAGCTGGGAATGTTTGGACAAGGGGACCCTATCAGCTTTTCATGTTTCTTTGTCCAGAAGATAGTTACACAGGCCAGTACACTGGCCTTGTCATACAGGAATTCTGGCTCAAAACAAGGGTTTAGGGAGGAGACACACAAGATGGTCTAAAGAGCTATAATAATATATAGGATGAATTAAGCACCAGGAGGATGGATGAACAGAGTTTAACAGCCAGGCTGCTGAAAAATGGACACCAGAGCTAAGTGTTCCTGACACAAAACTGTCCCATGGCACCTATTTGAGATGAGGATTCACAGCCAAAAATATGGTTTAGATTCAGATGCAAACTCATGGCCTTCGGTGTGCTGTGTTAGAAAAAAGAACATCTATAAGCAACTAAGTAAAGCAGATATTGCATCTATAGGTAACATGTTACAGAGTACTTTCACCTTCACACACAGACACCCATTACTACAATACTCAGTAGGCCCATCAGTTTGGGTAATATGTAAATAAAGCATCCAGGAACACAGACAGCGAAGACTCAGCACACAGTGCTTATCCACTGTTTTTATAAGATAAAAGCAACACATTTCTCTCAATATAGTACTTTACTGGCCAGCCTGTATGATTTACCAGGATTGCAGAATCCAGACGTTAGCAGAATACTGAAGCAAAATATATGAACCCCATTCTTAGAGAGTGGGTTTTTTCATCTTTGAGGACCAGGAAAATAGATGGTCCTGCTGTAACAGCAAATGGTGCAAAGATGCTGGACATCAGCTGAGGAGAATACTCTTACCTAAAATGATCAATAGGAACCTATTTCAGAGCAGCTCTTGAATAACTTGGAAAGAGACTTTCTGGAGACCTTTTCCAAGCAAAGAAGGTTTTCCTTTCCCAGATCAGAAAGGTAGGATTGGAAGATTCATTTGTGCCTTTATTTAAATAATTGAGAGTCTGTTAACTAAAGTGGTTGTGGCAGTCTCCTGCCCGGGCTGAAAGACAGGGCGATAAGCCTAACATAGCTAATTACAGCAGCAACCATCCTAAATCCTCTCAGAATCTGTTTCATAGAAATATCACTTTTCTGTGAAATAATTACCTCTTACATGCCAAATCCTATTCCTGACATGCATATTTTAATGCTCTGACATTTTAATGCCATCTGCTGCCAAGAAGCCCAGCCTGCCACGCTGTCAGAACTCAATCCCTGCACCATCTTCCTACTCCCCATCATTCCACTCTTCCCCTGAATCAGAGGAATTGTTTCTCCAATGCCCAGTGTTATGATTTACCCTTTGGCAGCATGGGTAGGAGACACCATCAAAAGCAAATGACAGCAATTTTCAGCCTATCTGTACATTTTGTGGCTACAGTTTCTGTAAAGTGAAGAGGAATCAAAGCCCATTGCTCTTGGAAGCACCAACTGCCTTTAGATCATGTGTTCTGAGGCATTTGTGTATGCAATAGAAATAACGAACAGTCCCGTTTCCTCTTCCTTGACCTATGGCAATGGAGAAAAAACTTCCTCTAGTGTCATTTACCTCAAATCAGTGAAGGGGCAGGTATGATGAAATTATAAAGTACCTTCAGTCAGATAGGATTAGCTAAGGCTTTTATCTTCACTTTCCACTATCTTAAACGTTGGCAATGCAACCTTGCACACAAAAAAAAAGCAAAGAGAAACAACCACATACACCACAGACAAAGTTGTCTTGGACAACTTGCATAGTAGGAACAGATTTTACCCCCCCCCCCCCCGATTTAGGAAGTCTAAACAGTCTGGCTTTACATTTCAGATTAAATCAATAACACACTAATAGTATTTAGGAAAGAGTTACAGTCACCAAATAATATTTTCCCCTACGTTCAGGCATTTCAGCAGAACTAGGACTGTGCGCTGTACACTGAGCATGTACAGGTAAATGTTCAGAAACAAGGAGAAACAATACTTATGTCCTTATGTGTAGTAAACAGTGATTTTAAAACCAGTGGACTCAATCCTGATTCCAGTTACGTCAGTTGTGAGATAGGAGTGCTTCTACAAAGAAGAGGGACTACAAATAATCATTAATCATGAAGTCATTGAAAATACAGGAGCATTTTCCAACACAACTATATTGCCAGTACTAAATATAAGACAACACGTAAAACTGTGCTACTTTCCTCTGTTCTCCCTTATTGTTCCCCCATTATGTATTCCATACTTACTTTTCTAGGTCTAGTGATTGACAACATGTATTATCCATTCCTATTGGGACTAGAACATCATTGGCACTGCCATGTCAGTGCACCCCTCCTTGCAGGCTGCCACTAATAACTTTTCTGACCTGAGATTTCTCACAAGTCAGCAACTGGTTGCCAGATGCTCATATATAAATATTTCATTGATACCTTTTTGTTTAGTAGCAACAACTCAAAAAAGCACAGATGGATTGATATTAAACCCAAAATAAATTAATAGACAGATTGCAAACTGGTTTATTACATCTAAGAGAAAGCAAACCATCTTTTTTTAGAGCTCCCTTTCATTTCTTTGTATTAAAATCATGTTGATTAATTAGACATCTTTCAAAAAAAACCCAAAACACCCAACACTGCTCTTTGAAAATTACAACCAAGATAAACCAGCAAAACAGAGGAAGCCATGTTCACCATCCAATGTACATCTAAATGGAGTCATTTGGGAGCTTTCTTCATTAATTTCCTAAGGGCTAGTAGTAAATTGATTACACAGAAAAACAATCCCATATTTCCTTTAATGTTGATCATAAATTAAAACCAAATCAAAACGTAGGAAAAATAAACATGCCCAACAAAGGATACTGGCTTGAAAAACTTCTGTCATTTGTTTCAGGACTACTAACGTACATCTCTATACTTTACAGAACATTTTGTTCAAAAGACAACAGTAACAACATGGAACAGTCTTATGTGGAAAGCTCTCAAGCCTGCTCTGGGGACTCAGCATACTCTGGTGGCTTTCTGAAACACCTCTGCACTAATGCAGGCAGCATGGGGAACAATCAGGAGGAGCTAGAAGTCTCTGTGCAGTTACATGACTGGAGTGCTGTGACAGGCTCTTCAGGAAGGACAGCATGGGAAGGCCAGGAGGGGGACTTGCCCAATATGTGAGAGAGCAGCTGGAGTGCATGGAGCTTTGCCAGGGATGGGTGTCACTGTACTGGGTATCTGCTATAGACCTCCTGATCATGAAGAAGGAGATAACGCCTTCTTCAAACAACCAGAATAACCCTCATGTTCAGACCCTGGTCCTCATGGGGGACTTCAACCACACCAATATCTGCTAGAAGGACAACACAGCAGCCCTCAAGTAATCTAGCAGACTTGTGGAATGCATTAACAACAACTTCCCAACACAAATGATCACAGAAGCAACAAGGAAAGGTGTTCCACTGGACCTTGTACTTACAAAGAACTGGCAACAGATGGGAAAGTCAGAGGCAGCCTTGGCTGCAGTAACCATGAGGTGATGGGCTTGAGGATCCTGAGAAGAGGGAGCAGGGCAGAAAGCAAGACCACAGCCTTGGCTTTCAGGAGAGTAGAGACCATCTTCTTCAGAGATCTGTTTAAAAGAACTCCATGGGATATGGCTCTGGAGAGAAGAGGGGTCCAGGAAAGCTGGTTGATATTCAGGCATCCCCTCCTCCAAGCTCAAGAAAGGTCCATCCTGACAAATAAGAAATCAAGCAAACACAGCAAGAGGCCTGCATGAATGAGCAAGGAGCTCCTAACTGAACTCAGACATCAAAAGGAAGCTTACAAGGGGTGAAAATACTAATTTCACTGTTACTCTTCCAGGGCCTTATGAGTCTGAACTACGGGACATTTTGACTGCTGATTTATTTTTAAATGATCCTTCCGACAAAACTAGGACCTACTATATGCACCTCTGGGCAGACTTCTCCATCAGTTCTCAGGGGCAGCATCAGGACGTAAAGTCACATAGTTCTTCAGAGAGAAACAAAATCTTTATTTCTATAAAACACATAAAACCAGAACAAAAAGTCTGTTGATCTCAACACGAACATGAGGATCTTTTTCAAGATAATTGTATGCATTTTCAAGGTCTGAAGCTGTATGTTACGAGGACGCAAACAACTAAGGACAAAATGCTGACCCAACATCAAGGCATTAACAACTTTGTTGTTTAATAATAATAAGAAAAAAAAAAAATCACTTTACTCTTGTGGAAAGCGGCCTAACATTTATTCACACATACGCACAGTTATTCACATGTTACTACACTTTAAAAAAGTTCTCCTCTTGCTATAAGCTGGCATAAAATGTCAAGTCAGCAATTCTGTGCACTGATGCTATAAATATTTGATATCTACAAAATAAGTCATAACAATGTTTCCTACATACTGCCCTCAAGAGAATCCATAGGATACAAGAGGAGTCAGCATGCTGTGACCACTCTGCACAGGTTCTGAAGGGTCTATGCTACTTCAGTGAAATGATAAACACCCAGTCAAGATGTATGCTGACTCTAAGACACTGATCATAACCAGCACAAAGATATGTTGGCTTTCTGTGATTAAATGATTTGTCAGTCTGATCCCAAAAATGATTTGTGCATCTACAGCTCTAGCGAAAGCGTGTAACTCCAACGCATTTGCTTCCACAGCTGAAGCATCTTAATGAAAGCAATCATTATTTTTGTAATTTACTTCTGAACTCTTCAGAGACACCATCAGCTGAAGCGAGGCACTTCTGCCTGAATATTGCTTTCTGAGCCTTTTGTTATAAGCTATACTTAAGGTGAAAGAAATTTGAGAAAAATAATTTCAGACTTTCCCCATTGATTTGGTCTGTGCACTTGACAGCACTTCATAAACCTTTTGTCACTGCTGCTTGTTTGAGGTGGATCAAGTTTTCATCTTTCCTCAGTTCAACAGAAGAGGAGGAAAAAAACATTTAAAACAGCAATGTGAGGTAAAAAAATAATTTGGAGAGGATCTAAGGGCATGTATGGTACTAGACACTCACCTTTTGAAAATGACTTCTGAGCACTATGCCTCTGACCTGCATATCCTTCTCTAAGCACTGTCCAAAAAACAGCAAAGGTTAATGTTCTGTAATACAGATACTTGCCTCCTAGCACCAAAGTATCTTTTAACTCAATAACATTACGCAAATAAGACCATGTCTGCTTTGAGCAATCTATATATCACTGTACAACATCTGCAGTTTTGTTGGCACGTGCCGTAACATTTCTTCACAGATTGTGCCCAGAAATTCAACCACAGACAATTCAATCACAACTTTTCACTTAGTTATAGCTATGCTAACTTGCCTACTATTAATTTTTGAGAATCAAAACCCAGATGAGCGAGCTTGAAACCACATCTACAGGAGAGTACAAATAACAGAATATTGGCCTGCAGGAGCAATTTCTGCCTGCTGTATTCAACACTTTGTCCCTATTAAGGCTATTTTTTATGCAGAAGTGAAATACTGATGGCTTCCATACAATTTCTTTACTTGAAGTCGGGGCTTAATTCCTACCTGTTATAACAATTCCTGTAGGCAACAGGAAACCTGCATAAGACAGAATGGCCTGCAGTACCATAAACCAAAAACCAAGGTAAAACCATGAATAAGAAATCACAAAATTATTCATTATAAGTTCTGTTCCTTAACCACTGTTCTCAAGTCATGCAAAGCTCTCATCAGTTTAAAACCAACATAACTTCAGTTCTGGAATCAGGAATCAGAGGAGACGGGGAAAATCTTGCAAAGGTGTGTATCTCAATGAACTAGAATTGTTGCCCATAGAAGCAGGGATAAGAAGTGATGGAAATCCTGGCAACAGTAATTCTTAAGACCAGACTGAGTACAGTACAACCAGTACTGTAATAAACAACAGAGTAATGCTCCAGACCACTGGAGGACCAATAAGAAGTTATTCTCCAACTCCAAATTACAGAAGTCAAGGGACAATAAAAGCATTCAGGTAATAGATGTCTCATTGTATCTAATCACTGAAACTAAGTTAATCCAAGAAATAAAATTTGGTTTTATATTACTGAAATCATTTGGTTTTTTGACAAAAATTAAAGACCACTAACCCTTTCTATCGAGTTTAAGCTTAATTACTGTCATGCCAACATACAGAGAATAATCTTGAAATAATAGTCCAGAATTAAAATATGAATCCAAAGCATTGTCATTAAATTTTTACATAGGTGTTTCTTAAAATTGTCTCAGAATATGTAAAATATGTATTTTGTATTTGCAATTGTTACTTTGTGAGGAATTAATTAGAAAGATAAATTATATGTAATATTGGTCGTTTTTCTTTCGGCACTTCTAATGCGAAAGCCTAACGATTTCTAAACATAAAACATTATTTCCTTTCACATTCCTTTGTGTCAGTTCGTTAGATTCAGCAATGATCAGCTCTGTGAAACCTGCCTGTATTTTGACAATAGGTTATATGATCCAAAAAGTAAGCCACACCCCCCATTTAAAAACGGCTCGGTGACTGCAAATGCCAAGAGAGCGCGGCTCCTACTCCGAGAGTTCAAAAAGAACAAAGTGCTGCAGGTAGCCCCCCCTCGGAGGGCATTTCACCTACATGGCGGTAATTCCAACCTAAGCCCATGGAATCCAAAAGCCAGTGCGCGCTACAAACCATCACACATGAAGATGCCACTCCTGACTCCAAAAGTTCACGAACCACAAATTGAAGACAGTTTACTACCTACAAGGCTTGACGCGGCTGTACACACCTCCTCGCTAGGTGTGCATTGCTGACTGCTAGCAAAGACAGAGTGCTTGGCTAGGGAGAGCTCTGCTCTGCCCCCACATGGTTGCTCTTGTGGTTAACTTTTGCTCTAACCTATGAGGTTTCCCAACGGAAGGCCTCCCAAAATCTGAGGAACTAAACAAGACTCCAGGTGACCTTCATTTCTTCAAAGTGGAGGCACTGCCTCCCCTTTAAGAATCTCCTCCCTGAAAGGTACAGTAATTTTCTCTAATGATGCTTTGATCTTATGCAAGATAGCACTCATATACTTGAAATATCAATAAAAAACTCAAATGACTGCTTAACTGTCTTCCTCATCCAGCATTTCACAATGAAAAAAAGCCATTGCAAATTCGAAGATTCCATTCCTCAGAAATGCAAAGATTTATTTAGTCCAGTCATGGCTTGCTACTAGTGTTACATACAGTTATTTGGTACCACTTTATTCTTGCAGTGCTACCCCAAATAAAAAGTATGAATGCAAACTCTCTCTTTACACTGATCATACAAATATTAGTCTATTGGTTGTGACTAGATAATCAACAACTTAAAATGCAATTTTTATGGGTTATTTTGTTGGTTTAGTTCAAATCACAGTGAGGGAAAGAAATCAAATATCATCAAAAACATTTCCAGAGAGAGGGAGAGAAAGAGGATAAAGCAGGTTTCCATGGTTACTTTGTTAACCATCTCCATTTTGCTGTTTACATAGTTTAAAAGCTACAAGACACTATAAACAAGAAGAAATTAAATATTTATTAAGATCTACATTACAGAAAGCTCCCACCATACGTCATGTTTGTTTCAACAGCTGACTGTCCAATGAAGCTGTAAAAGATGCACTGACATCTACTAGTTGCTGGTGCTATCAACTATATTATATAGGACAAACCCTTATTGAACATGCACAGAGGAAGCCCTTGACTCAAGTTCATTTACTAATATTTCACCTGTAATTTATTTGCAGTAGAAGATGATCCCTTGCCTTAAGAGCAATGATAAAATTTCAGGTGTCTCACTTCTAAGTAAAAGCTCTTGCTTAACTGTCAGCTAAAACTAACTGACCACCAAAGGCTGCTCTCAAGCTCTATCCATTTCAACAGCTGCAGTTTTAATCATTTACTTCTAATGCAAAAGAAGTTCCTCTTATCTTGAGTCATCACCCTAAATGAAAGGTTAATTGTGTATAACAGCACTTTTTAGCAAAAGTCACCTAGATCAGGTCATTTTTATTTTGATTTCCTGGAAACTTTTATTTTAGCTAGGCTTCTTATTGTTTGGGGGAGGAATGACAAGTAACTCTGTGATACCACTAGTACTGGGAAGACTTCAGACTCACACTCAAAAGCCCTGCAGTTCTATATGGAGTTCCCAGCGGAGGAAAGTCTGGAGATATTTTGAAAGTCCTGGGTATTTGGATATCAACTTCATTCAGTTAAGAGGCAGCACTCAGCCTTAGGTCCTGTACGCATTGTCATCACACAGCAACAAAGTTAACTCCAACACTGAAAGCAGTCCTGCAGTACTCATTTCAGTAGAAGATGGTAAGTAGAATCATAGAATCATTTAGGCTGGAAAAGACCCATTGAGTCCAACTGTTAACCTAACCCTACCAAGTCCACCACTAAACCATGTCCCTAAGCACCACATCTACATGTCTTTTAAATACCTCCAGGGATGGTGATTCAAGTAGTACAGTACAGTCTATTTAAGTAGCACACCGAGACCAAGACAGACATATTTTTCTTAGAAGCAATGTTTTTCCTGCTGTGTCCTAGCCAAAAAGTGTCCTGGAAATTGTTGTGCAGCTTGAACACTATCAGCCTGTCCATCATCCTCCAGGCAAACTTCTGCATTTCACTGTTGCTGTGTGTTTGCAAAAATTTCTTCATTGTACATATTTATTTTTCTTTTAGACAATCTGTGAATCCTGCAGAGGTCAGTTATCTCTTCTCCATGGCAGGATCAACTCTACTTAGGTTACTCTTGAACAAGATTTGTTCCTGAGTTGTTGCTATACTCTGAGGGCATTCAAATGAGAAAATTTATCTGAGCAACCCATGGCCCGTTTTGGCTTCCCTTTTCCATCCATCCAGAAAAGATATTTTATATATTTAATATATATTATATATATATATTTGAGTTTGGCATAATTCAAAGAAAAACACTACTGAAGTTTACATTCTAATCTTAACTCCCTATCACTGGTCAAAAAACTAAGGTCAGTATTTGAAACTACTCTGCCTCAGTAGGACATTGTAAACGTCTAACACTTAATATTTTCAGTGCAATAGTCTAATCCAGATTTGAAAAGCAATTCATTGTACCAAAATGCTAGATACATTTTGAAATAATCTCTAAATCTACCAGAACTGTCTCTGAACAGCACTAGCACATGGAATACCATTATCCTTATAGCTAGAGGATATAATGTTCATTATGTAACATCAGTATTCACAAAAAATAGTAGGGCAATACTTATCACTTATACATCCTGACTGTCTTTACATCAGTCAAGGTGGAATTCTGCTTTATTTAATGTTTTTTTCGGTTTGGGGTAACATCACATAACTCAGGCAAGCAAACTGCATTTTGCTCTTCACATGGAACATAACAGCAGAGGCTGGCTGGAAAGTGGAGTTAATTTTCAAGCGTCCAGCTATGTTGCTTGCAAGAAATGCTAAATCTTCTCCAGAAGAAAGCAAACAAGAACTGTATAACAGCTGATAAAAAGTATTATCCTTTGGTTGCCATGACCTTAGCTTGTTCTTCAGCACTGCATGGAGGTACTGCAATTACATTTTTGGGACATATTAGGAAGCCTACAGCATCTTACTTTACTTCTTATTTCAGACAGTAAGATAGAGGTCTGAAGGTTTTGACCCCTCATTCCTTCAAAAATATGAGTTCTACCCAACTATTTACTTGTGACCTTCAAGATGGAAGTCTGCATGGGATTGATTCACATGGCCCAATTTCTTCAGGAGCTACAGAAGGAGCGTTTCCCTTTGCACTGCATAACATAAACAACATATATTTGCAAAGATGCTAAGTGACATAGTCTATACATGCTTTATTGATTTTTTTTACCTTAGCTGCTTAAAAGACCAGTTTTTACTGCAGTTCCCTATTTACATTTATAATCTGGTCAAGTAAATGCAATTAAGAGCACATACAGACTGCAAAAAATCGCATGTCTTTTTTTTTTTTACCCTAAATTTATATCTGTGATAAAATGATTCCAAATCCAATAGTTACTTCCTGTCCTGTTTTATCATCTGTTCTTGGTGTTACATAAAGAGCTTATACTAAATATCAACGTTCAGCTCTTATATAGCATTCTTAATCCATAGATCTCAAGCATTTTACAAAGGATGATCATCATCCTGCTTCATCTATTAAAAGAAAAAAAATTAAGATCTTCAGAGTGAAATTTGGATCTCACTGAATTCCCACAGTCCACAGTAAAGCTAGGATTATACTTTACATTCCAGTACCACTGGTCAGCCAGAACAGCACCCATATCTGCAGATGGATCCCAGAACCTTCCGTAACACTGGGGGCCTGTGATTTGCACTCAGCAATCCCACATGCCACTTCAGCACCAATTCAGAGAGAATATAGCTTTCAACACATATCTTCTTCAGCTTGACATTCACTAAAATGCTTCCCATCCCACACAGGCAGCACTTTTTTAACAGTGCACTCTACCTTCTCCCGGGTGTCCTGCTTACAGCTCTAAACACACTAACGTTGCCATCAGTGCTGTAAATAACTGTAGTCGAGTCCTCTACTCAGGCTTTACTACTGAAATCAATACTGCTGCAGACAGATACACAGATATCAAGGCCTAATGCTGCCGCGCAGGTGTCTCAAAGTATTTTTACCTCCATACCAAAACCCTCAAATCATCTGATCTGTGGGTAATTAGGTATGAGTTATCAGGCCTCCTGCCTTCATCCTTTCCTCCCCTATTTTAGATGTTTCTCATGCCCCCTCTTTGCAACTTGCTCTAAGCTAGATGTTTAAACTTACAGACTTCCTTAACTCTATAAACTCTCTTGGACTATTCAGAGGACCTAGAACCAAGTATTGGAGCTTGGAGGGACAAGGACTGAAAGCAGACAGGGTACTAACAACCACACAGGTTACTGGGGTATCGATCTGATTGAAACTGCTGCATGGTACTGCACAGCCATAAAATAAGCAGTAATGCGATCTACTTCAGTATGGCATCTGATCACGTACTATGCAGACGTGACGATCTGAGAAAATTTTGTAATTTAGGACTTCAGATTAAAGCTAAGGGGTTATCGTTTTGACATGCTGTATCACAACCACCTCAAAAACTTTTTGGACCCAGGCAAAGTCAAGAAAGCACAAAGATGAGCCAAAGAGCCGTGACCTTCAGGAGAGGATTCAGGACACTTCAGTCCCCAGAACACTCCACACAATAAAGTAGCCAAGGAAGAAGAGGGGCACACAAGCTTTCCTGCCCACGGGGACGAAGGGAGTCGTTCTGTCTTCCACCGTGCTAACCCAGACAGGTTATTCTGAGCAGCTGTTCCTAGAATCCCATGTTACAAGAACTACCTGCTGTCGGAACTGGTACTTTCAGGAAGAGAAGGCACAAAAGCAGAGGAGGTCACAAAACAGACCGCACCTTCTGGGACGCACGTTTCCCAGAACGGGACCTTCGGCTTCATAGACTCCCATGCCACTTCCCGAAACATTTGCCATGCAGAGAAAGACGTTATAGAGAAAGCACAGCTTAGACGCGCAACCCGTCATCCGTTCCCAAGCGCAGCCAGGTCCAAGTGAAGTACAAGCGCAGAAAGACAGACCGCAGCTCTGCGGATGTCGCCAGGCAGCTCCTCGTGCCTGCATTCAGGCCGAGTACACTCGAGCGGGCTCCGGCTGCCGCCGGTTTCTGACCGGCCCGGGGCTGAGGCACGGCAATCCCCCAGGGCGAGACGGCCGCCCCGCAGGCAGCGCCAGGGCGAGGCCGCCCCCTGGCGGCGGGCGGGGGCCGCGCCGGCGCCGCCGCCCGGCCGCGTCCTGGGGCGGGCCCGGCTGAAGCCGGCGGCAGGGGCGGGAAAGCCGCGCGCCCTGTGGGAAGGCCGGCTCCCCGGGGACGGCTCTGGCGCTGGAGCAGCAGGCAGCCGGCGGTAAAGCCCGCGTAATTTAAGGGTTTGTTTTCTCACAGGGCAGGAGGCTGGCAACACGTTCCTTTTTAAGGGGGAGGATGCGAGGTAAGTAACCTCAGAGCAGCAGCGATTCAGATGGATAAAGGTTTAGCCTGAATCATGTGCTGGCTAAGATGTAATTTACGGCAGCTGTGCTGCATACAACTCATTTACCAGAAGCTGGGGGTAGCAAAGAATGCTCTTTTCATCCTATTTTTTCCACGTTTTTTTCCAGCACCGGTCTACATCTTAATTCCAATAAACTCCCACGCAAAAATAGCACGCAGCTTACTGAAACACATCTAAAACATAAAACATGAAATAACTTTGAGATTGAAGTTTATACCAACCACATCCTACTGTTTGGAAGTTGTGACCGTGTCTCTTAGCATGCCAAAGTACAAATATGGGTCACAACACATGGAAGAAAGAAAGACAACATTACGAACGAGAAAGACAAACTAATAGAAAAGAAAACAAACTTAAGCAGAAATCTGTAAATTCATACTCCAGGTCATATAAAATCCTTATACATGTGTTTAGCTTTAACTACAAGTGTTTGGTGGAACTGAAAGCACTACATAAATAATACTTTTTTAATGTAAATAACATCTTACATATTCAGTTTTGTGACTCTGAAATACAGGTTGCTGCACTTACAAAAGACACAAAGTCCCTCGGACTGAAATCATGTGTAAACTCCAGCCAAATTCTGGCCTTTATAGTCAAAGTCAGGGACAAAAGCGTTCCTGTGATATAATTCCCTGGACTTCACAAAGAATAAATTCAGAATCCTTACAATCTCAGGTGGTTCAACACTCCTGGGCACATACTTTCTTGTATTATATTGAAATACAACCTTTGATCCAGCTCCATTAAACTACTCAATAAAATTATTTAAAAGCAGCCTGAACTGAATCTTAAAATACTTCAGGTTCCACAAACAGCACATTTCTTGCTCATAGATAGTAACTCAAACACCCTGCAACAAAAATAACAAACTGTTTTAATTCACAGTTGCAACACATAAACATGATGAGATCTGTACCTTGTTAATCCCGACTTCCCCACTCCAACAGTTTAAGTTAAATGTCACATTTACATAACATTTACATAAAGATTCGGTTTTGTTTATACAAAACCCAGCCTTATTTTTGCAACATGCTGAATGCTAATTCATTATGTAACAACAGATTGTTTGCTCTATTAAAAAAAAAGGTTTAATTCCGAGAAGGTGTTTGAGAGACTGCAGTTGCTCTGAAGCAATTTAGCATCATTCTTCATTACTGTCTGACCAAGTTTTTTGGGTTTGTTTTTGTTTTGCTTGTTGTTTTGGACACTGTCCCACCCTAAGACAGACACCCTAGCTGATTTTATACACCGTGGTCACTTGTACACACACAGCAGAACATCGACAGAGCCTCCCACCACAACACACGGGAGTTTAACTATGGACTTTAACAGTGGTAAGGCTGGATCTTGTAGCTGGGAACATTTTAGAAGCTTCTAAGCACTGTCCAGTTTGATTTATTTTTTTTTTTAATATCACTTCAGTGTTATCACTGCTTTCAACAGGAGCACAATTATACTGGTGCTGACCCCTTCAAAAATTGCCAACACCAGCAAACATTGCAAAACTTCCAGCACATCTGAAAGCAGAGCTCACAGCAGTCTGCGATGCAGATGGATGTAACTGCAGTATTTTGTAAAAAGAGCTACAGCTTTCAGCTCCTTCATGCTGGGGTCTCTATGGATAGATTGGTTGCTGTTCTCTTCTGTATTTTATAGCTTTAAAATGATTTTTGCAGAAATCCTAAGGCCCTATATTGAAAGTAAATTTAAACAAGAAATAATTCCTAAGCTAATACCACTACCTCTTCACAGTAATAAAATAAACACTTTAACCTTAAAACTACTCATAGATTAGACACAAAGCCAGTCAATCACATCTAGTGATTACTACAATTGCTTTTATTAGCAAAAAGACTACATACTTGGGTTTTCAATGTGCCAAATTAATCACAAAATTTCAAATAAGTCTCTACAAGGGCTGTCTCCAGCACATCACAAGATGTACAAAAGATGGCAAGAATCACCTTTTGTTCTTCCTAGCTCTCTGGCTAAGGAGGTATTGTTACAGTGGGGCTTGTTTTGTCCAAAAGGATGTTTTTGTAATGTAACTTGGAAACAGCCTGTTTCTGCATTAGTCTGCTCTAGAAGCTTGTTTCACAGCTGAACACCCTTGACTGAAAACGCTGCTTCTGCTACTTCCACTGGCTTTATCTGCACTGCTCCAGAAAAGTACAGTCATCCAAGGGAGTCAAGACTGGTGAATACTTGCTAGAGCCTCGTGCCCTACTAGTCCTTGCCTGGTTTAAAGGCTAGGGATTGGAGGCAGAAAGGACCCCAAAGAGAATGCAAGTACAGCAGTTGCACATATCCTACACACAGTGGTCCCACCTGCACGTGACAAACTAAGTACCAGCATCACTGGATCCTTCCCCAGGAAGCATATCAGTAGATTTAAGTGGAATGATGCAGTGCATCACTTGCCTTTTGCAGTTTTTACTCTGTACATTACTTTGATTTTTGCTGATAGATATAAATTGTTTTCCTTCATCCAGATACATTGCTGCTTAATCAATACAGCACCTTTGTGCCAGCACTGATCCAAGTGAGAAAAATGAGATAAAGACATAAACTTGTCGTAAGACATACCACGGGTAACGCTAAAGAAGACAGCATTGACTATTCAGTGGGTCTCCCATAGATGCACAGGCCACACACAGAAGTCAAACACATCTGCTCCAACCAGTCCTGCAGGACTCCCAGGCAAAGCAGTACAAAGATTGGCAAAATTGTTTGGGATTAACCTCATTTGGAATAGATCAGCCAAATCCATGCAATGCAGAAATTGCCCCTTGGGGCGCTGTGTTTTTCTCAAGGTGCCTGAAGGAAGGCGAGGGCAGCACCGTGGCCATTGTTTATGGCAAAAGACTAAGGTTACATGCTGACTAAAAGCATGGCTTGAAAAAGAGAAGGGAAGTCCCAAGGGTAAAAGCTACTGGGGAAATACTAGGGGACTGCATATGGCACAGGAAGACCAAAGTTGGTGTACTCGTATCCACAGCACCTATCAGAAAGGGTCTGTGGTGTGAAAGATCCCCAGAACCATGCTCAGATTTTAAGCAGGGGCATAGGTCTCTTCAGCTTGGGATAGCTTGAATATTTTTGAGCTTTTCAGTAAGTCTACACTTCACATAGGGGTTAATACTTAGACAGTGAGTGACTTCTCACCATCTCAGTAAAGCGTTGTGATGTCTTTCAGGGGGAAGTGTCTGCAGCTTTAAAAAGTTTGACCTCACAGGAACTGATCTCAGTGGTACCTTTCTGAACAGAGTAGAACAACAAGGAAATAAATTTTACTTAAACCAGTTATCAGATAAGTTCATTAACATTCTTTTGGGTAGCATGGAAATATGTAGGGTCCTACGGTATTCCACAGAGAATGAAAACAGGAGTTGAGCCAGCTGATGAGCAGACTTTTCCTTACCTTCTTTCATGAATGTACCTTACTTAGAACCATAATCCCTCTTTCTGCCATGGAACCATTCTGCCCTTACATGGAGGTGCCCCATTTCTAACTAAAAATCAACAGAGATGGCAACACATACTAAACTTTGATCCCAGAGCTAAACTATGCCTTGCTTCGCTTAAGAACACTAGAAAAGGGGAAGATTTTCAAGTGTTGCATTTGGAGAACCTTTGCACAAGGTAGCAAGCTAAACCTAAATAACCTGCAACTTGAAACAAGCTAAAGTAATTGCAAACCATGGGGTGAGCTGTGAGCACTGCTAACAGATGGACACCTTTGGGAGACATTGGGGGTGCACAGACCTGGGGCTCTTTTCACAGCCAGATCTGTACTGAAATGAGTATGATTCACACTTTTTCCACAGCACAGCAGTGCTGAAAGTGTGGAGATTTTTCAAAAGGATCATGCCTCCAGAAACTGTCATTCTTCTCCACTGCCCTCATCAGCATTGCCCTAAAGGAAGCACTGTTTGGCATTAGAACAGTAAATATTCTCATGTGTTCACAATTTTATTTCATCCAATGCCCTGTTCTCAGCACTGGATGAAATGCCTGGATAAAATAGCTTCAGTGAGCAAACAGCACCAGGCAGCCTCTCTCTTGCTCTTTACCCTCTAAACTGCTACCCCAAAGGCTATTTTTATGCATCTTGAACTCTGAAAATATACCCATTGCTCCATTGTGAGGATACTTAGATTTAGGAGGAACAGGGTTGTTACTCCTGTAGTCACAATGAAAAAAATATTACTATGTTTGTATAGTGCTTGTGTGACAAATAACATGGAACGATAATTTTGCTGATCTTAAAAGAAGTAACAAATACTTTCTTTTATATCATTGTGTGAAAACAGTGGGCAAATAACCTTCCAAGTATGGTAGTACATTTTTAATGGATAGTATCAAAACTCAGTTTTCATCATGAATTTACTGATCTTTCCCCCATGAACTTCCAGGATCCCTGCTTCAAACATTATGGTATAGCTAACAAATGTTCAAGGCCCAGACCCCGACGTACTCAACTGCACTTTAGTTTCACAGTAGTTCCATGATGCCACCATATTTCAGCACGCAAGTAAAGTGATCAGAAATCTAGTCCTACAATCCAGTTCAGCCCAAGCCAGTAAACACCACATAATTAGCCATTTCAGTACAATACACACTTTTCAATAACAAATACATTTTAAAAGATGGAATTTTTAAACGTAAGCTATCTTAAAAACCATATCAGAAGCATAGTTCAAGCCACAGCTAGATGGATGGACAGAAATTATTTTATATTTATTTTTTGCTAAGAACACAGAAGCAGCTGTGTGGCTGTAATTTGTAAAAGGAACTAGGCCTTAAGCCTCATTGTTTTAAGACTATTCATATTAGACATATAACTAATGATTAGATATTGGTTTAGATATGATTAATAGAATGCAGGTGCATATAAAACAATATCTATGAGCTGCATAATTGTTCTATGAGACTCCCTCTTCATGGCTGGCTTAGAATCCAGTCAAGCTGAATCAACAGAGGAAGGATCATACATCTTAGACCTAAGACATGGGAGTAAGTGATTAACTTTAGAACAAGATAAATTAATAAAATAACCTGAGTAGTTTCTTTAGAAATTCATAGGTACCTTTGAAGTGTAAGAAGATAAGTGATGATGGCGACCAGAGACTTTCTGCCTGTGACCACCAATCTCAGAAGAACCAAGACATGAGAATGGAGAATGGATGAGATAAGATGATGAATGATAACAATATGAGAACAGAGAATCGGCTGGAAAGTTACAGAGACTTTGGATTGGGACAATGGGTGGCAAAAGGGTATATAAGATTTGGAAACTTTTGGAAGTGTGCCATTCACTGCGGTGGTGGCCCAACTCTCAGTTGTTAAGAAAGCAAACCTAGAGAAACCCACGGTTGAAAATTCTTTAACATAATTCTCTGTCATACTTCGTGTCATGCTTCCCTTTGGCAAGCCATTGACTGTGTATGCCAGGCTATGTACAGCCCTAGTCCCTTCAATAAGCATTTTAATAAGTAATTGGGCACATATTGTCCTTTTAGCAGAGACTGGTTTTAGTTTTGTTGACCTTGCATTTTATATCTGAAAGCATCATACTGTGTTCCCTGTTCCACTGCAGGGTGGCGTCCTTATATTTAAATCAATATAACATCTCTTGAACATTTTAAATCTCAATTCATAGATTTTCAACACTTCCTGCAACTCTGGTTTGTTTGGGTTTTGATTGGGTTTGGGGTTTTTTTGCCCCCACTGTTGGTATTTCACACATAGAAACCCAAACTGTGAAGAGGACCATGTATGACAGATACTATATGAATGCAGAATATAGAATCATAGAATCATTTAGGTTGGAAAAGACCTTCAAGATGATCGAGTCCAACCATCAACCATGCCCACTAAACCATGTCCTGAAGTACCCCGTCTACTCGCTTTTTGAATACCTGCAGGGATGGTGACTCAACCACTTACCTGGGCAGCCTATTCCAATGTCTGTCAACCCTCTCAGTAAAAAAAAATTTTCCTAATATCTAACCTAAATCTCCCTTGCCGCAACTTGAGGCCATGTCCTTTCATCCTGTCTCCAGCCACCTGACAGAAGAGACCAGCACCCACCTCACTACAACCCCCCTTCAGGTAGCTGTAGAGAGCGATAAGGTCTCCCCTCAGCCTCCTTTTCTCCAGACTAAACAGCCCCAGTTCCCTCAGCTGCTCCTCATAAGTCTTGTGCTCCAGGCCCCTCACCAACTTGGTTGCCCTTCTCTGAACACGCTCCAGCACCTCAATGTCTTTCCTGTAGTGAGGGGCCCAAAACTGAACACAGGACTCGAGGTGCGGCCTCACCAGTGCCGAGTACAGGGGAACAATCACATATCTGCAAGCTCTCGGGAGCATAGACTGTCTAAACAGGCAAAACCAAAGGCAATAACTTTCTAAAGGTCACGTGGCAGACCAACAGCAGAGATGTAACACCAAGTCCTCTGTTTTCTAGTCCAAAATACATCTACTAAACAAAGGATTTTTTTTTTTTTCCAGTTAAGGAAACCTAAGCAAAACTCATACTGCTACAACAGAAGGGAACAGTTTTTCCTCCTTAGCAGTAGAGTTAGAGGGAAAGTATCTGATGGCTCCCCAAGTTCTTAACAGGGGTAGGCGACAGACTGAGAATGAAGTATTAAAGCTGTCCAAGGTTAGAACACCACAATGCATAGAACCCACAGTTGGCTTTGAAAAAATGACACATTAGTCAAAGACGACATTCAACTCATTCAAATTCAACGGCTATTTACAGTCCAGGGATTATATGAGTGTAAAACTCCAATACTGCATCTTCACAGGATGTAAAACAATGCAGTATAAGAGAATAGTATGTTATTACATTCTTTGTATGAAGCAAGTGAAAGCACGTTTTGTGGCAGAAGCATTACCAGGGGCTCAAACTTAGTGCATCAATGCTTACCACGATTCTATTCTTGGTTAAGCAGTTGTCCACATTCCCAGGGGACTTTCTTGTGACTGTATTCCCTTTACAACAGTAGCATATTTTTAAACCATTTCTTAATATGATGATTTCCATTTCTTATATGATTATTTAAAAAAAAATAAATCAATCCACTGGTCAAAATATAGATGAGACTGATTTTGTAGAACTGATAGCAGAACTTAAATACATTCAGTAGTCTAAAAACTGTATCTACACACTGAAATACATATATCTTCAGCAATATTGACGCTACGGCTTTAGTGACGAGAGCTGTCATGTTACATGCAAAGAAATACATAAAATAATCCTAATGTTACAAAGCCTACTGCTCAAGGGTTATAAGATGTCAGGTTGGAGGTTTGCCTGTGCAACCTTAGAACAAACCTAATTTTTCCCATGACATAGGCTTTGTGTGATCTTGTTTCTGTCATGGGGTTTGTATTTAGTTTAAACCACAAAAGCATGGTGTTCAATATGATACTACTCAGTATTCTTCCCTTTACAATACACCCTTTGTATTATTGTCCAACTGGCACCCAGACTTTGGACACAGAATTACCATTTTTTCCTGGATTTAGCCATAGCACTGATAATCTAGAGGAGCTGAATCTGAAAGGGGTATACTTAGATACTTGAGAGGACAAAGTGAAAAGAACACTTACAAGTGATGCTGAGCCTAAGGCAGAGAAATGCTTCTAGACATTTATTATTCTGTCTGGAGCTGTATGCTTCTTTTACTAGCTACAGTCAAGAGCAATTAGCAGGGTTCTGAAAACATTAGAAAATACATGCTTCAAGTGAGTGACCAGAGGAGCGAAAAGCAATCAGGAGCAACCAACTTGTTTGAGCTCTGGGAGCCTGTGAATCAGTGCCAAAAACCTCTGCATTAAGGCCACAAGGACTCATGAGTGTGAAGGCTTAACAGAGTCTTTATTCAGAAAATATGACAAAGTAGCCTAAACGAGTTCAGTAGCAAGGCCAAATCAAGGGAAGCCTAACATCACCTGATCCTTATGGTGGGACCCAAACAGCATGCTCTGGCTCACATACTGGTTTCATTCTTCCAAGGTAAAAGTTCTTTACAGATGGATTTTGCAACATTTTAGTGGGATGAAATAACTGAGAGAATGAACTCTCTAAGGGCCTAAAGACCATGGCAAATTTAATATTTCATGGTACATATCACACTTCTTTGTAAAGATCAGTAGATAGTGATAGGTATGTTATTAAAAATGATTGCAAACACATCTTAGTGAACACCTCTGTCTTTGCTCACACAAAAGAACTTCAAACAGCAAAAACAGTTCCTCAGTGTAGCACTCAAATGCATTAACCTCCCTTTTCTTGTTGAAGTGGTCTGCTTTAATCACTGCATTCCTCTAAATGTCAGACAAAACACAACAATTATTCCATTTTTCTTATTCATCTTCAGAACATAGTCCAACCCGTGCATCAAATCAATCAAGTTTTCTGTTGAGAAAATAAAACTCCCCTCCACAGTCACAGATTTCTATAAAATTCAAGCCTTTATTAGAAGGTATGAAGGTACTTGATTTACCAGTGCAAAAACTTGAAAAAGTTTTTCTTCAGTACAAGAAAAATTAAGATTTCCCCAGGAATGAGTGGAACACTGCCACTGAAATTTCCTGAATCAAGGTTTTCCTGAAGGACACCTGAGGAGGTTCCTTAGAGAATAACATTGGGTAGATAGCCAAGCCAAATAGTTAAAAGTTTCTCAAACTAATATTTAAATGGAAGATGAAGGAGGATCTTGCCATAGAAAACATCAAGTAGTATTGAGTTCACATGGCTATCTCTAGGATAACAACGGAAATGCTTTTTAATATGGAATTGCAATTTAATGTAAGTATTAGCTTACCTGACAAGAAAGCGATGTAGCCCAACATCAAAACTTCTGTAAGAAAAAAGATTCACCATATTTTAATTATTAAAAAATACTACTCTGTTGGGTATTGTATGAACACTGTATTTCAAAACAGCCAATAATACCAAAGATAAATATAAAACTACTGGAATTGATAAAACTGAAGCAAAAGTGTAATACACAACTTCCTTTCTGTAATGACGTGAAATTTAAGATCATCATCATATAGAAAGATTTAGATGCATGTTAAAAAGATCACAAATTCCTTGTTTGAGTATTTCTTCAATAAAGCAGTAACATTCAGAGTAGTATAACGCACATAAAGCATAAATTGTGTGTATTCTGTTACTGGAAATAATTTTTTAAGCATCTTGATGACCAGTGAGTTTGCATGTTTCCTGTCATATGCAGGGAGGTCCTCTAAGCAAAACTACTGTGAAATCCTTTCTTTCTCCTTTTCTGCTCTGTACCGCATTAAAATGCAAGTGATTGCTGTGAATTGTCTCCATGATACAGAATAATCAAAGAACCCCCTTATGTCTCCTTCGGATAGACAAAATACACCAAAAAGTGGGCTTTGCAAATGTGTTCCACTCAGATCTGGTGAGGAAAAGAACTTTGAGGACTTCTGACAGCAAGTACAAGTTAGATCACACTAAATTACAAGAACCATGCCCCAAAACTTCAGCGTTAACAACATACATTGACAGTGCCAGTGTTTTCCTTTTCTGTTTCCTCCATCCCTCAGCCAGCTCAGGAGAATCAAGCTCATGAACAATGTACTAGCAAATCCTTGACACTACAGGAAGGTATCTGCTGATTTGAGACATCTACCTAATACCTGAACTATATGCCAGTTTTACAGGACTATCAATATTATCCCAGATTAACTGTGTACATAACAGCACAATTAGAAAATGCAAGTGTCTTATTTCCAGCGCTAGGCTTGCTCTGAAATGGGCTTACATTATGTACATGGAATACAGTTTGGTATATACTAAGCTCTTGAGCATCCTGTTCCAAAAAAACCTAATTGATCATTTGAGTACAACATGATTTTAACAGTATTGCTCGCAGCATGCTGCCTTCTACCTGAAACAGCAAGAGAAGTCATCAGATAGTTAACACCATCCTGATAACAGCAGCTAGATAAGAAGCTGTAGAAATTCTAGGAGTTAACAGGGAAGTAAAGTCCACTGGTTCAGCAGGGTGGAGAGGAGGGGCGTGAATTTCTCACTCAAAAGACGCCTTACAACAGAAAAAATATTCTGCCAGGAACATGCACGTGGTCATCATTAAACCTATATTTTTACATTCCTTTCCTAAAATCATTCCCCATTTTACATTATTGTTATGTTACTGTGTAATTATACTGCATGAAGTGTATGCAGTTATCTTTCTGCATTCCTCCTGCCTAGACACATACTGTAATTTGGCTCCCTTCTCACTAAAATATTAATATCTGTGTTGTACAGACAGTCCTTTGTATCAGAGCTGCCCACAGTCTGTATTTATAGCTCTGAAACCCTTTTATTCCTACAACCAAGCACTTCAGTATGTTTGTGCTGGGATGGGGAGAAGAAATTTGTACAGTTCCAGGGAACAGCTGTATGCTAAACAACCATCTTGCACATCTTCAGCCAAGCTCATCTTTTCAAGTTCTCCTAGCTACTCTCTGATGGCAATGACTGAATCTGCTATCATCTCTGAAGAGACGCAACAACAGAGCTTCTCGTGGACAGGGACGTGGACCATAAAAGTATCACCACTTTTGACAGAGAACCAAAAGCCAAAGGACTTGGGTCTACAATGAACATGGAAACTGAATGGTTCTGCTAACTTCAGATGATCAGAGCTGAAGGAGGCTGAGTTGGACAAAGATAAGGCAGAGTAGATTCAGACAGGGAGGGAAAGTGAGACAGTTTGCTGTGGACTTACATGCCATCTTTTCTCTCATTTTTCACTCTTTCCAAAACATAATGCACTTGCTATTAAAAAAAATATTTATAACTATTTCATATCGGCTTTAGCTATTAAAATATTTCCACAAAATATTCAATAAATATTGAAAATGAACATGCATTGAACCAATTTATTAGAATAAATAAAAGGAGGAAAAAAGATCAGAGCCACACTAGGTATATCTCCGCATAGATAAACAGGCCCCATTATTCCTCAGTTTGATGCTATACTGATACATTGCAACTCACTACTTAAGATCCTGAATTCTCAACAGTGTAAGCAGTCATTTAAAGATGTAACTACACTATGACAAGCAGAATTACAAGAATATGCAGTAGCATCAGAGTGTGCACCTAGATCTTAAAGACACCTCAGGACAGCACCACTGAATATTTCTAAAAGCAAGAACAACAAGGCCGAACAATTTCAAACTGTAAATGGGAGAAATAGTTGCGTTACTTAAGGCTATGGATATTGAGTACATACACTTCTAAGCACCTAGGATAACGAATAGAGACATTATGCAAGGCAAAAATACTGAAAAGCTAGGATAACGAGAGGCTGGTTTTGACAAAACACTACCACAGACACTTTCAGCCATTCTGCTTGTTCATATTTAAATACATACTGCATTGCAGTCTACAAGTGAAATGAAAATACAGTAAAGTAGCAATGCAAACAGATCTGGTAGATGTAATTAATCCCTCCATTCTCAGATGGAAAAGTTAACAAGGGGTAAAGAGGGTTTACATAGCCGTGTTCAGACTGCAACTTGGGGGTAGAATAAGCAACTTCATTAAATGAAAAAAGAGAACAAGTAATCGCACTGCATTTGTATTAAAAATTTCATAGTGATCCCTTCAATGTCACAGGAATCTACCCATCAGGCATGACAGGGTGCCCCCCCAATTAACTCAGATTTACAGCTGCCATATGCACATGGACATGATTATCTACTGCTTATAAAGTACACCCATATTTACTTGATATTGCAATATAATTTATAATCAACTTCATTCAGCTTGTTCAATCCTGAGCTTCTCTGCAAAATACAGGTTTTATGTGGTAGCCCTTGCCATTTAGGGCGTCTCAGTTACATAAAAGTTTCACAAACACTTTTTGAAATCCTGTAACAAGTACAATTTTTTGAAATGAAGGTTTTAATTAACATCTAAAACAACAAGGGAAAAGATATCCGTAGCAATACGAGTAAAAAACTATTTGCCAGTTAAGTTCTCTGTACTGCTCAAATGTCAGAAGCAATATAATGCTGCGGTTTTGTTTTCTTTTTTTGAGAAACAATGGGTAAAATCTAGTTTATCAGATAATAATAGTAGTCTTTGAAGAAGGCAAAATCTTGACTAGTGAGTGGAACAATAAAGGTGAGATATATTTAACCTCCATTTTGTAATCATGTTACTGCAGACAATTTGATAACTTTTCTTTATAAAAAGTCTCAATTCTGTTCCTCTGAACAGCGGTTTTGAATCACGGTTCTGTATGCAACTTCAATGCTTTTGTTAAGCATAGAAGTTCTAGTTTCTGATACATTTCAACAAAAGATTATACATATAATTCTTCCTAACCAAATTCATCTTTTCCTAGTATATCAACTAGAAAGATGACCAACAATATACATATACTAAACGAACAAGGACCTTTTCCAAAATATAATCTTTAAAATCTCTGCCTGAAAGCACAAATCTCTCTCCTCAAGGTGCATTTTCAAAATTATTTCAGACATGCAGTTTCTGCTTTGAAAGCTAACTGCATAATGCAACAATCTGCCTCCAATTTTACATTCAGCACAAAGCTGATGGGGGGGGTGGGGAGAGGAGAAAGAGTCCTCTTGTATAGAAAAGATATGAGAAGGCAGAAACATGCTGGTATGAACCACAGTCAGTACCAACAGCACATGCAGTGAAATTTTAATCCTGATGATTCCCAGAAAAAAATTACAAACCCCCTCTTTTTGTCCTCAGGATGCAAAAAGGCATATATACATATCTGAAAGCCAAATGAGCAAAACTGTGACAAGTTTCTATTCACGCTGCAATTAGGGTATCAGAGAAGCCAGTCATCTGTTTCTCCCCTGTCATGGGTACTTTGGACTCCCTCTGAGATTCCCATCTGTCCAATTTCCTTATAGTTGGGCCTTATTTTGAAATCCTGTGCCTACCACTTGCCACTTAAGAGTGCTGTAGTGCATCGTTCTTGAATTGTATCTTCCTATTGCAGGCTGACGCATACCAACATAAATCAGGATCAAAAACTGCTCGACATTCTCCTAGGAGCTGGTTTGCGCTTTCCTGGCCACATGCCCCGAGCTCAGCACAGGTCAGCAGATAGAGTGGGTCCCAAGTGGAGCTACAGATTGACATACAGCGACAGACTCTTGTTTCCCGAGCATCACTACCCAATGCCCACCCTGGTCAGCACTCTTTATAAGCACATGTTATCCAATGGATTGTTTATGCTCCCGCTTTCCAAAAAGCTGTGCCTTCCTTTAACTGAGGTCTAAACTCTGGCTCTTCAACAGAGGAGTTGTGTGAGCCTTTAGTATGCAACTTTTAAATTCAGTGAAGTTATGCCAGCCTATGTTACTGAAGTACCCGACCCAAACCTACCTAGATGAAAACTGCCACACTCATGAGCTGTTAGGGACTACAATTCATGATTCCCACATCATAGCTAAAGGACCACGATCTCACAACAAGGTTTGATTGTGAGACCTCATTCCCAATGACTTACAACATAAAAAAACCCAAAACTGCTGAGCACATGTCAGGATCATGTGAATCAATTTAAAGTTAAGCTCATTACCAGAACTATTTTTTATGAAACTAATTGCAGTAATTTGCGTTGCCAAGCCCTGATTTTGTATATCCATATTTTTAAACCATGTGCTGAAGAGAAACCAGCACAGCTTTGTTTTCTGTTAGTTCCTCCCCAGGACTGCTGGGCTGCATGCTATTCCTGGAAACGAAGTACAACAAATCATGCAACGCGTGGCATAATCTGGGAAACATTTGACTAACCATGGACTTCAGCAAAGATGCCCACTGCAAGCAGACGGTACATTACCACTCTGAAAAGCAGATAGTGGCACGATTCTAACTTTGGGCCCTACTTTCAGGGGAGTAGATCTAGGTAGATAGTTTTCCATTTGTAAAGAGTTCAAAATCAGTAACATAGATGGAGACAGGTAAATGTGATGCTATGTGCACAGAGACTGTATTGCATTGTAGACAAATATCCCAGGCACCTTAAAAACAGTCACGCTGCCACTGGTACGTGAACATTTTTGAACACTGAAGGGAATAGTGTAATTTCTATATGCAGGAAAGGAGTTAGAGCAGCAACAATACCCCACATTTTGCTGGAGCAAACAATATAATAATTGCACTTAGCTCTTTTCAAATCAGTTAGTCTAGTTGCCATTTATGGTGGTGATGAAATCCAACAAGTGGGTTATTATAGCTTCAGTACTCTCTACCCTGTGGGTATTCACCATCTCTTACAAGAAACATTGTAGTTGCTGCAATGTTTCAACACCAGTTCTCGGCCCTTCCTTTTACAAATGTGGCTAAACTTGACATTAGAAAGTCTAACTCATTCACATATCCTCAGAGTAGCCCATCCTATTTAACTGTAGAACAGTGTTTGCAAGACCAAAACTTCCATTAGCAGTCTTCGCAAATAAATCTAGCATTTTGCCAGTGAGCTGCTGGCTAAGAATCTCTCCCACATCAGAACATTTTGCACTGGAGACTGAGAGGTCACTGAATGACAGCTGCTTTCACTGACACAATGCTCTCAAGCTGCTTCATTGTCCCTCTTCTTCAAGCAATGTCTTACAACAGGGATGCCCAAAAGACTGTGTGAATCAGAATTCCCCTGACAGATGCCCCACCATTTAGCAGTTCTATACTACTTTTCTGGATCCTCCTGCTCATCTTTCTTCCAACACTGCCTGTGGTAACTTCCCCAGCTGGCAATCCCTCAAAGATGAAAGCTTCCAAATCACAAATAATTACAAGTGTGCAATGTAAGTCTGAAACATGTTTTAGAGTTTTGTCTGAAGAATAAGATTACTACAGGGAAAAAAGATATCAAAGTCTATATGCAGGTTTTGTAAGTGCTATTATTTAATGTCTTGGTGAACTATAAAACTTTGCTAAAGCAAATCCCCTAGAGGGGGTATGCCTACCAAGTAGAATAAGTATTTTTCAGATAGTGACTGCTACCAATTGATTCATCATCATCCTCATTATTAAAGATCTGGGAAAGCCATCCATATTTTTAAACGACACTTTTGCCTGTCTATAGCTTGCATGGATTCATACATCCTGTTTTCTGCAAGTTTACTTGAAACATACACCTTCATAGCACAGCTTGTCTCTTCAGTGACAATCAGCACACTTCTTCCTAAATAATATAACTGCCATCATGCTCAGATACACTATTTAGAAAGCAGATGCACAACTTAAACTCAACAAACAACAATTAAATTGTCACAGAAGATATTTTACAGCAGAAACAAATATAGCAAGCAAACTGAAAACATTAATCTAAAAAGCCCAGACTCTTTAGTGTTGTTAGTTTTTTAAAATGAAGATGGGAAGATGCATGATAAAAAATGAGATCCAATCCAATACAACCACCCATTTGGACTTATTTATTACCCAAACTATGGAATATAGTTTTGGACACCGAGCCTTGAAAGTCACTGTCCTGATTTCAGCTAGGATAGAGTTAATTTTCTTTCTATTAGCTGGTATTGTGTTATGGTTTGGATTTAGTATGAGAAGAATGTTCATAACACACTGATGTTTTCAGTTGTTGCTAAGTAGTGTTTAGACCAAGTCAAGGATTTTTCAGCTTCTCCTGCCCAGCCAGCGAGAAGGCTGGAGGGGCACAAGAACTTGGGAGGGGACCCAGCCAAGACAGCTGACCCAAACTGGCCAAAGGGGTATTCTGTACCATGTGACATCATGCCCAGTATATAAACTGGGGGCAGTTGGCCCGGGGAGGGGATCGCTGCTCAGGAACTAACTGGCCATCAGTTAGCAAGTGGCAAGCAACTGCATTGTGCATGACTTAGTTTTTACATTCCAATTCTTTTATTATTATTGTCTTTTTCTTATTGTTATTACTATCATTATTATTATCTTAGTTTCCATTCTATTAAACTGTTCTTATCTCAACCCACAAGTTCTACCTTTTTTTTTTTTTTTCTCCAGTTCTCTCCCCCATCCCACTGGGTGGGGGGGAAGCGAGCGAGCAGCTGCATGGTGCTTAGTTGCTGGCTGAGGTTAAACCACGACAGTCACTTTGCAATGTTTTCTGGGACTCTTTTGCCACACACAACCATGTTCTTGGAGGTCTCATTTTTCACTTCAGCCTTTCAATTAGTGCAAGACACTTGGTAAATTCCACCCACATACAGATTTTACAGTCTGCCCACTGATACAGTATTGAAATCAGGAACAAATACATATATGGAGCTCTTTTGGCATTCCTTCAAGATAAACAGTAACAAATTCTATCATTTCCTATGCAAAAATAAAACAGCTCCATTCTTACCATGCAACATACAATGAAGCAAACCCTGGCTCAACCCAATGAGAAAATTCCTGTTTAAGTGAATTCAGTGATCTTTTAAACATCAAGATCTTAAGAACCTGCTTAAGCCTAGATCTCATGCTTCAATTGACTGTCTTTTTTTTTGCAAGCTTTGATTTTAAGTTTTAACCATCTGCAATGCAGCTAACCAGTAGTAGCAGCTTTCTTTCATCTCAATGTAAAAATGTAGCTAAGAGTAAAAAAGGAAAGTCTATGTTATTTGAAAGAAAAAAATATGAAGACTGTCAAATGCTTTCATATCATGTCTTTGACAAGCAATTTCTTGTTACAGTAATAATAAGCTGGGCTTATATATACATGAAGATATCTTTATCATATTCTCTTGACATTTGCTTAAGGACATACTGGAATTTTAACACTTCATGTTTAGATAAAACACTTTGAATTTCTGTTCTGTTTCTTCCTGGAATGATTCAGCAGTACCAAGGATAGGATAACCAAAGCCGGCACTGCATTCAGCCTGTGCCGGATGCCTTCATCCAGAGTTCCTGCTCGGTGCTGTAGAGCTCTTCAGCACCTATACAACCCATGCATAAACATTCACCTTACTTTACAAAAAGAGGACTTTGTAAATATGTGATTACTTTAAGGTTGAACAGAGCAAACCCTAAACATTTTACTTGCAACATATTTCCTGCATAGCATCAGAGAAGCTAGGGCTTCCCATACTTATGAGAATGGTAGAAACCCACAATGAAATCCTGACCCAGTCAAAATCAGCAGCAAAACCCTCACTGATTTCAACAGAAGCAGAAATACCTGGACTGAGTCTGGACAACCTGTATAATGCAAGATACAGTCCAACTTCGGTATACATTTTGTTAGACACACCTTAACCTCCAGGTAAAAAATATCAATAAGTCCCAAAGCTTCATCTGTGGAGTTTCAGTTATTAGCTGGGAGCTCAGGCTGGAGACCTGCATAGCAAAAATAATCTACAATAAGATAGCCGTAAGGAGAGAGTTCTTCTGTGAACCACATAAAAAGACTTCACAAACTGCTAGTGGCCTCCAGCCTACAAATTGGATCCGTGATCTAGTGTGTTTTGTTGTTTCATTTCAATTTAAACACACAACTTGTATTATATCAGATAGCCTGAGGAAAGTTTTAATGATTCTAGGCAGTGACTTCCCCCCATCCCCACAATCTCCTGGCCAGAGAGACAAGCAGAACTTTAAGCAGGCATCAGTCATTGCCAGTGTTAATATAAGATCACACACAGGTCTGCCTATTTAGGAGGCTTTAAGACAAGAAATTAGTTCTGCTTCTTACATATCAGTCACATTGGATCTTGGTGATACAGTCAGCAGACACTTTCTTAAAAAGAGCAAATCTCATTTGTATTCTGTTAATCTTTCCTAGAACCCTTCAGAAGAAATATTACTTTAATTTTATACCTTCCCTGATACTTTAAAAGCCTGTGGTAGCTCATGGTGAGTGGATGAAACCTAATGCCCATTAGTGGCAAAGTCCCATAGGGTAAGTTCTCCTTGAGTCTTCCTCAAGTAAAACTCTTGCAATGCAGTGTGATTGTCCAATTACTATAAGAACCCTATCCTTACTGCAAGCAGAACAATGAAGTTTATTAAAAGCCATTACTCATTTTCTACACTGGTTGTGAGCAGGCAGAGTGCTGTTTGCCACATGTGAGCAGCAATAATAGTTTGTATCTATGCAGAGCTCAGGTCAAATACTGTGAAGAATGGGCTTCACAGGTGATCTGCAGTAGGTGGGCTTAGCTTGCAATTTCAAATTACAGTAACAAAGCAGTCACTACACAAATAAATTTCCAATAATTATGCAGTTTAGACCCAAGAAGGACTAGGGTGCTTCATTATTGCCTCTTTTTACACTCCAAAGAGACAAATAATAGATCTTTTTTTCTCTACTGAAGAGATTTAAGGAACCTTTTAAAGCTTCAATATAACCAGCAAATTGAGCTGTACAGTAGATAAGAACTATAGCATGCACTAATTTGGCTGATGTTAAAAGCAATTAAATATTTTCTCTCTGTCAGTGAGAGAACGACTACCCAGTCCAGAACTAAAGCATCTTTCATATATTCAGGTGACGTTAGCTAAAAATAACTTGTCACAGATCAATGCTCAGATTTAACCATTGCAACAGTTAACAAAAAATACAAGTAAGTAAATCAGGAAAAATGTTATTTTTCAACTTAGAAACAAGTTATTCCAGTACTAAAAAATGTGCACTAATTGTGCAATTAAATGCCCAACTTTGGGGCAAGAAGCTTAAGTATTCTGATACTGGCAAGCAGGTGTAACACATAAAGGTTACATACAACTCATAGTCTAAGGAGGGCTCACCTCTTCGAGGCCACCCTGACTCCAGCTGTTACTCCGCACAGTAGCTGTGTGTTTCACACAGGAGCATACTGCTTAGAAGTACCACAGGGGTTGTAGGTGGCAAGGACATACAGCGAGACCTGCCTTACGTTCAACCCTCGTCCTTAGTGTGGCAGTGTGCTCTGCCCCCCCACCCCAGCCTGACCTTTATTCAAGTGGTAACCACCAGTGGCAGTCACGATGGATGCATCTGGTCATGACAGCTACATCCAGCTCAAAGTGGGTTTGGGGGAGACATTACAACACAACAGCCAAGGGCTAATTTGAACAACACACCCACCTAACCACGGTGCTGGTCAATGTCTGACTCAAGCCAAGTTTGGAAGAAGCCAACATCTGTAGTCAGTATGCAAATAGGACTATGAGTAAATTGTCTTACTCCATAAATAGTGGACAGCCCAGGGCCCGATGAGCTCTCCTGCACAGCAGCAGGCTGCACACCAGGATCTCCCCTTGAGTAGGGATGCCTTTCAAGGTTACTCCTGGAGGCTGAGAGATTCCTTGCAACAACAGATTCTTTGTGATTAATAACATGCTAAACTTTGAAATCTTAGCTAAGTGACATGAAGGATCGATTGTGCATATATAATCCTTTAGACATAAACTGTTAACCAAGTCTGGGACTAGGAGTGGATCCAGCCACACCTAGACTCCTCTCTGAGGAGTTTAGAAAGCAAGCGGGTCCATTCTGAACCTTGTGATTCAACGGGAGGGTCTCCCTGAGAGTTTTGTCTGATCCTGTCCTCTATGCAGCAAATATCAAGTGAACCTTGCCATCAAATAAATCTTGTTAAACCACTGTCACATTTACTATCAAACTTTGTTAAATCACTGTTTTATATCAATAAACATATCGCTACTTCTCTCTGAGTGAAGTGCACCACTCCATCTGCAACACCAACAGAAGGAAAAAGAGCCCTTTCCTTTCTGACACTCTCACCCAGCACCCTCAAAGACACATAAAAAGCTTCTCAAGAATGAAAACTAAAATTCTTTAAGCTTTTTAAAGTACATGATCCAAAGCAAACAGAAGCTTTCCATGACAAAACTGTTCTTTTGCATGTTATTTTTACTACTGATTTGGGATCCAATTCAATGTAGTTGTCCAGACAGGACACACAAACCAGATCTTATGACTTCAGGGTGTTGAAGTTTGCAAAAGGCAGCTTAATGTGGCCCATGGGCATTGATGTATTTGGACTTCTGCACACTTTGGCAATCTTGATTTCTTTATTCTTAAGATTTCAATACAATTTCCCCTTACTCATGAGCACTAGGCCATTTCAACACTGTGGGTGTAATTCAATTTAATCCAACTATACTTTTAAATAATCTTTTTTACATATTTAAGAGATCATCTCTAGAAATACAGGGTGGGGAAAAGATGCTTTTTTATTTTTTAAATAGAAATGCTGCAGCATTTACATTTTTTAAGATTAAAACCAGTGAGAAGCTAGATCATTAAAAGACATTTTTGTTTTACCCGATACACCGTCTAAAACACACTAGACAACTTTTTCTTTTAAAATATCAAAGGCTGGAAATATATCAGAAGTGACACTCCTTATCTCCAGAGGAAAGGGAAACATGCACAAGCCTGTCTTTCCTTTCCTAGTCAGTTCCAGCTGCTGGGTAAGTCCCATCAGGGGCATGGAGTAGAGAGCTTTTGAAAACATCGCTATCTAAAACTATAGGATAGAGACAAAACAAATCACCTCAAAATCCCTGATCCTCTTGAAGCTGACTGCTAGGCCATTTATAGCACTTAAAATAAGATTCTCTGTTCATAGCCCAAGTAGGCTTGGCCTAGCATCCCTGCTCTGATCTCCAGAAAGCATTCTCTCCCCAGGCACCGAATCGCATTGAAGGTCCTCCTGCAGCTTTGGGAAGCAGCTGCTGCCGCCACTGCAACCTCTTCCGCAGCAAGGTGGGCAGCAGGTCTGAGCCACAGACCTGGATGTGCCACTCAGATTTCTACCAGGCTCTGGGTGATTCACACTGAATCCCTTCTTCACACTGCCACAGAGATGTGGAGTTCCTTTTCACTGCCTTCCTCTCCTTCCCTCATGCAAATTTTTCAAGGATTTGTAACTTAACTGACTCCTGATGATACCTGCCATGGGAAGGAGTATACAACCCATCATTTAGCATCCTTCCCCCCCCCCCCCCCCCCCCGTAATTACCTCCAAATGACAGGCTGCACGACAGCAATTTGCTGTTATTACTAGCATATAATCAGAGAACCAAACTTGTAGGAAGGAGAAATTTAGGGAGTAAATCTGCTATCTCAAACTTCAGACCATCCACCAACTTATCTAGAAACACCACAACAAAAGAGCACTACAATACTCAAACAGAAAGCAAGAGCCTTCCACAGGAGTTTAAGAGTACAAGCCCCTAAACTTGTAAAGACACCTTTTTCTGAGCCCAGAGGCAGGGAGGTGATCCTGACTACACATGGCTGTAGCACAGTTACAGTCGGATAATTATGTTTTTGTTAACTTGTGCCAGACATTGGGAATGTCAGGAGGCAAGCTTCCCAAATCAAGCATTGACAGAAACACCATTTCTGATCTTATTTAAATTTCCTTAATGGTATCTTATAACATAAAGCCTTTCAGCAGCTTAATCAACTTGATATATTTAATAAGTTAACACCCAAAATGATTTATTCCAATAAAAAAATCAGAAGCCCGGAGAAGGGAAGTACATGATAAACTGAGCTGAGACCATGAGAAGTGCAGGAGAAAATGGACTTTAATTACTTTTTTCCCCCTACAGGTCAGAAAATCCATCTTCCTTCTTTAAAAATCTATTCCAGTCCTCACCACAAACTAAGAATAGGCAATTAGATGTAAATACTATCAAGTGTTTAAGCCAGAAATAAGACACGGTAAGTTTTTCCTTGCTATTCATCATTCCGAAATGACTGCATGTGGTCACAGTGATCTCTTGTGCTCACACTCACACATAACATCAGCATCAGACTTGTCTTTTCCCAGAAAGGAAAGGAAGGGAAAATACCCTGTACAGTCCTTTCTGATAGACATACACAAGGAATTGTTTCCAGAGGGGGGAAGGTTTCACGAACAACAGTGAAGGTAGACAAAAAGTATCAGGATGAAGAAGCAGCAGACGCAGAAGAGATTACGTTTTCATTTATAGATTCATTTTCTATGGCATTGTTAGAGCTGAGAATGTTATTAGCCTACAGCAAAATTCTAGTCCATGACTTGGAGCAATTTCACTGAGACCTTGCATATAGACCACTTCTCTCATATAAGGCAAGCAATGATTTTGCAATAATGTGGCAGGTAAACCAGACTGAATTGCAGACAACTTCTTTCAAATCATAACCCAGACATCACTTCTGGATGTCACCAAAACATTTGTGGGATAAACCCAATGTGTTCATACAAAAGCACAGATATGTGTCTGTACATGCAAAATATAGCCCTCCTTAGTCCACCCATAAGCACGCAAGAAAATGGGGCTTGACTTATGTCAGACTCCTGTCTGGTCAAGAATCAGGGTGTTAAATACAAGGTGCAATTTAGAACTTACAGCACAGTAGTTGAAAATGGCCAGATCTTTCTCCATCATTGCATTATTTTATTTTTATCTGGCAGCATTTCTTCAACTACTCCATTTTCTTTATTCTGGATGAAATTCTGTTTCCTGAGAAATCCACCTTTCAAATAGTACTTCTTACTGCCTTCCTGAAGAACCTCTATCCTTCCTGAGGCTAACCTATATTAAACATGCATAAAGTTTTAGAACAATATGTCTCCAACACATTTGTCTCCAAATTATTTTGGGGTAAGACACTTGGGAATGTGCAAATTTTAAGGTGGAAAGGCAGAGAAGAGGAGTTGTGCTTCTGTGCACTTCATACCAATCTATGACCAGAGATAACTGATTTCTTATGCCATGCTGTTCCCACAGCATGTCAAAACACATCTGATCAATGTGTCCAACACATTCATAGAAGAGCACTCACCACACTCAGTAACATAGTATGGAAACATAAAAATGGAAGCATGACTTTTTTTTCCCCCACGAACAGCATCTCTGCAAAGTGTTGTCCTAATTTACAAACTAACAAGTTTCTTTGTGGTATACATTGCCAAAGTCATTTACCAGTATGTCAAAATTGATATAGGATTTAGTTACCTGCTATCTGTTGTTTCTGTAGTTGCCACACACTTACTCTTCCACTAGAATATTTTTCCATATTGAACTAATTTGCAAGCTTCAGCAGTAGGACAAGTTTTTCCAGTTGCACTACACAATTTGCCCCCCCGCCTGAGAAGCTGTATGGCAGACATCATCAGCGTTGACCAATTCTTTAAAATCACTTACAAGTTTCCAACAACATTTGTTGCTCTCACACGATTCATTACCTTTCTTTTAACCTTGGTAACAAAACTCAAGTTATAATTCCTCATGACTTAAGAAGAAGCAGACATTAAAAACTCTAAGCTGGCGTGTTTGTGAACTGCTGCCCTATCTGGAAATCAGGAGCTCAGAAACTCCTTTTCACAGCTATAATCAAGCTTTTGAATAATAATAAATTTATCATGCATTTATTAGCTATGCAGCTGCATATTTAGCAAGGTAATATCCTGGTAGAAGGAAACCACAGTAACACATTCAACACCTGTATTTGTCTTGAGACAGTAAACAAGATTGCTAATTTTTGGACTCAAGAGATTGTCTTGATTAAATAAAATGCAAATTAGGGAGAATCTACTATAAAGTTGATAACTCCTTTTTAATTAAAGCCTTTTATTTTTAAGTTTGAATGGGCACAATTTGGTTTATTGTTTAGCACCATAAATAGGGAGGCAGAGTACCTGATTTGTTTTTCTAATACCTGTTTTGCTTTTCACCACTAGAGATTTTGGACACACTGTGGTATCTTTCTTACCTTTCTGATTGAAAGCTCTTCCACCTGTGTCATGGTTTAACCCCAGCCAGCAACTAAGCACCATGCAGCTGCTCACTCACTCCCTCCCACCCAGTGGGATGGGGGAGAAAATCGGGAAAAGAAGTAAAACTCGTGGGTTGAGATAAGAACAGTTTAATGGAACAGAAAAGAAGAAACTAATAATGATAATACTAATTAAATGACAACAGCAATAATAAAAGGATTGGAATGTACTAATGATGCACAGTGCAACTGCTCACCACCCACCGATCGACACCCAGTTAGTCCCTGAGTGGTGATTCCCTGCCCCCACTCCCCCCAGTTTCTATACTAGATGTGACGTCACACGGTATGGAATACCCCTTTGGCCACTTTGGGTCAGGTGCCCTGGCTGGGTCCTGTGCCAACTTCTGGTGCCCCTCCAGCTTTCTCGCTGGCTGGGCATGAGAAGCTGAAAAATCCTTGACTTATTATAAACACTACTGAGCAACAACTGAAAACATCAGTGTGTTGTCAACATTCTTCGCATACTGAACTCAAAACATAGCACTGTACCAGCTACTAGGAAGACAGTTAACTCTATCCCAGCTGAAACCAGGACAACCTGCTGTATCACATAGTGAATTATGTCAGCATGTACTGATTGTAAGTGACACTGCTCTGGATGTATCAGATCAAAAGCTTTGTTGTTATGCTCAAAGGACACCAGGGGGTGGTGGAAGACTCCTTAGTAGCATAGTTGTATTTCTTACATTGTGACAATCACGTTGTCTTTGTCTTCAGGCTACCTTCCCTCCTTCAAAATCTGCACTGCTAATAGCTTTGAGACAAAAATAGCAATACTGGGTCTTCTGAAAGCCTAGCTAGCATAATACCTTGTTTCTGAGAGTACACTAAAGCGGACACCAGCAAGAAGAGTAAGAGCAAGCCAAGCATACACGAGCACTTTTTTTCCAAGCAGCCTCCCCAGTGCTAGCCAGCAGGTAACAGGGGTGTACTCCATGTCATCCAGCTCATTCCACTCCACTCCATTTCCAAACCTGGCCTTAGGAGCCTTTAATAAGCTTTACCAGGCTACCATTTTATGAAAACAGTCCGATACAAATCTCCTCACTCTACCAGCTTAAAACTAGGTGCTGTTATTAACATTTAAATTTGACCCGCTCTGATAAAGTTGTTAGGAACATTCACTTAGAAGGCCATGTATTCACATACTACAAAAAAGTATTTAGCACTTTAAGGAAAAGCAGTGTTGCCATTCATTAGGCTTCACAATACAAGCAATTTCTTTTCACCATTTTTTGTTAGCTTTTATGTTAAACCCATCATTTCCACACTTCATCCTGTTCAGACAGTCATACAGTTTAGAAACAAAGGCTATTCCCACTTCTATCACTGACATTCCTATATAACATACCAAAACACATAAAAAGACTGCAAAGCCTCTGGGCAGTAGTGATTGATTGAAGAGTTTAAGTGTAAAAGGCATAAGGGCATCATAATTCATGGATTCAGAGGGCAAGCTACATGAGTTTTCTTAATTGAGAATGACTCATAATTCACTAGCAGCCATAGGAAATTCTACTATCCACACAGCTTTGAGAGCAAGAAATCAAGTCAGCTGTACATGAACTGATTTTTTCAGCCTTCAAAGCAAACAAACAAATTCCATCTATGAGATAATTTTATTATTTCTGGCAGTGAATGTTTGATACATATATGAATGAAATACTTGGGCAAATGGTAAATATCAGCAGTTGACATTTTTTCCTTCTGTAAAAAAAATAATTAAACTTTCTGCTTAGATACTAGTTTCAATTTTGTTCTGAGAGAAGCATTATGAACATTTTTTTTAATGAATACCCAATGTTTTTACTGTGATACACCACACATCTTTGCAGGTGCAGAGTACCTTTTCATGGTCCATTACAACCACCTGACACAGCAGTGTCATTAGTATTTGTGCTGAAGTTCAGTTTCATTTGGCACCTTCAGAACAATACACAGATTCCCTGGAATAGTAACTGGGAGAGGAGGCAAAAAACCACTGCTGCTTGCAACTCTCTTTGCAAGGGCTAGCAGGCCAAGAGATGCTTCTCTCAGGAGAGTGCCTGGTAAAAACCACAGATTTCTATATTAACTCTGTAGGTTGTAAGTTCAGTTTAAACTCTGAAAGAGAATTTAAACCAAGGCATTTGCTAGTAGCTCAATTTTTAACAGTTCATCTGTTTTGTGCACTCTATTTCTGCTGCATTTCTTTGAATACTATATAGCTACAGTTGCCAACTATTATAAACTATAAAGCCTTGTTACAACTAGCTTCAAGCCAAAAACAAAATTAAAATTTCATCCAATAAAGCTCTGATAAGACCAGGCCTGCTGTTTTTATGCCTAAAACAAAAAAGCTTTATTCATATTACAAAGCAGTGAGAGACCAAACAGGGTAAGGACCATTGTGCCAGGCTCTGCACTAAAAAGCAGAGAAGTCTAAATAATTTTAAGTAATGTTTCTAGAAGTCTGGGGCACAGCGTTCCACAGACTGAAGGAACTAAAGAGAGTGCAGAGGAAAACAAGGGAAGGGAGAAGTCAAGTGGATCCACTGTTACACACAGGCTAAACAGCAAGCAGAATCCACCTGGGAGAGTTTTTAGGGAAAATACTTCAGTGAACACTGATTTAAAGCAACCATAAGATTCAAAATTGATACTTTTTTTGTGAAATACTGTGCTGAAACTCTTTAAAAGCAAAGGGGATCCAAAAATTCAAGCTACATTATAAACAATTACCATTTTTCACAGTATTTTCAATGTGTTGAAGACTTTCTCTACTGCATGACTCTACATATTAAAGTGTTACAGCTACAGCTTTCCTCATAGGGTGATTAATCAAGCATTTCTTTTCCTTCACTAGAAGAATACCTAGCTGAAATGTGGGTTTTAGACCACGACTGAAAAATGAACCATTTAATAGATATCTGGAAAAAATAATTGCTAAGTTAGTGAAGCTAAGTAGGTAGAGTCTAATTCTAATAATTAAGAGGATGAAAATGCTGAAAGGGATGCTTGCCCCTACCCTCTGCAGTGTGAAAAAAGTAACCATCAAATTGAAGTTTGTTTAGAAAGTGCTGAAGATGAATCATGGGGGTGAGAGAAAAAGACAAGGACATGAAAGCAAGAATGTATGTGACCATGAACACACACATGCATGTTCTTATACACAGACTGCCATATATCAGTAATAAACTGAAAAGTAATAATGACTAACCTCCACATTTTAGTGAAACTGTGCATCAGACTCACACAGCAAGGCAGAGCTGGAGGTTTGAGTCCATCCATTTGAAGGAGGAGAGCAGGAACACCATATAGAACCAGGTATTTTACATAAAAAAATAGTACTTGTGCTAAAGCCAGGCCACCTAGAAAAATAAAAAGAAAAAATCATACCTTAAACAAGTCCTGAAATACTTTTGAAACCTGTTAATACTGATTACTTCCAAACAGCCATTATTCAAAGAACTCAAGCAAGTACCATCAGTTGATGGGAAATACAATACCTACTTTTGTAACAGCTATAGGACACAAGCAATTATGACTTTAGGCACACACACAAAATAGTACCATCATTCCAATATGAAGGCATAAGTAAGCATCTGTAGTTCTGCTTTCAAAAATCTTTGGCCTGTGGGTATTGACTGCTATGAAAAACAAATACTGACTTTATTCATACTAATATTCTAATATTTTCTGCTGAACGAAATAGTATTTGACCAATAATCATAGGAAAAAGTTCGGTAAAAAGCAGAGGCTAACACCTATATAGAAACTGGTAAGAGTTCACTCCTAAAAGTTCCACTGACTTTGGTGAACTTTTCCATCTCACTGACAGTTGACGTAAGTAAAATCTAATCCCAAAGGAAGGAAAGTAAAGCTATTATAATTTAGAAGAGTAAAAAAATTATAAAATGCAATTGTTACATCTCCTTCCTTTCCTGTGTTTTGCTTTCCCTCACTGATATTAACTAACTTGTGATTTGAATGGAATACTTTAGATATTTAATATAATATCTATATTATAATAATAAGATAAAACCTTCCAGCAGACTTTCCTTGGAGACAAAGCAATCTGACTCCAGCAGTACAAGTTCATGAACATCTAAATAATCTGGCTTTTTTTTTTTTTGGCAAAACAACCCTTTTGCATTCTGCTGACTAACAAGTCTACTATGGATGACAACCAAAAGTTGAATATTAAAAATTCATCTCGTATGTAACAACCTAGGGTGAAATTCTGGCACTAATAGTGTAAATTGCAAAACTCCTGCTGGCCTACACATGGCCAGCCTTTTACTGCTACAATCCAACATTTTTAGTTTTAATATCATGATCCACATGCATGTTGTAAGAACCAGTTGTGTCATACAAGATAAAAATTTATGTTAGAACAAAATACCTAGAAATGAAGTTTACAGTATCTTCCTTCAGGGAAGCAGTCATCTAGTATTGAATAACATTCTTCCCCAGAGGAAAACAAACAATCAGAAGCACAATTTGGATACTAGCCAATTAGCTACACATTAGATTACTGCTAAATCATCTATACAGCCAACTTTCTTCTTTAATTCCCATCTCATTCAGTTTCTTATTTCTTTTCTGACAAATTTCATTGGAAGAGCTGAATGCTGACACCCACACAAACCGACTATGAAGATCACAGCTGTCTGTGCACTGGTAAAATCCAAAATCCTTTGGCTATGCATAATGGAAAGAGAGTTAGAGACACAGACTACCACTCTCCTGAGACCCTCAAAAATCAATACATTTGATTTTAAATACAACAATGAAAGATTCTGAGTTCTCAGAGTTATAATAAGTAAGTTTCAGAAAAAGCAAAAGCATTTTCACCATCTCTAATAACATACATCTAAGCTGTCATTACTGTTAACTACAAGACAGCTCAATAGCACTGGTATCTTAGATAAATGTAGACATCACATCACCAATCATTACCTAGCACACACTAACTACTCTGCATGGGAATTTCTAAGACTCACAATACGAGCAATATGAAGGTTCTCATTGGTCTTCAACTCATCCCAGCTGTGTGAGAGTTCTGGCCACACATGGAAAACTAAGGGCAAGACTCACAGCCACACAACAGCTGGGCTGTATTAGCAACAGGCACAGGCTTTAAACTTTCTTACATAGCTGAGACATTCCAGCTGCTTTGCATTTGCCCCATTGTAACACAAAGCAGCCAGAAGTACACTACTTCACCTGATTTAAAAACATGAAATTTAAAAAGAAATTTAAGACCAATGCTAAACTTCTCAAATTCATTAACAATATCACATAATTTGTTCTCTAGTGTTTGATTTAAAGCTTAAAAAGAACTTGCACACAAGCATTATCTTAAATTGGAAACAAGTTATATCAAGTGTGTATTTAAAAACACACCTAAGGGAAAAAGTATTGCAAAAATGCTATCTTTTCCCCAGAATAATTAATTCAAAGGATGCAGAGTCAAAGTTATTGTTTTCTAAAACTGAAGTATGTTAAGGGATAAGAAAAACATCAATTTAAAGTACCCATATAATCTTAAACCCATGTTCTTCAACAGTCAATCTGTTTGAAGTCCCAGATTAAATTAACTGACTTTTATAGAAATTGATATTTTCAATTTATCATCTTGCGATCCTTAAAACATTCTAACTTCTCCTATGCTTTAAAAATGCATTTATAGACCTTCAAATATTTACCTTCCTTAAATTTACTACAAAACCGCATTTTGTAAGTTTCATACCTTTGTTTCAAGAATAATTAGAACATTCACAGACTTTTTAATGGTTTTTTTTTAGTTTTCATATTTGCAAAACTACCTGATATTTTTTGACAAGTTAAACAGAACATTTTCATAAGTAAGCAACAAAAGATTTGGATCCAAGTATTAGAAACCATACTTGGCATTTTTCTGTCCATAAACCATCACCAAAACTCATGGTCAAGAATTATAACTTAGCAGGCAATTTTATCATGAGCACAACAGCACAAATTTAACCTTTTTGCAGCTACATTGACCCTATGGCATTAATAATCATAGATGCTTGTTTCTGTCAAGTACCAGGGCAGGTTCAACTAGAAAACACATAGCAGACATAAATATGCAGCCATATTTCAAAAGGGTTACTGACACATGGCACAAGTCTAATAGGAAACAGACATTTAAAACCACTCAAAATTTAGGGCCATATAATCTAGTTCAAAATATCAGGCTTTCGGGATTCATTTACCCTTTCTCTTATTTTTACATGCGTCCTCTCCTACAGGAAAAAAAAATTAAAAATCTCCGTGAAAGAACATGGGTCTGCACTGGAGCAGATAGGCTACAGATGTATCTTGGCAACAATGCCAACAACAGTAAGGTGCATCAGGAGTTTCCAGCTCCATTAATCAATCAACAAGAGCACGACTGCTGAGCTTTACACACTGGGCTACAGCATTTTCCTCACAGCAGGACACTCCTCCCTGACAAGAGCGCCAAGACTGGATCTACTATGACCTTCTTAGTTTGGTATTGACCCCAGCAGGAGGCTACACCTCATACTGGGGGAAGCTTTCATATGAACATATGACTACCACAGCACCAAGTCAACTCAGCACAAGCTGCCAGGTAAGCAGAGCTCTGGAGCCATTGCCAGCAATCCCACGTACATCACGCTGTGCTGCCCTGTCCCCCAGTCAGGGCTAACTGTCCACTCACACCTACTACACGAACGCAAAAGTGACAACTCAATTCTGTTATTGCTGTCTCTAGCCATTGAAAAAGAGCATCATGCAAGAAACATGAAGCACGCTCATTTCACGACTTGAACAGAAGACAATGCAATTAATAATTAGGCTTATATTGCTTAGCAGTGTTTTTCACTGCCGCTTGGCAGTGCTTTGAAAGAGGTGCTGGCTCACAAAATTAAAAGGAATTATGAAAGAAAAAAGTACTACAGGGACTCATGCAGCCTGGCTTCATATCCCAGCCATCCAGCAGCACACAAGCAGCAAGAAAAATCCTAAAACATATGGAGCAGTGGCAGAGAAGTACATAACACAGTGTTTGCCCTGGAGGCTAAGTGCTTCTTTTTAGACAAAGTTGAATGGACTTAAAAATCCCAAAGTGAACCTAAACAAGGCTAAACAGAGCTGCCGAGGGACTCTTGGTCAAGGCATAGACAGGTCCTTCCAGGTTAAAGAAAACCAGAAGTTTTCAAGGATACACATGCCTTAAAGCCACCTACGTTGAATATTCCTCAAACACCTACAGTAAGCATTATGTTCATTAGTAAACACTTGCAGGAAAGAACTCTCTAAATAAATCGACAGTTATGACATTGCACTGGTTTTGGCTGGGATAGAGTTAATTTTCTTCACAGCAGCTGGTATGGTGCTATGTTTTAGATTTGTGCTAAAACAGCATTGATAACAAAGGGATGTTTTCATTATTGCTGAGCATTGCTTACACAGAGTCAAGGCCTTTACTGCTTCTCATACCACCCCACCAGTGAGTAGGCTGGGGGTGCACAAAGAGTTGGGAGGGGACACAGCTGGGACAGCTGACCCCAACTGACCCAAGGGGTATCCCAGACCGTATGATGTCATGATCAGCATACAAAGCTGGGGGAAGAAGGAGGAAGGGGGTATGTTTGGAGTGATGGCGTTTGTCTTCCCAAGTCACCGTTACGTGTGATGGAGCCCCGTTTTCCTGGAGATGGCCGAACACCTGCCTGCCCATGGGAAGTAGTGAATGAATTTCTTATTTTGCTTTGCTTGCTTTTGCTTTACCTGTTAAATTGTCTTTATCTCAACCCACAAGTTTTCTCACTTTTACCCTCCTGATTCTCTCCCTGATCCCACTGGGGGAGTGAGTGAGCAGCTGTGTGGTGTTCAGTTGCCAGCTGGGGTTAAGCCACAACACACAAGTTAAAAAACAAGTAGTCATAAAAGTAGGTTAATTGCCAATGCTATCTGGAAGTTTAGCCTGCAGGAAAGCTTACAAAAAATTTACCTTCACACACACACACTTCTTTATAGAAAGCGGTGAACTACCCAATGTTTTAGAGACTAAAATCTTACTGAGTTTTCTGATTCATGTTTGTGTTTCCAGTGTTCAAAATGGACATCAAGATGCCAAATATTTTATCAGATTCTCCTTATCATTATCTTGTAGGATGGAAAAAAAAAAATCTCAGATTACTCTGTTAGTATTTCATTACCATTAAGACAGATGCACAGACACCATAATTTCAATAGCAAAACACTAAGTGTTTCTTAAAATTAACTCAGAAATCCATTTCCTATCTATGGGTTTATTAGAAAAAGAACTGCAACACATCAAAACCACCACCCTACATCCAACTTACATAGACTACTCTGTAGGTCTCACTTTCAAAGATTTTGGAGTACTAGAACCTAGTTAATTAAAACAATGATGCTAACACACACTAACATGTGCATGCTTCGCTAGAACAAACAAATGGCACATGGTTAAGACCAATACATTAAACCCACAGAACACTCAGGACATTGTATCATACATGCATACATCTCAGATGTACGTGTCTACATCAGAGGCATACCTCTGATAAAGCACATACATACAGATTCCTAGTCAAATATATTTTCACAATTACAATATCTGTTAGTATACTAGATTAACCCAGTGCAATAATTGTATTAGACAACACGCTTTTATTCTGGCTTTCATCATTCCCTATACCCTGTGAGACTGACATGAAGCTCTGTTCAGATGAGCAGAGATGGGTAAATGGTGCTGAATCCCCAGGCTAAATGTGAAGCCTCATAAGGAAAATATAGGCAGTGTTTTTTTTAACCTTTGTATTTTCAGAATCAGACTTAACACACAAATGAATTAGCAATACTCAACATTCATTCCAGTTTCTATATAACAGAATGTACCCCATCAGAGTGAATTTTACCATTGATATTCTATGTTGTCATAGTGAAGAAAAAAATAAATCACTTATTTCCATTTAAGATCTTTCAACTAGGGCTGTTGAGCTCCCTATTACTACGTAAGTCAGTGAATTTGTTATTCAGCTACAGAAGCCTGAAGAACGTATGTCAGAAAGGATCACGAATCTATATGCCCTTTTTTTTTTAATTTCTTTTCCCAGGATTCATTACATACCACATCCAAACATTACTCACCACAGCAGATGAACCTCTGATCTGGCCCAGTGTGGCTATTCTGGTACGCTGCAGTTCACCAGGATACTGGATTACTGGGATCCAGAGTGGCTTTTATCATCAGTGCCTGCAAATCTTCATTTTACAGTGTAAAATGTAAAGGCAGCAAATTAATCCCAATTAACTAAAAACTGAGAAGAATGAATTAGCAGGGTTTCCATTACCATGGAATACAGGTCTTCCTGCTGTGTCATTAATTCTGAAAGCACCCAATTCTTTCAATCTGACCGATGCTACCAGAATGAGATGGAGCACTGACAAAAACATGGAATTGCTCAGAGTTAAATAAGCACAAATGCCCTGATGCTGTTCAATATGCTAGTAGCTAGTTATTGATAGATACAACAAGTATTTGTGAATATAGACACAATGATTCATGAATTCTAGAAAATGCTTTCATTCTCCAAACAATGGCTTCCTGGGATCAATAAATAACAGCACTGTGCTGCCCAGCTGACATCTTTAAATTAATTCTGTGTTCAGACACTAACATCCCTCCCACAAACCAAAGGGCTGTACGTATACGGCAAACAGGTACACACAGTTAAAAAACCAAACACTATGGTTACATCATATTCTTCATTCTATTCCTGATGTGGGACCTAATATTTGGCCACTGGAAAACCATATTGCTTGCTGTCACCTGGCTTTTCATGTAATTCCTACCAGAGAAAATCAGCATTGCTGAGAAGGATTTGAAGCCAAGGTTTGCTGCAAGGACAGGGGTGTCAGGATAAGCAGTTCTGAGAAATGAGCCATTCAGAGGACAGCAGTGAAGCCCAGCCCATGAGCAACCCTTAATACTGTGCTGTCAGGTGCTCATCATGCCTGGTGGGTCTTTGAGAGCAGTAACATCTGCTGGGAGAGTGGAGTGCCACTGGAGCCCATCACATTATAGGAATACACAAGCCAGTACAAGAGTCACTGAAGAAACAACTGCAAGATTTCACATGGGTTTTGTGTTCTCCATCTCATACTGTCCAGTGAGTACAGCCAAATGCCTGCCTTCCCCAACATCCACAGGGAGCAAGATTCCCACTGCCCTATACAGAGAAGAATAAAGTCTCTGTGGGGGCTGGAGCTATGGGCGGTAAGGGGAAATCATTTATACCTAAAGTTACCCAAAAGAGTTAATACTTTGATATCTAAAAGCACCTCTGCCCAAAGCTAGCTCTCACTATCTGCTCTTTTTCCACACCAGAGACTGGTTTTTCCTCTTGTAGGTTATTCTTGCTACCAAACACAGGCCACTGACAAAACAATACGACTGTGCACTCAGCATGAAACTGCACTTTTTTCAAACCCATATTATGCAGCTTTTTGTTAATGCACAAGGCATTTGGTCTTCAGCACTACAGCCACAGCTTGCTGCGATATAAGCATGCAAGTTAAAGAAATATGTGCAGAATGCTAAAGGAAATAATTTCAATGTGAGGAGGAATATGTGGTAGAAGAAATTCTGACATCTACTTCGCACGTAGGGATTGTAGTATTGAGCAGGGGAGGGGATACAATAGAAAAATATTATGGATCTCTTTTCAGGGTATTTAGGCCATGGAAGATGTGGATGCAACCAGCTTTTTCTCATCTCAGGGACAGAAATCCAGCTAAAAGTCTTCAACATGGAAAAAAAGGAATTAAACAATAGATTTTGTACTGCCTAGCTGAAGAGCTTAAACAATCAATGTCCGTTTTCTCTTTTAGTAGAGAAGTTCTTCTAAATAATATGAAGAATAGTTTTAAGAAAGCTGCTGTTCTTCAGAGGACTGTCCAGCTAGGACTCCAACCATTTTTCATTTAACCCCCCCAAAATCCAGGTACCACAGTGCAACAAAACACTTACATTCCTACTCATTAAAGGATTGATGTCCAGAGGTTAGGGAGTATTTTGATTGTGCAGAGCTCCACGGTTGTGATAAGGTCGAGTGCTTATGGGTAAGGATGAGGGGGAAGGCCAACAAGGCAGATATTGTGCTGGGAGTCTGTTATAGACCACCCAACCAGGTTGAAGAGGCAGATGAAACATTCTACAAGCAGCTGGCAGTAGTCTCACAATCGTATACCCTTGTTCTCGTGGGGGACTTCAACTTTCTGGACTTCTGCTGGAAATACAACACAGCAGAGAGGAAACAGTCCAGGAGTTTCCTGGAGTGTGTGGAAGATAACTTCCTGACACAGCTGGTAGGTGAGTCTACCAGGGGAGGAGCCTTGCTAGATCTATTGTTTACAAACAGGGAAGGACTGGTGGGAGGTGTGGTGGTTGGAGGCTGTCATGGGCTTAGAGACCATTAAATGATTGAATTCTTGATTCTTGGTGATGTAAGGAAAGGGGTCAGCAAAACCACTATGGACTTCTGGAGGGCAAACTTTGGCCTGTTCAGGACACTGGTTGAGAGGGTCCCTTGGGAGACAGTCCTGAAGGGCAAAGGGGTCCAGGAACGCTGGACGTTCTTCAAGAAGGAAGTCTTAAAGGCTCAGGAGCAGGCTGTTCCCATACACCGCAAGACAAACCATCGGTGAAGACGATCGGCCTGGCTGAACAGGGAACTTTTGCTAGGACTCAGGAAAAAACAGGAGAGTTTACCATCTTTGGAAGAAAGGGCAGGCAACTCAGGAAGAGTACAGGGATCTTGCTAGGTCATGCAGAGAGAAAATTAGAAAGGCAGAAGCTCAGCTAGAACTCAATCTGGCCACTGTCATTAAGAGATAACTGTTTTTACAAATACGTTAACAACAAAAAGAGAGCCAAGGAGAATATCCATCCTTTATTGGATGCAGAGGGGAACATTGCCACCAAAGATGAGGAAAAGGCTGAGGTACTTAATGTCTTCTTTGCCCCAGTCTTTAATAGTGAAACCAGTTATCCTCAGGGTGCTCAGCCCCCTGAGCTGGAAGACAGGGACCGAGAGCAGAATATACCCCCCATAATCCAGGAGGAAGCAATTAATGATCTCCTACACCACCTGGACACTCACAAGTCTATGGGACTAGACAGGATCCATCAGAGAGTACCGAAGGAGCTGGCAGAGGTGCTTGCCAAGCCACTCTCCATCATTTATCAGCAGTTCTGGTCAACAGGGGAGGTCCCAGACGACTGGAGGCTTGACAATGTGATGCCTATTTACAAGAAGGGTTGGAGAGAGGATCTGGGGAACTACAGGCCTGTCAGGATTACCTCAGTACCAGGGAAGATTATGGAGAGGTTCATCTTGAGTGTAGTCACATAGCATGTGCAGGACAACCAGGGGATTGAGGTCAGCCAGCATGGGCTCATGAAAGGCAGGTCCTGTTTGACCAACCTGATCTCCTTCTATGACCAGGTGACCCGCCTAGTGGATGAGGGGGAGGCTGTGGATGTTGTCTGCCTTGACTTCAGCAAGGCCTTTGACACTGTCTCTCATGGCATACTCCTTGAGAAGCTAGTGGCCCATGGCTTAGACAAATGTACTCTTCACTGGGTAAAAAAACAGGCTGGATGGCCAAGACCAGAGAGTTGTGGTCAACAGAGTTAAATCCAGTTGGCAACCAGTCACAAGTGGTGTTCCCCCAGGCTCAGTTTTGGGGTCAGTTCTGTTTAACATCTTTATCAATGATCTGGACGAGGGGATCAAGAGCACCCTCAGTGAGTTTGCAGATGACACCAAGTTAGGAGGGAGTGTTGATCTGCTTGTGGGTAGGAAGGCTGTACGGAGGGATTTGGACAGGCTGGATCGATGGGCAGAGGGCAATTGTATGAGGTTCAACAAGGCCAAGTGCTGGGTCCTGCACTTCAGTCACAGCAACCCCATGCAGCGCTACAGGCTTGGGGAAGAGTGGCTGGAAAGCTGCCCAGCAGAGAAAGACCTGGGGGTGCTGGTTGACAGCCGGCTGAATATGAGCCAGCAGTGTGCCCAGGTGGCCAAGAAGGCCAACAGCATACTGGCCTGCATCAATAATAGTGGGACCAGGAGGAGCAGGGAAGCGAGTGTTCCACTGTACTCAGCACTGGTGAGGCCACACCTCGAGTACTGTGTTGGGTTTTCAGCCCCTCACTACAGGAAAGACATTGAGGTGCTGGAGCATGTCCAGAGAAGGGCAACCAAGTTGGTGAAGGGCCTGGAGCGCAATTCTTATGAGGAGCAGCTGAGGGAACTGGGGTTGTTTAGTCTGGAGAAAAGGAGGCTGAGGGGAGACCTTGTCACTCTCTACAACTACCTGAAAGGAGGTTGTAGTGAGGTGGGTACTGGCCTCTTCTATCAAGTAACTAGTGATAAGACAAGAGGAAATGGCCTCAAGTTGCACCAGGGGAGGTTTAGATTGGAGATTAGGAAAGATTTCTTTACTGAAGGGGTTGTCAGGCATCTGCACAGGCTGCCCAGGGAAGTGGTGGAATCACCATCCCTGGAGGTGTTCAGAAAGCATGTAGACATGACACTTCAGGACATAGTTTAGTGGACAGGGTAGTGTTGGGTTGATAGTTGAACTCAATGATCTTAAGGGTCTTTTCCAACCTAAACAATTCTATGATGCAACCTGCTCTCTCTCAGAGCAGGTTGCTGACTATGTACTTCCATAGCTCAGTGACCCACAGGGCAGGCACATAAGCTGCTTTTACTGGTGGCTGCCAGGCACAAGTTAGGAAACATAGGGAGAGGAGTGATCCAGGAAAACAGGGGTGACCAGGAAAGAAGTGAAGGTTCTACCTTTATGTGAACTACACATACACTGTTTTTAGCCCTCTGCTCACAATTCCCAACACTCTTATCACCCAGTTAATGACCCTGAAATTGCCAGTTACGAACATAACCTGCATCTAACAGCAATTAGAGATTACACAGATATTTCAATTACAGCAGTTCTTCCACCTATAGCACAACAACAATGCAGGAAAGCATGTGTCACATCATTGTTTATTCAAGAGACAGGCTTCATCTACACAGATTGCATTGCCAATAAAGAGACTGGAGGATATTCAACAAGCAAGGCTACAATGTTCTCTCAGCCTTTAAGACACCATGGTAACACATGTCACAAGAAACAGACAGCCAAGCTGGATTATCTAGGACAGAAGGTGGCTTCCTCTAGAAAGGGAGAAACTCTGTGCTGACATGCTTACATTCAGAAGAGTAGGAGAATATACAGAACTAGGCATTTGCAAGTGAATTGGAAGGAATGAGGTAACATAACCTGTAGGCAAGAGTGCTGCTACACTAATCCAGGTACTGGCTTGTAAGGGCATGGAGAAAAGAAGAATCTGAACATTTATTTGACTTAAGAGGATCATTGGTTTAGTGGCAAGAGGACACAAGTTTAAAAATTTTAAAAGTTTAAAAAACCATACAATTCAAAGTGTACTAACAGTAGCTAATGCACACAAACTTTAATATTGAAGGCAGCTTGCACCTGTTACAGTTAAATACACAGGCATCAAAAACATACATGCACCATTTTGTATATTGCTTCTTGTAGAAACTCATTTGCCTAATTCCTTCCACACAAGAGAAAATACTTCTCTTACTGCTGAGTAACACATCCTCCCAGGTACTATTTTTTTCTTAACTTTATACCTGCGTACACTCAGTAGTGTTACTTTAGGTAACTTTAGTATTGCTGCTTTACATGGCCATAAATGACAATGTTATACAGGGGCATATTTAAACAAGCACTGCAACTCATGCAGGGTTGGTTGGTTTTTTTTATTTCTTTGCTGTCTCACCTCACAGGAACACCACATGAAGTAATGCACAACACAGCGTAGCTTCACACTGAGTTGTAGACTGACCATCATCATTGCCTTTAAGATGCCAACAGCAAAATCTCATAGCACCGTTGTCTTTACCTGCACTGCTGGCATTTATTGCCCATCATTCAAAGATATCCCAGAAGAAAAATGGAGGAGCAGTTATTTCCTTAATTAGAGCTGACTGCAAAACAGCACCACAGCCTTTCCCCTAAGTTTACCAGGCTTCTGGGACAGCCAGGCATCACAATGTAAGTAGATGCTCCATGCTGCTTTGAAGCTGCTGTAGTTAAATAGGAAACACAAAATGAATAGAAAACCCAGCAGTGCAGAAAGGCTAATATACTATGTGGTTAATCCTCCTGAGTCAACAACAAGCTGCTTCCTCAGTCTCAAGACTCGGTTACCTGATGTAATTAGTTTTAATAACACAGAACGCTGAATAACAGAGGGGATTGTTTGGCTCTGTACAAGAAGTGGTGTAGAAGCATGGTAAGATTCTTATGGATCCAGTAAGGATCAACAGAAAAATATTACCAGTACCCTTACTCATATATTGGTGGCTCCCTAAATGGACTGTCACTGATTTGAGTTTAAGGAAACTTGTATAATCATTGTGATAAAACCTGTAGAGAAAAACATTTTAAGAAGTGACAAACTTCTGCCTCAATCTCATTTGTAGTACATTTTACACACCTGCTATCATTACTACAAAGACAAAGCTCAACAAGAATAGGGTTACATTTTGAACACACCTCTCCTAAAAGCCAGGTCTCCACAGAGGACTTGTTTCAATTCAAATAATATTTTAATCAGGCAGCTTTACAGTCCAAACTTGCTTTAACACTGGCTTTCATCACCTGTTGCTTTGAGGCATTTTAGCCTTTTCTAATCATCTGTTCAAAATGCATTTTAATTCTTAGGATGTAAGACTTGATTTCATCAGATATACAGCCTACTTGGCTATTGTAACTTTTTCCCCTCTTTTTAAAAATCAGCACTGGTAGTCTTGAAGGGAGGAATCCACCAGTAACACCAAAGCTGGAATATCTCATCTCTAATTCTGTAGCCTTGCCTGCCTTATCCAGTGGCCAGCTTTTTGTCAGACATACAGACAACACCAGGAGCTAACATTTAATCCATCAATGAATTGACATTTAGAACAGGAGCAAAAACTCAGAATCCACTTTCTAAACAGTGACTGAGTGAAGAGAGGTAGAATGAACCATAGAGACAAACCTCTCACTTTCTGCTCTTCATCTGCTCTCACTCTTTTTTTATATATAAAAATTATATATTGAAACATATAATAAGTGTGTGTATATATATGCACATACAAAGACAGAGCACACACATTGCCCTCTGCTGACCAGAGTCCAATACACAAGTGTCCTCCAACACACACACTGCTCATCATACATTATCTCCAATGAATTCTTGACAGGACCATACCAGTGTGCATATCAATTCCTGTTACTTGCTGGTACAGTAAGAGATACCTCCTTCAATTCAGCAATCACCAAGACTTTTTCTGAACCCAGTCTTAAGGCCTGGGGTTTCTGTTTCTGGGTTTTCCTCCTACCTGGTGATACACATAGCAGGGGAGAGGGGGGAGGGCAGTAGGGAAACCAAATCAAACCAACCACAAATGCCAGTTGGTTACAGGTTAGTCTACATCTACCTACAGCCCAGCACACCAAGCTCTTGCTATTTTATGCTACATCTGTCAGAGCTCATTTTCCTGCCCCCGCACAGTTTGACATTTTAATGAAATACCAGGGAGCTGGAAGGGGGCAGAAGAGGGGGAAGTCAAGCAGGAAAACAGAGCTGAGAGGCACTGACTGCTACTTTCTGACCACCTCGTTTGCAATTCCTTCCCTCTGCTCTTTTCATGAGTACTGTCATTTTACCTTTCAACATGAATACATACTAGAAACATCAAAACAGAAGGAGATCAATAAGCACTCTAATTCCTAACATCTCCCCTCCTCCATCCCTACACTAAACAAACTCTTTTTTAAGTGTCCACTACCATGACTTGGAGGGGAAAAACACTTAGACCAAAGCTTAGACACACATTTTAGAGTGGAAAAAAAACCAGAATATTTTTTGATTTAGGAAGCAGCTCAATATGTTCATCTGTAAGCTTCTTAGAGGATCTACATGTTATATTAAGAGTCTGCAGACCACCTTTCTGACAGTGACTCGCCATAATGAACTATTCATAAGTACCTACATATGATGGAGAAGTAGACTGGGGTTCTTGAATTGGGGGGAGGAGGATTTCTGCTATTGTTTCTATACTCACCCAAGGCCCAGTATGATGCAGCTTCCAAAGGTGGAGCACTGCTGTAGAAAGCATGGATATACATGAGGTGAATCATCAACTCAGCCAGGCACCACCAAAAGAAAATACGAATTATGCCCATGATTAAGATGCTGAGATTGGTCTTCAAACTGAAGGCTTCTTGTCTCCTCATCTAAAGAAGAAATCCAAAGAGGTTATATGGCACACAACTGAATGTTTTACTCAAATACTCATCCTGAGAACCTTTTAAAATTTCATTTGGTATTCATTACTATTACTAAGGGGACCATTTGACTACACCATTTAGAAATTCCTGACATACACTGAAGGAGACTGGTCTCTCCATTCTCAATCTCAGTAAGCAGTAGAAATCAACAAGAGGCCAAATGTGAACATACACTGCACCAAACTTGTAGAAAAGGCCAAGCGCTGTTTACCTGAACAGAATCCAGATATGAGACTTTTAATTCCTGTAACTTAATCAACCTCTAGAGATAATCAAAAAAGTTTAAAGAAACTACAGCTATGAAGGAAAAGGTTTTCCAAGCAGCAACCCTACCAAACACAGAAAAAAAAGGACTGTTTGCTCTTAAAATACCTCCAACTTCTACCAGATGCATAGGAATGGTTATCTGAGGACAGTTCTTCATTTTTCTCCTGTAGCACTGCCAAGGTCAGCAAGACCTACGACATGCTGAGCAAATGGCAGCTAAGTGCAAGTTAAATATCAGATAAGACAAGGTTTGCAGTTGACAGGCTTCTCAAGATGCCCCAAACTTACATCTGCTAACTATAGTAAACACATTGGTATACTATTATTTTACCTTCTTTCCACAGTAAAAGAGAATATGGTCAAATAACAGAAACATAGGATTGCCTAAAAATTTAGTCATGTTTTGTACATCTATCATTGTATAGATATGCAAAATTTCCTTTTCCAGTCTTTAACTGGCCACCAAAAATGCATGTACAAGATAAGCAACCAACCCATCTGCACAGAAAAAAACCCCTCATAATTGCAAGCACACAGTACAGCTAACATGCTGTTAGCTCTGCTCACTTACAAATGAAGCACAACACTCATTTTGAAGATTAATTTGTACCAGATATATGAAAGCTTGGAGACTATTTAAATCACAGGGATTTGCACAACAGGCCTTCAAACCCATGCCTAGAACTGCTATGCCCTGCTTCAACCCAGAAATTCACAAGGCCATTGATGAAGAGTCAGCCTCTCATTTTTGCCTGGCAATGGATACCAATTGCCAGCACTGGTATTACACTCTTCAGGCCACACAGCAGGTTCTGTCTCCATCTCCACGACTTCTGCTTTCCTGTGTGCTCAGCAGAAACCTTCATCTCAGTTTCAGCTTCAGTTAAGGGGTTCTACACACTCTTTGTATTGTGCACTTCGAATCAACTGCTGGGCACTGCAAACTTTGAAACCCTCCTCCAACCTCACCTGTCAAGGCAATATATTCTGCTCAGGTAAGAGCTCCAACAATGCACTTCAAACACCAGCAAGAAACACATTAAGGTTGTTCAGTTTGTTCCACCTTCTTCATGGCTTTAACCAAACAGGTCTGTTCATATTTAAATGAGAACCTACTGCAAATACAGGCATACCATTCTCAATCTTCCTTTTTCTCCTCACACCAAGAATACAGGTGGTCTTTGCACAGGTCTTTGCTGAGCCATATCAAATGAGCCTGGTTTCAATGCAAGACCCACCCCCAATTTTCCTACCAGCTATCCCCAAGCTGCTCTCAACTTGGAGTCTCACAGCTCTTCCGAAACATTCCTTAAAAAAATCCAAAACCAACAAAACAAACACCTCTCCCTCTGCTAGGGGTACAAGAATATAGGTAGAATTTAACACACTTCAGAAGCTACAAAACAATAAACAGTAAAAAAAATAAATTACCTCAGTTTCTATGCAAGTCTATGCAGACTTTTCCTACAACATCCAGCCTTGCATCTTCCAAGCTACTGAAGACAAATGAGCATAGGACTTGTCACTCAGGGGTCCACCAAAAATCTCAGTTTTCACTTTCATAAAGCCCAGCCTATTTGCTGTGGCTTCAACAGAAATTTTCCAAATATAAACAGAAGCAAGAAATGCCTAGGCTTCTATACATAAACTGAAACAATAGTTTTATGGTTTGAAGTGTCTGCTCATCCAGTTCATCCCAATGATGTTAGCTATAGACATCACAGGTGGTGATCTCACTTCTTACTCAAGTATGCAAGAAAATATGGAAAGCAATAAAGCATGGAAATGTGGGGGTTTCCCCTGTCATGTAGAAGCAGGCTTGAAAAGCAGCCTGCAAGACACTAGGAAAAACATTCAGTAAGATAGGTAGGTCTTTTACATGAGATGAGCTGCTCAGCTTGCTAAAGTTTGAAGAAAAGTGTTCTCAGTAAATCATCAGCTGTTTTTACACCAACATGAGGGGAAACTGGAGTCTTCAGGAATTCCCAATACAAACCAGCACCTTTCTGTGACTCTGAAATCTGTTTCAGAGTTATAGCCAGCTGCTGCTGAAAATGTTGCTTTATTCCACCTGATGGAGGAGAGGAAAAAAAATCCAGTCCAGCAGCTACATGCTAAAATTACAAACGCTCTCCAAATGTAACATGTGTCATTGGCTCCGTGGTCAAAGGGATGAATCTAATGTCAGACAAGAAAACATTCTGTAAAGTAGAACAACTCAGGGATGAAGGTTTGTCTTAAAGTTGTTATCCAGGACACTGTCAAATTCCCAATGCTACACTCAAAATTGTCCAATCTTCACATTCCTATAACATTATTTGATATTTTCAAAATTATGTGGAAGTCAGCTTTAGACACCCAATCAATCCTTAATCTCCAAGAAAACTTAAGTAAAAATTGAAATCCTTCAAATCACTAGTAAGGAGGAAAAATATTACAGAATCAGTAATAGATGCTTCTACTGAAGTCAAAACATGCATGAATGAAAATTCCTTTTCTGTAGGGGTTTGGTTCCCCCCCCCAAAGTACCTTATTGAGGGAAAAATGTTTATTTCAGAAGGAAATAGAGTTCAGAGTCTGATAGAGAAGATTAATCATCCAGCCTTCAAAAACTATTTTCCTTTCTTTCCACCTTCTCTAACACTGGAATCTAATCAATCTCTCCCCACCCAAGCACCAGACAAAAAGACTTATTCTGACAATATATTTTGACTAAATATATTCTCAATGTTAGTTACCAGCCTTACGTAAGTTTAGTATCATGCCATGGCTAGCAGACAAGCACAAATACCCAAGACTGGTTTCTAACTACAGCCTTCCTTTTTGCATGCAGGATACTTCAACACTTAGAGAAGAGGACAGGAGATACAGACTAACATTAGGAACACCTTCTGTTTGAAAGTCATCAGTATCAAATTTTGTCAAGTAGGTAACCAGAAAATAAGAACTCAGGCTTACCTGTAAACTACCTATGAAACACACCATTGAAACAACATCTCAAGGAAAACTGGATGAAATTGTCTACCTAACATTTTCTCATGATTAGTATTAAAATCTCTCAAGATTGGAGGGGAGGCGGGGATCAACCTATCATGCTTTAATCTGTTCCTTAAAGTACAGGGTCTTAGTCTAGATTTGGCATCTGAAAAGAGATCATCATCCACTTCAACAGTTCTTCACCCAATTCACATGAGGCACAGATGCACTGAAAATCTTGAACCGCATGATCTTAAAAAGCACTGTTACCTGCTTACTGAATTCATCAAAATTCAGAAGGGGTCCATTGTGGAACGTGGGATAATAAAACACATATGCCAGCATCCACAGGAATGAGTGGGATGACTTCTGGGCAGGTCCATGCCAGCAGTACTCCAGGCTGAAGCTAGTGCAGAAGAGACAGCGGACAGACACAGTGAAGAGCAGCAGATAATACTCATTTTCAGTGTCGTACCACTTTCTCTGCAAGACAAAAAGCCAGATCACAATGGTGCAATGTTGTGTTTTCTACACAGCTGGACAGCAATATCCACCCAGAACCTAACTTTCAGGGTCACCAGCAGCAGGAAGCAACTAAAGCAAACAGCAGCTGGAACAGGCATCTGAAGTAAACAGCACTACTTAACACATGAACAAGCCCTGGCTGTTGCAGAAAAGGCCTCCAGAGCTACTGCAACCAGCATGAAGAGACAACAGCTTGATTTCGGAAACGTATTAGGTTATGAAGAACTATGACAGCAGGAGAACTTTTCTTACAGGAATGCCATTATCTCCCTCAGATTTGGTCCAGTAATATAAAATCCAAACCAGTGTGTAACACTGACAGCCAAGGGACTGCTACAGCTGAAGCCAAGGCTGCATTTCAGATCTGAAGAGAATCAGTCACTCCTGAGAAAGCTGGAGGTTGGAAAAATGTTACCAAACCTTTATCAAGTTTGACACTCACTGTCACACCTGTTTCCAACAACAAAAACATCATCACAAAAAACTTGAAAACATCAGCAGATGTAGTTTGGCTGATTACATTTGTATTGCAGCAGGTCCTTTCCTCCTCTCAAATCTATCTACACCACATGAAGAGACCCTATCCACTCATCTCCCTTCTGCCCTCCCTCTAAACATCAGGGCAACAAGCCTTGTAACATATGCCCTGTTTTTCCTCCTAGTCCAAGCAAATACAAGGACATTTGCTCACAACTGAGCAGCAGTTTCTCTAAAATCTGTACTCCCCAGCAAAAGTCATTAGAGAAAGAGCAAAACTGAGCTTGCACCAACCAGTTCCAAGTAAGCAACTCATCTGGTACAAATCAGTGTTGGAGAAACAGTCCCCCTTTCCATGCAGAAGTCTGCAGTCACCAATAACTTATGATCAGACTTTACAAAGCAACTCCTGAACATGAACCCAAAAACCAGCACCTTAAATTGGTACAATTACAGCTCCAAAGAACAAGAAATGTGTTTACTAGAGCACTAGTAAAGTATCATCATATTCCAGTTCTACTGAACACCACTTAAAGGCACATACTTTCATCTCAATGCACCACCCAGCACAATTGAGAAATACAACTTTTCTAACTGGAGAAGCTCCAGCATGAGCCACTGCAGCTCTATTGCCTGAGGTTTTTCAAGCCAACCTCTGCTTACATCAACTGAAGGGATGGTACTCCATCATAAAGATAGCTGCCATAATGAACAAATGCCACCATAAATTATTTGATGCTTAATTAGTCCTTCTCACATTACCTTGGCTTCTTCCACAGCTGGTATGCGTAAAGTGAATAGCAGGATAAGGGAGCACAACCATGTCAGGAGTGACAGCTGGAACTGAGCCACAGCAAATGAAATAGTTGCATGGAACAAAATGACAGCAAAGCCCTTGACTCCCAATAACAACCAGCAGGCAGCCATTCCATAAACCATCAAGCACCATGGTTTATACTGTTAGGAAAAGAAAAATGAACAATTTTTAGTGTTGTTATTTCTAAAGAAAAGCAAAGCACTTGATATCTGTGCTGTCCTACACAGAGTCTGTAGTAGAAACAAATGCAGTCAACAAGGTTAAGAACACACATGAAACAATACAGGGAAACCCAACTGTATCCATTAAGACAGAAGGGAAGGGGTTTCTGTAGCAGCATGTGTGAAATCCAGAGCCTCCCTGATCTGGGGTAGAGCATAACTTCCTCCTTTCCTTCCCCAAACTAGCAGGTGTGACACCACACACCTGTCATTTCCCACAATCACACAATCATTTAGCAATCAAACCAAAACCCAGGCAGTCATCACTTCACAGTCTTGGAAAGGAATAACTATACCCTTCTTGTGTACAGGTCACACAACACTAGTTAATGGTTCACAACAAAGCACAGGCTTTCATGGGTTGGAGGCTGAAGTCTCCAAACACTAAGGCAACCTACATACTCGCTCTCACTTGTGCATCATTACAGACCCACTCACACAATTCACCCCACAGAAGGGTGTTTCCCACACTTAGTAGCCTCAGTGCCAAGTTCCCATGCCCGGAGTAAACTGAAACCCACAGAAACTCCCTGCTGTGAAGAAAAATCTATACATACCTTCTCCACCAGGAGCCTGGACACTTGTGATACCAGGAGGTGACCAGCCAGAAGCCACAGTATACGTTCCCTTCCCCATTCAATCCAGTAGCTCCACTCAAAGTCCATGGGGTCCTGGGGTATCAAGGGAACTGGTCAGTATGTGTAGCCAGCCATAAAAGCTTGTTCTTACATGACAAGGAAAGATCTCTAACACACTAGGTCTGTTACCCAACACCACAGAACTCTGCATCTGAGGACAGTCATTTCAGCAGTCCACCTGGATCGCTTACAGCAGTGAGCTTGGACAGCACCATTTTGACTTCCAATGGTGTGAAATTCAGAAAAAGAGCTTTAGATGGTGTTGTGACTCCTAAGCCCAACACTGGTGCTGAACCTGACAGAGCAGCAACCACTGCTTTTCACCGTGAACACCAGGGAGCTTTCTAACCACAAAGCTGGTAGGGAGGCACCTATGCACACCCTCCCTCCTCCCCAGGACATAGGGAGCAGGCTGGTGACTACACAGAGATGCAGCCCGGAACTAGGGTCCCGCTTCTCAGTCCAACACAGCCTTGCTTTGGTTCCCTGTCAGGAAGCTTCTCAGGAAACAAAAAATTAGTCTGCTACTACTGTTCCTGACCAGCTCTTCAAACCCAACAAATTCATACCTCTGCTTGCCCTGATCCTTTTAATTTTAGGATTTTTTTTTTTCCATTTAGAAAGAAAAAAACCAAAACCGTTTTGGACTACACTTAACCCATGCAAAGTTTAGCCAGCAATTTCTTTTTTCAATTTGTCAGCTTTTTAAGCAAGTCAACTGCAAAGCAGAGCACTGCCTTCCCTGTGTGTACCCCTCACCTCTCCTGAGGGATTCAGAGAGCAACTCTGCTCTGCCTTGGAAAACCAAAAGCTTGGGTGAAAAGGCACCTTGCTAGAAGAGAAGTTTCACTCCCTGTTTCATCAAAATCTACATGGGATCAGATGAAGTCAGGTCAGCTGGAGATTCCTGTGACATGGGGTTTTCATCTAAATTGGGTAAGAGGAATCAGCTGGTAGCTATCCCCCATACAGAGCCCCACTAAAAGTTCATCTCCACAATTGCTTTATACCTTTCTTGAAAGCACATCAAGGGTTCCTTACCAGCAGAGATGGTAGGCCCAAACACCAAAATACTTACACAAGACTAGGAGTGCATGTCTGTGGAAGTCATCCTCAATATTAGTTGCATGCATTAGTTGCACTTCTTCAAAAGGATGGGAGGTCAAAAGCAAGCAGACAGTGGGGAAGGGTGTTTTTTTGTTTGGGGTAGAGCAGTACTAGTGTTCATATTAATTTTTTTAAGACCAACCATATTTCTTTAAGCCCTTGCACCTCAAAAAATCTCTTCTCCTCTATGCTGGACTACAGGCCAACCAAGAGGAAAATGCATGTTCACTGATGTTAAGCATTAAACCAAACCACCCAGTCACAGGAAAAAGGCTGAAGAAAATATCAAGGGGAGTCACAGCTTTTAAGGCCAAACAGTAAATCAGAAGGCTAAGTGACATAATGAAGGAGAAACACTTAGGCCAGGGATCAGGAAAAGAAACAAAACTTTGGTTATGATTCTTAGACCTAGACACACCCAGCAAGTCCCTCTTCCTCACTAGAAACAGACTAAAATTAGCTATGAATATCCAAATCTGCAAAGTTACCACAAACCTCTGAAGCTAAATCAGAAGCTTGGGTGAGCAAAGCGCATGGAAACATGATATCCACGCTATTGCCACAAAATAAAAGATGGTGGTATCGGTCACCCACCCTACCTTTTTGAGGCCCCGAAAGAGAGTCCCTGGTTCCAGCCCAAACCGTCTGTCCATCGCAGCTTCATATTCTGCAGAGAAGAGCAAACCTTTACTATGAACACCACAGCCAGAGCAGGAACAGTCAGGGATATGGCCTCTGCTGCTCAAGAGCAACATATTACCACATTGCCTCTGCTGATGGGGACGCTCAGAGCCAGGGAAGGGCACATCACGATGTCACCACTCACCAGGTAAGCTGTCCATCCAGGCCACAGTTCTGCCCCACAGCAAAGTCACTGAGTTGCCCAGAAACTATCCCCCTTTTGATTCCCCCCCTTGCAACAGGGGCAGTAGCAGACAGCAACCAACCTTTTACCACACAGGACCTGCACTAATCTTTATTTCCCCTCTTTCAGGGCTGCCTGGTTTCTCCCACCAGAGCAGAAGGACACGCAGACCTGACAGTGACCACTACAGCCAGAACAGGGCCAGGCTGCTCAGAGAGGCCACCTCCAGAGCCCAGTCCCATGCAGCGTTTTGCCATCTCCACAGATGACGTGCTGTACACATGGGTGCACAGCCCTATACCCCTTTACCCAGCACTTCCTTCACTGCCCTGCAAGTGCCTTTCTGGCACTCCTGTTCTTCCGAGAGCCAGCTAGGGTCATTAACGTAGAACACCTTGCTGATCAAAGCCTAACAAGATGCAGCATACGTTTCCTTAACAAACCTCTCTAACTAACTACACTTCTACTAGATTATACCACCTTCATTTCCCACCATCTTTGCTGATGTGCTAGAACACAGCTTTTCATCTACAAATTGTATTTAAATTGTGTAAAACCCCACCCCTGTTCTGCACTACTCAGCCCCACTGAACCAAAGCCAAGCCACCATACCAGCTACCAAGACATTACACAAAGCACAGGCAAATATTTGGAACCAAACTGACCCCAAAGCTGCACAGACAACCCAGACATTGCTCTGAGCCCATAACAGGAGCCCCAGAGCTCCAGGCAGGGCAGCACTCACCTGCCCTGGGACCTCCCCAGGGTTCAATCCCCAGCAAGCACCATCAGGAGGCACAGCTGCTTCTGAACCACCCACTTCCAAGGGGCTGCAGGTGAGAAGGCTCAAGACTAGCCAGGAAAAAAAACAGTTCAGAGCCAACATTCATACACTTCCCCCATTTGAGTAGCTAAGCTTCAGAGGTCTCCCTCATCTCTTCCCTGACACTTGAGTGGCAGGACACCATTGCCAAAGGCCCTCCCAGCACTAGAGGCAGAAAAGCCTTGGGAAAAGCCCTCTGCTCAGCTGGCACCGGGCTACCACTTCCTCACACAGGGCCAGTTTGCAGCCAGGAAGAGCACAGCCACTCCTTGCAGAAGAGCAAAGTAGAAGCCAACCCAGAGAGGACAAGTCAAGCCCAGCAGCCTCACCAGCCACAGGCAGGAAGCACTGCAAGAGCGAGCACGTTCGCATCACAGACTTACTTTGAGACACTTGGTGCACTTCGTAGAAAGCATAGAGGTGAGAGCCCACGGCAAGGGCCCCATAGACGCACATCTCCCAGGCCGGCAGCAGCATCGGCCTAGGAGCCGCTCCCCCGCAGACCCCGCCGGCCGCCTCCCTGCGGAGAAAGAGAGGACGGGAGAGGTTTCCCCGCGCAAGAAGGACGGGCACCGAGCAGCGGGACGACCCGCACCGGGCGACGCGGCGGCCGATCGCCGGGCCCTCGGCACGGCAGCGGCCACCGAGCGCGCTTCAGGCCCCCGCGCTCCCGGGGCCCTACGGCGGGGCGGGCTCCGCCGGCAGCTGCCAGGAGGGGTGGCGAGCCCTGCCCGGCCGCGACGGCTTGGGAGGCCCCGGGGCCGAGGGCTCGGTGCGGCCCGGGCCCGGCGGGGCCCTCGGGGCAAGCCTAGGGCCAAGGCCGGACCCCGGCTGCTCTCGCCGACCTGGGACTGAGGGGAGTAGACGAGGGGACCCCGCTCCGCTCCTTACCTGAGGGGGGGCTCCGCTAGCGGGAGGGGCTCCGCCGGCGGGAGGGGCCGCCGCAGCTCCAGGCGGGCCGAGCCGAGCCTCCAGCCCCGCGGCGGGCAGACGGGGCCCCGGCGAGGGGCAGCTCCGGGCCAAGACGCCCCCGCCGCTCCCCAGAACACCCGGCCCCGGCCCCGCCCGCCCCCTTAAGAGCTGCGGCCACCCCCCGCGGAGGGAGGGCGGGAGCGGGGCGGAGCTCCCCGCCCCTGCGCGCCCCCCTCCCGGCCGCCAGGCGGCGCCGCAGCCCTCCCGCCGCGGCGGAGCGAACCCCGCGGCGTGCGCCGGGCCGGCCGCGCCTCCCGCTCCGGGGCTGCGGCTCCGCCCGGCCCCGCCGGGTTCCCCGCGGAGAGGGGGCTCGGGCAGGCCCCGCTCCCGCTTCCTCGCCGGCTGCGGCCCGGCCGGCGCGTACCTGGAGAGCTGCGGCAGAACTCGTTCGCTGAAAAACGGCGTTGTCTTCGGGCATGAAACGCGCGGTGCAGGTCTGCGTGGATCTGCCGAGAACCTGTCAGTTGGCTTACATCAAACGCGTGAGCCGTTCGGGTAAGAAGTTAGCGTTCTGGTCTGTGTTTCCACAGCGTTTATCACGACCCGACTGCGGATGCAGGCACCCTCACGGCTGAGGGATCATGAGGGAGTATCACTTGTATAAAGGTGTCCTGGGAAGAGAAGCGCCAGCTTCAGTCTTTTACAGGAGCTGGGGCAAGCTGGGGGCACGGCACGGGGAGACAGTCAAGTGCTACAAGGAAGAGTGAAAATACAGACGTCTTCTTCAACATATCGGCCTCTGAAAAGTTGTTCTAAGAGATGTTGTGTAAATTAACCGTGAAGTAAAAATGGAGGATTGTATTCAGACCAAAAGGCTGTCCGTAACAGCCTCTCACAGACTTTTTTCCCCTTGCTGGAGTGCAGGGTACACTGCTGCAGGGACACTGTTTTTACAGTCATCATGACATAACTTGAGAAATTAGCAGGTCTGAAGAGCACCACCAAAGCAGGAACGTGGGGCTGGAAGTACTGGTGCTGACAACCACCTCATGGATCAACCTGCATTTTAGCAAGGGAAGAGGGTTCCCTCCTCTTGGCACTTCAGACATAGCTAATGAGCCTCACTGCTCTCAGTGTTAAAAATACAGTGACTTTCCAGCCCAAAAGGTTTGGGCAATTTATGCTCATCTGGCTTTTATCCTGCTCTGTTGTTGACATCAGTGATATTTTTTAGTGGGGGAAACGTTTCATATCCTTTTGCATGTTGCCTTGCTGTATCTTTAAATTGCTCTTATAAAATAGTATTTCAGTTCCCTTGATCACCTTGAGGCCTTCTTTGCCTATTCAAATTCCTGTTTCCTGATCTTTGAAAGCCAGGCTTGTGCCTGATACTCCAGGTGAAGTCTCACTGGTACAAGGGGTTGTCTTTCCTGTCTGAACCAGACATGCATCTCGCAGTGTCTCCAAGAATCACATCTGTCCATCAAAGCCAAGTGGTGGTCTTTAATCACTTTGCCTTTTGCCTCCAGTTTTTCTTCCTTCTCTCTTTGCCAGGCAATGACTCACCTTCAATTTTCAGCGTCAATTTTCATAGCCCCTAGATGCAAGATATTGTATTTGCTCTGTGGAACTGCCGTAAAATCTCAAGGTTGGGTACATTCTCCTCTATGATACCGAGATCCTCTTCTCTGCTGACAGTGCTTCCCCAATTTTTGCCCTCAGCAGATTAGTCAGTACCTTCTCCCCCCAAGAAATATGACAACACCTGCAAAACAGCACCAGAACAGCAGAACTGAATTTGTAAAAACATTCCCACAGGACTGCAGCCGAGTTACGGCCACTGAGGGTCAGCAGAGCTTGTATTTTCCCGCAGTTTTGTGGTTTCTGGTCAGCAGTGTAAAGTCGGTATAGGCAGCAGGCCCTCTAGGTGGCTGCATAACACAAACAGTATGCACGCAGGAGCTGTACTGCGGCTTCAAAAAGGGAAGAAGTATAACAGGTTACAGCTTTTACATCAGCTTACACTGAAAAGGACATCTCTGTCATTAGTTATGTGGTGACATCCAGGAGCCCATGTATGCTCTGTGACCAGGTGAGCAGCTACCCTTCCACAAAGGTCACTGCCGAGTCCTTGGAGCAGGAACGCTGACAAACTCTGACAATGGTCCCAGCTGGAAGATCTCACTGCCTGGACTTCTACATTAGATGACTTTTTTTTTTCTTCCCCACCCTTATTCAAAGGATTTTATATAGTAAAACGTGACAAGAATCTCAGTGAATGACTTTGCAAGACTAGCTGTAAACTAAGCTGCTGAACATCGCTGGCACAAACACCTATGCATTGACACAGCCCTCACTATTTTAGATGCCATGAATAAAAAGCGAGTTCTGCTGCTGGTATACTCACTGACAGGCAGTGGAGGAACCTGAGAGCAAAAACTCTAGAAAGGCCACAGCAGAAAGCCCCACTTCTCATTTGCTCAGCAAGGACATAAAGTTTTTTAAACATCTATTGCCCTGTGTCCCAGCAGCTGCACAGGCCTGGCAGCCTCATCAAGGCATCTGCCCTTTGGGAAGAAAGTGGTATGATGCTGTGTACATGTGTGGCAGGTTTCTCCGAGGCCAAAAAAAGCAATCTACCTTGGGCAGAATGATGATTTGTGATGGTTGAGGTGTTTCCCTGGGACAAATTCAGAGCATCACTTCTGCTTGAAAGTTTGCACCACTCTTACTCACCTCCAGAATTGCTAGAGTGCAAGAGCCAACAACCTGCCAAAGAGGTCCATGTCTGTCTTTGCTACTGGGAGCCAGCAGGAAGGCATCTAGTCCCCACCATGGCTTTGAAGAACAGTGGAAGATGCAGTGCCAGCCTCCTGCAGATCGGTTCAAGCATCGCTAGAAGAGAGTACGTCTCTAGCAGATGTTCAAGTCCCCCTTTTTTATTTCTATCTCTTCTGAAGCTGGTATGGCACCTGAGTTGGAAGTGTTGGGTTTTGACTATAAAGTTCAAATGCCATTTGGTTAGAGTCTCACTTGCTTATGTGATCGGCTATAGGTGTGATCATCAGAAACTCAAGCAAACGATTCCAGAATCAATGAGGACAGTGGTAGTGGGAGGCCTTTTAAAAGAGCCCTTGCTATTGCCTTTCTGTGCAAGTTCTGCTGAGGTGAGATCGTTACAGAACTCTTCATTTCTAGGGCCTAGTCATGTCCATGGGGACAAGGCAGGGTGGGGGTGTAAAAGGCAATGAGGTGGGCAACTGAGGCATTTTGCAGCTGGGAAAGTAAACTGAAGCTTGTGTTTTTGAGGAAGTCCTTTTGTTCAACTTGTCATTTGTTTTGCATGTGGCTGTATTTATGAATCCAGTAGTAGAGTCCTCAGACAGGATAAAGTGTAGGGCTTCTCACTGCTTTTCTGAATGTAAAGTTCCCCTGGGAATTACAAGCAGTGCCCTAGAGCTTTCCCTCACAGGTTGATAGCTCACAGCATTGAACCAAGCCTCTTGTTTTCATTCACCCTCTGGAAATCACAGACTAATGCCCCCTGCATGCAACATCTGAATGACAGGACATGATCAGCACCCATTGAGAGTCTGCAGATTAGAAGTTCAGCAGCAGACAGGAGGATGAGCCATATATATTTAGAAGAAATCACAAGTATGACAAGAAATATCCATGTAGCAAAACAACAGTATTAAAATGGGGAGAGTCATAAATAGAAAAGGTGTGGTATTTACGAAGAGAGCCAAGTGAGTCTTCCAATTGTCAAGCTAAATACGACACAACTGAGGTTAACATGAACCCTCCCTCCAGAGATCTCAAGCATGGAGTTATGGACTCTAGAGAGACAACATGCGAGTTTGCCCTTTTCGTCTTGTTTGGCTTTGCTTAATGAAAAGCAAACATTACATGAAGTTGGTTAGCATTGCAGATAGCCCCATCTTTACAGGTTCCTCTCTCTGACCCCCAGCCCTGAAACTGGCTGTTTGTGAAGTGCCAAGCATTTTTTTTCCCCATCATCTTTAGCTGTATCTATGTAGACATTGTTTATAAAGAGATCCTTGCAATCACAAAGTCAGTATTTCTGTGCATGCAGATATAATAATTTTCCTGGCTTCCTTTTAATGAATCCCTTGCATCTTTGAGAACTTGTTTCATGCTCTGAGGCTGGAAAATTACCATCAGGGTTCTGACTGCGGATTCATAAAATTACTTTTGGAAAAAATACAGTAAATTAATACAGTATTGTAACTAAGAAGCTCACTGTTGGATTCATGCTGAACATCTCGGAGGCTTCCTTGTCAATACACTACCTGCTTTGCTTAACTAAAGCCCTGAAGACCATGGCTCCTGGTCAGTCTTTTAACAGATTTCTTTACTGATTACCCATTCTTTCCTCCAATGAAAACAGTATTCTAAGTGAAGTCATAGAGCCTTGCTCTCACCATGGATGTAGAGTCCACTTGTGCACAGTTACTGTAGCTGGGGTGAGGTTCAACTGTGCTACCTTGATCATGTCCGGGTCTTAGTTAATCATGCTTAAGTCTGAGTTTCTAAGTAGTCAGCTATTAAACACAAAGGTTTTTCTTCTTTTTCCACAATACTCCTTAGAAGTTGTCTAGCTTTAAGTATGAAATGATGGGAGTTAAGGGGATGGTGAGTCAACTCCTACATACCCTAGCCATCATATTCAAACCTCCTGTGATTCTTAGCAAGGAAGTGGATAATCCACTACTGGAGTATTTAAACACCTCAGTATTTCAGTATCTCAGTCATCCTTGGGCAGAACGGATAGACCAGTCCAAACATGGGAGAAGGGATTCTTCAAAAAATCCCTACGTCAGGTATTACTTTTCTTACCATTTTTAAGTAATAGTGGAATGAAATTCAGAAAAAATGCCATATCACAGCCAGTTTAGTCAATTATAATTTAAAATATTACAAACAATGGCAAGACTCCCACCTGACCTCCAACAGGGCAAGGAGCTGACAAAATGTAAGTGATCCAAAAGGTGTTTTAAATTTAGTTATACTGAGGTTGTAAATCAGATGCAAATCTCATTCTATTATGCCACATTATACACATCTTTTCCAGTGGTGTAAGACATTACTCCTATCTGTGCACATCTATATTTAATCCATAGCTATATTCCTGAAAACATTGCTTTTTTAATCAATTCAGTGAATGGAATAAATGTAGCAAAAAAATACATCTCAGATTACTGTGTGATAATTGACAAAAAATATTCAGACAGAATAGCCTCTCTCACTGCCTACTAATCAAATTTTATAAACTCTCCGTCTCTTCACATTGCTTTGCTATATGAACAGCCAATCATATCAGCTACCACAACCACCTGTATTTTACTGACTTATCCCTTACTTCCTATCATTTTCCATGTCCTTGTAAAAGGGTGGGAATACATTCCAGGTTGATTATTTCTATTTGGCAGAATATTTTTCTTTTGTCTTTTTAAGGTCTGTGAAACTAAGAGGAGTCAGTGGACCTGACTGCTTACAGCATCACAAATGGAACAAATACAGCCTTGTTGAGTAGCCAGCTGTTCAGACAGAACCAGCAGAGCACTCAGAAACTTCTCCCTCATAGCAATCTGGCAAAGATACAGACCTCACTCTTTTATGTCAACTTTCTGGTAGAAATATTATTTCTTACAAACATTTCTAAGGGATTGGATACATTCCGATATCTTTTATGAACGGATTTTGCTACATCTTAATTTCATAAGCAATGCCAATATTTCCCTTATTAGTCAGGCTGCCCTCTCTTCAAGGACTGTCGTTTTGTTCTATGAATGTGTGGGGCCTAGTCAATGATGCCTTAATTGCCAATTGTTCCTTCTAACCTCTACCACAATACAGATATCAAAAATTCCCTGAATACCCAAGTCAGTGCAATTATATTCATGGCCACAGTCATGCCTGCTCCTTGGCTACCTGGCACATTTGTGGCCTTATGGCTGCAGGGTCCCGTTCCCTTTACACATATGCACGCTTAGATCAGTCTGCACCTGCCTCCACATTGTGTTGTATATAAAAAGCTTATAGCTGGTTTCCTACCTGAATGCATGGATGACATCTTAAGAACTAAGGTAACATTATATTACTGGTCAGGAGGAGTCTTCCTGTAAGGATATTTCAGAAAACAAATGCTTTTTTATGTTTTATCTGAGAAGCTTTCTTGCTTTGTGCATTGACTTCCCCCTAATTTGTCTTCATTTTACATTTCGCCTTCCCACGAAGAGAGGGTAGTACTGCAGGATGGGCTTCAAAGTCATAAAAAACCTGACTTTAGGATGCAGGTATCTTCTATTTTGCTTCTGTGTTTATGTAACAGGCCATAAATGTATATAAATTATAAGAAGTGCTCTGTCATACTTGAAGCATTTTTTAGATTGTTCTTGAGATTATGCCTTTCAATAGGAAAAAGAATTCAAAAGCTCTCTTGGTGCCTGTGCAAAATGCCAGCAACATCTCACCCTTTGCAGATAATCTCTTCATATAATGGTGCTAAAATATTAGCAAAAATTGCATTTAACTCATAAATATTTACAGCTATTTGAAATGCCAAAATTTTGCTCTGCGACTAGCACAAATCAACTGAGTAACATTGTGTACAATAAAAAAGTGGGTCATTGCCAACTGTGGCTTATAACTGCAACATGATTTGCAAATACATCAAATTGCTGCCTCAGGACAAGGTGTTGCTTTCAGTGCACAATGTCTTCATTGACTACTGTAGATTTGAAATAGGTTTCAAACTTCACATCTACCATAAACTGCCATAATCTTCCTGCTTTATTTAGTCCAAGTTGATAGCTTTTTACTGGAAAATGAGAAGAGGATTCACCTCTTTAAAATAGCACCTTGACATGGAAAATGAACTGAGTAAGGACAAGCCCATACAAATGATGCAAGCCCTGCAAGACAGATCATCCTCTCGGCTGCCTGAAGGAGACAATTGAGAGTCATCATCTCTGGACAGTGGTTTACACAGCTGAGTCAATGGAGATTTAGTGTGAAATACAAAGACAATTGTATGGAAGACCAAAAACAAGAAAAATCCTTTCCCTTGTGAGTTTCCCAGATACTAGGCACAGCACCACATGTCTACTTTTTTCTCTTTTTGGCCCCAGGTATCCTGCATTCTTGTTTTGCCAGGTGACAGCCTTTCCATGGAAAAGTGGAGAGCTGTCTTTCCCCACCACATTGTTTTTCATGAGCTCGCTTCTGTTATGGAGAAAAGTGGAAACTCTGAGGCTAAAGAGAACACAAGATCTGTCACTCTCACATTCTGAGGTTTGCTCTGAGCTTTAGGTTGTGCCAAAGGGGCCTAACCATTTGTATTTTAACTAGGAAGTGGTGATGGCTGCCTTGAGGGTTTGGAGAGCTGGACCTGCTCTGGCTGCTGGGGCAAGCGTACTCCTAGCAGCCCTTGGGGAGCACAGAGAGACCGTCACTGAACTCAGAGGTGACCTACAAGTCTTCACAGCACTCCCTGGGACACAGGGAGTCTGCAAAGGAAATAAAGCAGAGCTCCAGGTGCCTGAAGATATTTTGGGTCAAAGAAGGAAATGTCAGAGCATTTCAGCACCACTGGCATTAAGTGGTTTTAAGTGGCAGCGTTCAGTTAGGTACCTCCAGTTTACCCAATTTCTGTTTAGATGCTGGTCCTTCTTTGGATTTAGCCCACCATTCACCTGGCTATTCACAGACTTTTCTCCAGAAGGGAGTTTCCAGAGGAAGGGTCAGACAATACACCTGGCTAAACTAGTCTCATCATTCAGAGTTGCAGCACATACATAGAGAACAAGGGTAAAAAATGAAGGTCTTCCATTCCACTCATGGTTGAAATTGCTTTTTGTTTTGAAGTGTGGTCTTTGAGAAAAGTCTGCCTTTAAATGCCATTTTTTGCTACTCACGTGGTCTGCTTTGTTCTGCTCCAGGCTTGCTGCCACCTGATCTCTGGCTACTTTGGAACACAAAAGAAAGACACTTGAGCTGCAGGACTGCTGCTGACCTACCGTCAGAGGCAACTGCGTGCCCGGTGCAACTCTCCACTGAGTCGTCAGTTCGTTTGCAGCTGAAACACTCTGTGGACATTTTGAGTAAAATATATTGAACAATGTGTCTCTTCACCGTTTCTGTTGCAACATTCTTACCACAAGAATGGTACTTACCCAAATGGGGAGCATTTTTGGTTTCCACTTTCTATAGCTCTTTCTAAGGAAATGCTGTTGTGGGTTGCTCTAAAAACACAGTTGTAGGTACTGTGGTATGATTTAAGCATTTAATCTGTCCCGATTACTTTATAACAGAGTGCAGAACACCATTCTTATGAGCTGTTTGTATTAAATCTCACACTTAAAATGCACTTTTTATCATCAAAGTGTTTTCCAAGCATTAATTTTCCAACATCTTATAAAATTACTTGGCAAAACAAAGTGATATTATCACCATTTTACAGATAAAGAAACTAAGGTGAAGAGAATCATAGTCAGAGCTGGGACTGGGAGTTTCAGGTTTTGTCTTGTGCTCAGAACAATACTTCATGCTTCCCCTCTAAAGACTAACTATTGCCAATAATAGTCTGACTTTATCATCCTTCAGGGCATGCTGCAAGGCACATTTGCTTTCCCAAACTGAGAGAAGCTGGGAGAACAGCTCTGGTAAGAAAGCCAACAAGCCTTCAGCTACTGGGTTATTAATGCCTGGGCGATGCCTGCTCTTGGAGTAGTCTATTTGGATAATTGTGTTTTAAGAATGTGCTGAGAAGTGCTTTGAGAAAAGTGTTCCTTTTTAACTAATGAATGTTTACAGGGAATAAATATGTTAAAATAATGCATCAGTATTCTTCACATCAATAGCTACTCTCATTTATGTCCATTTTCTGAAACGGGGGGAATCAACAGAAAAGAGGCAGATGAAACAATTGTAAGTATGACATATACCTTCTTGAAGGGCATAAATGAAGAAATTGCTAAGTTATTATAGCTTGAAAGCAAGTAATTTTTTTTGGTATTTTCTGAAGAGCAGAGAAAATAGGTAGACAAGTATGATATTATGGTAAAAACTGCTTCTGGAGGGTACTTATGTTCCCCTTCTGAGGTGCCTGCTATCTGTGATTCCTCAAAACATTATTGTAAAGATGAAAAACATTCACTACAGCCTCTGAAGAATTTTAAAATTTGCACAATGTTTCAAGAGAATAAATGTGACCTATTAGCGAAGAATACTTTTCAACAGTAATTTTCAACAAATTGGTTTGTTTTCCACTACTGTATAACATCAGCGTCTTCTCTTTTTCATTAGACCTAGTCAATTTTTGAGGCTCTGAGTGGAAAAAAAAAGAAAAAAGAAAAAAGAACATAATTGTTAAAAGCAGCTTAAGTGCACACAGCACAAATTTTGATCATTTTCTACTCTGTTACCATTTTTATTCTTGGTATTGCTCTTTCTGTAGAAGAAACCAGCAAAATCTTGTTTACTGCCAAAACCTTTCTCTAGTGTCCTCTGTGAATCCCAGATGTTTACTCACAAACGGTGCAGGAGCAAATGTTGTCTGTTTCCAAATGACCTTTTTTGATTCCCATTCAAAAGTCTGCAGTCATTTAAACATCGCCTGCTTGACAGTGCACTCACCCACACAAACAGGACATTGTTCTCTATTCATCATGCTTGAAAACCATGTCTGAACTTGTGTGTTAAGAAAAAAAATCATGTGGACTTAGCTGTGGGATATATATTTCTTTGGTATGGCCCACAGCATATTTTTTGTTAACACCACACAGAATAGGTGCAGTGTAGTTTTAAAAATTAGGACAGGATAATGCTACTTTCCCAGGGCAATGCAGTTCTTTGCTAACATTGTTTCAGGATTTGGCTGACAGCATGTATTGACCATGTAGCAATTCAAGTGTCTGAATCAGAGAATCTCAAAGTGCCACAGTCTCTAATGCCTTACTTAGACTAGATAGTAGCTCTATTAGAAAATTAGATTGCGAGTAAGTCAGCCTGAAAAAGGATGTAGATCAAAAGGAAAAGGTATTATTCCAGTTTTGATAGGTAACACTAGCTGTAACCCAGAACAACTCACAGAGGACACGGCGGCGGCAGTCCAAGGCTTCACATCTGATACCCACAGAGACAAACTCCAAGGCCGGGAGTAGAATGAGCTACTGAGAAGTCCTGCATCTGAGGGACAGCAGATAGCAGGAGCCAATGGCAGCAGGGCAGGGAAGCATGTTTAAAACATTGGCATCTTGTTCAGGGGGCTTTGGTCAAACTGGTACAAGACCATTTAGTCGTACAGCTGCCCTCATATAACTGGTATAAGCCTACAAGCACAGTACCACCAAAATTGGATATGATCTTCTCTGGGACATTTTCTGCCCCTCAGTAACACTTTGGCAGGCAAACAGGCCTGGAGAAGTACATAACCATTCCCTACTTCAGACTACACTTCTCCAGATTAATTACTTCCCAGCTGAGACAAGTTTTTCCTAGGTATGAGAGGGAAGTTTTTTTCACATGTTCAGGTAGGAACATCATACAGGTCCAAATTACACTGTTTCATATATATAAATAGATCTGCTAAGTGTGGAGCTGCTTTTCTTCATTTGGACAGACACTCCTTAACTAAGGAAAAGGTATTTCTTCACCTGGCAGCCAAAAGGTGTGTTTTGTCACACACACTTATATGATGGTCTTCCAGGAATGATGAAATTACTCTTTGAGAGAAAAAGTCCAGGTTCATAATGGTCCACAGGAGCCTCATTTGACCATGTCTACCTTCTTAAGGGACTCCACCCTTCAATTGGCATAGTACCAGAACAATTTGACTTTGAAGGTGTTAAACTGCTCTCTGTCCTCCATAAGCGGTAACTCTCATTCACCCAGCAGTCTGTTCTCCCACAGATATCAACACACATTGCTCTTACAGCGAAATCAGAACTGTGTATACACAGCTACCAAGGAGAGCATTCCCATCCAGTTTCACCCCAACACACCCTGTACCCAAATCATCTGGTCCTACTGCAAAGAATGAAAGCAAAAGCCTTGTGTGACTACCAGGGACCCTTTAGTCTCCAGGTCAGAAAATCATTCGAATTAATGGAACCTGAGAGCATGTTCAAGTAGTTTGCTGAATAGGACTGATTTGCTCAATTGAGACTTCTGTCTTTGAGGAAAGAGTCAATGCTACCAGCCCAGCTCTCCCAGGCAGCCTTACAATAACAAAACACAGAGTGTGTTCGTTAAGTAAGAACATGAAAATACCACCAGGTGAGTAAGCAGATTGCAGTTTCAGTAGTCTTTTCATCACAAACATTGTGATTTTTTTTTTAATTATTATGAAAAGCTCTTTGACAGTGTAATTTTAAGTAAATCATTCTCCACAAAGCTTTTTTTATTTATTCTTTACAATTTCCATCATTAGATATTAGTCTCTTCAAAGGAAGAGCAACTTGTCAGAAAAAAATGCCTGTTTCAGAATGTAATGAGAACATTTATTCTTTCTTTGCTCTGAAGAGGATTATAATGTGATGGGTAAAATATAGAGAATAATTAGTCCCATTGGAGAGTAAACTCCAAACAATATTTTCTCTTTTCACAATCTGAACTGGGTGAGCAGGATTTGGTTTTGGTTCATCAACCAAGGAAAGTATTAGCTAACTCTAATTGCAAAATCTTTACCCTGGTAGATGTGTGAACCTTAAAACAACCAGTTTGGCTTTCAGATCCTCCGATCTGCTTCTAAGAAATTGCTTATAAAAATCCTCCTTCCACTATTGGGTTCTGGATATCATTGTTATTTTACAGCCAAAACATTCGGGGCTCAAACCAGCTCTACAGCTGGATGGGCAAGTTACTCTATCCGTATGTGAAATGTCACTTGATTAGCCTGCGAAAGAGTATTTAGCACACACAGATTCAGATGCTTAGCTGGTATAAACCTGCACAGCACTACAGACATGAACTAGCTAATACTTTTGTCCTTTAACCTCAGAATCCCTAAATTAGACATAACATGGCCAAGGGATCACAACAGACCAAGGATGACAAAAAGATGCATTTACAATAATGAAAAAAGCAGAAGAGATGCTCCTCACACTGTTTGTTTCAGTATATTCTCGTTTTTCATTAAGAGCAAATCCTTTAAAGTGCTGAGGGGATTTTTTTCAGGGCACAATCTGTGGGAACCAGCAGAGCTGTTCAGAAGGGACAGAGCAAAGACCAAGGCTAAGGCAGTCAAACATCACTGGCACCACGGGCATGAGAGCAAGAAGATGGCAGTTGGCGTCAACATAAAATGAATTGGTATGGGCTGAAAAACCAGCTGATCAGTTCTGCAAGGAAACTGATCTCCATGTCAGGGGTCTCATGTTATCTTGGCTTACAGCTACCTTTGGCCAAAGTTTATGCTGGTCTTCAAGGCCTCTGGTAAGTCAGCTAGTGTAATCAAGTGGGATTTCAGATATGCTCTCTGACTGTTCAGCATACTGATGAGGCTAACGTGACACAAGCAGCACACAGACATAGATACCTGTGACACTATCCAGAGCCCTTCCACGCAGGCCTTTGGGGAAGGGCTGGGGAAACTACACAGGAATTTCTGAGTGTCATTGTCCTGATTCACAGTCCAGGACTCAGTGCCAGACTTCCAGGTTTGTCTGGCTCCCAAAGAAGCCTCTGTCATCCTTGGTGTATTTTGAAGTAATCTATAAGGAAATGCAGTAATGGATTTTTTTTTCAGAGTGGGTATAGATGTGGAAAAATATCTGGGTAGGGCATTAGTCCCCCGGGAAATTATATTCTGGACATTATATTCCTGAGATGCTCCCATTTTGTTATCAGACTTGGGCCCTTTGCCTTAAGCCTGTGGAGGCTGGTTACAACATGAGAAAAGATGACTTATGTCTTCCCCTCCCCCCACCCACCCCCCAAAAAATTTTAAAAAAATCAGAAAACAAACAACTTTCTACTCCCAGTTCTAGAGGACAGGGGGCTGGGAAAGTGAGAAAGTTTCAAGATAGCTGCTCATTTCCCTCTGTGACTGGAAACTAATTGCTGCAACCACAGAATACAAAATGAAAGGGAAGCAAGACATAAAAATGCAGGCAGTAACAGTCCTGGCTGCTAAATTAACAGAATTATATTATCTGTCTGCAAGACCATGCTGAAAAGTTGCTGTATTCCAAATCATACTCTTTTTTATGATGGGTTGAGGCAGCATCTTGCTTTAGTTTTTCACCACAAACGTCAAAAAATAAATGATTTAAACCAGACATATGGTATTTGTGCACATTTTAGGGCAGCTCCGATTTAGCAGATGCCTTGTATTAATAATATACAGTTGTGACAGGAAATGTGGTTTAGGTTCCTGGAAAAACATAAAAGCTAATTCCATTACTCCATTTCATGGTGCTTTTCCTCAAATGCTAAACTGGTTTTGATTATACTGAAACCTTATAGTGAGAAAACTTTGTCAAGAGTATTAACTTATCGGTGCTTATCCTCCTTACACGTGTCCTCCTGCTGACCTACATTCTGGGCTACCTGTGAACAAGCCTAAAACACACAGACAAAATTGTCCTACAAGACCTGGTAATGTTGCAGAGTCCTTTTACTAAGACTATTTCAATTATTATTTTGCCTTAGAGATACTGTGTTCTGCTTCCCATTCTCTATTTATTCTGCCTGAATAAAAGCATTGAAGACTTTCAGTTTAACAAAACATTTCAACAACAGCAACCACCCCCCAAAACCTCTTATCCATAGTAACTAGACAAATCATGGTAATTGATCTCTAGAGGGAGTTTATTAAAAGCCTAAGCACAAACACTTTCCAGAACACTGCTGTAATAAGCATGAACTCAAACAAATGCTCAGTTTGCTATCTGCAATTCGTCACTTGATACATTTTGAGCAACTGTCTTGAAAAGGGTTTTTTCCTGGGAAAAGGGAAGCACATTCTGGTGGATTAAGAAATAATACTGAAGTGAATTCACTTCAACTAAGTTTGTCTTCAATGCCAGAAAACTTACGCATCTTATGGATCATTGTATGTGAACTAAAGTTATAGTAAGAACATGTTACTTCCAATGTATCTAAATGCATGTATTTTTCACCAGTAAACCTCAATTAAGTCCTGAATTCAAGAGCGTTAGTCTGATGATCAGCAAGCTATTTTATAGCCAAAGAAGGATCAAATATTTAATTGGTACCTGACCATAGAAAAGGATAATCCAGATGACAACAACAAGCAATGAAACAACCCACACCACAAACACAGACAAACATCTACAGCTAATGTTGTGTTTGGAGCAAAAGCAAATGTCTGGAGGTGAATTACAAAATTAGAAAAATCTGTGTTTTATAAGAGCTTAGCTGAGCTGCCCACAATGGAAAGAAAGTGCTTTGAGGTTTCACAGGGCTCAACCCCTCCCCTCCAAAAATCTCTCCATCAGGGTATCAAATGACAGCACACTTAACCAATGAAAAAACTAATCAGAAGCATTACATCAAGTTTTCATTATTTCATCATGGTGCAGCGACACAACACTGGGATCTTCTGAAAACTAGTGTGTAGTTGCCACCCCCCACTGAGGTATGACATCCATGTGTGGATTTCTCCTTACCCCCTCAGCATTATAGTATTTGTCACGGCACAGCTGATTCCTGTCAGTCTAAGTGTTTGTTGTGGCTTGTGGGATCTTAAAAGGTTCCAGTATTGTAGCCTTGGGTTTGACCTGCACCTTAGCTTAGGTGTTAGGTGAACAAATGTGTGAGATGATACCCTCCACAAACCTAAGGCTAGCTTTAGAAATCTGGGGATGAATCTACTGTACAGCTGACCAGTTTTCAGAAGTGGCTATGGTAGTCCTCACAATAGTAATATTTGGGAGTATCATTTGAATCACACGAGGAATTATGTTTACATACATTTTGGTTCAGGCAGATTAAGAATGCCACAAAAAAGATCCCCCCTCTGAACTCGTTGAGCAAATGGGGAATGAAAAATCTGTTTATCATTCTGAAATGTTTCCTCTACTGTTAATTTCATTGCGTACATTTACTAATCTATAATAATCAATAAGAGTTTTCTGAATCATCCTTAAGATTTTCCTCTGCAAACCATACTTCTTATCTATCTTGTAGCACCTGAAAGGGCAGCAAGTGATTTCATAAGTAAACAAGAGTCATGCTCTTTGCTATGAAGAGGTTTTGGTCTAAAAGGGAATGTCAATAGCTGAGGACTACAATTTAACCTTGCTCAACATGAATAGTAGAAAATGAATTAAACTGATGATTTGTTCTGAAGAATGTACCCTGAAGTCTCTGGTGAGGCCACAGCTGTTTGACATACACATATAGATACAGATATATATAAAAATGTTTTTTCAAGAATTCTGCTCTACTGCTTCATAGCAGAGCAGCAGACAGAAACAATGTCCCTCAGCTATCCTTCTGCAGGCCTGCATCAATACAGATCATAACAGATCCCTGGATCCTGTACCCACCTTAAAATCATACAGTAAAAAAATGAAGATTCTTATAGTAAGAAATTAATGGAATTAAATGTACTAAACAACTTCTTAATCCTGATGGTAAACATTGCAGAGGAAGATTGTATCAGATAATGGAGAAACAAATGCACAAAAGTTGAAACTGGAAAAATTCAGGCAACAAACCGCAAATTAGCAGCTCTAAGGATAGTTATCTCTCGGGTCAACCCTCTACATTACTGGGGCATGCACTACCACGTGAAATCCTTAAAGCAAGACTGAATTGCTTCCTTACAGTGTACATTGTCAGTCAACTACAAGACAGCTTTCACCAGGAAATCCTGGTGAATTTCTGCAGTCTGTGTAATGCAGATGATTAGACTAAATTATTGCACTGGTCTACTCTGGTCTTAAACTACATGAAATATCAAAAATGATAGTATATAAACATTGAGGGAAAACCCAAGTATTTTGTATTAAGAAAATAGAAAACACCAGTGGAATGGAAGGCAGTATTTCAGCAGAGCCATGGCTTTGCCTAGTCAAGTCTTGAAAAGTTTCAAGTAAGCAGATTTCAGCACCTCTCTGGATAACCTATTCCAGAGATATAATACCTGCCTAATGGAGTTTTTTCCTAACATCCCATGTGAAAAATGATATTCCAAATACCAACAGATTTAATTAATTCACTAATCAAGGCCTCCAAGAAAGAAGCTAGGAAAACCTAAATGAGTGCTTCACAGTTTGTGAAGAGCATCTAGGGAGGCTGAATGGCTCACAGGGATCTACACTGTACATACATATTCACACGGTTGACCTGTGACAAATTGCGGTTAGAAATTTCTGAGGATTTTCAAACAACTTACATTCCAGCACTTTTCAGAGCATGGTCTTTTGGGGAAAGAGATGTCAAATGGACTTCTACATTACCATTCTGAGCACTATATACATTAATGAGTGCTTTTACATACATATATACATATACACCCTCTCCAACACACACACACAAAGATTTTCAGTAGCAAGAAAATGTCTGTAAAAGCACTATAGTTCTGTGTTGATAACAGAAATAATTTAACAGAAACATTTTGAGTACTTTATAAATTTTGGTAGCCCTTACTACACTATATATGTTTGCCTAACTAGAATTAAATAAACCATTGTGGAAATACTCATTTGTATGTATTTGAGTGCATGGGCATATGGTTGCAGCCAGTATTTTTAAATATGGAAAGGTATTCTTACAACTTCAGACAGTGTTACTAAGGAAAAAAATATCCTGAAAAGGCACCATAAGCAATTTGATAGGTAAGCGTTCATAATACACATCAATGCAACTAAAGGATTGAATACCTGTGTTTGGCATGACATCAGATATTTTTCTCTGATTCCCACTCCATACTCCCCTGTATGTGGAAAGATATGTGTCCACCATAAGACTGAAACTGGATAGACAAGGATTTCCTAAATGTTGTAGGCATGTTTCCATAGCTGCATTGCTCTAATAATATAGCTAGAGAAAACCAGACACCCTCCTGGGCCTGACTACAGCTGCTTTTGGTATGACACTGAAAGCACAGAATAAAGCAGAAAAGTTTATGATGAAGACCCCACTCATACTTCCTTTGGAGCAAGATACTCCCTCAGCAGGCTTAGTGAATAAGCATATGAGCAAAGGATCAAGCACCACTAAATCTCTGAGGTGCGCGTCTGCACTACAACTGTAGCATAGTGCAGAGATGGCTAAGCTGGCTTTAAATGAGCTTGCTCAAGTGCTGGACATAGTCAAGCTGCAGACTAGCCTGCCACGAAGTAGGGTAAGCCCTCTGCTCATCTCCAGGCCACTGCAATTAAACTGATCCCAGTATGTGAGTCAGCTCAGGTATTTCCACAACACACTGCAGACTGAAGTGTGAACATGTCCTTTAAAGTGAAGAACCAGTCAACGCTAAAAGAAGCTGAGAACCTCATCAGTGCAAACATGGAAAACAGCTGACTTGACTAATTTATGTACAGTTGTACTAATGAAAGCCTAATTAAATCTAACACTTTGGAAAGGTCAATAAACACTGTTGCAGTTGGTGGATTTCCACCCATGACTACTGAGATTTATTAAGAAGCTTAGTTTTTCCGAGAAAGGATTACCAAGGAGAGAATACTGCCAATTTTTTATGTTTTACAAAAACAGTGAGTCTAAATCATTAGATCATAGCATTACATTTCTTCTGAAAATTCTGCTTTTCTATAAACGACCAAATTATATTTCAAGCATGAACAGAGCTTATGCTAATACAGAGGCTGAGGATTTTCAATGGAATCTGATCACACAATCTGATTTGAAAGGAAATCTCTGGGAATTTGGCAAGGGTACAAGCACAGTGGGCTCCTGTACCATAATAATGACAGTGTACAAGCAATCCCCTAAGAATCACCTGAGGAGTTTATGAACTGGAAAAGACCCATATCAGAGCTGGGGGGAGGGGTGGCTTTGGAACATATGTAGGATTATCTGATTTTTTTTTCTGGGCACATGCAGAATTATGTATAAGATGCGGCCAAAAAGAAAGTTTGCATAATTAAGGAATATAAAATGTTGCTTCTCCTTGCATTTGGCTTTGTGGAATTATTTGACTATTCTATCAAAATTGATTAAAGTCTCTCCCTTTAGAAAGGGTAAATGAACTAAGCAGATATACTTCTGGTAAGAAGTCTTGTACATGCATACCCAGTGCCCTGGGTGAGTACCAGCACTACAAAATGTTGTTTCCTTTGCAGATTTTTTCTTCCATTGAATCCTTGGTCAGGAGGAGAAGTACCAGAAGCTGCCATTTAGGAAGTGATGCAAAGTGCACTTCATCCTCCTTTCATACCAATTACAGACTTCATATGCAGTCTTCAGGAGCTTTTCATTTTAATTCAGTTTCTGAAAAAAATTTATGGTTAACAGGTGGAGGCTAATAGCTTCTGATGAAAAAAACAACATATGCTAAATCTAAAGGTTTTGCTGTGTGCACAGGCATTGCTTGTTAAATGACATACAATATACTGAAAAGGCCCGATTCTTGCATCTGTAGGAGTTATGAGTAACACTGAAGAAGTGAGAGTCATGAGTAACGCCAAAGAAGTAAACTCATTTCCACAACACAGAGTTGGTAAGTACCAACTCTTGGTGGACTGGTCATTTGTATTTCTACAGCCTTTCCGTGTCCCATCCTCAAGAGCAGACAGCTATGTGAATGAAGTGACTTTGAGCCCTGCAAAACTCCATGAAAAACTGTTCAGCATGGAGATGTGGATACAATCTCTGGCTGAAGAAACCCTAGCTGCGGATTGCTAGAAACTGAAAGGGTAAACTGAGACAAACAATACTGTACGCTTGTCTAGTATTTAAAGTTTTTACCCTGGGCTCTGTTATTAGCCCACATCATGCACAAGACATTTGAACAGGCAAATCTCTGGTCTGACTCATGACAGCTGTTCTTAGGTTCAAAGGGAAGAGAACATGGCCCGACTTTTACTCAATCAGATTTGCAGCAAACATGAGAAAATGTACAATTGCCTTTCATTCTGGTCTCATTCACTATTTTAATCCTTCACCTTTCTGCCTGTGTGAAGCTTAATTAATTCTCTTATAGAGGCAAAGTGAATGTGACATCAACACCACTGACCTCTAGCTCCTTGCTCCCCTGAACACATACTCACCGTTTAGCCTCCTAAATCTAGGATTTTGGACAAAACAGCAGTCACAGTCTGCCACAGCATGCAGCTCTGAAATTAAAGGCACAACTTAGCAATAATGTCATTTTGTATTTTAGTTTTGTATTATTCATTTAGTTTAACTTTCCAGAGTTAAGCAATGGGATATAAAGGGCCTGGGAAACAGAGAACAAAAAGGCATGGGGAGCTCCATGTACAGAGTTGATGATGAAGATCTCACCATAAATCCTAGGCAGACTGGGTGCTCTCTAGCCACATCTTCATTCTGGATGATGGTGGATGAGTACCTCAGAGCACTGTGTCATACAAATATAAATACTCTGTCCCTTAATGTGAGGCCTCATGGTATAGGTACATCCCCAAACACAGCAGTGTGAAGTGAGAAGCAGGCTCCTGCATACACATGCCATGCCTCCCAGGTCTCTGCTCTCCCCACAGAGCCCCTCCCTACTCCACAGTACAAAAAGAGCGTGCATATAGTCCTCATCATTTAGCCCTGTGCCTTGCAGTCACTGTCACTTTACAAGATTTGGCAGGCAATGTCCTACACCAACTTCCACCCTCTCATCTGAAATGGAGCAGGCAAACATCACTCAACCAGGTGACAATGGGAGAAAAAGCTTTGATACACCGATTTAGTAAAACCCAATGTCCTGGTTGCAAATCCACTGTAATCCCATGTTATCAGAAAGAATTCCCACTTGTTTGAGAATCAGGAAGCTTTCTGCTATGCTGTTATCCTCCCTAACATGTACGGTCCCCCTGCTGCTTTGCTTTTCTTGTACAGTAATGCAGCACGTGATAAATCATGAAACTGAACTGCCGATAACATCACACCTTTAACAAACTTGCCAACTGATGGATTCCTACCAGAGACTGTGTTCACTGAGCAAGCTTTAAATTTAGAAAGGCAAGCGTATAGCTTGACTGAAGGGAATGTCATCCAAGAACTGATGATATTGTTAGATAAATGCCTGAAAGGACCAGCTGTAGTAAAGAATAAGCTCTCAGCATCTTTGCTAATGGATTGTGGTTCTTTCTAAGAAAGAGAGAAAAAAAAAGAAGTGTTTTTATTATTCCAGTCTATTACCAGAACGTGCTATCATAGCATAGCATCAGGATATGCATGAAGAAACAGGAAAAGCATATGCATGGCAGGATACACAGGATACACATATGCATGGTAATGTAAATTTAAAATATAAGGGGAAAAGTACTTCTAGGATTTCAAACGTGTCCATTAAGTTAAAGTATCATCTGATATTTGAATAAAACTCTGCTGGAGTGAAACTGTACAACTGCCATAGATCACAAACCCTAAATGCAGCATTTAACAATGGAAACTGTAACCCTGTTGGGAAAAACAAATGAACAAACACGTGCCACCATAAATGTTTTTAGAAGTCTCTCTCCCTGCAAATATTGTACAGTTTCCTGATCTCCAGAAAAATGGAAATGGTGCTTTCTTTACACAAGGCTCTTCAGTGTTCGGGTCAGCAGAGAAAAAAGACCAGATCTCTGAGAAGGATCAAAGTTTGCCAGCCAGACCTCTGGTTTGGATTTATTCTCCTTCATTTCACCCTTGTCCCAGCTGCTTGTTCAGTACAAGTGACTCCCTCTTCTCTCATTACACTACCCATTTTCACAGGAGTCACTCTCTTAGCCTAGATTCTCTGCATTTTGTGCCAAACATCTCTTTTTTCCTTCCTCTCTCATTTCTCCATTCCAGTCTTCAACATGGACTCTCCCCTGCTGGCATGGCATGTCCCCCTCAGGTAGCCTCACTCTGCGGGGCTGCCATGGGGGCCTCTAGCTACACCATCCCCTCTGGGTGCTGCCAAATGCAGCCCCGCTGTTTCATTGCTGCCACAGCCATGGGCAGCAATGCAAGAGGAAACAGTGCCCAAAAGAATGCCAGGTTCCCTCCCACTCTCTCCCTTGCTAGCAGCCATCCTGGCCAGGGGCTGGGGGGGCCAGGAGTAATGTCAAGCAGCCCAATGTGCCCCCACCACCTCTGCCGTAGCCTGCAAGTGCTGGCGGTGGGCAGGCCTGCCTGCTGTGGGAGATGCCATCCAGGCTCTACCTACGCGTTTCTGTGAGCCACCCCTTGCATTGCATTGAGCTGCAACTGTTGTGACTGAAATGTCATCTCAAAGCCCCATCTTTGTGGCCCTGGGGATGACTCTGCCGGGGGCCACTGGGTACCCTCACCCTGGGCCGCCCCTCAAGTGTGGCTGCATGGGGCAAGGGAGGCCACGTATCGCCCATTTCGTCACCACCAACTATGCTACTCTCTCTCCTGTGACTTTCAGTTTCTCTGGGAGATGTCTGGAAGTGTATTTGCACTGAGGGAAATTCCTGCTTTGCTAAGTGGCCCACAGTTTTATCATGCTTATTCTAAGAGGAATTAACACTAAATTCCCAAGCCCATTGTATTTCACATTGCCTGGGGAGAGAACCCCCAAACAAGCTTATTTGAAGCCCTTGTTTTGTCTATTACTTATTTAGCTGCCAGTGACAGAGACAAGTCTCCAGAGAAAATGGTATTTTGCAGGAACTTGAATTTTACTTTAGCCAGTTGTGACAAAGTATCTGAGTGAATTTTAGCCTATTAAGAGTTTTGGGTCTCCCTTCCATATAAAAAGAACTAAGCTTATTAAAAGAAAATAGTTTTAAAGTATGGTCACATAACAATCCATGTATAAAGACCATATAAAAAAAATTCCAGACATCCTTTAGTTGTGGTGGTTTAATTTCTGGAAAAGTGTTTTTTGTTGTTTTTTTTTTTTTTAGTTTCCAATTACAAGCCAAAAATCCACATTTCCACACTCAGGATATAACAAAGGCCCCTGAAATTGAAACAAAGGGACAAAAGTGACTTTCTTTTTAAGGATTTGGTAGTTGACAGGGAACTACTATGGGAAACAGATGAGAAACGCAGACTCCAACTGAGCTGTGTGAAACAGCCAGTCCCTGTTTGTTACTAGACAAAATGGCAGGCACGTAGAGCTTCTCTTTATTTTTGCTGCTTTTTCTGTTATGCTCTATTTTATGTTTCTGTTATGAATTGCAAGGAATTCTTTTGTCTGGGAGGGCTATCCTGTCCATACCTACCCAAGGTCCACACACCCCTAGGAGAAGCATGGCTGGCCCCACAGACTGGCAGAGTTAATGGGCACTCAGCCCTGCACCCAGCCCAAGCACATGGGAGAGACAAAGCACACAGCTTGGCTGCAACTCGTGTGCAAGACAGCACAAGCACACAAGGGAGGACAGTTGCAATGATACAAAAAATAAGCTGGCCCATGGAGAACTTAGAGTCATTGACAACCAGCTGGTCACTGCAAGCTGGGTGGGACCAGTTCCCACAGAGTTCCTGAACAGTTTTTTTTAACAGGAAAGCAAAGTTAATATCTATTTTTGCCAAACTGCTTAATTGAAAAAGGAAGAAACATCAGTTTTACAGATTGTTCATCCAAATATGTTCTTCCCTGAAAAGCACGTATTATCTGCAGGCTTTAAGATGAGTCACCAGTGTCCTGCTATGTCTGGAGAGCGAACAAATTGAAGAGCCAAACCTGTTTCAGAGCAATGGGGAGCAGGCAGTTACTAAAGAGATAGCTTAGTACTGGCAGGGGTTACCAAAGGAGTCTGTGCAATTCCCACCCTTGTAGATTTTTAGGAACAAATTAGACAGACAGCTGCCAGAAATGATAGGTGGGTATAAATCAGAAGGCCTGTATCTCGCAATCTCTTATGGTTCTACATAGCTATGGAGAGACCCTTCAGGAAGACGCTTTGCATTTCATTATCAGCCACAAGTGAAAGGAAAAAACCAAAACCACTTTCTATTAATTTACTATCAGTCAGAGCACACAGCAGTAACTCTGATTTTGAGTAATTATTTCTGCTGTTACCCAGAACTTACATTTGTGGGACAAGTTTACAGCCAGGATTTGCCTACATAAGAGTATGCTGCTACCTGCCTATGTAGTAACTCACTCTAACAGAGGAACATAATGTATGTTAGCAGACCTGGCCTCCATCTAGTCTGGAGTTGAGCATTTGAGGGTTCTGGGCAATTATAGCAATTCAAATAGAAAAAAAAATTTGAATCCTTGAGAGCCTAATTGATAAGGGAGCCTTATTAGATGGTATGAATAGGTATGAAGATTTACCTTCTGTACAGAAAAAGGTCCTTGGTTTTGCCTTTGGACCTTGGCTTATTTATGTAGCAGCTGGACAGTTACAACATCAAAGATTTTGATGAAATATTTGCAGGATCACTTGACCCTACAGATGTTGTTAATATTCAAATGCTGTAATTATAAACTAATTGACATTTAAGCAATGGAATAAGTTGACCCCAGTGCACGTGGGATGTATGACCATATATGACTTACAATAACTATAAAGCAGCTTGAGTTATAAATGGCTTGCTTAAGGAATTGTTTTATGGGACTTCATCACAAAGTATTTTTTTCTTTGCATTTCTTGGTCACCTGTTTCTGCCAGGGTAATGAAATTACGCAAAAAACCCATGATGAGCTGCTAGAAAGATGTTGCTTTGCATAAAGATTTTAGCAATAAAAAATTATTGATGTTGCACCCTGGCTTCTGCAGAAATAAACCAGTGGGGTTTTTCATCATAACTTCTGTAATAGCTTAAATGCGAGTAGCAAGAGATGAAACTAGCAAAACGTCACAAATATTATTTGGGTTTTATCTAGTCTCAGTCTAATCTGAGAGTCCACGTGCTGTGTTAATGGCTTCTAACAGAGACCAACACTGTGTTTTCATGAAGGAGTTGTAAAAACAGGTGATATTCTGTTGTAGTTCAGAACTGGGTGGCAGATATGCCTGGAAAGCATAGCTGGAGAAGCCTTCATATGGACTTGGATTGCTCTATTGACCTACTTACCAGCTTACTGTGGATATACTGTGACCTGCTTCAGAATTTGTACCATGCTTACTTAATAATTTCGCACTTTGCAATACAGGAAAAGCCCATGCAGCGTGATATAGTGTATAACAGGTAACTGATGAAATTTAACAGGAAGTCTACAGGGAAGACCTGCAAGCCAGATGGGAAGGAATAGAGACATCCAAGAACACAGCCAGATTGCTGAGATAGCTTAGTGGCACAAAAGAGCAACCTTAGTTCATTTCTTCCTTCATCTGCATAAGTCTTCATGTCTGCTTGACTTTGAGAAATCCTCATTCCCAGTGTCTGAACCTGTTCACAGCATGTGGCATATGGGTTTTTTGCAGAGGTATATGATCTCTGTTACGGAATGCCATAAATTCCTTGTCACAGGAGGAGTGGCAAGTTGGAGGTGCAGGGGACCATACTTCCCCAAGGGTAAAGAAAAAAGCCAAAAGATCTCAGCTATCCTATGGCTCCTGCCCGAGAAAATATCCTCTCATCTCAAGGGAGAAGCTAGGAGGCTGAAATGGTCCAACTAAACAAAGAATTGTATCGTGAGTAAAACCTAAAAGAGCGGCTGTGTTTGCCAGCCATTGCTGAACTAAAGATAGAAGGCTTTGCTTATGCATTGACCCAGAAGATCTGAATACATGAAAAGAAGGCATTTTCCACTGTCTACAAATACAGAAATTCTGGAATAAGGGCTCGATGCCAAATATTTTTCTAAGCTTGGTGTGTCAGAAGGGCTCTGGCAAGTGCCTTTAGAAAAACAACTCATGTTTGCACATATTCACCAACCTTTTTGGGAGACAGTTTCTTCAGACTGCCAGTTGGGTTGTGCTTGGCACCTGAGACGTTTTACTGGAAAATACAACATGTTTTTGTTGCTGTAGAAGGTAGTAAGGTTTTCAAAGATTATGTTTTGGTCTGAGGAAAAACAGTAGAAGTGCATGACTGGGGACTTCAAGTAGAAAGGGCTGACGTTTCTGGCTAAAGCTAAACAAGCAAAAGTATAAACTCTCTCTAATCAAAATAACATACCTGGGAGAAAAATTAACACAGTGAGGAATACAAGCAGACCACAGTACAGCTGAGGGCATCACAAACTTGCCTGGTCCAACTAACAAGGAAATGGAATAAAGATTTTATGGAATCATGAACTATGTAAGGATATTTGTGTGTAATTTAGCTAAAAAAAAAAAAAAAGATGTTTCTGATTCTCTTAGGAGTACATCTGTTGCAGCTTTGGTATCAGGATTTCAGGCAGCTATACAAGACTGGCCCATACCCTATCACACATACAGCGATTTTTGAAAAGGTGGGGATGTTTGCCTGTGAGTATGTGAATATTTCTCTACCAGGCTGCAACTTTGCACTAGGAAACTTTGTGGCTTTTTTTTATAAATGAGAAGCTGTAAAGCAGCACAAATGCCAATCTGCTTTGACTGTAAGCAATGATCTCAAGTATGTCTTTCAGTAGCATGGTGGCCCTAAGGTCATCATACGATGGCCTTCCTAGCCCTTGCAGTGTGCTCAGTTACCTCACATATCTCCAGGATGGACCATGCCCTTGAGCTGTGACTTTGTGTCAGCTGTGCCAGTAGGCAAGTTTGAAGGGCTTACCTGTTGCTGTAATTTTTATGGTGGGCTACTTAGATTTAAGGATTACGCTGGCTGATAAAGCCTTGTTATGGACTATGAGGCCTTGTTATGAACTATGAGGCCTTGGTATGAGACCTGCCTGGATTTGGACAGTGAAGTGGCTCAGGGCTATTGCAGAACAAAGAACAGGAGAAGTAGAAAAAGTCAACAGAAGGGAAAGTTCTCCTCTATTAAGATCACTACAAGGACCTATTGTCATGTGAAACTCAGTTTAACCAAGCTGCAGATTTTTATACATAATGTGGCATCTGTCTTCACTGATCTCCTCATTTCCAATTTCACTTAAAAACACATGTCTAATCAGTTTGAATTCTCAGTTGCACAATCCTTGTGATCTGTCTGGCAGACTGCTCCTGAGAAAGCCAAAAGCCCAAGTATCGCCTGCATGGCGCCTGCATGTTCCTCATGCAGTGCCCAAGGACAGTGCCACGGGTAACGCCAAAGCAAATAGCTGTGGAAGGGCTTTGACGCTCTTTGTATAGATCAGCAACAGATCTTTTGGTATAATTTGCTGTGGTTGCAATTGCAACATTCTTTTTTTATGCAATTGTAACACAATTGATCTTTTGAATTTCGGGCTGGTGAGGAGGGATCCCCTCACAAGCAAAGGGGAAGAGAACTGTGCAAACATTGAACTGCAAAGGAATGAGTCAGTGGTGATTTTTCATGTAAACTAAGTAATAGTGAAAACTTGAACCAGACATCTGATATCTATGTTTTCTAAAATGGGTTCCTTTCCCTAAGGGAGGAAAAACCCTAAATGTGAGGAAAAACCCTAAATGGGAGGACCAAATCTTTCACAGTCATATATTTAACAGCAGGAACCAAATTTACATATACATTGTGCATCAGTGATGCTTATTGCCTAATTCTCCAAGTTGAGCACACAAAACAATACCTAGTCATCAGATAGCTCAAGACCTGGGCTCCCATCCCCAAGACTAGATTAGAAATGTGCACTGTTAAATAAAAGACGTTTACATGTCCCATAGACAAAAAATGCTTACCACTAGAAGACCATATATAGGAGCAAGGCTATGGAACAAGATGGAAACAGGCAGAGGCTGGGGATCACGGCTCGGCAGCAGAAGGCTGCAGCTGTCTGCTGTTAGCCTTAGTCTCCAGCAGTACTTACTCATCTGTAATGACTGGGAAGCTCCAGACACTTTCAGACTTTCTCCAGTATGTGATTTTCCTACATCATCATCACAAGCCAATCATCACAGATACTGCATTAACATCAAGTTCTTAATGAGGGAATCAGATGGCTTAAATCAACGAAACTCTAGGGACTTTGCCCACCCCCCAACCCTCCACCTTGGCTGTGAAAAGTCTTGCTTTTTGCTTCCCTGTCTGTCTGACCATTGCCATCCCGGGTACACATCAGCAATTTGTACAACAGGTACACGAGCAGGTCCTCACAATGCAACTGACTTCAAAGGCCTTGTCACAATATTGGCCTGATATTAAAACCTCGCCACCAAAGGTAGGATTTCTGGCCTTCAGCTCACAGTTGAGAATAAGACTGTACTAACAGGATTCTCCTTGGGTTTTCCTTGCCAAAGCTGAGGTCAGCCCACAAGACCTGCCTTGACACATGCTCCACCAAGTACACCCATGAGACTAGCTAGCACCACTAAAATAGGCTCTCCAGTGGGAGGCACACTTGTTTGCCTGACACACAGCAAATACTCGCAGAGCTTTCCTCCCAACCTTCAAAATGTAATACACCGCTCATACTGAAGTGCCACATTTTCTATTTCTTTCCATTTGGAGATCCTCCTGTGTTTTTTTCAAACACGGCCTTTGTTTGCTGCACCTCAATATTAAAAATTTTGGAAGCATTGCTACAACACAACAACATCCCCCAAATTAATATGTCTTCTTGTTCTCAGATTCTTCCTGTGCCCTGTAATCCTACTGTTAATCAGTTTTTTCTTTTTTCTTTTTTTTTTTTTTGCCTATATAAGGATCTTTAGACATTAATAGATGCTGCATGCTTTGCCCATGAGTAATTTTGCAAGGCGGTTTGAAAATCTTGGGACAAACTATTCTCCGTTAGTAGATGTTACTATGACATGTTCTTTATGACAGGTACATTTCCAGTGTCATGTCTTTCATCTTAGCAGATTATCAGATTCTGTTTAAGGAATTATTCTGAAAAAAGGTGTAGTGGTAGGTAAAATATATCAACAGAGAAAGTAAATGGAGAGTTTACTTTTTCATAATATTTTCCCTTATAACATAAGAGCAAAAACTTCACACCAGTTAGGTCAGCATTTCCCATAGGGCCAAAACACAATCCTGAAAATTCTGTGAATTGCTGAGGATATTAAACACTGAGGATAAGATTACAGAGAAACAATGCAGCCATTTTGAGCTGAGCTTTCCCACAGTGAAAGGTTCAGTGAGGCCCAGCTGGTTGTTTTGACTTCAGACACTGACTCAGGGATTGGAAAGTTGGACACCAAGGGTGGAGTAGAGAAATGATTTGGCAGGCAAAAGGAAAAAATTAACCTTTTTCAGTCCACATGCTGCGTACTGCACCTACCAGCCACTGCAGGGTCTAAAACCAGATTAGCTTCTGTATATATTTGGGTTTAATAGCATGCAAGTGATTATAATTCTTCCTTTCTCCTCCTTCATTTGTGTTCTGTCTTAAGCTGGAGGCCTGGAAGCAGCTTATGCACACTGTATATCTTAGAGGGGCCTGATCCTGTCTAACTGTCTCAGTAGTGTCATGACACAAACAACTGCAAGTTATGACTACAGGATAAAATTACAGAGAACCATCTGAGGTTCTAAAAATTCACCTTCAGTTTTCAGAAGCCTTTTCTTTATTTCCTTGCATTTGAAGTTTATTCTGAATGTTTTGGGGGGGGTTGTTTGGGTTTTTTTGAAGAAAAGTGAATATGCTTTCTGCTAGTACCCTACCAGAAGAACAGCTATTTTCGTTGTTTTCTTCCTTACACGGTATAACATTTGCTCACTTCTGCTGCTTTCCTGAACAAAACACGGTCGATAACATATACAGAGATGCACTCAGAAATGCAGGCACATTCCTTGCAGATAAATTGAATGTTGCTTCTGACTTGCTCTGGAGTGAGAGATGAGGGCACAAGGGGAAGTGCCCCCACCGGGGAGGGCTGCAACGGCAGGGCTGCTGTGCAGCAGGGAGCCCTGGCAGCCATCAGGAGAATGGGGTGGCTGCTCAAGCCTGGCTGGGTCTGCCGGGGCGAGACTTGAGTGTGGGCTGCTGTGAAGATGAGCCGCAAACTCTGCCATGCCCTCTTGCTGGCTAGAGAGCAGCTGGGTTTTACATCTGTGTGCAGGGCTGCTGTTGTACCCGCAGCACATACCAGTAAGCAGAAAGCGAGTAGACACCTTGTTGCTGATTTATAGGCATCACTTTGTTGTGCATTCCTGGTGCCTGTAGGATTCTGCTGACTTTACGCTTGCTTAACTCCCAGTAAGATCAGCAGCAACTTTGCCTTCATTGAGATCATAATCCTGGAGCCTCCAAGAGGGAATATCGACAGACAGTGCCAAACCACTTGGTATTCTGTGTTTAGAAGGCTGTGCAGGCTGGTGGATACACCAGAGGAGAGTAATTCAGGGTGTATTTATTGCTGTAGCATGACTCTGACAGGACCATCTAACCTCCTAGTGCATCAGCTTGCCCAGCTGGGGAACACAGGCTATGATGGGTGTGAATTCCCATTTGCAAAGCGTGTTGAAATGCTTCAGAGGGGCAAACAATTGTTTCTACAGAGTTATTGTTCTCTGAAGAGAATTATTACTTTTACAATTGAGAACTATCAGCTTTAAAAAGAGCTTTCTGTCTTAGCCTCTCTCTTCTTGCAAGTGAAGTATTTTTTTATACTGAGGAAGCCTCAAAGGCATTATTAGTAACATGTTTTCTTTCCTCTTTCTAAAATCCCACTTTTCAGTTTTCTTTCACTATCCAGTCTCAGGTTAGTGAGTACTGACAAATACTATCAACACATCTCGACAAAGAATAAAGTTCTGTCTAGAGCCATTTCACTCCCTCAAACATGTTGAACTAAGAAAGCTAAAGAAGAAGCGGGGGTGGGGGAAGAAAGAGAGAAATGAGAAACATTTCCAAACATAACATAAAAGGTCTTGCCTTAAGACCATGGATTTCCTTTTTGGTACTTTCAAAGAATGCGTCTTTAGTTCTCTTTGGCTGTGTGACCAACAGTTGTGGGGTGTGTCTGTGGTTTTCTTCTCTTCACAGTAACTCTATTGTTCAGAAACTGCAGCCAATTTATGGAAAGAGGTGGAATGTTTATGTAACTTACTTTGCTTTAGACAAGAAATAAAAAAAAAAAAAAAAGACTGGTGGAGGAAGGCCAGTCAAAACAGGATTTTTCTTCCTTTCTGGACACAGATGTTGGGAGAAAAAAAAGCCAGCTCTGTCTTCACGTTAAGCTAAACAGCATTTCCATTTTTAGACACTTTTTTAATTAAGTAGGTCAGAAAAACAAAATCACCCATTAGATTAGTGCTGTAATTTACTTGTTTCAAAATGTGTCATGTTTGAGAGCTGCTCTGTTGACATGCTTACAACACCATAAACTGAGAAATAGATATATTAGGGTCAGATGATACCACTTTTGCCTAGACTGCTGTGTCCCAAACATATAGTTGGCAAGTACTGCTAGACTGCAGATGGCGAGTGTCTCTTCATAACTAGACTTGAGTTTCCTGCCATTTCCAAATTAGCTGAGCTACAAATATGATTTGCAAATTGCAAACCAAAACAAGGTAGCCAAAAGAACAAATCTTCTTATTTATGTGTCCCCCACTGTCTGTATTGCAAAAGTGGACAAGTTGGGATCACTGAATTTCTGCTTTATCTATCCAGTGCCCTAACGCCTTGCTTGAACTCTTCTTTAACTGCAGTATCTATCTAAAAACTTTACGTCAAATTCAGCTTTTCTAATTGGACAAACTTTGTTTTACTGCAAAGTTTTTGATTAAATAAGAAGAAGGATCTTTAAAGCTTAGGGTATCCTCAGGTGGGCTCTCATGAGCTTGCATTTGTTAGGTTGGACCTGACCTGAACTAGACAGGTGCAACTCACCTGAAGCAAGCACATTTGCATCAAAAATATCTCAAAATGAGGTTTTGAATGTAAGAAACAATTTCCAGCCATCACTCAACACCATCACAAAACATATCCTACTTATATCGTAGGGCCTCCAGCATGAAACCAAGTGGGCATGGAGCCAGGCTGCGCAGACACCAGTACCCGCAAGACTGGGTTGCAGAGTCTCAATTCAAATTTTGGTCTTTGTTTCAGACGTACACACAGAAGTCTCACAAAAAAACAACATGGAAAATATTATAAATAGAAAACAGAATGGAGTTTGGTGGCTCAAAACCTCTAATGAATGCAGTGTTCTCTTAAGCCACAAAAAATACAGAGCTTGAGAGACACTGAGGAAGCTGCCCCTGCCAAAATATTTCAGCCTTGACAAGGAGAACAGTTTCTGGAGGAAGATTCTGTTTCTATAATTATCTGGTCCTTTGCCTCACTAAGACCACCAGTTTATTGCATAGGGCCAATAAAGGCTTCTCAGGTGCCAGGAACATCCAAGAGTTTCCACCCTACCCCAGCACTCAGGTGGCAGACAACTCTTAACCTACTACCAAACCCGTAAGCCTTTCAAGTGCTTTGAAAGGCGGGGCTGCACCAGCGTGAGGGCTGGAAACTGTTCCAGCAACATTATACAGCTTGAAACCCCTATTCAAGTGTGCAGAGAGTTTATTTGACCCAACGGGCCAGATCGAGCTGTGATTGTCTTACCTCCTCGCCAACTGCAACAGAATTGCACAAGCATGAGCAGAGTCTGGTCCAATAACAAGTAATTTGCCATATGGAAGCTACTGAGCAGACATCTGCAGGACACTGAAAGTGCTTTTCTATATACAGTGCCGAGTGCTACAGTTGTGCATTCCACAGAGACTCAGTTTGCAAAGGGATAGAAATGAAACATTATTTAGGGTTTTGGTTTCTTGGCCTTGAAAACTGAAATCTGAAAACAATTAAAGCCCAGTGCCATACCAAATCAGTTATGCAGTCATTCCTGGATTTTCCCATGGAATTTTTACATAAGAATTAGGCTGTATTTGATGCAAACTAACAAACACACAAAGAATTGTGCTGGTCAGAGGCAGGCCAGCTTATAGACGAGTTTCAGGAGTTTTTGCAAATGCATGTAAAAATCAGTCAGAGGCATACTGAAATGCACAGCTAAAGATTACTATAAATTTGATGACAGCTCACCCATTAAAAGTTCTATCATGCCTTACATCTTGTCCCTGAGAGATGGTTTTCTGCACCCTCCCATTCGGGCATTACTTATCTTCTCTGTCACTGCAGATTTCCCTCTCCAGCCCACCTTGTACACTCTGTCCCACAAACTGGGACACTGGAAATACCCTTCCCATCTCTCTTCGGACACCTTTCAGTCATGGCATTGCTGGGGGATGGAGCAAGCCCTCTGCTTTTTCAAGGAATGAGCAACCTTTGATGGTAGGTTGGCTGCTGTCCAGGAACACACAACGAAGAGGCTCCCTGCAGCTTTCTCAGCTCTTTGTGTACCCGTGTAGCAGCTGGGCAAAATCTGGCCTCACAATGGTGTGTCTGTAATGACACAACCAAATCCAGTCCTAGCATGGAAGGGAAACACCGTCCAACTGGAGGTCAAGCTTTGAATTATAATGGTGCTCTCCAGACTCCAGATATCTGAATCAGCTTCTTCCCCCTTCACTCAGAGCACTGTAGTTAATGTTTCTTTATCCCATTAGAAGTCCAATTGCCCTGAGAGGAGGGGATTTCTGCGCTTCTTTCAGAAAAGTGAAACTTTTGCTGTGCAAAAGAATGAAAAAGACAGCGTATTCATCAGGCAATCAAGTGTCTTTAGTTTGCCTTCATTGCAGAAGACCTGGTGCAAACTTCTAATGAGCACGGCTGTGCAAGAGTGGGTCTCTGATTATTTTCTAGTTCCCTGTTAGTGCATTTGATTCTCTTCTCCAGGCTATTCATGAGTACCAAACCCACTATAAAACTCACTAGATTAGTGACAGGTATTACAACTGACCTGTAGAAGAGTCCTGGAGGCAGCCTTACCCAGATCTGAGATGTGGACACAATGGCATGGAATAGAGTCATCATGGTGGTCTGGCACAAAAAAACCCCAAACCCCCAAACAAAGCAAAAGGTTTTCCATTTTGAGCCTTTTATGGTTAACTCAAAGCTTTTCTTTCATTGAGCCAAATGTTGTCATAATTTTCACTGCATTAATCTCTAGAGTTCAAATCCCTTTTTTAACATGACACTTTGGATGTGAGTTGACAAGTGTTAATATTCATTATTCTACAAAGCTATAAATATCCTGAGGTATAGCAACTCACTGGAAAGGACACGACCAAAATTATTTCCTCAGCCCTATGCTTACATTCAGATCTTCATCACAGACACTGTTTTTCACATACTGAAATGCTTTCGTTGCACTTATTTTGGCACTAAAGTTCACTCATGTACTTTTATTTTAATGGGTACTTGTAAAGTTAAATTAAAATATTCAGTCAAACTTTCCAGTTCACAGTAGGCTACTTGCACACACACATTGACATTCAGCCTATACAACATTATCCTGTTGCAGTGCATGAAGAAAAGCAGTCATTTCAGAAGCTACTGGAGTTTCCCTACTGAATTTTTCCTACAGATTCTCCTTCTAGCAAGATCTTACTTGCAAAGTGTTTTCCCATCAGAGGCTTGCCAGATTTTTGGGGCAATGCTGAACAAAGGTCTTACCATCTTTGCAACACTAAACAGCATTTAGACTCTTTCATAAGCTTGATAGCCTGTAAATCTGAGATGGTCCACACCCTCTGCATTCCTATGTCGCATACTAACAGCCTCTTCTTTAATTACAAGGTGTGGCATTTCTGGACAAGAGACAGCTAATCCTCCAGACCTGTGTGTTATTTACATTTACCCCAGAATTTCTCCTTTATGCAAAGCTTTGGCTCTGAAATTGCAAAGGTTAAACCTCACTGACAAAATCTCTAGCTTATGGCCACACTTTGAAGCCATTTAATGTTCTGGTTTACTAATGATTAAGTGGAAGTGTTCTGAACATATAGGATTCAGATCTAAAAGCTGGGAGGTATTTGGATCTAGGAGTTTGGTTCATGCTGGTATGTTACAAAACGCAACCATCTGCAAAACTAAAACTTCAACAGCAGCCCATATTAGCATGTTACTTTAAACCATGCTCAACTGCAGTTGTCTTGATGAATCCTTGATTAGAAAGAAAAGAGCTAAAGCTCTGTGTTTCTTACATAAAAGACAGTCAGAAGACATGCTGGCGAACAGTTAGTGATTTTGGTTCCCGCAGCTGTGAAAGCAGCATTGCCTGGGTGTGCACGCCAACGGCGGGCTGCGCAGCCCCCGAGGACTCCCTGGCAGGAGGCTGATAGCCCCCAGCTCTGTGGGCCAGGCTGCACTGGGCTGCAAACGGGAGACTGCCAGGGCCCCGCTGTGCGGGAACGATGGGACTGGCCCTGCAAAGCCAGCAGAGCTTGGTGCTGGCTTTGCTGGAGCTGGTAGCTGAAGCACATCTCGCCCGTGACTGCCCAGCGCAGGGGAGGACCACTTCCTGCAGAAGGGCGGCCAACACTCCTCCTGGGCCGGTGCCCACCGCTTGCCGGGCCGTTTCCTCACCTCCGTCCAAGTCTGTCACCCACGGTGCTTCCCACATCCCACAGCTTCAGGAAATCCAAAAAGCCTCAGCCCCAGCCTTCCTCCAGCTGCACATGCCTCCTCCCTGCCTTTCCCTGAAATACTTCTCCTGTTCAAGAGCTTCTCTCTTGCTGCCATCTTTTCAGCCTGGGGAGAAAACCACCCTCACGTCTTTCCTCTCAGCTCTGAGAAATCCTCGCTAAGCGTCACTCTTCCCTGGGGTGCAACAGCGTGGGCAATGCTTGACCAACAGCGAGTGTCAGAGAGGGACTTACTTGGTGGCAAGTTGTGACTTCTAAAGGAAGAAGATTTCTGACCCTGGCCATGCACACAAGTGAAAAAGGTCCCCAGTCTGTAACAAAGCCTTAAAAGGCAAAAAAATAAAATTCAGGACGGAAGCACTCTGAGGCCGAGTCGATAATTTTGCCATGGCATAGCACACGCTGCGCACTCACGCGTCCACACCTCGGTGCACCCCGCGCAGCAGCGCCCGCACCACGAAGGAGCTGCAGCCCCGGGATTCGCATCGCCAACGGCCCACCGCTATCCCCCTCGAACATCCCTCTCCCTCCACCAGAGACACCCTGTTACCATACCTCTGTTTGCCTCCACCACAAGCCCTGCTTGGCAGCATCTGCCCTGGTGCGTGCCCACACGCCATGCTTGGTGTCTCTGACCACAGCTCCCTCGGCAGCACGCACTGGAGGCAGCCGCTGTCACCCCCAGGCACCCCCAACACATCACCGCTGGTTACAGAGAGCAAAAACGTGACTGCAGCCCCTCAGAAAGGACTGGGTGTCTGTGGCAAGGTGCTGGCAGGGAGGGCTGCAGGAGCAGCCTCTGTGAGGAGAGGCCGGGGCTGCCCCATACCGGACAGGGCCGGTTCCAGCCGGCTCCAGCCGAACCACCGCAGGGCACGGCTGAGCCCCACAGCCACGGGTGGGCACCTCGGGGAAAGCCTGTGAGGAAAAATGTGAGAAAGAGCCCTGCAGACACCGAGGTCAGAGAAGGAGGTGCTGCAGGCGCTGAAGCAGAGATTCCCCTGGAGAGGACCACTGTGGAGCAGGGGGTGCCCCTGCAGCCCGTGGACAGACCATGGTGGAGAAGTTCATGAAGGACTGCAGCTCATGGAGAGGACCCATGCTGGAGCAGGGAAAACAGCATGAGGAGGAAGGAGAGGCAGAGAGGAACTGTTACGGACTGACCGCAACCCCTATTTCCCATCCCCTGCACCACTCTAGGGGGAAGAGGTAGAGGAGTTGGGAGTGAAGTTGTGCCTGAAAAAAAGGAGTGAGGGAAGGTGCTGTTTTGTCTTTTTTTTCCTCACTATCCAATCCATTTTAATTGGTTATAAATTAATTTTCCCCAAGTCGAGCCTGCTTTGCCCATAAAAGTAATTGGTAAGTGATCTCCCTGTCTTTATCTTGACCCATGAGCTTTTCTTCATCTTGTTTTCTCCCCCTGACCTGTTGAGGAGGGAGAGCAAGAGCATGGCTGGCTGGGCATCTGGCAGCTGGCCACAATCAACCCACTGCAATCGTAAATTGTACCAACCACAGGAGAGAAAGAAGAGAGAGGAGGACAAGAAGGGAGCAGAGTTACCCTGACACTGTAGTCCACACCTGGTGCTCATGATGCTTCCTGATGAATTGAGCCATTATCTGAGGATTGCCCTGGACACAGAGCCCCACTTCAACACATGCTCATCATGAGGTTTAATTTGTGGGTTTGGAAGTTAGTTACGTGCAAGGGCAAGGCTATCCCTGCCTCCTGCCCAGAGACAGTGTTCTTAAGTAGGACAGGATCTTTCCTGAAGCAGTCCAGGAAAAGTCCACTGAAGGGAAGGATCATGAAAGAAATCAGGAAAGGCACAGATCAGTAATCCGCAGCACAACTGGAAAGATAGTGAAAAGTCATCCCTTTTGGGGGCCACTAAGAAAGCTAGTACAAAATATTAGGGTGGGTTTTAGCTTATAACTTTTGGTAACCAGTGTGTCTGCTGGCAGATGCAGCACTACTATGCTAATGCACTCCTCTGCCCTTTCTACCTAGGACTCCTTTAGCCTGACTTCCAACTCCACTGCTTAAGAATGCCAGGCAAGCACATAAACTGCCTCTGCTCTGTGGCTGAATGCAGCAGAAAATTTATTAATGGAAAAAGAAGAAATGCAAAAGGAAGATCATCTCTGGACATAGCCCATGCAAAATGTAACTTGCCATAACACAGCCCCGAAAAGGCAGTACTCGCAAAATACCCTGGCATGTTACAGCATCCTCCCAACCTGTATAAAAGCTGCTTTATTGCTGATCTCAGTTTACTCTATTCCCAGGCATAACTGAATTGTGGTTTTTTTATGGGTCGTCTGGCCTCCCCAGTAAGTGTTCTGGGCCATCATTAAGTCTGGGTAAGGCAAAGCTATACTTTTTTTTTCTTCTTCTTCTTCTTCTTCTTTTGCAGAGCTTCTTTCTAGCCTTTTTTCAGCAGAAGCTGCAGAATGATATGCAGTGCCTTTCCTGAAGCAGTCTGTGGATAAGCAACTGCTTCTTCTTCCTCCTGAAGCCACCAGCAACAAGTCAGGGTCTTGGGAGTATGGACAGTATTACCAGCATCGCACTGTCTCCCAACTGCCTCAGCTCCTCCAAGCCTCCCCTTTGCAGCCCAAAAGCAACATTGGGAAGAAAATGAACTCACATACAAAACCCACTTGCAAACTTCCGATCATGAAGAAGTTTCTGGGTGAAAAAAAACCCCATTCAAACTCAGAATGACAGTCTTTGTAAGCAAAACTGCTTCCTTCCAGTTCCTCCAGCTTCACCTGCTTCCCATGCTTGACACAGCGAAAAATCCCATGAGAAGCTCATCTATTCATACCCAGGAACTGCTCATGTTACTAATGTGCATAATCTGGATGCAAAAAATCATCAAGACATTAGTGCATTCTTGAACTATATCCTGTCATATTCACTGCAGGAAGCACAGAAAAAAAGTATCAACTTTTATGCAAAAAACCTGACTTCTTTTATCTGTGCTGCATGTAGTGAGCGTGGAATATTAAGTTTGCAAGGGAAGTCAGAGTTACCCAATTTGTTTGTCAGGACCCTCTGGCAATGTGGCAAGGAAAGCAGAATTATTAATAAAAATGTTCACAAAGTTGTGGTTAAGGTAAGGACAGTGCAGACCTCTCTGCTTCTGCAGCTGTAAATGGACTAGCCCATACATACGGAAAAGCACCATCAGGGAGAAGACCAGCTTAAAAAAAACCAAAGGAAGAGTGTTGTGAAACTGGTGGTGAAATAAAGGAGGGAAATGGAAACTAATGAGAAGCTACTTGTCTGTAACTGGAGTCAGAGGAGGGAGGCAGCACATTTCAGGGAAATATATTTCAGTTCATGACCCAGTTACAGCACATTTCTCTCCCCTCTCTGTGTCCTTCCAGTCCACTGGTGGTGGCCCTTTTGCCATCACCACATTCTCCCATTTACAGACAACATCCAGCAACAAGCCTTTGATTGGGGAGGGGATGCTAGTGCTGTTTGCTTTCCTTTGCACCTGCTCCACAACTGAGGAAGAGCAACAGGCTACAGCTCATCTGACTGTTCATTGCTTGGCAACCCATCAGCCCAAAACTCAATATTATTTCTGGGATACTTAAAGTATACAACCAGCAGGGTGATGTAGAAGTAATTGCAGGAGTAATTGCTGTGCAAGCCTACATAGTGCCGGGGTGTTGTTAACAGATCTCTAATCATCTTTCAGAATGACAAAAACAAATTTTTGCATCATAGCTGCCCCTGCCACTTCGATGTTTTGCAGCTCACAAACCAGAGGAAGTGCTTCCTGGGGAAGGCAGCTTTGTCATGCAAATGGTCTGGACTCTCTTCTGGCCACCTCTGTCTTCATCGCACCCAAGTCCCAACCTCTGCACTTGTAAAGAAATGGTGGGGGAGGATGCAAGGGAAAAATATCGTAAGGAAAAAACAGCCTCTGTTCATGCCCTTACATTCAAAAGGTCCAAAGCTATTTGCAATTCCTAGTTGCTGTCACTGCTCTGGAAAAGAACCTGGTTTTGATTCACTCTATCTCTTGGCAGCAGCTTCTACAGAGGCACAAGGCAGAAACAAAGAAGCTGCGTTTCAGATCTGCCCATGGTAGAGATACAAAGTTTGGACCTGGATCCAAATTTCTGCCTGCAAAATCATGGCGCCAAGCCCACTGGCTGGTGTAATTTTGGATTAAAACTCCTAGGTTTGTCCTCTTCTAGAGAATATAAAGTTTCACTAGTTAGATAGAGGGTTAACAAATGGTCTGAGCAGGGATTTCACAATGAATATGTGATGATTAACTGCAGGATCACAGAGATTAAAGGTGGGAAAGAACTATTAGGTCATTGCAGCCCTATGCAGAGTTGTTCTCTGTAGTGTATGTCTCCCAGCACCTTGTTCAGGCTAGTTTTGAGTGGCTCAGGCAAAGGCTATCCCAGTTTCTTTCTGTAGGTTGTCCCACACTCAAGCAGATCTTGCTGATATTTAACTGATATTTAATTTCACCTCGCTCCATTCTATAGCCAAGAGCCATCTTAAATAGTCCTCTTTCCCACTGGTGTCTTCGTGTTGCACTTTTCTGCCCTTATGTCACTTTGTAAATTCACATCCATTTTTCTGTTTGCCATCATTTCCCATGATCAAGATCAGCAGAGAGTAAACAGCATACTTCCATGTATGCTATGCCCTTTCCAACCTCCATTAAATCAATCTAGTCTTTCTTTGGACAGATGACATTGAATTTCTGTGGTTTGACTCATCATGTCATTTCCTGCTCCCGCTTTTGACTCTCCATGAGGTGCCATCATGACAGAGAGCAGGACCCACCAATTAATGAGATGTAAAGATACAAGAAAGGCTTTCTTGAGATAATTGTTTTTGACAGCTTAGTACGACAGGAGATAGATGCAGACTTGACCTGAGACCATGTGGATGGCTTCAGGTCAGTTCCTGCTCTGACTTGCATCCCTAGGTTTTTTACTCTGCATCCTGAGTTTAGGCGTAAAGTGCTGCAGCTGGTGCCAATGAAAAGGAAGTTTGATATGGTCGTAATGTACAAAGCAGCACACTGCAACTAACTTCACAGACTGAGACCGGGAAAAATACGTTCCTCTCTTCAAGTCACGTTAATGGAATATTTTCTCCTGGATCAGGATCAAACATCGTAAGGTAGACATTGTCTAATACAGAGAAGGATGTGGGATGAACAAATGCCAGAGCGAACAGTCCTAATGACCCTTGCTTTAAAGAGCCCAGAGACAAGACCGAACAAGGCCAGGGCTCCAGGAAACAGCCCAGTGAATGTGCGCACACATGTGTGTGTCCTCCAACAAGCTACGCCCAGCCTCCCTCCGGCACGTCGAACAGCCTTCCCCTGCCTGCAGGCAGCCGACTTCGAAGAGGTTTCAGGTTCCCATTCAGAGAAAATGACAGCTAGCAGCTACATGGCTACACACACAGTTTTAACTCCAAGAGCTATCACAAATGCGAGCGCCTGGTGTTGATCCCAGCACTTCTAAATTTTCTGAATTCCCTGCTTACTGGAGGGTGAAATTAGACTCACGCTCACAACTTCCAGCTTGTGGAAAGCAGCTCTGAGCAGGTAGCAGAGGGTATGGCGCACAGAGGATAAAAAAAGATGATTGTGGGTGCAGAGAAATATATTCCAGCAACACAGACTTTGTTGTAGCAAAGTTCAGACTGGGAATTTGCATATGGAAATTCTTTATGAAGGTACTCATATTAACAATCTGAATTGCACTCTTAAGAGATTACAGCAGTTAGGGAGAGGTAAATGAGCTCTGTCAAAACAGGAACAGCTCTAAGTGATTCCCCAAAGCAAGATCAGGGCATGCACCATGGCAGACTTCCTTCATATTCTGGCACTGGCTAGGGAAATTATGGAGGTGTTTCTCTTCTGCTTCAAAGCACGGGGTCTGGCAGCAGTTCTTGTCCAACAATGTGGAGTTTGAAAGAATTTGAGTCAAAGCAGTGTTGATGCAAAGAAAAAAAAAAAAAAGAAAAGGGGTTAAGGTTGTAGTTCAGACACCACTGAATCACCTCCAGTTTCCCACGTTCAGAGGCACAGGAGGTGATGTGGTCATGTCCCTTCAACAGCCTTTGAGCATCCTTTAGGAGGAACAGAGCAGGGACAGGAGGACAGACCCATGGGGTCGCCTACAGTGGAGCACTGCACCCAAGATGCATCTTCCTGTAGGAGCACCTTTGGGTGCTGTGTAGCCACACTTCTGGGAGCCTTAGCAAAACTGCAGTGCTTCTCCAGACAGCCATAAGGCAGCTGTTGCTTCCCAGTATGTCTCAAACATCAGCAGATCTTTTGAGCAGAATCCGCATGTCCCAGGTAAGTCAGGACCCAGGACAAATGCAAGGACAAGCAGACAGTCAGAGAAGACTACTTAGCCACACAGAGGGCTGGGGCATGCAGGTCCCTTCATATTGTGCAGAGTTGGCTGTCACCAGACAGTTCCAAATATTTGCCATTCCTTGTAGGTGTCAGAAGTTGCATACAGATATACCTACGGATAGTCCACACACAGAGCTCTCTGATCTTTCTAATCTCCTGTTTCTCAGGGAAGGTTATGTCTTACAGACCTCTGCAGTATACTTTCAGCCCAAAGGAAGTACAGTGGGTCTGGCAAGCATCAAGGGTTTAAAGTGCTGCAGCCAGCTGCTCTCACTGACCCCAAAAACTTCTCAATCCTGCCTGATTTCTGTTTCCTCAGTCCAGATCTGTGAGAAGGAGAAAATAACGACTCCATGGGTGTCCTGCTATGGTATGTACCCAGCAGATCTTCTCTGACAAGCCTTGCCCAGGGGTCTATCCCCATGCCAGGTTACTGATCTCACTAGAGGTGTACCAGAGTGGATTATGTGCCCGTCCTCTGCTAAGTTTGGCATGCTTTGCTTAAATTGACCATAATTCTTACGAAAGAGTGCAATGAGGATGAGAGAAGTAGTAGAGCCTATTTTTCCATGTAAGTAGCGTGAGCTGTAGAAAATGGACACTGGCAATGGCTATGGTTGATGAAGCCATATCATTGTTATAGAAAGGAACAACCCATTTTCTGAAGCCATGGTAGAAACAGGCTCAGAGAGAACAGACCTGATGGTGCCTCCACAAGACCCAGAGTAAGCGCCATTGCAGATCCTAAGAAAGATATTTTTCATACATGGGGCGAACCACATTTGCTGTGCACAGAGGAGACCGTCGCAGGGTCTGTAGCTGTGCACCGTGAGGACAGGATTAAAGCACTGTGGGCTGGCACTGCCCCACACTCCCAAACCTGCAGGGAGCTTACCCAAGATTCTTGTTCTTTCAGCTCTTGCTTTTAAAAATTTCACCAGTGCTCTTGTGTGGTGTTTTATGCTCTCAGACTGCAAAGAAGCATTCTCTGCTGTAAACAGTCTGTTTAAATTTTCCACATCCCCCCCGGAAATAAATGAATGTAAAGCATCACCCAATGACACTCCCTACTGCTGATTTCATCGACACCCTTTGTGTTTTCATGGACATATCTTCCTTATAAAAACCAGTTCCACCTTCTCCGCTGCTATGTGAAAGGCTCAAACAAATGTCAGAAAACTGACTGACAGACCGTACAGGCAAAGCAGAGAATCTGACTGTGTTCAGGGGCTGTCAAGTACACAAAGTAAACAAAAGAATAGATCTATGTAATTTTTCCTCGCAAATCTCAGCTACAACTCTTATTTTAGACATTACTTGTGAAGGAAAGTGCAACACAATGTCAGTGTGTTTAAATGTAAAAAGTCTCATTAGTTTTGACAAATATGTTTCTCTGATAAATTTTGTTATAACTATCAGAGGCATAAATCCTAAACAACATTGTGTTTTTAGCAACCGTTTGAAAGTTATGGCTTCTTAAAACTACCACAACCATTTAAGAAACAAAGTGTTATGGTAATGCCCTGGGTTTTTCCTTCCTCAAAGCCTACCTCTGGCTCTTCCCCCAGGTTATCTCTGTTAGAGGCTCAGCAGCCTTCCTATCCCATGCACCACCAGGACGGAGCAGTAGGATCTTCTGTGCTCTTTGCTCAACTTGCCTCTCCCTGCTTGATGAGGTTGTGCTGAATACAAATATCTAGGTGAAATATATTCAGGTTTTGCAGAAATCACCACCACCATGAATGACAGAGCTTACACAGCTCCCTGCTGCAATACAGACTGCCTGCAGGGCTGACAGAGCCGCCCTCCTAAGCTGGGATTTACTTTCCTGCCCTGCCAGGGACTCTCAATCCAAGGGAGCAAGAGAAAGAGTTGCATATGCGGGTTAGATTCTAAATCCCTTTTTCTGACAGCATGATGCAGCTGCGTGCTGCAAGCACGTCTGACAGACATTGGACCCAGGGGAGGATCAGCTTTGAAAAACCTTCCCTGGGATATTTTTGCTCCTTTTACTTCATTCTCTGCATTTCTTCTAACTCCTGGGGTGGGTAATTTTCCTCAGCCAAAAACAAGACAAAAGGGGGAAAAAAGGGAAGAGAGAAGTACGCTGCAGTGAGTGGGCAGCCAGACTGCAGGTGGGCATAGCACACATAAGCAGCACAAAGCAGCTTATTTCACACAAGCCAGGGAAGAGAGCACAGGTTTTGCAAACACCACAGGCCGTACGTAGCAGGCTCTGCCCGGCCTCAGCTGTGGGGCAGGAGCAGACGTCTGGGGCAGCTTTGTTGTGGGTGAGGTAGGAGAGGAACGTACCATGCCAGGGATTGCCCAGGAGAAGGCACCCGGGCAGGGAAAGAAGCGTTTCACAGAGTTCATAACCTTTTGTGCAACTAAACCAGTACAAATTGCCAATGCCCCCAGAGTGCGGCTTTTCCATTTGCTAATGATGAAAACAGAGCAAAATACAAAGTGCCTGCACCCACAGCCTTCTCCTTGTTAACCCACTGCCCATGCATGGCCCTTCCACCTCTGGGCCAAGAGGGGCAGAAAGCAGCTGCCAGGGAGGCTGGGGCCACCCATCTCCTCTCCGCTGGCCCGAGACCACGTGCCCCATGCACCCCACGTCCCCCTTGGACCCCTCTGCCAGCCGTGGAGAACTGTGCTCCTTTGCCACACGTGCCGGGCAGCCACGCCAATGGCCACTGGCACCTGGTTTTAGATGAATGCACTTGCAGCGTGGCTACACTCAAAACACTGGGGATTCCTATATTTGCAATTAGAGTATTCAAATTGTTTTAACTTTAAAGGTGGGAGTATCTATTTATTTTCATTTTATTTTGTGTTTTTTCGGTTCTACCTGGAATTCAGATTTAGGTAACGTGCAACTGAATGTGTCAAGGTATCTGAAGGCTCAAAATGCACAATGCAATACTATAATATAGCTCTTTGTTATGCTAATTATTTCTTCCCAGCTGCTCCAGCAATGAGCGCCAGCTCGACCTATCAAAGGGGAACAAAACCTCTAGGCGAGCTTTCTGCTGCAAGGTCCCTTACCTCTGTGCTTGAGGGGCTGGGGCTGTGTCTCTTCCGGCACCTGTAAACCAAGCTGAGAGGTAAAACAATTTAATATTGCAGCTCTACTGCCGCTGGGAACATGAGCTAGGAATTAAAAAGTGATACCCTCTTGACAGTCAGGTTGCCATGATTTACATTTTTCTCTTGGGTCCCCTCCCCCTCCACATGCATCTTCTCAGCACTTCTGAGCAAAGGGGAAAAATGAGGCAGTGTGGGAAAACATCCAGTCAAACCTCAGAGGCTCTGCCGAGATTCTGATTTTGGCACCCACCAGGGTAGTGCTATGTGATCATGAAGGATTTTTAGTGCGCGGGTGTCAGATTCATGACAGCCAGAAAATGCTGTGGTTGCATTATTTAAATGAAAATTAACTTTCCAAATAATAATAATAAAAAAAAAGGTTTCATATATTCAAAATTAAAAGTATAAAACTATTGGCCTGGTTGTCTTTCTATTATTTATGCTGATATTCAGTTAAAAGAGAGTTTGTCTTGTTCCTGTGTTTCTAGAGCCTAGAAAGATATTTTATTGATAGCACATGGAAATATTAAAAGGGAAAAAGGAGCTTTGGCAGCTGGAAAGGGACTACTGGGGGTCACCGGCAGCTTGAGAGGCTCAGAAGACCACTGGCAATGTGGGGCAAGCTTGTTAGCCAAATGCCTTATTTATAATGGTCACTAGTGAAATACCTCAAAAGCTGACATTACACTGTCATCTTTAAGCCTCAGAATTAGCAAATAGGTGCTTTCAATGGGTGGATAAATTCATACAGTAAAAATCCTTGTCTCAGCCTTCAGGCAGAATAACAAAAATGATCTGACAGTAGCTTATGCCCTACTCATATTTTTAAGATTTTCTTCATGACCATGATGACTATACAGGTTATTTTAAAGTTTCAGTATTGGAACAATTCTGCAATGAAGGTACATTTCAGGATTGCGTTAACACACCTTACTTCTCATAGCAAACACAAAATGAAATTTGCCACTATTACGCTATTTAGTCTGCTGGTAAACCAGAATCCAATCTGTCACGCAGAGGAAGGGGTCAAAGAAGGAACAATATGTATTCAGCCTCCACAGGTAAAATGTAGGCTGCTCAAGATTTAAAAATTAGTCAAACTGTATTTTCAGGATAATAATCATAATAGAAATTGAGAAATGTAGGTCGCTTTGGTCATACTTGTTGAGACTCACAGATGATAAATTTGAGGAAAACATAACATTGAAAGTACATTACACTTATGGGGTAGCAACACTTAATGTATGTGCAGTGTCTGATAATTTGTAATATAAAGGGCAATTGCGTTTTGAGCCAAAACCACACTGCTTTATTCAAAGCAATAAATGGCCCCATGGAAGCTGTATGGCTAAGAGGATGTGGCTGGTAAGTGGGGCCTACTCACAGAAGTAAGTACAGAGGATTTCACCCTGAAAGAGCAATGGATGGAGAGAAAAAAAAAATTTACAAGGGTTTTAGGGTCGATGAAGGAATAGAGCACAGTTTTTACACATATACAGAGAGACAGCAATTATTTTGGAGTCAGGGAATAAAACCGGATTTGAAAATAATCTGCTGCTTGACTCTGCTCCCACTGGCAGAGACTCTCCCTAACTAAAGGGGTAAATATGGATTAGCTGGTCCCACACTGCATGGTGGAGGAGAAGGATTGCCCTTTGAAACTTTTCTGATTAAGAGAATGAGGCAGGGGGAAAGACAAAACCAACAATAACCAAAGGTGTGGGTCATCAGCTGATACGACCAGGCACAACTTCTCCAAAAATCAATGGCACAGCTTCACCTCATGCCAGCTGAGAGACTGATCGCTCATCACCTGGCTGCAAAAAGTCTCTGAAACATCAGCCTGCAAATGGCCAGAAAGCGTTTGACAGCATAGTTACCAAGTGAAAATGCTGTATCAGAAATACAGGGTGGTGAGGGGACAGTGGAAGCGATGTTGTGGGGTCCCTCTGCACTTGCTGAAGACACACAGCTGTGACAGTTATGGGCCAGTTTCTTATGGAGGAGGCACAGCCATCAACTGCTGCCACCCCACCACCCTCCTTCGCAATGGCCAGAGCCTTTAGTTGTTTCAGGAGGCAGCCACAGCCCACGGTACGGAACGGCGAGCCTGGCGGGGTATTCCACAGGGAAAGTACCACTGCAGGAGGTAGCACTACACGGACTGACCTGGAGCAGACAGACCATTTATCTCCTTTCTACAGTCCCAATATGACAGATTAGATGCTCTCTGCAGTAAATTGGAGAATGATGCTGTATTAATTGAGAAGAATTACTAGCCATGGAAGAGAAGTTATTTTTCAAATTCAGTATCTCCCTGTTTTGGGGGTTTTGCTGGGTTTGGGGTTTTTTTTGTTCATCATGCATACTTCTGAGTATACACAGACCACCCATCTATGACTTCTCCTCACACTCCCTACACTCCTCCGCCAGGGAACTTGAGCACAGAGATTAAAAGAAGTTAACGTACCTGCCTACCTGGCCTCCCAGCTGGATCTGGTGAGAAAGCTTTGCGTACCTTGCAGTCTGCACCACCTTTGCAAAACCGAGGAACTGAACTCTACCTCACCCAAGGTGCGCTCGCTTCCTTGCTATGACTTAAAGACGAGGGAGAGCAACAACAGGCCAACTGCAGCCCCAAATGCAACTGTTTTCACATGATTACTCCCCTGGAGTTTAATCTAACCTTCCACACCTGACCCCAGGCCCCCTGACATAGAAAGCCACTGACCCCGAATGGTAAATTCAGCCTGGTCTTAACAGCCACAGCTGCTTTGCTTCATGCTCTCTGTGGAGAGCCAAGAGGAGTGAAGGTCTCATCCAAACACCCCTCAGCCCCAGGGCTGCTTTGCGTTCAGTTCCCCAGTGCAGACCCGGCTGGCCGGGTACACCTCGCATTAGCAGCCTCAAACTGAGCAGGATTAACTGCTGCAAAGGCACTCGGCACCCTGCCATGGCTGTGTTTACATTAGAAAAAATGGACCTCACAGAGACAGTTTGCAAACACCACAAGACGAACTTTTGTAAACTCCCTCGGTTTAGTCATCTTTCCCCATCTGTCAGAGAAGTTAAAGTGAGATTGAAAAAACACAGGAAATTACTGTGTATTCCAAGCCGTCGTGACTGAGCGGCTTGGCTGTTACATGGGATGCCTTGTGGAAGATTCACATCTCCTAACATTTCCAGCAAGATCCTTTGCAGCGCTTCCCCGGCTGCAATCTTTCAGCAGGCTCTGCACACCCTGCCAGGAAAAGCCTCTGGAGTGCTTTGTGCAGCTGCAGAAAAACTCATACCAGCACTGAGGAGCCCAAAAGGTTACCTCCAGAAAGCCAGAGCAGCCCCTTTCTTCGAGGTTGCAAAGCAAGGGACAGGCAATGAAAAAGGTTAGGTCCCTCTGGGAGGCTTCTGTGTGAGAGTTCATTCACTGAATAAAATGCCAGATGAAATCCTTTACCCCACGGCAGTTTAAACCTTTCTCTGATGTGACTGACTGGCTCTTTTTGTGATAAAACTTAAGAAACTTCTTTTATCAAGGTTTCTGGCATGAGTAAGCAGGAATTGCATTTGCTATACCTCTGGCTATAGCCTTTATCTCAAGAAGGCAATGAAAGGGCACGAGTCGAACACGGGCTAGAAATCACCTTCACGTCTGCTTCGGCCATAGCCCTTTCATCACCAGATCACCACCATTGTGGCAATCTGAGCTACCGGCAGCTGGAAAGCACATTTAGCTGGGTGGGTTGCAACTGGCACAGGCCTCCAGAAGGGCCACGAAGCAGCCGAGACACACTGCACGCTGGTTCGTTTGTTTAAATTCCTCTTTAGATCACGCTGCACCTCTGAACCAGCTCCCCACCTCCCCTGCACAAACCCAAAGAGCGGTGGCACCCCACGTACTGTCCCCGCGGCGTGTCCTGGTCTTCGGTGAAAGGACAGTTGGTAGATGAGAGGTGTAAAAGGAGGATGGAGGCTGCACAGGAAGATGAAACATGAAAAAAAGTCTCTTTACCACAACTTTGCTTTGGGGTGTAACATCTTCAGGGCTGAAAGAAGCACTTCATCTCTGCGGCTCAGCCTGCATTTGTTTTCTCTGTGGAGCCAGCTGCTACGCTGGCATTGCAAATCGGTGCCAGCTGAGGCTATGAGTGCTGGGTATGCTTAAGTAACTGTGTTAGCTGTTTCAACAGATTAGCTAATCCAGTAAAAATATAAAATTTTACCAAAAGTATTAAGTATATATGAAGCACAATGATATTATGCCACATTTTGAAAAAGGAACATAATTTTTTCAACTCAAATGAACTACGCATTTCCAAGGGAAATGTATTACCTGGTGGAAAGCAATCCTGAAGATAAAATGACACTTCAGCTCTTAGTGACAGTAAAATAGATCTGACAACAGAAACATCTTTTTCTGTTGCTGTTTTCCATGTTTTATTGAAGTACCATTATTAGTCTGCTGAAAGGCACAGTACTTTATAGTTTTACACTCTAGGAGCAAAGTATCTTATGATAGAGAGTAAAACAGTCTCCACAGAGAGCAGCTCTACTGCTCAGTTCTTCCAGGCAGGTAGGCCAAGATCAAGTTCAGGAGCATTCATTTAGCAGTTATGCGTGGGACATACGGATGAAAGGCATTAATCTTGGAAAAGAACTATTTCTTGAAAATTTGTGATACTAGCAAAATGTCCTTAGTACTGGAGCGTGCAAAGGGGAAAAGGCCTATCAGGTTTACACTCTTCACGTGCCATAAATCAAACCAAATTTAAACCATGAAATCCATTAAGCCTAGCCCAGGTTGGAAATCCTATCAAGGTCTACTGCATTTCTGGTAATTGGACAAGGGTGTTTCCAGCTGCCTTTTCTAACATGAAATACCTCTGTCTCTTTTGTAGCAAAGCAGATAACTCAGTGGACTCCTGAGTCCAATACATCTACTTTCAGTATCTGCCATTTTTTTTGTGAGGCAGGGTCCAGAGAAAGGCATAAAAGACCACTTATCCTTAGGCCAACCTTCATTAGATGACACTTCACCCCTTACAGACCCTGATGACACTCAGCAAGACTGTCCAGAGCTGTAACAGGTTAATTTCTAGGTGTCCCTGGCACTAAAGAAGCTGTTAGAGAGGCCTGAGTAGACAGAGAGTTCTGCTGATTTATCACTTCAGCCAGTACAAATTCAACTCAGGAGACTGCAATGGGTTATATATGCAGGCTTGCTCTGGAATACGAAGGAGCCCCTTAGGGTCAAAAAGCTTTCAGTCCCCCCAAAAGTGTTACCTGATTTGTGGTTTGGGCAGCATTTGGCCAGGCGTTTTCCTTGGCCGTACGTGCAAGTCTGCAGAGAAGTTTGCTGCTTCACAGTGCACCTTCAGACTGTCGTAAAGGCTCCTGAAACCTTGTAAAGGCTGAGCTCCATCTTGGACTCAGCTTGAGGTGCACAGCCAACTGCAGTGTAACCTCTTCAGCAGGGAACAGTTTGATTAAATAGCATTTCCTTGGGTGAGGGAGGGGAACATGGGGGAAAGGACCCAGTAGCCATTGGAAATGTAAAAATAAAATGAATTTTGGTCATTTTAATAAATATATATCAAGGAAATTTCACTTTACTACAACAACACATTAGTATACAAGCATCTAATATTTAAGCTTAAAACATCAAGTGTTTATCAAATATTGGAAAAGAGCAGACATTACTAGACTATCTGGGTATAACACAAGAAAAATCAGGGTTTTAAAAAAATTGGTCCTTGTGGACAAATGTCTAAATGATGATCCTACTCATACACTGTATGAATGAGATCTATATTTAATATTATTATTATTATTAATAAAAAAAGCTTCTGTCTTGGAGAAATCAGGTGGGACTTATACTTTCTTTATTTGTTGTTCTTCACAATGATAACCCTTACAAACTCATCAGTTCCAACCCACCTGATTGCATAAAGGTTATCATTGATTTACATCCTATTCTCTTTTGGCTGGGGGGGAGCTTTCTCCCGTGACCACTCGGCTTAGTCACGAAAACCGTCCAGTTTGCAAACATGACTGTGGGGTGCGCACACTACCCAAAATAACCGTGGCCCGGGAGGAGTCAGGCTGAACCCATGAAACCCAGAGCAGGAGTTCTTTGACCCAGAGACCCGGCTGACTCCAGCACCAAATTGGGGGCAGCCCGGGGCAGTGTGCCGCCGGGGACCCTCGTGCCCTGCGCCGAGCTGGCCGCTCCCTCAGCACAGGGGTGAATTTCACCCTTTGGACAAGAACCAAGCGGAGAAGATGTCGCTTGAGCGCTTGATGCTGTGGGAACAGGCAGCTATTATGAGTCAGCCATGGCTTGGAGGTGGCTATTTTGCCGAGCACACCCTGCCAGTTGTTACAGGGACTGTGGGAACTAATTAATTTGGTGGATCTAAGACTCACAATACTCTTAGGCCAACCCTGACTAATGTCTTCTCGGCATTTTAAACAGAACACTTTTGCAAACAGTCTACCTAGGGATGACTAAATGTTGTCCTTAGCCACTGAAATCTCAGCTCATTTCTCCAAAATGTTCTTTTTTAAAATTAAACCCCTTACATTCATTCAGATAAAATCATGTTTATCACCACATTATTGATTAACATTGTGCTTTTTGCTTTCTTTTCTTGTCTTTTTTAAATCAACAGCAAAAGTCATAGAAAACTCCCGCATGCTTTTGCAATCTAAAAGAGAAAAATTATGCGAAACAGAATAAAGTATAAAACATGCCACTGGTTCATGAACTTCATTATACGAAGAAGGAAAAAAAAGAGCCCCAGCAACAGACAGTTGCCATAGAAACACTCAAGCATCGAATGCTTGTTTACAAGAGACATCTCTCTATTGTTTCTTAAATCCCTTCCTAAGGATGGCAAATCAAAAAGCAATTGAGCATCAAAAAGGAAGAACAGAGATGTTTGAATAGGAAGTTGAACTCAGTACTTCAAAGGTTAAAGGTTTCTAATAATTTGATCCACCCTGTGGGTGGGGTTTTTTTTTTTATCTGTTTAGGTTAAATCCCTGCTGTATCACTGATTTATACTTAATTTTCACGCTGGCAAAAATTAAGACAAAAAGTAAGGCACCAAAAAAAAACCTGCCCTGTATAACAACAAGCCTCATTAGTTATTACAGCCGAGGTGAAAACATGCAAGTACTTGAGCTGCATGTTGTGTTTCTGATTAAGATCCCATAAACAGGTTATTTCTTTATGCTATGTCCTATTTTGTCAGTTGAACAAGATGCTGAATCCAGGAATTCAAGAGTATCAGTACGAAATGTAAGGATGGTTTATTCCCAGTCCATGAAGGCAGTCCTTTGTCAGAACAAATACTGAGTTACAAGGAGCACATCACCCTTGCTGGTAGCAAAAATTTGTTTACCAGACTTCTAATTCCTTGGTAAACATAATGGAGGTTCTTCTTAATTAATGGCAGACTTCTTGGGGGTGGGGATATATAAAACGATATGTTTTCCCCATCTGGCTGATTGGTATTTTCAGTAACGAAAGCCACACCATAGCTGTAGAGACTATAGTGCTAAGCAGTAACGCAACTGCGTTCTTTATGAAGTCTCCATATTTATAAATAGCCCGCTGATGCAGATCATAGAGACGCTTTACGCAATCTGCACTCCAGTCACTTAAAATTACACGTAATGTTTGTGGCATGATTGTATCATTTGTAGAAAACTATAAAAAATCCATTCAAAATAAAAATTTGATAGACAAACAAACATGCTGCGCATGCTTCAACAGAGCAAGAAAGATGCCTCATATTTTACTTCCTTTGCTGCAGCACATTTTATTACTTGGTAAAGATTCCTTCTTCCTTAAGGATTTTTTCCAAGTTTCACTTACGTTGCTCTTGTCATTACATCCAGTCTCAAAATAGTCATAAAACTTGCCTTTACATTCAAGAGCATGGGTGCCTCTTACAGGTTCACAGTTTAGGGCGATGCTCTCTCGCTCAGGTTCATTACCTCCTTTCTCGTCATTAAATTTTGCCTTTTCCTGATTACTGTGAGACCTGGCATTAGTGATGAATATTTCATTAGCAGGTATCTGGTCATCACTCCTGTAAGACGGGGCACTGCCAATGTCATAATCTCCCTGCTGGGAACAGCTTGGCAAAGAAATGGGGGAGGAGGAGGAGGAAGTATTTTCTGTACTAGCAGTAACAGAGTAGGGTAGATTTAAATAGTGACTGCCACACTCTTGATAGAAGCAGCACGTGTGGAGCTTCTCGTACTCCTCCTTTGCCATCCGAAGGCGTTTTCTATATGGACAGTCCTGAGGCACAAACCATTCTTGTGGTGAGGTGCCGCTGAAGGAGCAGGCGGAGAAGCACCAGTTGTTCTGCATGATGATTTCTCCATGGATTCTCTTCATTAGATTGTTGATGAGGACAGATCTCCGCAGGTAGACTTCAGGATCATCAATGAATTTCAGCTTTTCCAAAGACATGTAAAGAATATGGGCCCGCTCCTCAAACACAGAGATTGTCTGAAAATGCAAAAGACAGAAGATACGGAACTGAAGGCAACTGGTTTTGTTCCAGGCAAGGAGAAAGAAAATGAAGCAAAGTATTCCCCCCGTGCCACTACTTTTCTCATTCTCTTTCTGAGGTGCCTAAAACTGTTTTTTCGTTTTGCACACCCATGTAGCTGGGCTTTTTCTTGGCCACAGCATTCACCCAGGTTTAGGAGGCAAGTAGCTGAGCATTACACCACAGAGGCAATCGCAGGGCACAAATCCAGGATGGGAGAGTAAAATCCAGATGCGCGCATCTGGCTCTTTATTTGAATTTGGGGTTAGAACATAAAATTGTTGTGCAGTTTTGCTCCAGTGATGGCTGGGGGCTTTTTGATGTGAATGGACCCAATTCCACCACCCCCTGTGGGGCTTCTACAAAGCTCTGAAGCCAAGCGAAGGTCCCCTCCTGCAGCCTCAAGGTTTGCAAGACGCAGCCAGCAGCCATCGCCTCACGCAGCAAGTGTCGGAGCATTTCATCCACTGCCAGTGGAAGAGGCCCTCCAGCAAGGAGGGCTCCATTTGCCAAGCTCCCTTATACTGCTGTTGTGTACAAAAGCGCATGCAGGGAGGGAGGCAGGGAGAAACCCATCTCAAAGCATCACAGCATCTGGAGAGCAGCTGTTGGCCTGCATACTACACCCTGCGCTCTACAGGACCGGTGGGAACGCAGATAGGCAGGGACAAGGTCAGGAAACGAAGAGAGGATAGGGATTTGCAGAAATCCTGGCTCGACGCCCACAGATTTGTTCTCCCTTCCATGGTCCTTCCAGGACTCCCTTTCTCAGCACTGGCAGCATGAGCAGGTTACTGCCCCCGGGAGGCCCCGGATTCTGCGCTGTAATCACTACCCTGGGAATCAAAATAAGAGAGGGGGCAATGCATGCTACTGTAAGCACTATTAACTAATTTTCATTTTTAGTAAGAATTTGGTTTGCGTAGGAGGAGAGCAGCACAGCACAAAGGGAGACTGCTCTAAATCCCCCCCATCTGTGGCTTGATCATTCTTCCCTTTCCCACATGGTTACAGCATTTTTGCAGAGTGGAAGTCGTAGCTATGAAGACTGAAAGAGCTTAAAGCACAGCTGCTTTTCACATCCATTCAGCTCTCCTCAGCCCTCTAGCTCTTTCCACAGCCTGGTCCTGTCTGCAGGGCTTAGAAGCAGCACAGTGCCTCGTAAAAAGAAAAATTGGCTGTGTTTTCATGTGAGTTCACAGCTGAAGGTCTTCTTTGTTAGAGAGAGTAATTTTCTATAATAAATGACTCATTTTAAATCGTATTAAGCCTATAGGTTAATTTGCATCCTTTATACCTGCTGTAGCAATAGTCAGTGAAGCCGTAAAAGCCTGGAGCAAACCAGTAAGCCTTGAACTGTGATCCTCCTGGAGATACGTCCTGGAGGGCCACCAGTAGTAACAAGTTGTCAAAGGCTTTCTACTACAAATGTTTGCCAACAGCCCCCTGGAGAGAGGCTCTGGGCCCTACCGTCATACCCTCTACAGGACAAGTAATCTCAGAACATAACTCTGTCTTTACTGGGCAGCAAAGGTATAAAAACGTGTAAGATATTAGAAGAAACCTGGTGGGCATCCTCCCTCCCCCAGAGCTCAGTGCTGCAAAGTGGAAAACACATTCGTGCTGAACAGAAGAAAACGGTGACCCAGGGTTTCTGACATGATACACCTCTACAACAGCACAAAACAGTGCCTGGGACAGGTCTCATACCAATACCTCTACAACTGTTTTTTATGCTGTTCAAAAAGGATGAGTAACTATTCCTCCTCTTTGCAAGGAAAATAATCACTGATACAAAAATCCAACAAACTAGCCAAGAAAAAACCTGGCTGAAATCAGAGACCAATGCAACATGTGGGAGACACGCTCACTAACTAGAGCACATTTTTCAACACCCTCGGTGCTATTTATTCATTGCTCTGGCAGCAGACTGGACGCCTTCTGGAATTAACGGTGGGGCAGTTTTTCACCTTCCCAGTCAGGTACTTATTTCCAGCCAACACTATTTGTAGCCGAAAATTCCTTCAGCTACTCTAAGGTCCTTGGGAAGCGAGCTCGGCGTTACTGCTCGCTTCTCCTCTGTGGAAATCCATCCAGGGAAACAGAAGCCCACTGGGCAGACCTCCCTGCCCAGTGTCCCTTGTAGGGATGAGGCACTCAGTTCCCCTCGCGTCTCAGAAGCCTGCCTCTGCGATGCAGGTAAAGATAACATACAAACTTGCTCTGCATCTTGATCTGCTTTAGCTTTCTGTCTCTGGGGCTCTTGTGGTACTATTGTCTCCCATAAGCTGTGCTTTAATCAGATTATATTGTGTCCTCTCTGCTGCCAACAGTACATGGGTAGCACTGGACTACCATGGGTCAGGTATGATCCCAGCAAGGTAAGGATGGTGTCTCAAGGCATGAGCTATCCTTAAGTACATCACTCCAGGTGTTCAGTTCCTTACAGGACTGAGTTCTTAATGAACAAGACCCTAAAATCTCTCATTAAAAAAAAAAAAAGTTAGATTTCAATTTATGTATTCACTGGCCTGGGAAATGTTTGCTCTAATCCCTCCCCTGACAGCTTTCATAAGAAAAAAAAATAAAAATCTTTCATTTACTAACCTGTTCTTTTGGAGTTATGAGCTTTTTAATAAACAGGATTAAATGCTGAAGGAGCTTGTACTCATTTTCCAAGTCATTGTGTTTTTCTAGCAGATCTGTAACCCATTTCGGGTACATGGAACTTATTACTGTCTTCTCCCCTGGAAAAAGTTTTGAATGAGTGGGGGAATCATGGGCCCTTTTTATTTATGTTCTTCCTTTCTGCTGTTCAAATGCTGCTATGGAGCTGTTTCTGTAGGCATGACATAAACTAGCTAAGAACAAAACAATCTGAAAAAAAGTTATTCTCAGCGTTTCCATTTACAGTTGTTATAAATGAAGAAACGCCTTTGCTTCTTAAGCAATTTGATGACAATAAAACAATAAATGTGAACAAGTGACAACTATTTGTTTCTGAGCAAACAGCTGGATCACTCTCTTAATTCAGCAGAGTATTTCAGCCTCGTGGAAACAGGTCAATCGAATATTACTAAGCATCTGAAACTCGGAGTAAAAATAATGACTATTAGAAAACATACTTTATGTGTACAGCTGCTGAGCGGTGGATGAAAATCCTCCTCTTCCACATATTTCCTTTTAAAGTATGTGATCTTGGATGTTGTTACAGGATTTGAAATTCCCCTGTAATGTGATCCTGTGGGTAATAAATCAGATATGACAAATGACATGCGGTTTGCCGGAGGTTCTCCAAACAAAATACTTTTCACTTCCCTTCGCGCTACGGGAGAACTCCACCGCGTATTTTCACGTATGTTTGCAGCCATCAGAAAGAAACCCTCACCTGCCTAGCGCGTTCACTCGCCGGACGCTCCCGGCCGAGGGCCGACGGGACCGGCAGCGCGGCAAGCCGCTGCCGTCCTCTGGCCGCTCGCCTTCGGGAAAACTTTCGCCCCGGCCGCCGGGCGGGCAGCCGCCTTCCCCAGCGCGGCACCCACCCGGCGCAACCCGGGGCCGCCGGCTCCCGCCGAGCCCCGCGCACCTGCGGCCCCGCCGCCGCGCCGCGCTCGCCCCGGGGCAGAGCCCCCGCCCGCCGCGCCCGGGCCCGCCGCCGCGCCCCCCCCCCCCCGCGGACTACACCTCCGTCCCCCCGCCCGCCGCCGCGGCGGATCGGCGCCGTGCCTACCTGCGGCGGGGGGCCCGGGGGCCGGCGGCGGCGGCGGGGGGGCGGCGGCGGCGGCGGGGCCGGGGCCGGGGCCGGGGCGGCCGCAGCAGGGCGGCTCCCAGAGGGCGCGGTAGGCGGCGAGGTCGGCGGCTCCGTCGGCGGCGATGGGGCGGCCCAGCCGCTGCATGGGCAGCACCAGGGTCATCGCGGGCGCCGGCACCTGGAAGCGAAGCAGCGCGGTGAGCGCCCGGCACCCCCTTCACCTGACACCCCCCCGGCCCCGCGGTGTTCCGCGCCCCCTTGGCAGTCATGCCTCTGTATGCACGTATATAAAAACCACACGCACGTATGTCTCACATAGACGCACTTTTTTTTTTTTTTTTTCCCCTTCTTACGGCAGGAAAAAGACCGGAGCCCTCTCCCACAAAGGGCGCGGGGTCCCCGGCCGCGGGAGTTAGTCGCGCTCTCCCCCCCGCCGCCCCCCGGCCCCGCTCCCGCCGCCCCGGCCCCGGCCCCGGCCCCGGCCCCGGCCCCGGCCCCGGCCCCGGCCCCGCCGGCGCTCACACACCGGCACGGATCCGCTCACTCGCTTCCCATTCTCTGCCGGCGGTGCTGGCACGGCGCGCTCGGCACCGACGGGCGTGCGAGTCGGTGTGCGTGTGTGTGTGCGCGCGTGTGCCTGCGGTGCGTGTGTGTGTGTGTGCGTGTGCGTGTGTGTGGGGTGTGTGTGTGCAGCGGGGTGTGCGTGTGAGAGAGCGCGCGCCCAGCAGTTCGGGATCGCGTTCCTTTCTTCTCTCTTCCCTCCCAACGAAGCAGACAGCGGAGACTTAGGTAGTTGTTTCCACTAGCCCCGATCGGACTGAACTGGATCTGCCTCCAGTCAAAACACTGCGAGACTAAGACAGAAAATTGGCTCCGGTTTCAAGCCGTGAGTTGCAGTCCCACCGGAGCCAAGCACAACATCGGCGGAGCGGGCGGAATATTAAGCAGGAGCGGGGACTCCAGGGCCAGCGCCAGGCTGCGAGCTGCCTCCTGCCGCGACAGCAGGCGGCAGGGGAGGGGAGGGGAGGGAGCAAACTTTCTGCGAGGGGCAAGGGATGAGTTCATAGTCACCTACTTCTTGGCAGAGGAGCGCCGAACAATGCGCCCAGGCCCGGCCCGGCCCCTCCCTCTCCTTCCTCCTCCTCCTCCTCCTCTCTCCAAGAAAGCGGGATGTCGTTTCCCCTCGGCGCAGCCCTCCCGGAGGAAGACGAGGGCCCGAGCGAGCGGCGGGAAGGAGGGGCCGCAGGTGGGCAGGTGGAATTTCAGCAATTGTTTGTGTTAGCGGCTGAGCGCTCGCTAACAAGAGGAAAAAATAAACCGCAGCAGAAGAGGGAGGAAAAATAAATCATTCACATCTGCCAGTTGTTTTCTTAAATCCTGGAAGACTGCACAAGGCTGCCACTTGATTAAGAAGAAACGGGCTTCCAGCATGCGCTCCCTGTTCGTTAGAGGCACGCACGCAGGCGTCTGCCCTACGCTGCTCACCGGGGCAGAAAAGGGGAGGTGAAGGGGAAATCCCCGAGCAGTTTGGCCCAGTGAGGCCACCAGACCTCGCCGCCATCGGACTGAAGGGTGCCTAAACCCCTTCCTCAGAATCCGTTCAGTGATCACGCACTGCATATGGCCCTCAGTCATTTTCTGGCAGGAGCCCATTAATGCCATCTTGCTTTTCGTGGGCAAAGGAACAACGACGTGGGGAACGGCAAGCCACTAGACTGGCCCATTGGAAGTTATCCCTGACACAGACTATATATTATTTATTCCCTGCACCTTTTGTTACCAGCTGAGTACCGACGCATGGAAAGACTGGTCCAAACAACAAGTGGGTCAATCTGCTGACCTAAGAGCAGGGCCAAAAAGCAGCCCAAGAACCCGCTAAAAAGTCATCTATTTTGTGGCTGAAAAGATTACGCCATCACTAGAAAGCACCCGTGGACTCTTCTCGTTAATCTGCACTGAGGAATCACTCACAGGGAGACATCAATCTTTTCACGTTGGCATGATGTCAACACTCAGTGTTTGTCCTTAGAGAATACGGTTGGAAGAAACTTGCTGCTGCTTTGGGAAAGTCAGGATTTCTTTGCTCGTAATGAATTCAGCATCTCTTTGTGGAATTTTTTTATGAGAATCAGAGATTTTGACTGTGCTTTTTTTTTTTTTTTACCGTATTTCATCACAAATAGGTCTTTCAATGCTTAAGCAGAGAAAGGAAGGAAGGAAGGAGTTGAGATGCCTTCTGCACCGTGCTGCTGATTTATCTTGAAAAACTGAGTTCTCTGGGCAGCTGGTAAAGTAAATGAACTGCTGCTGGTATTTACAATACACAAAATTAATAGAGGCAGGCCAGTTAATTTCTATAAACAGCTACTGTCCATGCACATTCAACCATGTTTCCAAACTGTATAAAAACAAGGCATAAATAATAGAGCTTCCCTAGGGAAAAAAAAAACCAACAAAACCAACCAGCAAACCAAAGCCCCAAACCAAGCTTGTAGGTCTCAGCATGCCTTACAAAGCTGTATAGGTGGCACTCAGCTACAAAATGATCCCCATTTTGTAGCGAAGTAATTGCTTCAGCACACAGAAGCTGAGAACCAGGCTTCTAAACAGGGCTTGTGACTCTGGGCACGCTATTTGTTCCCATTTAATTTTCAGACGCGCTGATTTCCAGCTGCTGCAAATGAGTGGGAAGGGAGCTGTGAGTACTCAGCACATGGGAAAAGTCAGCCTCCTCGAAGGTGAAGTTGGACACGGCAAAACTGAAAGCCTGAAGTACGAGGTGGTATTTACTGAAAAAGCGCTACCGGACCTAGCTCCATAAACAGGACCTCTGGCGTTGCTCCTGAAGAGCCAGCCTACTGTTTTTCCCCATTAAGGATGGCAAAATCCACTCCTGAGTATCTTGCCAGAAGTCATGCAGCAAAGCAGTGTCAGAGCCAGAAATAGAACCAGATCTCATCGTCCTTCAGCTGTAAGCCCAACCCATTTATATTACATTATTGTGTGCAATGGAGGGATTTAATCCAAAATCCTGTTCGTTTCAATGAGACTTTGCAGAACCGCACACGCATTGTTACATTTCCATTAACACCACTGGAAATAAAGGATGAAAGATGTACATTTGAGCATACATTACATTTACTATACAAAATTACAGCAAAAGGTTGACACTTAGGGCTGGATTCAATTTTGAACAATCCATTTGGGAGCCTTGTGTGGGCTTCGGTGGCATGGAAGCCAGGCACAGTTTTTTTATTGAACCCAGCCCTCCATCCTTAGGCTACCACAATTTTTCCATTTTGTCAGCCAACTGCATGCAGTGTGAGGACACCCCGAGGCATCTACAGCAGCCTGAAGGTTAAAATGTCAAAGTTTTTCCATGTGCAGTTTTACGCAGTAAGACTACTATACATTGCTACGCTACTCCATTTGCTGGGGTTTTCACTCACTATTCCTCCAGAGCCATTATAATGTTAATGAGAGAACTGTAATGATGCCATTCACATTATAACAAGCCTGATGCGATGTCAGTGAAAAGGGCTCTTTATACAGTTCCAGAATGCCTCTAAAAACCCAAACTTAAATATAAAATGCCTGTGACAATAATGCTGCAGGTCTCAGATCCATAAAGACAAGAGAATAGACTTAAGATGGCTATTCCTTTCCTAACTCCTGGGTTTGTACCCAAGTACTGCAGCGGTTTCAGTCTTTATTGTATATTCTGGAGTGTTTCCATTGCATAACAACATGACTTGAGGAGAGAATAGCGTTTCTTAACTGTACTATACCGTTGTTAACATCTGGATTGCAGTGCTTAGAAAATACAATTGCCATCATTTTGGTAGCTGTTACCTTTCTGGCATTATAGAAAATTTACGCTGCAGAAGCAGTCAGAAATCCCACTGCACGAGCACTGCTCGCAGGCTGTGCAGACCCACAGTCTAAGAAAGCAAGTGACAGCCGGAGAGGGGAAGGGGAGAGGCACAATCACATACCCAGACTGGTGTACACATACATTAAAACCAACGAAACCCAACTATATCACATGTAAACAATTCCAGGCTAACCTCGTAAACTATCTGCTCTTTATGGTTGCTGCAACAAAGTGTGGTATCACCAACTTGGCTGAGGGAGGCAGGGCATCCTGTGGGCAAGAGCATCATGGAAGAGGGCATAAAGGCTCCCCAGGGAGCAGCAGATCAATGCACGAGGACGCCAGCATCACTGGCGAAGAGAGCAGAGCCACCCAGTAGAGACAATGGTGGAGCGGTGACAGCCGAGGCGGAGCTGTGACAACCTAGCACGTGAAAAGACTAGAGGCAGGCAAATAAGGAGGAAAGGCAGGAGGTGGATTGGCTCTGACCGCAGCAGTGGACAGGGAAGAGGATGTTGGAAGCTTGTGTTTAAATAGATCAAACTGGCTGATATGTCACAAGTTCAAGGAGGAGGAAGTTACAAACAGAGATGGGAGATAACAAGGGCCTTGATTAAAATGTTTATTGCCCGGATAGCTGTGCGTGGAGTTGTAGTAACATTATGAATGAAGCAGCAGAAACACTGGGGACACTGAATCGCAGCACACTGGGGCAGCCCAGTCACAGTAAATGAAAGCGGAGTCAAAGATGATCCCTGCACGCAGGGCTCTAGAGATAAGGCGAGCAGCAAGGCTGCAAGAAGTGGAAAAGCATCTAGAATTGGCCATGCTGGGTTTAAGCTGAAAAAGTGGACTTCCAAGAGGCAGGCCATGGGTTGGGAGCAGACAGGGAGATCTCTTCCTTCTCTTGTTGATAGAAAATAGCTGAGAAGAACTGCAGTATCTCATCACACCAGTGCGGAGTGGTCCCTGGTCTGCGGTGAGGGAGATGCTGAGCCACAAGCCGGAGTCTGCAGGGAGGAGGCGAGGGAAGAGGGGAATGGGGACAGGTGACAGCAAGGCAGTGTGGGCCCCGGGCAATGATGATTTTCTGTTCCTTCAGCTGCACTTTGTATCAGAAATGTGTGTAACACCATCTAACACAAGCATGATACAAGGGCAAAATGAAATGGTTAAGGCTGGCTGAAATAACTAGACTGGTAGAACAACAGGTCTGTGTGCCAACGGGGTCAATTCAGCTCTTCATCCTTCAGAGGTATAGAGAAACTATAGACCTGCCAAGTCTAGTGTTTTCCCCTGTATTTCTTGGCCCTCATTTCAGGGAATTTCAAGGAATCCACTGTTTTTTTCTTTTTTTCCCTTCTTTTTCTACAGCTCTACTTACTGTTTGGTGGAAAAGGAATTAACTTGAAATGAGAAATTGATTTCTGTGTCAAGATACAGCCCTTCTGTGAAAGTGTTTCAAAGGTATCTTCACTTAACTTCTGTCCTAATTTAGATTATACAACTCCAGATGCTTGAGTGTCTCTTTCTCAAGACAGAATTCCGAGCAAATATTTCTCTAACTTTCCTAATTCCCAGATGCTAATTTTTTTTCCTGTCATACTTTTCAGTTGAATTTCCCAGACAGACTTTTTGGAGTTACTCTGTCAGGGTCCCCTGCTTTTCTTAGCAAGCATTTTTTCAGAGAAAAAATACCCATTAAAAAAGAAAACGTTCTTTTGAATTCTTAACAGTTGTGCTATCTCCTGCTTCTAGTTTCTATGAAGCAGAACTAGAGGAGGTTTCCCTACTGAAAGGTTTCCTCTTACTTCTTTGTAAATAGATGTCACCTATCAGTACTCACGGTAGCCTATATGCAATGAATGTTTAAATGGTGGTTCTAACGGAGTTTACCCCAGAATTTACGCAAATATATGAAAATACAAGCAAATCTGCAATCTTCTTGCAGAACCACAGGGCTCTGGCAGATATGAGAAAAGGTGACATCAAGTTTACTGCAGCCATCTCCCAAAGGCTGCTTTGCCTGCCTGCTCTGGGAGAACAATAAAGCCCCATGATATTTATTTCAGTAAGCATAAATATTTTTTCCAGTGTTCTTAGCCAAAATGTCTCATGTGTTCTCTGCCTCCACCCCACTGGTGGCTGCGTGGCCCTGCTAGACATATAAAGCTTGGTCCAGGACCACTCAGCTCAGTGGGAATTCAGTTTGCAAAACACTTCAGTATCCTGAGGGTAAAAGGTGCTCCTGCTGCTGCAAACTATAACTGACAGTATTTCTGATTAGTTAACCTTTGTAACGGGTTTTGACACTGAATAGGTGCTAGATGTTGTTATTGGGACTGAAGTCAGAGAGAAAAAGGCGTCCCAGCAGTCAGGCAGGGCTAAGAAAAAGCAAAGCCCTTCTGTTACAGAAGGAGACTTCCCAAATCACAAGGCAGTTCTCGTCACTCGTTCTTTAAAAGAGGTGCCAATTAAAACAGCTTCCCCATTTAACTTTCACTCCGGTGCAGCAGTGCATGCATATCACGGGCACCGTAAATTAGATGGTTTATGGGGTTAATTATATTGCCTTCTTCACTTTTTGCCTGCTGAAGAAAGTAAACAAAACAAACAAAAAAGTGTTTTGGAACAAAGAGTGAGTTGTCTCCCACTTTGCTGTGCGCTACTTTCCACGAAGAATGAGAGCTATTATTATTCTTTTACAAGTTTCCTTCTAAGGGAAATAAACACCAAAGGTAGGATTCCAAGGAAATGACTCACAAATATTGGCAACAGGCTCCGAAAATTGGATCCAGTCTTTGCAAAAGCCTTTAGCAGAATACTAACCCCTCTTACTGCAAAATAAACTTTTCCCAGACGAGCTGCACATCAGCTCTGCGCGCGTGTGTGCGCATGTGTGTGTGTGTTAGGAAGCGGAGACAGGAACAGAACCCATTTCTCACGTCTCCCCCTCTTCCCTCCGGGGCACCGCTTCTGATGCCATTTTTAGCTGGAAGCTGGAAATCTTTAATAACCGACTGAGTCATCCTCGGGAGAGGGAGGGAAAGGGATGCGCCTCACCTTGCCGAGCAGTGTGCTGCCCGCCGGCTGTCCCTGCCCGCAGAGACCCCCGGCAGAGCTGGGCTGGGCAGCCGTTTTACTACAAGCCGATCTACAAGAACTGGCAAGAACCTTCATGCTACAGCTGTAAAAATGAGGGGCAGAGTGGGGAAGGGATTTTTTTTTTTTTTTTTTTAATCCCCTGACGTTGCATTGAATTCGGGAGGGCAAGATCAGCCTCTAATAATCTGTTTTCAGTCACCGAGTTACCCTTTCAGATGTGCAGAAGGTAACCATGCACCGTGACTCATATTTTATTTCTTAATCAGGAACCCCAGGAACCAGGAATGCAGACATTGAAAAATCAGACAGCTGAGCAAAATCAGTGTGGCAGGATTACCATCTGCAAACAGAACAATCTACTTTGCATATTTATTTCTCAGCTGTTTAAAATTTTGAATCATAAATGCATATTCTGTATCATTTGTAATGCACACGTTCTAAAACGCTCATGCTCTCTCATGTTGGTTTGGGGGGTTTGTTTGTTTGTTTTGTTTTTGACGATGTAAATCTGGTTAGACAAGAGCGACAAAAATTGCAAACCTTACACTGAATTCCTTTGTTGCTTGGTGCTACTTAGAGGAGCCTTTTAAATGAAAGCAGCAGGTCCCCTTACTCATTTCCTTTGTAAAATCCTATTTAACCACTCCAAATCGAGATGAAACAAACGAGGATGCTGGGCGAAAGTCAGATTATTTTTTTTTTTTAGAAAGGCCCTTTACAGCGTGCCTAAAACCAATTGGCAGCCAAGTACCTACTTGAGACGCTAAAGGTTGCATTAGTGGAAGTTTTGCGTCTGGTTCAAGGTCTCCAGCATTGCCAGGTAGTTTCTAAAGCCTGTAATTCACTAAGTGCCCAACAGACACCTCTTCCAATAGGACCTCTAAGGAGGAACAATGTTTATATAGACTGTCTGAGACATCTGAATTGTGCTGAACTCCAGCCATTGCTCAACCAGTTATAACCAGCTGTCAGGGCTGGGAAGAAGACCAGGATAAACCAGCGTGGTGTCGCCTTCCTGAATCTGCTGGCAGCGTGGCACAGCAAGCTGGGGGGTAGGAGCTCCTTGGACCCCACCTCGCTGCAGTGTTAATGGGTGAATTTTAACATCCACAATTGCATGGCTGGTCATTTTGGTGACACGATGAAGCGGTCAGCTGGGAAGTGACGGCTGCTGTGGGGAAGGAGAGGCAGAGGGACCAACAGCAAGCCAAGGAGGGGGAGAAACAGGAGCAAGGGTGGAAAGAGGGAAGAAAGGCAAAAGGCAGCAGAGTCTTGTTACTCCCCGGGCTTTTCATCCTCTAATCTATGGACCTCTTAAAGAAGACGAAATGACCTATCGCTAGGAATAAATTCATTATGCTAGCACATGATGGAAAACATTCAGTTATCCACTAGTCAAAAATCACTGGAATCGCATTGGCTACACCCCTGCTCGGCCTCTTGCCGGTGCTCAGCTTTTCCCACTTTCCAGAAGCTCCCCCCCAAGCAGCCGGAGCCGCACAAGGCCAGCCAGGATCTGATCCCACCCGGGCACTGCCACCTCTCCCCCTCGCCGTTCTGCAAAGACCGAACGAGGGGAAATAGCACCGACCTGCCATCTGGGTGCAGGCGCCCGCAGGAAGCACCTTCCCAGGGAGAGATACTGGGAATCACTCGCGCATGTTTTGTAAAGGTTAGGAAGAGTAAGTTTAGTTACAGGATAAAGGTCTCCCAGCCGCAACAGCATGGCGTGTCTGCGGTGAGGAGCTGGGAGGGGAAGAGATGGGAGAGACCCCACTGTTGTATGAGATATAAGGGGTTGATTTAAAAACTTAATTTAAAGTGCTTTCTTTCCATAATAAATGTTTGCAATAAATGAATTGCATAAAATGAATTCAGAAAAGAGAAATGTCTAAATAATGAAAAGATTATAAAATTATGACACCAGTGTTGAGTATCCATTTTTTTATGCATGACATAGCTCACGAGGCAACTGGGCAGCACAAATGACCTGTAATTGGTAAGAGATACTTTTAGCAGGAATGGATTAGTCATTCACCTCTGAGCACTGGGGACATCTTCCCAAAATCAGGCTTTCTGGGGTAGCATCACAAATTACAGTGCTAAAATGAAATGTTATATTTTGATGCAGAACTTCATATTTGACTCAAGTCTTTTCTTTTTTGAGACTTATGGCATGCAGATTGACTCTTACTAACATGGCTTTGTCCATTCATTTCTCAGTCTCCTTGTCTGTGTCCCTGTTTTCAGACTTCAACTTTTGTAATCTAGAAAAGCAAGCAAACAAAAAAAGATCAATTTTATCAAAATTTAAAAGGCTTTATTCATGTTTTGGTTAACAATGCAGACTCAAAAAGACTAAGTTTTTAAAAAATAAAACATTTTAAGTTCAGTTTTCATTTTAAGTCCAACCTATTGATTTAATAGCTAAGGAAAAAGTCATCTCTTAGAACCAGGGAAAAGTGACATAAAATACTTACATCATAAAAAAAATTATGCAACTAAGGAAAGTGAGGGGAAAAAAGAAATCTTGTACAGATAAAATTGAGGTGACAAAAGCAGCTGAGGTAATGAGAGAGTTAATATAAGTAGATCACAGACATTCATAAGAAAATAATTCCTCTGCACAATTTGTCATTGCAAAAGCGGAGATGTAGATTCTATGATTCTATGATTTCCGCTGTCCTTGGATGATAATATTCTGCTAGGATCTGCATTGCATTATTTAGCTCGTACTACAGAAAGTTATTATTCTTTTTACTTGAAGAGTAGCATAAAAACCTTGAAGTTATTCTGAGAATTAATTTTCATTCAGAGAACTGTTTTGAGGCCTATGTCCTCATCAAGGCTGGGACTCGTAGCTCTCTGATCCACACAAGTGGTTCTTCCTCTAGCACTGGACGTTGGTCTTATTAGCACTTCATTTTTCAGGAGTACTTTTACTGCCATGAATAGGGACTATTTATAAGGAGAGTGCAGTCCAATGTGGATGACGTTCCCAGGGACCAGGAAGGACCATGTGTCCTGGCAGAGTCTCCTGTGGGTGCTCCTGGCAGAAGCAGCAGATAAGGGTGTGGGAAAGGGGAAAACATTGGTATGTTCAAGTTGGAGCCCCCCAGCTCTCTGCAGGAAATCACCCCCTCCTCGACACAGAGGCAGCTTCAGGCAAAAGGAGGGTAGATAACCAAAGGCTGGACCCAGCACGGATGAAGAGGATTTACTTTCCTCTGTCATGGACCTGGGTAGTCTCTAAAGTCCAGAAGGGAAGACAGCGTTGAAGTGTGGGAGGGACAGCATTTTAAGAGCAGGATCTGGTGCAATGGCAATTACCCAAAGCCATTCCCGCTTGCCTGCTCCAAAACCTCCATGTAGCTACTGCACAGCTGTGTCAACCCTCTTGTTTATCCATATGGTGTGTCTTGGACTACGTCTAAGCTCCAGGGACTGGGGAGATGCCCAAGCTAAGTCCTATGAAATTTTCTAACTGGTATGAGTAATGGCTGGGGACAGGCAATTGCTTTAGTTTAAACAAACCTGTGCAGCAATACTCATTATTTCAATGGAATACACTGTTCCCCAAATTTCAAAAAACAGGAGGAGGAAGATATGGGGAAGCACTTGTGTATTCCTTTATAGTCTCACGTTGTGTACAGTATATTGATGCTCACTCCAGTGCCAAAATCCACTTTCACCTTCATCTCCAGCAGCAATAGTTAAGACACTGTTTATCCAGTCCTTCTGAAGCATGCACTCTGGAGCTGAACAGTGACCTTTTATTGTTTTGCTAAAAGGAGAGAGATTTTTAAACTTCACTATCAGTTCATCCATCAAACCACCAAGAAAAAATGAATAACTATCAACTTCAGTTCAATTATTCAGTTGATTCATTTTTGTCATTGCAATGAAATTGCAATATGAACTCTAAAATAAAATCTAGATCTCATGTTAAATCTCTGAAGTATTTTTTAGCTCCAGCTAGCTGCTCTTCCATGATAATGAATTAAAGATTCACTTCCTTCCCATGTCTACTTCTGCTTGACACATTCCTGTTCGCCATCCCTCCCAGTTACACATGCTTTCTGCTTTTCACAAAAGGAGGAAAAGACTTTCCTCTCCCTGCTTCCAAGGACTAGACGGTGCCAGCCCAGCTCCCATTGAACAGTTCCTCAAACTCACCTCACTCCATGAATAGTTTCACTGAGCGCAGTGGGACTACTCAGCCTGAATAAAGCTGGCAGAACCTGGCCCCAGGAAGAAAGATCCAATCAGTCCAAAGACAAAAACAAACTCGCAGCAACGTCGGGGGGTGCAGCTCCGAGAGGCACCAGCCCAACTTGAGGACAGCCAGATGCAAGGTGCCAAGTTTCTGTTACAGCCTGGGAGAAGTTTGCACAAGGTTCCCGGAGGATTACGCAGAGCTGGAAGGGCGATTTGCTGGCGAGTCTGCTCAAGCAATTTATTATTATGAGCTAGGGAAATACACCCCAGTTGTCTTTAATGGGAGTACATCGCAACCTGTGAAGGATATATCATCTTAAAAAAGAAATCCCAACAGCTAAAAATCTGGATGCTGAGAAATGTACCATTCAATTACAAAGTAAATTATATGAGCCTCCTGCGTGTGGTTCTGCTCTCAAAAAGCATTAGCAGCTTCCCACTACTTTACAGCAATGAGAGCAATTTCTTTACTCAGAGAAACACAGTAAATCAGAAATAAAAGGTCCTCAAGAAAAATATCTCGGCAGCAATTCCTAATCTGAGGGGCACAAAAGGAGTTAAAAAACAGCAAAGCATAGCCAATGATTGAGAAATAAATTGGTAAGAGAAATTATTCTGGGAGCCAGAGTGGGTCATAGTAAGTTAAAAGTAGACTGTTTGTTGTCTGAAATTATTCCAAAAGCAAAATTATTCCAAGAGAGAAGGATAAATATCCTTAAATAATCCAAACCAAAATCAAATATAAAAGCAAGAATATTATTTAGTTGGATTCCAAGTCCATGTCATCTTGAAGGAATTAACCACTCACCCAGGTTTTGCTCTCTATTTGTTTCTAAGTATGGAGGCTGGAGAGGAAAGCATTAGGGGAATGCAGGGAATCTCAGGCAGGGCACTAAAATTGTCTTATTCAATTTACATACTCTGTGTGTTTTCAAATATAGTTAATTTTGTCTTCCAAAATCTGATCCAGGTCATAAGGAACACATATTATGTTTCCAAGTATACTTGTATAAAGGAAGTAATCACTTTAATAAAAGCCCAAAGTTAAATATATAAGTTTGAATGCAGATTTTAGAATTGGGGTTCACTCTCAGGGCCACTACACTCTGCAGCAGGGTACTGGTTAGCCTAAGTCTGATTCACTTGGTACCACTTTAGCAACTCCACACACAGGTGTAAATGTTAAGACTTTTAATAATTCCTGAGTATGTAATGATACTTGGTATGTCAGGTCCTTCTGTGTCTGTGTGCTAGGAACTACACACCCACTATGAGGTTAAACCCCAAAGTAAACGCATAGTTAAAGAACAGACAAGCAAACCATTAGCTCTGCTAGTTTAGCAAGAATTTAGCTTTAACAAATAGCGTTACAAAACCTAAATGAATGGATTTGCTCCTTACTCATTCTCATCAATGAAAGCAACCAAGCTAGTTACCTATCACTGCTGGTCTGGGGCCGTCCTGGTGGAAGGCAGTATAACGCATACACATTTCAAATTCCGTATTGAAGGATTTAAGCACTTATATAAGGTTTGACATATATTTTTTTTAATCTCTGAAGTAAATATCTTCCTATGCATTTTAGAGGCTATTTCTTTTAAAGGGATTTCTATTTCAGCTAATAAAGTATCACGCACTAAAGGTGGTTTAAAATAACAAAATGTAATCCTCTCTGTGTATACAGTAACTTAACATTTTGGGCTTCAGGAGGCTGATGCTTCCTTTCACCCAGAGAGCTTCAAATGCAAACAATTCTAGTATCTATAAAGCATCAGTTTTCCTTCATTTTTATGCTACCAAGGACTCTGCCAGGCATGCTTCTTTTTCCAACCATTAGCTATATTTAGAAATAAATAAGTATAAGAAATCCAAAAGAACTGATGGATATGGGAAAACCTATCTATGGAAAGCAGCAAGTTGGGAGACCTTCCTCTTGTCCAGTCTATCTGAAGAGCTTAATAAACTTGTTTGAAATTGTTCTGCAAATCAGCAGGATTTTTGTCACAAAAAAAAGGGGAAAAAACCCAGCTTAGTTGAATTCAATGTAAGTCGATTCAGTTTAGTTAAGGATTTCTTTACTTGCTTAGTGGCTACTTCTCAGTATTGATGTGAAGGTTATTACTAAAATACATGAGCCAGCTACTCCTCCTACAGGTCAACACATTGAAATCTCTGTTGATGAGAAAACGGTTGGTTCTGGTGTTTCAGAAGGTGGCATATTTTTTCAATGCCCCAGCCTGATTACAGGCAGCATAGTATTTCTGGAGGGAAACAAGCATTTTCTGCTATCCCTTGCAGAAGAGGTGAAACAGTGATCTCAATTCTTTGCATTCATTAAAGATCCTCTAATACATTTCATGAGAGTAGGTTCTTTAACCTCCAGGCTTTGGCCAAATTCCAACTCAATTACTGTCTACCTGAAAATTCTCCCATTAAATTAGGATCGATGTATTTGACTCCTCCCTTTAACTGGCGAGCAGTGGTGGCTTGAACTGCCAAGAGCTTTCTAGGCATCATCTTCAAACTGGCTTATTTCAGGGGTAGGTTAAGAACATCACTCCTTGACACAGGACTATATACTGCAATTAGTATTTGTTAAATGTTTCAATATCCACTTACAAGAGGAAATATTAAAGTGAAACGCATAGCTCCACATTGTATCCAGAAAAGAAACCAGGTAAGATCCTGTGCAATGACTCACTGAGAAATCCACTGACAAATAGAGTTAGTGGATACAAGCAAAGGCTGAAGATCTAACTGCAGGCCACCACGATGTGTTCGTGTTTTTTCAGATCCACCCCTCACATAAACGACAACATTTCTACTTTTTGTACAAGGCAGAAATGTTTGTCATCCAGTGGTTACACGGACTATAAATTCATTGAATCATTTTATAGCTTTTGTTCTTTTGATTGCAGCATGTACTGGGGATGCTTAATTTGGATTGCCCAGAATGACAATGAACAGCTTAATTGTATTCTGTATTTCAGGCTGTTGACGTAATAGAGCTTACGCCGCATGTCTACCTTTTGAGAAAGCTTTCAGTGAAATATTATGCCTAATTAGAGAGGGTGGGATATGCACTCAGAGAAGAACAATTCCTTGAAATATTTCTGGCAGTGAAATGTTTGCCTAAGGGTGGATCACCCTGTTCCATGGAAAAGCCAAGAAGGAAGTGGAGGAGCAAATCTGCATGCGAGATGTGCAGCGGCTTGGGTACCAGCATCCTTGGATCTTTACAGATTGTCTGGAAACACCTGCTTTTACCTTCAGAAATTCTCACTCTCAGCTTCCTAGTGGTGCTGGTGCTCCCACATCAGTCACGCACCAGCACCCTTCCTCTCAAAGGGCTCCCTGGGGTCCAAGCACCAACAGTGACAATCCTTCTACAGCAGCTCTTGTGTCAGATAACAAGGGCAACCTATGTCCTTGAGGTCCCATAGGTCCTGCTGTGCGACAAGGGTTGTAGGGGTGGAAGGAGGGGAAAAAAAAAAAAAAGAGGGATTGGTGGTGGTGGTGGTTTAGGAGAACTCCCAAAAGAACATCAACTGTATTAAATGTACAGAATTTTAAATGATGACATTGCTATACGTATTCTAATTGATTTTTTTGAAAGGATGCATTATACCAGAATCAAGCAGCAATTTCTGTCCCATCAAAATGACTCTCTATGGTGTTTCGAAAGCATTTAGATTCGTTACTGCCTGCCCCTATGGATTTCACTTGCTACAATTTTTACAAGATTTTTTCAAAATAAGATGAGAAGTGGTTGGATAGATTCCTCACAGGCAAGAGTCAGCAATGTAAAATGCCCCCATATTCATAACAATTTTCTCAGGTAGTGGTTTCAGCATCAGATTTAGCTGAGCTAAATGTGGATTGCCAGGGAAAGGACAGCAGAGCTCCAGCTGTGCGCTTCCACTCCCCTCCTTGCGCTGGCAGTGGCACTCATTTAGGCTCTAATTCAGTCACGCTGGGGAACTGATCCCACTGAAAACTTTTAAAAAATCTTCTTAGGCTTTATCCTGATCCTTCAGTGACTCATGTTGATAGCAAGAATCACAAGAAGACTGCCTAACTAAGGTATTCAGCATACATACATATTTGGCATGTTTAAGCATAAGCAGAAAAGCATTCGTCTGAATATAATACCACATGCAGCAATTCCTACACAGTAATGCTTTAGAGAGAATATTTCATACTGCCTTTCAACAGAAGGAAAGATGTGCATCAGTTTTACTGATTAATTTAATAGTATGACATGTCATTTACTGCCTGGATATACCAATGACAGGGAAGAAAATGGGTATTTTGCCAATACGGGCCAAGTAAATCAGTTAAGGCTACAAAGCCAGCCTGCATCAAACATGGAATTAGAGGGTATTCCTGATTCCCAGTCCCATGCTTAGACCAATAAATACCACCACACCCTTGCCTTGCTTTATTAACAGGTATGCTCAAGAGTCTGGAAACAGCCCGATTGCCATCTCCCAATCAATGCTACTACTGTACACTATACACCGGTGCCGTCAATGACAGTAGTTTGTATTCGCTGGCAAGCCTTCTGTGGAGAAGTTCAGTTAAGAACTTTCCATGTGCTTGGAAATAACGAAACATACAGAACGGCTTCGTCCCAACTGTCGGCTTGGCTGTATGCATAACAGATGGTGAAGGCTGAATGGTTAATGCTATTACTTAGCCTATTGGCCTGGCCCGTGTGCTCCAGAGTGTTTTATACTGTCTCAGGAAACTGCAACAAGCTTGTGCGATGATTTACCACTGAGTCTTACTTAGATCTAGCTATGTTTTCATGACCTTTAGCCTAGCTGATTGATTTGGAGCTTTTAAAAATAGCTGATTAGATAGCTTTTTCTTTTTCCTGCCTTTTTTTTTTTTTTTTTAATATATAAATACGAATGATCTCTACGTTCTGTATCTCCCTGGTTTCCTAAGAGTGCCAGACATTTTCTGGTGAAGGCATTAATTAGCAAAGGTTTGTGTGACTGACATTTCAGTCTATTGGTACTTTAGCTCTCTGCATAGGCAGATGAAAATGCTGTGATGTCATGGAAAATGTGTACTTAACACTAATAAACAAGTGGGGTACAAACCTGCTCTACTTTGGTGTGTTTAAGCCTGCTCCCTTTCTGAACTGTTGAACTACTGCAACAAGAACTGATATGACAGGATGTAACTTAAGCTTTGATTACTGACCATTATCTTTTATATACTTTTATTCATTACATTTATAAAGCTGGGTTGGCCTGATATTCTGAATTTCTCTTTACAGTTAACCTTTAATTGTAAACATGGAACTACCATGAAGAAGAAATGGAACTACCTTCATCGCAGTTCTTGAAACCAGGACTTTCTCAACCAAGAATGAAAGATGATTTGAAGTTTTCTTATTTTCCACTAGCAAAATTAAAAGCAGAAAGTCATTTTTGCATAATGCAATGAAATAATACAAAAGGCTATGAAGAGAGATTTTATTCTACCTCTAAAATATACATATTAGTTCAACATGCTCTTACAATTTGACAAGAGGATTTTCATTATTAATAAGATGAAATGTAAGGCTTCTAATTAAGTAGAAAACAAATCAGTGTAAACTACACTTAGAACACACAAACCTATTAGGTTTTGAATTTAATAATAAATCATTTATCTAAAGCGCAGCTGATTTGTTGCATGATCTCACTTGATAAGACTTTATTTCATTTCTGCATTTTTTGCTTCCTTCTGTCCTTACTATTCTTAATGGTGATACGAGAGCAAATTTCTTTTTTTGAATCCCTATGCTGAAATATAGCTACTCAAAATGATTAGCAGGTAGCAAAATGCCTTAGTAATGGTCTCATTAATTTGGGGGAAATAGAGTAATTTACGAGTAAAATGAAATGTCTAATATGAATCAAACACTAAATTAGAACTGCTCTGCTGGACTGTAAAAACAAAAATATTAGAGGAAGAAAATGCATGCTACAAATTTCAGCAGGAAAAATGCTAAATAGCCCTTACCCAGAGGAGTTTTTGGAAACAATTAACTAGTGACTTCAAATTGATTTTAAATACTACCTAATGTGGAATTTGCCACATGAAGACAACTATTCAGAGAAAACCTTTGACAGGTAAAGATGTATCTGCATAGAAGTGATGTAACTGGGCTCTACCTGTCTGAAGCAATTACTGTTGCACAACAAACTATTTAACAACTATGAGCATTACATGTAACACTGCTCAGCTACATGCATGAAACATGGGTGACTGAAAGGTGCCACACATGCAGTTGAAACCTGAATTTGATTCCCATGTATATTAACTCTTTTCTGTGGTCTGAGTAGAAAATGGCTGTTCATACGTGGTGAACAACTATCGCCCTACAGATAATGTACCTATTTCACTTATTCTGCCATGTTTTCACAGCTTCATAAATCCTCAATTTTTAAACAAATATCTAATAGTTCATATTATCACTTTTTAATAGATCTCATGTAATCTGGAGAAAAACATTTGTGGTTTGTTTTTTTGGTTTTTTTTTCTGATAGACAAAACGGTATGAAATTTCTTGCGACATCTTCTAAAGAATTTGGTGGACACAACTTAAGTGCTCCTCTCGAAATTTCTCAAGTACCAAATATATATCAGTCTCTATATGGAACGACAAGTTATTTTTAAGTGTATAGCCTTTTGAAAATGCCATCCTTAACAGTAGCAAGTACCACGTTATCTTATTTGTAGAAGTCCTAGGATTTGCACAGATGATGAGGATGGGTCCAGATGATCAGGATTGTATAGCAAAGAAATGTACCCCTCTCTCCACTTTCATCTGGTGAAAGTCACTGGGCTATGCTCCTTTCATCTGCAGAAATGGGAAGAAATGAGACAAGTTTTTTATACTAAGTCTTCCTACCTTTAGGATAGGGAAAAAATCCCTTAATTGTTGTAACAATTCTTTTTTTCATGTATGCTAATATGTATTAAAATGTACATCTTAAAGCAGAGCTGCCCTGAGAGCCCAAAAAGCTTTTTTCTAATATGTAGCACAAAAATCATTAGAGTATAATATAGAAGATCTAAGCTGGGTCATAGTAAAAATTATAACTGTTACTTACAGAAAGTGTTCTTTCATGTTTAAATCAAACCTCAATTATTCAGCCTACTTATTCCTTAGAAAGTGGAAGTGAAGCATAAATACGTTAGATGAGACCTCTTCTGAGAAATATATGTGCGACAAAGAAGCAGAGGGAATCACAGATGACCCCAGAAGAAAACTGTATAAAGTCAATCAGAATGATCACCTGAGTGTGTCTTTATTTGCCTGTATACACATCATATTTGTCAGAACATTATCACACTGGTTAATTTAAAATTCTCTAAGTAGAAGATTCATGACATCAACAAAGACTGTGAGGAACAGAAAGAGAACTGGGGAAACTTAGGAAATTTCAAAACGGAGCCAAAAAGTGTGCAAGGGCTAGGATTAGTTAGCTTGCCAAGATAAAAAAGTTTTTCTTTTTAACACAGACAGCAGTTCAAATGGTTGACCAAGTGTTACTATCTTCTAAACAGTGAAGTCTATTACATTTGTTTACGATCTATTGAATTCCAAAGTAAAGTGACAACCAGTTTTAAAAGTGATTTTTCCTTTTTTTTTCCGAGTACTTTCCAGCAATTAAGTTCACATGCAAAAAGCTGATCCCATGTACAGAAAATACTTTGAAATAACCAAAGGATACCCATTCCAGTCCTCAAACTGACAAAAATACACTTCACAGAGTAATCAATACAAATAGAGCAAACAAAATACAAATCCACAGCTGCAAAGCTTCAGATATGCAAAATGACGATTTTAATGTTGTGACAGATCCATGATTTGAAAACATACTATAGCATGTTTTAAGCAAACTAACATGGGATTATAGTTACCTGTGCTGTACAGGTAAATATAACTAAAAACAGCTGGTGGCATTCTACCTCTCCCCAAAATCAGGGGGTGTGTAATGGGATGCGTATGTTGGAAGTCCAGCTTTTTTTACAAAAAGAGAACTGACAACATTAAACTAACCTTGCATACTGGAAACCCTCAAGATTAATATACAGTAGCACAAAATGATAAAAGTAGGTTTTTGCTAGGTAATAATAAAGAAAACAAAATAAGTATCTGACAACACACAACTGGAGATACTGTAGATACAATGTGACACTTAATTATAAACCCCTCTGGGGATTTACAATCTGACACCCAATATGCAGATCTGCACATTCATCGCCAGAACTCCCGTCTTCACCTGCTGTGGACTGAAATGCCATGAAACATATGTCTTCATCTGGATTATAATGACAGTTTCAAAGTCCTAAGACTTTAATAAGCTGCATAAACAGTTGCAAACAGTCATTTGCTCTAATTATGTTACTGTCAAAATGTAAAAAAAAAAATTTAGAGAATTTTAATTACTGCTTATTCAACTTAAAAACGTAGAGAAAAGAAAAGCAGCTCAAGGAATTCTGAAAATAGGGGTAAATTCAGTCACGGACATGAGTTAGGGGCTCCAAGGTTCTGTACAGAAATGAAAGTATGAAAACAAAATAAGCAAATTCAAGAAAGGAAACGAGCACTGATATTTCACCTCTAAAAACTTTAGTAAAAATGCTTTTTTTAAAATGCATATAATTAGAAGCATGGTTGATAACATGACTGCAATATAGCCATTTTCTACAATCTTTGATTGATATATAAAAATAATTCTCTGAGTTCTGCGCCAAACAGGACTTGCAAATATAACCTATTCCCATTAAAACTGTGCTTGGTGTCTTAAATGTTTAAGGCTATACATGCACCGAAATTTAAGGAATTTCAAGTTGGAACAGTAGTTGAAAACTGTGTTATATTACATAAATTACACAATGAAGGGATACTGGTAGGAGATGTACATACAATGCAGCATGAGTCGGTTTCTGTAAGACCAGCATACACTAGACAGTTATTATATAATATCAGAACTTCAGACACAGAAAAGCCAAATCTGTTCCCAAAGTTGCACACTTCAGATATAGGTATAAAATGGGTAAAACAAGCTAACTGGACAACACTGCCATATTTTTGCTTGTGATGGGATTTTGATTAAAATGCACAAAGAAATACAACTCAAACACTTTGCTACTGATAACAACAATGCACAATCAGTCAGAAAAGAGGTATCTTGAGTTCTCGGCTGTGAGTCACATTTACAGAAGCCTATTTTGTATTTATTCAAAGAGATCCAGCACATCATTTCTGTCTTTAAGTAATAGCAAGTCCAAACATTATTTGTCCAAAGAATTAGAAACAGACTTGGTTCTTTGGTTAAGACCATGTGACTTACATCAAACACAGGAATCAATTAAGAATAAACAGTCGTATGAGGAGGTTTCTTGGAAAGGGGGCGAGGAAGGAAAGGGGAAAACTTCAAATTCAAAGAAATGCATTGTGTTAAAGTGAACTGCCATTTGAAACCTCCTGTACTAGGAATAATCAGGTTAAGACATCTCTCCAGTTGCAGTGACATTGCTTACACACCATAACTTTAGTTTCTCTATGTTAGTTTTATACAAAAGAAAGAAGGCACCGACTGCATCGGTGGCATACAGGCAGTATAAAAGTATGCAAGAAAATGCTACATACTGTGTATTTCATACTTTTAAAAAATGTGGTGAATGTGTGCTATCTCTATGCACTATAATGCTTCACAAATCCAGTTTCTTATATCCCAATGAAAGAATGAATTAAAATGTGAAACACATTTTAATAATCTTGCTGATAACAGCACAATTCAATAGTTGTATTCACTAAGATCAGTTATTAGCTTATAGTCACCAGAAAATAAGTTCAGAATTACTGAAGATCAAGGGAACTATAATCTATAACTATACTTTTGGGACAGAGCTAGCAGCCTTTACTCATGACGGATGTCCTGCTAAGGATGGAGAGGAGGCTCAGTTTTACCACTGTTATATTCATGTTAATAGTGCCTATCTCTGAGTCATCCTGGAGAAATAGATGGAATTGCTTATAGGGAAAGGTACTACACAACATGAAAGATGTGTGGTTAAACCAGGACCTGGGTAAAAGGCAGTAGGTTCAGGCCCTTAGTCATTGTATTAGCACTTTAGATTGTGTAACAGTGATATAGCTTGCTCATAGAGCATTTAATTTTACATTGTTAAATAATCTTATATAAAAATAGGTAAGAAAGCTCTGTAAGAAAGTATATATACTATAGAAGGAGAAATCTCTCCTTAAAAAAAGCAAAGAAAGGGAAAAATTGAATAAAAGGTTTCACTAGTTACGCTTTGTCATGAAAATCACATTAAAAACAGTTACCGTAAATGAAACAGTACTGAGCACTAATCAACCTTGTGGTTTGCTGGAAACGACAGCAAACTAGCTGTAGAGTAAAAAAAAGATCATTGCTCTATATCCTTTTTTGTAAATATTCCTTAATACATTCAACTGCTTAGAAATTTTCTTAAAATGTCATAATAAGCCATTTGCAAAATTTACTATCAAAACTTGTTCAAAGCCCTGCCCCTTGCTTGCACTATGGCCTAGAGATTACATCTCAAAGCTACAATGCTTCTGGTTAATTCTGTAAATTCATTCAAACTCATGCTTTGGAAATGAACCAAAAGTTATGAAGCAATCCACTTTAGACCCTTGGCATGCAGTGAACATCCACAGGATTTGCAAAACACAGGAAAAAAATTAACTTGATAGAATGGGCAAAACTCTTGTCCTCAGATATAAGAGAAAAAGGATGACATCAACTACATCTCTGAATGTCCATGAGGTATTCCTTCAGTGGTATGGTATTACTGCTTCTGCTCTCCTGAGTAGGGTCCTCAGAGACAGGCAGCTTTTGGAGGCTTTATGCCAGCTCAACCAGTAGATGCTTCCAAGGAAGTGAGTGAATTCTTCTTGCTATTAGGCTAGCCCTGCCTATTTTCTGGGCATAGCTGTTTCCTGGTCTTCATTCCTACAGGAGCAATACTACCCAATTTCCTGACTCCTGGCACATTCCTCTGCAAAAGGATGTGTTTTCTATATTATACCAGCATAAGCCTGCACAGCAAAACCTGATCCAGTGTGTATCAGACCAATTTATTAATTCAGTCACATCATGTTACATTTGAATTAATTAAGCTTGCTAGCATTAACATAATTGTGCCGTATTCAGGTAGGCATAATATAAGCAGATACGTTGGACGCGGAAGATTTCTGCATAGTCTGCAGAAAGGAAGAAATCCTGTTTGAACTTAAGGAGGGGCAGTGATAAGTTCTTAAGGCTAAACTAATCTGTGTCACTGTGGGGCAGTTGGTACTCGCCCTACTCGCACTCGGCAAATAAACACCATCTGCCCTGCTTACATCTGTAAAATACACTAGGTTAGAAGCCACAGAATGCCCACACAGACCGGTGCTGCTTTGAACGTATAAACTCCCACAATTCAGATGTCAGTGTTTCTCTGAGTAGGGCCCTCTGAGGGCCGCAAGGCTCCAAGAGTGGAATCTGAGTCACTGTCGCTGCTACTGCATGAAGCCGTCTCTTGTTTTAATGCTCTCACTCTCAGATGACATCTCTTCATCAGGCGTTGATTCACTGACAAGCAAACGCTCCTGTGACTTTCCCCTCAAAAACTACCATCAGAACAAAGTAGTCTGAAATCCAGCTGTGATGCACTACAAATCTGGCAGTTGAGTTAAACAGACCAAAAATACAGAACATTCTTGATGGCTCATTCTAACAATAAACTTTGCTGAATGTTCCAGTTAAAATGATCAAGATGTTTGGGGATTGCTTTAACATTTTTAATATTAAGTTTTAAAAATATTTCAGAAGCTGAGGAAAAGAAGAAATGGAAATAAGAGATGATTAAATAACAAGTTTGTGACAATATCCAGATATTTGGCTTTTTACCTCCATTCATAATTGGAATCACATTTGATTGTGTTTCGGGTGCCATGCTGTACCACTGCTCCAACCTACTGATCCTATTGCACTTCATACTTTCAGGATCAGGCCTACTCTCCTGTCGATGCCCATGGGCTCCTCTCATTAATGTTAATGGCAAGCAGACATGCACATCAGTGGGAGAATGAAGTGGATGTTTAGCTGTTACTGAGAATTCAGCTTCAGGAGGAAGTCAGTCTGCCCTACAAGTGACAAGCCATAATTTTAAAGTCTGCTTTAAACAGGACAGCTTTTTTTCCCTCCAGAAAAGTGTGATGAGTAAGTAAAGGGCTCAATACAACTCTCAGTTAAATGAAATGGCATTCTGCTGTTAAGTTTCAAGTTGGAACAGCTCAGGCCAAAAGGCTTCCCCTCAAACCTCTTTCTTTGATTTTACCGCAGACTTTTTGTTAGAACTTGTATGTGTAATAGCGATCTGTGTTCAATTCCTACATGAAAAAGTCTCCTTCAAAGAAAAAAGTTTTCTTCTTCTGCTGCACCACATTAAAACTTATGGTTTGCATTTCAGAACTCTTAGGGAGTTGGACAGGTCCCAGAAATTTTGCACCAGTACCTTACTGTAACAGGTGCAGAGTGCCCGTGACTTCTAAGGTCCAGAGACTGCCACAGACAGCTTCTCAGGGTGCTGGGGAGTTTGCAGGAGCAAGTTAGAGAGAAGAGAGAATAAATCAGTAACACAAACACAAATATTAGACAACAAAAAAAATTGCTCCAAAGGTATGAAAAATGGGAAGGTACTGATGCTAGCACTGCATGTGCCTTCAGGAATGGTTGCAAAAATTTACAGGTGAAAATATCTCCTACAGTAAATGCCATAAAATCTGTTTTCAGCTCAAGTATTCTCTTAATTGATAAACAATGTTCAGCTCCCGTAAGACCATATATATTCATCCCAAGGGCTCACCGTATTTCGAAATCTAATTACTAATGAGGTTAGAGGATCTCAATCAGATTTAGAAATTACGTCATATTTCTCCAGGAGCAGATCTTACGTCTTGCCTAACTTCTGCCTTTGCAGCCAGACCTCGCAGTGTGGTTATGACATGTATGTCTTAAGTCCTGAGCATGAGGCAGCACCACGGGGACCAAGCTTTGCATCTTACCAGTATTATCCTCCTTCCTTGTGCCACCTGGCTGAATGGGGAACAGAAGCATGGCTGTGTTGACTCCTTGCCTCCATGCATGTGGGAGGCAGCGATGTCCTGCAGGTGCTGTACCACCTCTCATCCTTATGCGCAGTGATTTCATGCTTGTCTGTACTGCCCTTCACCATCTTGCCCTTGCCACAGAAAGGAACTAACCAACTTTTTTGTATTTATAATACTTCAAGAAGACCTATGTGGAATGTTCTAAATATTAAAACAAACAGATCATATGCAGAAAGGATGCAATATTTTCAAGAATAGAATCTGTAAGAACATCACTGTTCTATAATTATTTAAGGCTACACTGACAGGAAACAGATTCAGTTCAAGAACTGTAATCTCTACATAGTATATTGGCACACAAAAAAGTAATTTGATAAACTCTTCCAAGTACTTACTGTACTTTTGAACAAAGGTAAACACAAAAAGCTATAAAAAAACCCACAGACAACTCTGAGGAAAATACAAATGCCTCTAATTTGTTTCCAGTACTTTGTTCTTTAGAAATTCTGTTCCATGCTTAAGACCTAACTGAATGCACAAAACCACACTGTATGTATAAGCCCTTATGCAGGGTTTAAAAAACCCCAGTATCTAAAGGCAGATTTCAAATACAAAAGTAAAGGTTTGCATAAAGCAATAAGAAAAAACAAAATTACAAACAAATCCTAAGAATGGGATCTAGGAAGAAAAAACAACATGACAGCTATTGATACTACAACTATTTCATAAAAATCCCAGGGTGAATCCAATTATTGGTGTAACTGGTTTTGCATGGCAAATCCATATTCTGCTGCCTCAAAATTACACATTCATTTCCATTCTTTATACATTCAGTTCCCACCCTTTTTACAGTACAAAACCAAGTAAGCCAAACCTGCTTCTGTGAAGCACAGGCTGGACCTGCACGTCTTGGGAAAAGTCACATGATCTAGAAAGAGATTCCTCTTCCCAAATGTGCCCAACACAGACTACTACAAAACTCTGCTGCGTCCAAATTAAGATTTCAGTGTCTTAGAAATCTGAATGATTTGATGTAAAGCTGAAACAATGGAACCTACAAACAGAAACCCAAGTCATGACACAATTTAGTTTAGTTTGGTTCTGTAAGAGGTTATTTGCTGCACCTTCCAAACTGACTTCTTCATCTGTTCGATGGTGATGTTAAGTATATTCTCCACTGGAATGAATTTGCTCGGTTCTTGCTGTTAAATACTGTACCTTATTTTATAAAGCAAAACCTGTACAAAGAGACAACCATCAAGAGAAAACTTTCAGCTTTAGGAAAGAGCATCCAAATATCCACAAACAGAATGAGTAAAAACACTTCCACATCCATTGAAAAATTGCTTTTGAACAGCTTCTAAGTCAGTGTTTCTATTATATGGAAAGCTGAAAGGATTGGGAAAATCTGGGCATTTTCCTTATGCATATAAAATTAATGTTGATTTTTTATTAAATTCTACACTCAACATTACATTTCACAACAAAAAGGACTGAAAGAGACAACCTGTATTGTATTACTGCAAGACCATTCCTGTTTAAAGAAAGTTTTTGTATAATTTGTATTTAGTAAATAAAGCTTCTGTAAGGGAAGCAGCAGCGCAATACCAGAAAAAAAAAAAAGGCCTGTAATAACATTTTAAATCTTTAAATCAATAAAAACTGAAAGCCTGGCTCTGCAAATAAACTTCTCAAATGACACCAAATAAACCAAGAAGTGGAATTACAATATCATTTAAAAAGGACTTAATGATATTGTTAAATAGTGTGAGAATTTGAGAACCATGTGAAATATCTTTATTACAGCATACTCACTGTCTCCAATCTCACTGTACTTGACTGTCTGTATACCCTAAAGCCAGGATTGTTCACAGGTATTATAAATAAATTCAAGAGAAAAACATTTGTCCTAATGAGAACACTCTAGACTACCACTAATTCTCTCAACAAAACCCAAAACGTCACTATTCTACCCACCAAGTGATACAACAGTCAGTGAAGTCCTACATTAGTAAGACATCACAATCATTTGTAAGAAAAAAACTGCTTGCTTCCATACAGCAACAATTAAAAGTAAATGAAACTTATAATTAGAGGCAAAAAGAATATTTGAATTGGGAAGCTTTTCAAAAATATGTTTACTTAATAATCCACAATTTCAGTAATATGAATTAGATTCAGCAGTCAGTAAACTAGCGCGATTCCAGTTAAAGTATTTGGGACAAATAGGAATCTCAGAAGCACAGATATTTCCTTAATTTCGGTGGAAGCCATGAATGTTTATCTGATGGCAAGCTTTCTTGTGATACTGTGGCTTCTCAATTGTGTCGTTAGAAAGCTGTGTTTCCCAACTTGAATGTAAGCAAAGCAAAGTTCTATTTTGGGTGTGAACATTCATTCAATTGCTGGCAAATCACTAGAAAAATAACTTACTGATGTTCTCTTCTGCAAGAAGAAAGGTAAAAACTCCTGGTCTGCTCTCTACTTCCAAACAACAGCATATGGTAATCCCTAAAACAGCTCAGAAGAGACCTTTTTCAAGATACCTTTTTCAACCAAAGCCACAGTATTTCACATTCATTCAGAGTAGTTCAACTGCTTCCACTTCGTTCACAGTTTTTCAACCTAACTTCCAACTGCTGATGTTTTAAAGAAATTCGTATCAATTTGTTTAATGAAAATATATTTTAGTAAAGTCGTGCTCTATGAGCTTCCTACATTGGAATACATGAATACAGGAAGTGCTTTCAACAGAAAGTTACATAGTTCTACAGTACAACCTGTCTAAGGAGATTTGGAAGGGACCAAACTAATGATCTGGTCTCTTTGGATTAGGCAGAAGTACAGGCAAGAGGGAAAAACCCAATTTATGCCATATATAGAGCTCGTTCCTGTCACAGATTGAAGAAACATTAGTTTGATGTCAAGGTTCACCCGATGCCCAAATGCTAGTATTTTTCAAACCAACTGCATATCAAAAAATGAAAACTTACTTGTACTAGGCTCCTGGAAAGAAACTCAGTGTAAAACAACAGTATATACATATTAGCTATATTAATAAGTGTTCTCCACCGGTGGTTTTTTTTTTTCTTTTGCTCTACAGATCATTAACTTTTTCTCAAAGTGCAAATTATTGACCTTTAATCTGAATGCAGGCAGGTCAGAAGCTACAGTATTAGAGCAATACAAAAAGTACACAAGGAGGAGCTTACATTAATTTGGAGAACCTTACATAAAATGTTTCTAAATTGAAAACCACAAAACAAACCCAAACAAATACAGCATCAGGTAGATGGGGGAGAGACCGCTAACATATCTGTGTACAGCAAGGCTTCTCTGACACTAAGGAAGTGTCTGACACTAAGTGAAGATTAAATATTAAATCCTGCCATTTTGCATGTTGTGCGTTCTTTACGATGGAATGTTGACCTCAATTTTCGTTTTTTACTTCCACAACAAATCTGTTGATTGTGACTGGGGATGATCATCTTCTTGAGAGACCAAACTCCCTTAAAACCATGACTGCACTTTGTACTGTCCATTAGGATTCTAGTAAAGTATGCCATCTACATACTTGCTGTCCTTTAGATTCTTTCATTTCAGTCCAGTGATTGAGTTCATCTTCTCCTGAGCTGTTGAGACCTAAGGAAATCCACCCTATCATCTCTTTTCGTTTCATGCTGCGCTTATTATATACAGACAGTATGAGCGTCACATCTGAAAGCTGAAACAGTGCCACTTGGAAAACGAAGGTTTCTTTATATACTGGATTTGGCTGCCCTCGGCGGATTGAAGTTTTGCATTTGGACATCTCTTGCCCCATCGAGTTCAACAGTGTTAACTTAACATAGGTATCTACAAAATAAATCATATTTTGGAATGTCAGATATCTTAGAACAAAAGTTTCTGAGAATGAGATATTTACAAGATAGAAGGATATGGAGTACACCAGGCTGACTGAACACAGCTTAGTTTAGACACATGGAAAGATGACAAGTAAGCAAAATTATAACAAACACACTAACAAATTAACTAGCTTCAGTACTATGTAAATGGATTAAGTTAAAGCTATACCTTATAATCCTCTTCCCCTCGACCCCCCTTATTTGTTCTAAACAAACTTAAATTTCATTAACACTTAGCAAGCTCCAACTAGCCACAACACTGTAAAGCATACCACTGAATTTTCAGAGAATAAGAATAAACAAAGTGGAATGAAGGCAACTAATGAAGAGAAAAAAAATAACGCTGATACACAGTGATGATATCAAAACAGCCAGAATGAAATGTTTAAGAATAATCTCTGCATGGATGTGGTTCTTGCTTTGGGCATTTCAATTTTATTTATTTTAAAGACCAAAATGTAGCAAATTGCATTCAAAGGTGGAAGTTTACAGAATACAAAAACCCTCTTAATTCCTAGATTCATGAAGGAATAAATTTAATACACCTTTAAAGAGAATTATGTTTTTGCATAATTCAGGATGGTTGTTTAAAGTACAGTTTGTACAGTGCTCTTAGGAAGTACGTTTAAGAAGCTGATTCAAGTAAATGTGGTTAGCACACACTGGGTGTTAGTATTTGGGTAGAAACCCTTATTTTTAAAGCTCTGTTTTAGTTTGACTAGAAGCAGCAAGCCATTCTCCTGCAGAAGGATGTACATTTCATGAAGTTAACTGATTTTAAGAAATATTAAACTGTATAAAACAATCTGGTGTTTCACTCTTTATTACTGTAATATTCATGTTAATGAATAATATTATTAAAAGATTGGAGTTTATGTAATAGAAACACATTGAATATTTTCACTTTGCAGGTACACTGAAATCCCAACATCCATAATCAGAGATAAATGCAACTTTTGCATTAAAGAGTGCCACAAATATTAAACATATAGTTTTATAAACCAGTATGGTAGGCAGCCGTGGATAGCTTTACTGCTGGCAAGTTTTCTTTTGCATGAAAAAGACAACATCCAATTAGTTTCTGCAGGAACTCACCTCGGATTATATAAACCTGTCCACCTATCAAGTGTTTTAGACAACAGAACAGTCCGTCTGACAACAGGGGGTGGAAAGCAGTAAAAGAAATAATGACCAGATGTCAATAGTTGGGTGAGAGAGGATCAAAGGTTAAAGTTTAAGAGGAAACACTATTCACTGGAGTGGAAGAACACAAAACCTTAGCAGCATAGATCAGAAAAAGGATTGAACAAAAGGATTGTTGGGTAAAATTTAATGAAATGAAAATTTTGTGCAGTTTTTGCGTAATCTTTAACAAAAATTACACCACTTGCATAATGAGTTATCTTAGCACTAATAGCTACTGGGTTCTACAGCACACTCAACATAGAAAGAACCATGCAAATGATTAGATTATAGAAGACTGGGTAAAAATCACTGTGTCCTTTTTATCAAACCTTATGCTTTTTCATGCAAACTCCAGCATATTAAGAAAAACTGCACAGAGTAATTATACTTCATATATTAAAAGCAATAAAATGAAAAATCACTGAACTGAAAACTAAGCTGGTTTTGCCCTTAGCTTTTATAGTTATAGATATTTGATTGTAATACTTTAGTTTTTGAGTACTGATGGACTTGGGCATGAGAATGACTCTGATCTGATCTCTAGAAGTAGCTGAGGGATGCTTGCATCTGAAATTCAACTATGGGTCTCTATTTAAAATGCAAAGATCTCACTTGTTAAAATCCATGTGTTTATGGATTTAATGTGTGTGTGTGCATGCATACACACACATGCATTTAATGTGCAAAAGCTTGTACCCTGTTTCAACAAAATTTTAAAGATACTAAGAAGCACCTTTTTCTCAGACAAAATATTAATTGTCACACAGAGAAACAAAGACACGTTCTAACACCAACTGTTGTTGCCTGCAGGATTTGGCCTATTTGCCTGTACTTGGTTGCTAAATGAGTTACTATGTAACATATAAATATGCAGCAGAGGAGTATATACTGCCAAGAATCAGAAATGTAGGACTCAATCCATATTTGCTGCAGAAGCATTTCACAAAAATTGCATAGGTTCACAACCCCTAGACTACAGAAAGGATCGCATGTGGGAAAGAATAATTGCTTCCATTTGTATCATAGTTTCTCAAGACCTGAATGAAAACTGACCTGTGCATGTACTTTGCAGCACTTCTCAGGATTTTGGACCACTGACAGTACAAACAACAAATCTGATCAGAGCATTTCATCATCATCCCTATGGGCCTTAGTTTTCATTTTGTGGAAATGATGGCATAGAAAGAGGCTGGTATGTGTCCATGATGTTCTTGACAGGGAGTTAGGAAATGGTAGTGGTATGTACCTGGGTCCAAGAGTTTACAAGAAGATGCTACCACTGCTGGGGGGCAGGGAGAGACACGCAGCACAAAACAGCCCACAGAAGAAATTTGGATTCCACAACATTCTGTGCATGGTCTTACTAGACCCAAAAAGTGCATTAGTTTCCAGATTTCTACAAACAACAGAACTCCAAACCTGCATTTGCCTAAACAGAACTGGACTATTATTATTATGAATATCAAAACTTCCCCCTATCCTTCACAAGGTACGACAAAAGCTAACACACAAGATCTTCCCTCCAAAAAGGTTAGACAGAACATGGTATTACAGGGCTATGTGCCATGTTCTATGCTGCTTTCTTGCAATCTGAAACAGATTTTTGACCCCAGTGACACACACACACATGTTAGCTAGACAGCATGGGCCCCCAGAACCCATTTTGGGAATTAACATACGAGAGAATGAACATATCTGTCTTCAAAACAAGTACTGAACCCACCCTAACTTGCATATTCTAAATATTAAGAAAAACTTGGCTTTCTCTAGAGATTTCAGAAAGATACGCATAAGCCACCTACTGTTTTTGCTTCAAGGGAACACATGGCCCCTTCTCTCCAAGTCTTCCCTCCCATTCATTCCTTCCCCACCCCAGTGTCCTTGGGCCTTCTTGGCTTTCCCCATCTATTTCAATGCTTTGTCTCCAAATAGGTGACTCTGGGGCAGCTACCTAATTATATAAAAGTATGAGAGATTCTTCTTCTGCCTTCCTTCTTTGGCCATGTTAACAGTCTGGCTCCATCAGTGCGAAAAGTATAGAGAAAGCAAAGCAGAGTAAGGCTCAGCCAAATGTAATTAATGAATAGAATAAAACATGGGTCAAGAAAGAGAGAGGAGAGCATCAGTCTCAAGTTGTTTGGCTTACTTCCTAAACTCTGAAGACAAAGTGAGATGTGCAAACCATTTATAAAATGTTGGCAGCCTGCTACATAATCTAGTAGTGCCAGTTAACCTGCTAGTGCCATAAAATCTGGGGATTAAAAAACAGAAAGAGGGGCTAAAACCTGAGCCTCCAGACAAAATCAAGACAAACAGGTAAGGTATGTCTACAAGTTACGTAAATCAGACTCATCATCTAAAAAACAATTTAAAAAAAATTTTAAAAGTTCATTACTGAATTTTCTCAAGCTATATCAAAGAATTAGAGACAGTAAAAACATTCTGTGTGTGACATTCCATCTGCCTCCAATTTAGAAGTACATAAAGTTCACAGATATTTCAGACAAATATATTTTTGAACAAATGCTTGAACGCACAGTTCAAGTCCTTTGCGATGAGCATTCCTTCTGCACAGTAAACATGCCAAAGGTCTCAATTCATTTCTCTGTTGTCTTTACTGACATTCCCAAGTTACATATATTACTGCCACATATACACAGGCATATAAGCAATTAAAGACTGCAGTATCAACCCTTCTAGGAACAGCAATAACTGTTCAGAGTGTTTATATTAATATTAGCTGGCATGTACTTTCTCTTTAAACACTAACTTTTTATTCTTGGCCTGTGATGTGAGGCATCAGTAATTTAGCAATTAATCATTATGATAAAGGTAATTTATTAGTCAGTCATCATGAAAAATTAAAGTCTTGTCAACTTACAATTAATATTTTGAATTTTAGATTTTTGCTATTTCCCGACTGACTAGAAATATAAAACATGAAACAGATTAGTTGATGATTGCTCTATTTCATTTTGATTGGGTAAGACTAAATGATAGGATTGAAGTCCTTGCTACTGAGAGCCCCACCAGTACAGAAGCATTAGGATGAAAAAAGATTTTCACTCACTGGGTGGTCTGTTTGCTGCCAAGTTTTTGAAGTGGCTGCCTTTTATCACTTCTGCTGATAATCTTCCAGTTGTAGCATTATAAAGGAGGCCAATGAGGATTTCTGGAGCTGAGCCATGTACCAGAGACTGACAAGAGGAGGTACTTTCACTGCAGGACACTTCTGACATGCTCATTTGAGAGTCACAACCCTATAAAACAGATAAAAAGTTCTATGTATTTTATGGAACAATGTTACTGGGAAGTAAATTTTTAGAATAACACATAGAAAATTAGGAAAGCAACTTACTGACAATAACAGAAGTTCCATTCAATCACCCAATAAGAAATGTACATCCTTAATATATACTTAGTTTGAATATGTTAAAAGGTTACAAAGACTAAAGCAGTCTGGAATTAAAACAATTCTTAATTTTGTGTTTCTGTTGCTTCATAATTCAGGAGAAATAATAGCAGAAGATGAAGAGCAGCCTTTATGGTCCCTATTTACTTCAATTGCTAAGATAAGACCTGTAACGTAATTTGTCAGCATCCTGGAGAACATTAAACCTTGGATCTTTTACTTTCCAAAAATGGAAAACACTAGTGGAACTTTGAAGATAATAAAATGCAGGAAATTCTTATTCATCCTTTGTAAAGGTTATTCTCTAGACTGAGAATTTATGAGTAGCAAAATAACAGAACACATGCAAATAGAAAAATGCACTCTGTCTAGAATAAATTAGATTACAAGGAATTTAATTGATCCAGGGATACAGAACTGCAATAGACCCTTTGTCTTGGGTGGGAAAGGAAGAATGCCATCCTAAAGCTCAGCAAGTGATGCTTTAATTTCCACCCTGCAAGCTTCCAAAAAATTCAGCTCTGTCATGCAATTCTCACCACATCGCATCTTTGATGGGAACTTCCAATATTAATTTTTATCATTTTAACCCCTCATTATTGGCCTTAAAAAAAAGAAAAAAAAATGATACTTTCTTTATACTGCCATGCTGATCATACCATAGTTGTTCCTACTTTCATTTCTTGCTTTCATGCACTGGCACATAGAGTTGTACCACTGAAAGTAAGAAACTGGACGGAATCTAGCCAACAGCACGGCAATTTGCCTGGTAGCCGAGAAGAGACTTTTGAATTACCAGTATATCCCTTTATGATTCTCTCAGGAAAAAAAATGTAAATTAGATCCACAGATCTTTCAGATATGGCTTGACTCATTTGGGAATCTGGCAGCACTCTTTCAAGAAGTCATGATGATTTTGTGAAGCTGATTCTTCCAGATTCCAAATGTCTCTATCATTTCCAGCAACAGCTGACATGGGCGCAAGATCAGTCCTAAAACCTAAATAGCACAAATCTTCATCAAGATAAAAGTTAACTTTAAAAGCAGGTAACTTGATCTGACATATAAAGCCCAAATGCATTACAGAATCTCAAATTATAGAAGACATGATAGCTACAAGAAGAAATTATGAACCTACAATAACATCCTCCATATTGATGTTTTAACTAGTTCTTCTCTATAGAACATTTCCAAGAAGTGTGGCAGAATTTTCAAGTAGCAAACTAGTTCCTCACTAACAAACATTCACTGTAGCTGGCAAATGTATTTTTACTACTAAAGAAGGACCTCAACAAAATTCCCTGACTTCCATCCCCCAAGCTGCAAATTCTGAATTTTAAGTCACTGGTTATTTCTCCAGTAGTTCTCTATTCAATTCCAAGAATAAATTTCAAATGGGTTGCAAATTGTAAATTGCTGAAATTGAACTACAAGTATACATTCATTCTCCGATTCTTGGCACTCACAAAACAGGGAACTTTTGATTCCTAACTTCAACAGCAGAATACAAAATGGAAAATTTAAAAGAAAGATGAGTTGATTCAGCAGTCAGTATACACTGCTCACTTGAAAGCCTCAGACTGTCAAAACTGCAGCTATTACTTAAGTTTTCTGGTCTTTTAAAATTGTAACACATTATCCCTGTCATGCTTATCCATCTTACTATTTTGTTGGGCCAGGAATTTAACCACAGTCAATGTGATACTGGTAAAAGCTTAGGTCTCAAATTTGATTGTGATCGTGCTGCAAATCCCCAAAAAAGAGATAACACGAAGTGAGCAGCTGGGTAACACTCCCTCCCAAACCCTCAAAGGGCTTCGACATCTGTACTGAGAGAAGGTGATGATACCACTTTTTTCCTAATTGTGACTTATTTGTACAGTTTACTAATGTTCTTATAAGGACTCAGTCTAATTCAGTTTATGACAGAGTTAAACTGATTACAACGGGTATCAGAATAACATTTGGAAAGCTAGAAATAGTAAATAGTAAATGAGTGATGACTGAGTGGGAATGAGTCCTGAAGTACCTTGAAAAGGAAGACAAGTAGCTTCTGCGTGATATATTAGAGAAGGGGGAAAACAACTGAAAAATGACACAAGTGTGATATTACAAAGTTACCTAAGGATGGGCTAGAAATATCATTCCTTTACAATAGAATCCTGAGTGGATGTGAGAAGGGCAAGACTGCATTTGTCAAGGCCAGAGAAAAAGATCTCATCAGCTGAATGATGGGATGAGAAGACCCAGGTGATGCTTCAGATCTGTAAGTGGATGGAAATGCAACTAAGTGGCTGTACCTTAGAACTGTTGCACAGATAGAATTGGAGAGAGGGTCTAACTTAAATGTATTGCTACAATATTTTCTAAAACAAAATATTTTGCCTTTTGTTTTCAGACAGGTGGCAGGTTTGAAACAAACAAAAGCATGGTGTTTAATCCCTCATGTATAATAAACTTATGAATCTCCTTCCTACAAAATGCTGCGGTGACAGAAGTTTAAAGACATTAAAATAAAGCAACCAAATTCACTGAAGAAACAATCTAAACAATATTTTGTTTTCCATTTCACATAAAAAAAAAAAGACTCCAATCCATTTTATTTCATGCTGACCCAAACATATTTTAAAAAAATACTCTGCTTTTCAATTATGAACTGGAAAATCCTAATATAAAAGAAATTGAGATGGTTAAGAAGAAAAATGAAGTAGTGAGGAGTGAAGCAGATTAGAAGTCAGACTGATGTTACTGGGTTAACAACATAAACGGAAGTATAATTTCTGTGTCTATGATAAGGGAGAAAACAGAGAATTTGGGGGGCAAGTAGGTAAAAGAGATGAGAAAAAGGGGAAGGTGAGGTTGTATTTTGTCAGTTTTCTTTTGAAAGAAAACAGAAAGATCCTATGAGGAAGAAAAGAAGAAACAGGAATCAGGGAAGGTAAAGAGACAGCTGGGATCAACAGGGCTCAGATCAACAACTGCAGAAAGACTTTTCATTGCAGGACAAAGTTAAAATCAGGGATACTGAGAATTATTAGATGTCTTCTCAAAAGTATTTTCTCCACCACACAGTTTATTGTTCACATTGTGGAAACCCATTCATTGTTTTCAGTAAGGTATTCCATGATAATCACAGCTGCTGGTAAGTAACCTGACTTTGTGTTAAGTCCATAAGCTGCACTAGAATTGAAAATAACAGTTTTCCAAGTCTCTGTACAGAGGTTTTTTTCTGTTTACATAGTCAAAATTCAAGAAGAGTGCTAACAAACTCATCAAGAAAAAAGCAAGACAAGAAGTTACATTTTTACCTGCTCAAAATGTAACCTTCATGATCACATGCCAAAATGTAAAATATTAACACTGAAATTGCTAATTGGTACAACACGAATATAAACTTAGTTACAACAAAGCTTTCATCTCATGACATTACAGTCCTACCAGATGCTTTTCATTCCATACAGATCTGCATTCAATCTATCTGTAGGCCACTTTGATACTGTAGCTCCACTGTGGGAAACGTAATATTTAGACCAAAAGTTACCATTTGTTTGAAATAATCTGTCTACGTAAGTTTATTTTTGTAACTCTTCTCTCTCTTCCTCTATAAACACTGTGTGTATTTTAATAAGGGAAAAAAAGGACTAAGGTTCCATAATAGCAAAAGCCTTTCAAGGTCAGTGAAGGACCAGAATAGCCTAGTAAGAACTGTTGTAAAATCTTAAATGCAGATTTTTAAGAACTTGGATGAATTGTCAAGGTATTGATGATCTGGCCACAGTGCAAGAAGCTGTCTCTTGAGTTTGTCTCCAGGATATTAATGCTAAATCTCTAACCTATTTTTGTCAATTTAGCCATAACAAGAATGTATTATTAACAATAAACACAAGCAAAAAAATATTAGGTAAAGTCTATTCCAAATATTTGGTTCAAAGGTCTGTCTTACTACAGTAAATTATAAATTTTCAGCTTTTCAATTTTATAACACAGAGCTTTGTGCAAAGGACCTAAACCTTCCCATAGACACCACAGGATAGTACTTTACTACAAAGTTAGGCAGATTTTATTTGATCAACACTTACAAGAATCAGTGCCTTTCACTAGATTATAAGAGTAATGGGTGTTATATTCTACAAAAACTTAATTACTAATTCTCCAAGCTATTGTCCTTAATGACTTCTACGCATATATTATCTAGGGAAGAAACATCACTTTTTAATAAATATATAACAAAAACATTCCCATTAAGCGGTATTTGTATTTCACAAAATACAAATTTGTATTTGTACAACAGTTGGCAATCAAAAAAAGAACACTCTTTCCTCCCTCATGCCAATGAACGTGAATGCATACAATGCATGATGTCAGACCTGAACCCCTAAGAAGTATTTTCATTAATCTTTTTCTCTGCTCTCTTACAACATAGAGAATCCTCTATTTGCAACCATGGTAATATATGTAAAACGTATTTATTTGTCTTCCTTCACCATAATTCCATGGAAACAGGATATTTGTTACTTACATATTCATCTCCTACTGTTATTTTTCTACACCCTGAAGTTGTGCTTATAAATTCTGCTCTTAAGCCAACTGGAGTTAATGACAGGGAATAATGCAGCCATGCTCTGAGGGCAGTTAAAAGTTCATTTTCCTCCACACACAGGTTAAAATCATGCCTCTGTAGGCTTACAAAACAAGAACATCTGATTCTCTTGGCTTTTCAAAATATACACAGGAAAGATGAAACCTTGCTGACAATCCTTCAGCAACAAAAATCTGATTCACAGCATGTTACTTGTCAAAATGTCTCTCTCAAATTTTAAATGTTAATGTTATACCAGTAATGTCTTAAAGAACTTTTTTGCACATTACTTTCTTCTACTGCTATATCAATACAACTGAGGGGTTAGGGAAGGAAATTTGAATCGTTGTAGGCAAAAGAAGGAACTGAATCCAGGTCTCCAACATTTTAGATAAAAGTATTCATCTCTCTTCATCACCAGCCCAGTGCTGAACCCTGAAGCTACTGTTCCACTTTCAGGCAAAAGCTTGCTGGGGTGATGAGAGCACCCAGGCACCAAACAGGCTCCAGACCAGCTCTTAGCCTGGAGCCCATCCCCTACTTCAGCTCTGAGAGGCAGAGAGGAGGAGAACACTGAACCTAGAGGCTCCACATCCCTCATTAGTGGCTTAAGCACAAGGTACTTTATAAAAACATGTTTCAAAGCTAAAATACTTTTGAAAAAAGATCAAGATCATTCCTGGGAAAGAGAACTTAAACCACCTGAAGAACTCAGCCCTTTAAAACACAGGGATGTAAAATAATTAGGAAAGTCAAAGAATGGAGCCTTATAATTTTGAATTCTGGCATCTAAATCCCACTTACGTGCTATACTGGACACTTGGATGCTTTTGCGGAGATGTTTGCCTCAGTTCCTCATCACTTCTGCTTCTGTTTCCTCTAACTCATGAAAAACTGTGACGATCGATATGCTTGAAAAAAGGAAGTCCTCAAAAATACAATACTCATAACAAAACACTTCCTTAAACGAAACAATCAATACTCTTTCTGTATAACTAACAGCTGCAGGAAGTATCAACTTTTTGTTTCTAAAGGTAGAACTCAGGTGTTACATGATGCTCAAAACAATATTAAATATTTGAAATAATAAGATTCTTATTGATAAGATTAATAATAATAGAAGTTTGCAAAGATGTTGCAAAATAAGAATTAAGAAGCAAGTGCCAAGAAAGTTTGTAGGTGGGTTTTTTTTGTTTTGGTTTTTTTTTGTTTTGTTTGTTTGTTGTTTTTTTTTTTTTACACATTTCTTTCTGTACTGTATACCATTGTCATTTTGAGGCTTTGGCGATTTTAAAAAATACCTGAATTTAAATGGTGTCAATCTGGATATTCTAGCTTTTTTGTTTGGTTGGTTTTGGTTTTTTGTTGGTTGGTTTGTTTTTTAAAGAAAACCAACACTTTTGAAATTGTACAAAGCTACCTATCTTCACAACACGTTAGGGAGGAAATTCCAATTCCTCTTGTAGCTGGCTGTCCTGTATAGTAAGATTAAGAGATCATAGAGTTATCAGTATTTTGCTTTAAACTAATTACCTGAACTTGCAAATGCTGAAACATATAGTTTTAGGCACGTCTCAATGATTCAAACTTTAGGAAAGCATCATTATTTATGACAGGTAATTATTTGGGGTTTTTTTGCTTAATAGCTTCCTTGAAGCACGTTCCAATTAAGTATAATATGCATTTTTATTCATATACTTAACACTTTACAGTATTCATATCTAAGTCAACTTAAATCACAAACATGAAAGTAAATATTCTAATAATATATCCATTATTCAACCTGATTTTAGGAAATAAAACATATTAATTTGGGTAGAATGGCAAGCTTTAAAAATTACCAGGATTTCCTATTCACAAATTCCAATTAAAAAAACCTTTAGCAAATAAATACATTCAACATTGACGGTATTCACATCAAATATGGAATTGTTTTAATTATTAAGCTACTATTAATGTAGTTGAAAATCAGATTATCTGAAGTGGTAAAATTCACATTTCTCATCAAATGCTTCTGTTCTACCTTCTTTTTTACCCTCAAGAGAAAAAAAACTTCTAGATGCAGAATTTTACAAAACACATTGTTTTCTCACAGATGAAACACTGGAAAATGGAGCTCAAATGAAAAATAATAATTCTTTCATTCACTACAGCCAAAGGACTAAAATCTTAAAAATTCTATGCACAGCTTTAATTTATGATAGATACTATAATGTACAGATACATGATGATACTACACAAATTTCAATTTTGAAGTAATTTAAAATTAATTTTAATAAAAAATTAAAACCCTTTTGGGTTTTCTAGTAAGAATACAGCATTATTAAAATAAGGTTTGTTTTCAAACTTTAGGGTACCATAATTTAGTCATAAAATGAAAGTGACAAAATAAAATGTATATATTCTTAATAATGGCAAAACAACATTCCACTTTTCTGAAAGATTTTGAACAAGTTCACAGCGAGATTTCTGTGTTGCTGTTAGTATTTCATGAGAATTTGCTATTATTACTTTGTGTCTAAAAGTTTTAAAAATTATCAGCTCTGCAGAACAAAACATTAATTCTCTACAGAAAGGGAAGCATTTTAAGTTTTCTATAACTTCTATTCATCTGCATTTAAATTACACCTTTGGCTTCCTTGCCAGATTATGAAAGGTCACCTAGTTGTTCCATAGCCTTAATGGGCTTGAAATTTGCACAGCAAACCCGAGCAGCGGTGGAGGCAGTTGGAGATGAATGTACAATGGAATTTACAGCATTTACAAAAGTCTACCGGCTTTTTATATGGTCATGGGCAAGGGGAGGAAAAGAGGCAAGAGGCCTTTTATTATCGAATTCTGTTTTCTGAGATAAGACATGTAGCATAAAGAAACACTCAAGCACTAAAAGCTGTTAGATGTTTGTGCTAGCAATTTAGTTAAGAACATCTGACACCAAGTGCAGACATTTTACCTGCACCTGATGAAGCTATGCTAACAGCTCCTACCCAGACTCACTCACACCTCCCCCTCTCTTTACTCCCTGTCAGACTTGTAAGACCATGGAGATGTTACTGTGGGACAGCTTCCAAGACCACAGACTTCTTTAAATGACAATACTCTGTCCAGATGGAGTTATTCTCTATGCTCACTGGGGAGATCAATGGCAAATAATTTCATTTTTTCTCTTTTCTCTCTTGAGTATACTCTTTCAAACTGGAAAAGAGAAAGATTCAGTGATCAAACAGTAAGCATAATTTATGAGTAGTCAATCTATAGACTAGTATTTGATGGCATAAACATTCATGCAATTATTTTTCACAATGAAAAAATCCATAACCTTAAAGTACATTTATAATGCATTTGTCAGTTAAATTATCTGCAATTAACAGTTCACCCAGCTCCAATTTAATCTGCTAGTGGTACCCCTTTTGATTTGTTCAGGTCATGTTTAATCTCATGATCGGAAGATCACCAGGTGTTTGCAGTTATAAGGGATCTGCTTCAGTTCTTAGAGCTATCATACACACCACAAAGAAGGGCAAGAGGTGGAGATAAACTGGATTCTCCTGGGGCCAGCTGACAGCTGATTAAGCCCAACAGAAAGACAGGAGCTGCGGAAGATCCAGCTCAAGGTCAGACAATGAGGGCCAAGCCTGCCAAGAGGCTAACACACTAAGACTAGAAGGATCCTTTGCTAAAGGCACCCTATGAACAGAAATGCTTATCTGACACCAAATACAGGATGCTTGAATATACAAAAGAAGTGATTACCTGGATATCCTCAAGTCTGAAATGAAGAATGCTAACGAAGTACACTTACATTACACTGCAAAGCCCAGGAGAAGAATTATCGCCCAGTAAATAAACCAAAAACTAAAACTAAAAGTTCCACAAATATGTAAGTTATAAATTTGCAGACTAGGCAACTTCATCTGTTTGTGCAATGTCTCTGATTAGGATTTCCCCCAGTGGAGATGGAGGAAAACTGCACATGCTTTTGCTGAAGGGTGCTCAAACCTGCAAACAGAACTGTGTTTTCCCTTTTTCTTGTTTCCTTGAAAGACAGTAACAAAAGTGACAAGATATTTGTGTGTACACATACATGAAAACAAGAAAGAATTCAAATTATAAGAAAATAGAATCGTTGGGAAACTTGGTATCTCTAAGGGAAACAGAAATTTCACTTGGATTCATAAGTTAAAGAATATATCTCCACTGAAAGAGTTGCTTGAGGAAGATTTGAGCAGCAGCTTGTACTCTTCAAAAGTAGAAATTTCATGCAATGTGACAACCTTGTTAGTCTTTACTTGTAACTCCTACAAAGACACTTCTGGGAAATTTACAGTTGTTTTTACAGTATGATTATTTTCCTTACTGCTCTTTGAAATTGCAATCCAGGTTGGGAGATCATACTTAACACCACAGAGAGTGATAGTCTGAGAATCTCACAGATACCTGATGAAATTCTCATTTTTCTAGCTTTATGTATTGATGAGCTTTTTTCATTTTTTTTTTGTTAAAGATGATCAAAACTAGACATACAATTCTAGACAATGTGTTTGTCACTGACGGACTGGCTTTCTGGGGCAGCAAGAGCATTGCTCAAGAGGATTACTTCGATTTAATATTGAACAGTCATTCACAGCCTGTCATTTGACTGGGCGCATTTTAGAGACTGAAAAGCATCATCATACACTCAAAATAGTAATACCATGTCTAAAACATATTTGTGGACCCAAATATCAAAGATTGTGGGGATCAAACTGAGTAAATAACTTTTTTCAAGCAACTCATTGATTAAAGGCAAAAGATCCCAGTATTTATTTATTTTACTCAGTACACGGATACTAACATGGAGAGACAACAAACAATCTTTATTCTGGCTACGTGGCCAACTGATGATTTTGACAAATAGATGAAATTCTTTACATTGCTGACATCAAAGAATTCTCCCAGTATTCTACATTCAGGGTCATGGTAACAGATCTAGTTACTAAAGTAGGAACTTGCCTCCCATCTGGGTATCAGCAAGGTAGTTGAAAGTTAATGTTAAATTCACGGTCTGGTTTTGCTAATGTGTTGAAGAAAGCCCTGGTGTTATGCTGGCATTTTTTTAAAAACCTCTAAAAACCGGAAGGCCAGGTGGACTTTGTTAACTCCGCCATGGCAGTGGCATGCACATTCAGAATACTTTGACCATCCACATTGGCCAGCACATCCCAAAAATAGTATAGAAAAACCATTTTGATAGCATTTTTATTAGCTCTATTATCCATGACTGTCAGGGGTAACTGGAATCAAATTATTATTCTTGTATCTTACAAAAAAGTCCAGCAATAAAGGCTAGAAATGCAAACTAATTGAGAAATGTGGTGGATGTACAAGATTCAACTAAGGGCTCTCGGAACCTCATAAGTAGTCAGAAGCTTGTTTCCAGACAATTAGGGTTTTTCATTTGGAAAAGCTTTAGACTCTTTGAATTGCTGATAGAACAGGAATCACAACCCTAGCTAGCCTAGACATGACAGAATGACAAACCCTGAATTGTTGCTTTGTGAAAATGTTCCTGAACTGATCTTGGACTTGATTTTCAATGGACGAATAGCAGCAATATGGCCCATGCCTACGAGGGTATAAGGCAGAGCATCCTAATGACAAAGATCCTTCTCGTAATCACAGTGGAGGTAGCCAATAACCCATGAAAGGGCTGAAGTACTAAATTTAGTTATAGAGTTTAAAGCAGTTTGCAGGGACTATTGCCTCTTACTCTGGATTCATTCAAATAACTGGATATGAATTTCTGTAGAGCTTTAGGAAACATTCTAGGATAGCTCACTCGAGAGGCTTGTTCAACTTATGACAGAAATAACCGTATCACCCTCCACGACAGTAATCAATTATCAAAAACAAGTGGCATATGTTGAAACTGGTCAACCATTTTGCTCCTGAGATGACAGAATGGCTGCAGTTACCTGAGACAAGTTGTGACTGTAAAAAAAAAATAGATCTTGAAAACTACATAAAAGTGTTCTACAAAGCATCAAAGTTATTCTATGTGGGACTGAAACAGTCTCACAGTCTCAATGCCTAGTCCAGTGCTTCTTGGATGAACAGACTAATATATGACAAAAATTGCCATGAATGATTAGACATATTTACATAAGAAAAAATCCAGAGAAAATAGCACTGATTTGGAAAGCCAATTAATTTTTAATTGTGACGACTGAACTTAGCTAGCGGGAGGTCCTTATCATCTGGTCAGATTCTGAGTTCTTGAAACTTGCATCTGTCAGAAGAGTGCAGACACACCACTGGCTTTAAAGCCCAGTAGCCACAGCTGTCTTTGTGTTTTTCCCCCCATATCCTGATGAAGACCCAAGCAGAGAGAGAGACATGGGTTAGCACTTATCTTCTCAGCTGCCAGGAGCAGTGCTCAGTCACCACCACACAAAGGCACACAAGGTGAGGCAGCCACGACACTGGAAAGATAACGGCTGTTACTTGCCGATACTGCCACGAAATGTTGCACAACCAGCCAAACACAGGGAGACTGCTTCATTTGCCAAGTACTGTCAAGTTCTCCTGCAGCCTCAGTAACATGATCACCATTTTCCAGTCACCTAATAATTTTCTTCAAAGAAATTGCAGGAGTCATCTTTCTTATTGTGTCAAAGGATTAATTCTGATTTTCCATGTTTTACACCACTAACTCAAATGAATTCAGCAAGCTATTCCCAAGATAAGAATGTGCTCAGTGTTTAAAGATAATTGCCCCTTACTTTGATGAACATAATTTTTACAAGCTAACTGAAAGCATTTATGCACCATCACATAGGAACTGATCCTTTTAGGTAGAATTCTAGTTAAATAAAATACTATGAACAAAATCTTTTGAGTATTTTTTTTTTCCCCCTAGACAAGTCTTAGTCATTTTTTCATTAACCGTTTTAAAGTATCATACTGGTATTTAGTAAAGATCTGTTTATATGTATGTATTTAAGTATTTAGCCTTCCAAATATAATCCTGAATAGACCATGCCATAAGAACACAATAATAGAGTCACCAGTAAGTTTAAAGTAAGAATTTTCACAAAACCTGACAGCTCGACTCCAAAATGGACAAGAATTCCCAAGAAAGAAATGCCTCTCTGAAAGCTTTTTTTCTGAGAAGTTTATAAACACACAAATATCCATTATAAAGAATACTGAAGATATACCACATATAAAGGGCAACATGGAACAAATGCCTTAAGCACAATGCATAAACCAACATAGACTCGATGATTAACCATTGTCAAACTGGAGAGAGTGCACACGTGTGTGTGCAAGAGCGAGCATTTTTATACACTGCATGCACAAATGCCTTCACTCAAAAAACCTATAATTAAAATAATTCTCAGACACTCTGGATATTTATAGTAAAGATATACAAAATAATCCTTTAAGCACGTATGATTGCCCACACCATCCATTCTTTCTTATGGGGATCACATCTGGGAGTTCAATATGTTAGAAGTGTTATAGAAATAAAGAAAAATTTAATTCTCCACAGTAAACACCTTGTTATTGACAATACATAATGAACGATTACTAGATTGGCTTAGCAGGAAGAGGCATGTTTTGGTCATCCAAATTGTATTTCCAAAATCAATCAAAAAATAAAAACATGATTGACTGTTGTTATTCTACACCAAAAGCAACCTATGGGATGGTGAAGAGGATTACGCTTGGGTTTTTTATCTTTTCCAAACAGATTTCACTCAATTAACTGCTTATATGTTTTTATAATCACATCATACTGGAGACTGTTGTTCACTGTCAGGAAAATTTCTTTGGGTGAGAAGAACGAAGAGCAACTAAAAACAGGTCCACAGGGATTTCCTGAAGAAAAATAAACAGCATCGCGATAGATTCTAAACTTCAAGATGGGTGAATAAAAATTTGTCTACAATTCTATTAAAAGGAAAATTTCTCTAAAAGCATCAACAAAGGTCTTTCTAAGCAAACTATACTCAGACAAAAACACAATGTACACCCCTGCTTATTAACTTCTGATGCAATGTCCAATTTCTATCAAATCTGAAAGGGGAACAGTCTCAGATGACAGTGACAACTGCACTCTGGCTAGCCCATATTGGTTCTGTTGCTTCCTCCTCACTTGAAAGTATGCTGAACTTGGAAGGAAGCGTGTGATAAATAAGGGGGCTGAGGAGGAATTCCCTGTTACGTGGGAGAACTGCAGCAACGCAGGACTGTTAAAGACAAATGCCAATAGGACTGGGGATAATAGCTCCCAATGTAAGACATTGTATGCAATGTAGGAAGGTGAGGAACAGGGTGAAATCTTGGGTGAGAAAGATAGTTTGTGAATGTATTTGTAATTTTGAAGCCATGTGTAGCTTTGAAACCTAATTTAAGGAACATCCTAGTATCACGTACTCACCATGACATGCACTTGTCCACATTTTAACAATAACCAGAGAGTTGCAGGCCCCACTCATGTGAGTGTGCCACCATGTCTGAAAGGCACTGAACTTGCTGGTCTACCTTTAACCAGATTCCCTGATAGTTTTAAGGTATAACTGAAAATATACTAAACTTCACAGGACACAAACTGTTCTTACACAATCAGAAAGCAGATGACTAGCTAATGAAATACATTCATGTAATATCAGTCTCAGACAGAAACAAATAAAATATGTTTCTGCAGAAGAGACTGGCAAGGTGTTTTAATGGATTATGAAGTTTCAGTGACAGAAGGTGTACTTAATATATAAAGTCCATATAATGAGAAGCAGTGGAAAAAATAGGACAACTGTCATGTGTCCAAGAAATATTTTCATAAAAAAGCTGTCAAATATAAACACTTGTCAGCAACAAAACACTCTGCAACTGAACAAGACAAATTTAACTCAGAATTTACAATGTACCTCATCATGGATTTTATAATTAGAAATATCCCTGAACAACTGGATATCTCCAAATTGAAACAACGCTTACCTTCTCCTGTTAAATAACTCCTGCCTGGCATTTATGATTAATTGGGCATAAAGATTGTTGTTGGCTTATTCTAGCAAAAGGACAGTTGAGAAGCAATACAACCAGTGTGTACAGATAGACCCAGAGGCAAACACCTGAGAAGTGTAAGAACTAATTAAGTTCAAGGACCATGCTGGTATAAGAACAAATGGTAATAAATTGGCCTTGAAGAAATTCAGGTTGGAAGTGAAACAACCTGATATTTTCAGATGAAAATTTGCAAATTTGTGATCAGGATGACCTGGCTGTCTGCAATAATAAGGGCTTCAACTCAAGTGACCCAGGATGCCCCCCACTTCCAGTCATACATCCTAAAAACTCGGTAAAATTTAATACTCTTGCAAAATAACTATATGTTAAATCCTGTAATAAATCTGCTCGCTGAAAAAAAGAAATCATATAGGCTATAAATAACAATAGAAAAATATCTGTAAACTCAGATGTCAATGAATTTCCAAAGGTTTAAACCCTGATTTGCATAGTTCCAAAAAACCATGGATCCTCATTCAAGCAATCAAGACTATGAAGGTTCCTTTCCAGCAACAGGTAGGGGTAAGATAAATCTACCTAAATCCCATTACAGCAACAAACTCTGGAAGATCCTTTCACTTCCTACCAATATTCCTTATTCTTGTTCCTTCTCCCAAAAAATGAGGAGAGAAAAATGTAGACATGGCATCCCTTACCATCATAGAAAATAAATAACAATCTTCTTATCTTTGATGCTTTCTGGAATTTGTTTTTACTCTCCCTGCCACAAAAACTCAAGAAAATAAGACAGAAAAATAACCAGTGCACATATGGGATATACCAGTTAATAAAAAGCCTGGTCCATTCATTGGCACATTTCACTGACTTTGGTAAATTTTATACAAGAACCTACCGAAAACACACACAAATTTAGCCAGTAACATTTAGAATATTCAGTGTTTTGTTTCATGGGGTGCTTTTTTTCCCAGCTGTGAAACTAGCAAACTCTGTGTTAGGGAAGTTCATACTATGTAGGTAAACCACTTCATCCTTGGAATAGACTGATCTGTACTTCTTAAGGAATTGTAAAAAAGCTGTTCTATTATCTGTTGATCCTCCATCAGATTGAAGTTTTAGTCTCAGCTTTTACGAATTCTAATTAATATTTTTAGTCATTAAATACAATGGCATTTTGAGTGTCTTTTGTAATATTCATGTTCAACAGAAATGCCAATTCAATTGATCCAAACTTTTTTTGAAAATGTAGAACAAATTAACGGCATTGTTTCACCTGAAAAAAACCTTTTCCTTTCTTTCCCTTCTCCTCCTCTTTTTTTTTTTATTGATAGTCTAAAAAACCCACAGAATACATAGAATGTGCAAATAAGGATGCCCTTGCTAAAACACCTTCTCTTTCCCCCATAAGCCCATTATTTAGCACATATGCAGCTCTTAAGCAATGAACATTCAAGCACTCCTAGTCTAGGAAGCCTTGACCACAACATCACAAACATTCTCTTTCTGGACAAAAGCATACTTAAATTCTTATGAAAAAGAAAAAGGAGATGCTGATCACTGCCCACATAGTGATCTCTTGTGTTTTTTGATAGTGATACCTAAGTTTACCCTTAATTACTGTTGCTTTGCTTTATTAAAAATATTAAGGTTAAATTATTTTGGGGGACAAAAAATTCTGTTCATCAGATAGGTAGGAGTTTTTTTCAGCAAACAAAAATCCTTTTCAGTTTGAACTACTTTTCACGCTATTTTTCACTTCAGACTGAACCAGAAATCAACTATTTACAAGGTTCTAATCTAAAGTTACTAATAATGGCTTTGTGCTCTCAAAATTCTTCTTTCCTATCTTTCTTTCTTGAAAGGAAAATACCTTTTGCAACCAAGATTTAATTGCAACAGATGAAGGACACTCACTAGTATAGCTTTTTTTTCCCCCCTCCTTTTTCTTTTTTTAATTGAAATGTTGTGGGTAGCAGAGTAAAGATTATACTATTAAATACATATATATGTATTTGTATGTATACATATATACATATATTCACCACTATATCCCTATTTATAGACTGGAAATTTCTAAGTCATTAGAAGGAAAAATATGGGCAGCTTTTGCAGGTGGAAAGTGAACGTACTTACAGAAGCTCTAAGGAAATTATCATTGTGCTAATACGGCGCTATGACTGTTGAAAACAAGTCGAGTGGATATGATGACTCTATAAATATACACACTATTCTTACAAAATTCAGGACACTGTATATCACCGTATTCTTATTCTGCCTCATTTAATACTCACAGACAGACTGTAAGAAGGTTCCAGTATCACTGGCACTGACATCTTCCCTTGAAGATTCAATTTTGTTAAGTAAAAAATCTTTTCTCCCACAACCCTCTCTTTTTTCATGCGACGTACGCTGTACAGTCTAAAGCGAACTGCATAATTCCCAATCATCTCAGACTCAACGTGATTAAATTTGAATGTCTCTGTGAAGACAGGGCACGGTCCCCGCTGGATGCTGGTTTTTGCTCTTTGCTTCTTTATAGGGAGAAGAACTAGGTGTACTTGCCACGAGCTTCCACCTGTCCTGCTGTATGTGGGAATGTCTGTGACAGCTGTCACTGTCACCAAAAGCTTCTGTTCCTGTGAGTCATAGTCAAAAGTCACATCCAGTGTGCCATATTTAGCTACTGGCTCAGGATCAAAAGGTTTAGGAAGCTGTGAAGACGATCCTCGAGCTGACATATCCTGAAGAAGAAGAAAAAAAGCTATTTATTTATTTATTTATTTATTGTACTCTATTATTAAATCTAGCGTGGAAATATATAGTTTCTCTAAGCAATATGAAGGGACTATGATCTTTTTTGTTCATTTCATAAACAAGGTAATTAAACACCGAAAGCCTGAGGAGATGGCTGACTAGCAGCCAAGAAGAAATCAAAAGACTTTACCTAGCCAATACCACCAAAAGCCAGGAGTCAATCAGACAGAGCTCAGATTAAATTAGGCCTCTTCTTCTGTGCCTCACATGTTAAAATGTATATATATTTGTTACAAGATAGAACTATCTTATTTCAGTGTGAAAATACACACATTTTTAAGGTAACATATTACAGTGCTTTAAGAGCCGGCTAGTGATTGAGAGCACGGTGGATGCCAGCAAAGAATACAGGAATCACAACACCTGCTTGCACATGCAGCTCTTGTTGCAGTCCACAAGGGTTCCATGAATGTGCCAAAAATTATCATGGCTTTATTAATGTAATTTTAGTAGAACTGTGTAAGATGCATCTGTTTTGAACACACCTTCTGAACTTTCTGTAAACAGCACCAGTCCTAAACTGTATTTTAAACTTAATTTTAAGATTGTTTATCATCACTTCAAATTTTGAACAAGATATTGATCCTCCATATTGCTACAACAGCTAGTTTGATAGTGATACTGAAACACAAAGTATTTACAAGTACAGGTCAACCTAGTGTTCATATAGTAAGTTATTCCAAGTATGTAAACCAAATGTATTTCCTGTGTATTTTCATATTATCAAAGATACGTTTGTTCATGTAAATGAATAGATGCCACAATAAAGAGTTTTGCATTAAAAAACGTTATGTTCTTATTTTAAACTGGTTGCTACATAGCTATTGGAATTCATTCCTCTGAAAGCTTCATTCTTCAAGTTGTTGAGTGGCTATAAAAAAAGCTGGCAGTATTCTCAGTTCTTATTGAGCATGCTTACCTTAATGACTGGTGTGACACAAAAGGGGAAGAACTAGGATTAGATTTGCTGCAATCTGATAGGGTTTGAGGACCATATGTACACACTATGTCTTTACTAGCAGTGAAGTCCATAAAGATTGTGGTCCTAGCTGATCATCAGGTACACGTAGACAGCTAGCTACCAGAGGACCTTGCAGCTGGGCCTTCCAGATGTGGCACCAACACCCCAGCTATGTAACATCAAATTACCAAGAGGTCTACCAAGACAGAAACAGCTGTTGGCACATCAGGACTGAGCCCTAATATGCACTTCAAAACTTCAGGTAGAAACAAAGGACAAAGTTGTACCAAACGGAGCCTCTTCTGCACATGACATCACTAATGCAGACTTACCCATAGATGTCAGTGCAGTAAGCGGTTGTTAAAGACACTTCAAGGAAATACATGTCAGAAAAGATGATTTCTTCATAGTAAAAATAAACAGATATCATTACAGTTTATAGCAGAAAATGGGAAATTAAGTGGACGAAATCTCTATACTACCATCAACAATTTTAAAAAATTCTTTGTAGTAATTTTTTTTCTTAAAGGATGTTTTACATTATGGGGTGTTCAGTTTGAAAAGCGTTAACAGATTCTTTTTCTTTATTTGGGTTGCTTGAAAAATTATGTGGAAGAAAAAGAATTTTGACTACAGTCTTTATTGTGTGATGAAGTTCTCTGACTGGTTTAAAAAATAATTCACTCTTACTAGGAGCTTGTTTGAAAGTCTAGATGCCATAAAGATAACTATAAAGAAAAATCTGAAATCCTATTGTAATGCTTTCTGATGAACTAATATTTCAAAAAATGAATGAGCTTCAATGTTAGTGTACATGTAACTGTGCATTGGTCTTAAGATAAAAAAAGGTCTCAAAAGGTTGCACTGCATGACACTTCAGAACACTCAACTGTTTTCATTTACCTCTGGACTAAGGACAGCTGTGCTATCACTTGGTACATCCTCTTCGTATCCTTTGTTATGAAAGCTTTCTATTTCATGTCCCGTGCTTCCCTCACTTGGGCATTTATATGAACATCTTGGACTGTTGCTACACTGGGAAAATTCACATTTACTGTCTCCGACTTCAGAAGGCGTGCATGAAAGATGAGGAGAACCACTATCATCCTGGTATGGAGGCGGCTGCAGTTCATCTAGTGGAGGTGTTCTTCTCATCCTCTGAATGCAGTTTGCTGAGAATAAGTGAAAATTCTTTACTTATTTTCTGATTATTTACTGTTGAAACAGTTCTGTGGAAAATGGTAAGTCTAAATATCTGTACAGAATATTTAAAAAAATCTGTAAATGTCTTTTTTTTACATTACATTTCAAATTAGATAACAAATACTACTGAAAAATACTTGTTAAAAATGGAAATGAATGATCTCTCAGATGAGATTTAGATAAAAGCAAAGTATTAAGTATATAGTCACAATGGATTGTGTAAACCATATATAAATGAATATAGCACAAATATGACATGACAAAAATTCTAGGCTTGAATTTCAGGGATGCTTACCTTGCAAAAACCTTTGGATACCTTAAATCAGATTCTGTGCAGGTGGAATGTAGACCAATTAAGGAAACAAAATGCACTCCCTAAAGCCACGATATCAAACCTCTGATTACCTCCCATACAGTTGCTCACCCAGCGAGATATTAATTAAAGTCTGAAGACAAATAAGGTACTATTAAAGGCAGACACAAGCCTTTTCACACAAGCGAACTCTGCTCACCAGTGAATTTAGCAAGTGAAGCAGTGTCTCAGATTCTAATTACTTGTTAAGGACAGCTAAAGGGTACGTATCCGGTGGCTAAAAGTTAGACACTAGATTCAGTCACTAAAGACAGTGGAAAAAGGATCATGAGAACTCTTGTGCTCGGGATGAATACTTGATGCTGACCATCTTTGCTTCTCACACTAGACAGATAGATAGAAATGTGGTTATATATCTCCTCAGAAAATAAACCTGATGCAAGTTTATGGATATAGAAAGTTAATTCAAAAAGTTTACATTTATTACGCAGCATTACACAGCTGACTAGAATTGGGAAAAGACAGCAAGGTGTGCAGTAGCTGAAATGAAAGGAATACCAAGGATAGGTAAAAACTTGTATCACATTTTGTTTACATCTTCTGTAGAGATTTTCATGAAGATTTCGATGCCCCTCACACATAGAATTAACTTATACACAAAAATTTCAAAGCAACTATGTTTTCTGGTGTCAGACATACCACTTTCACTCATAGAAAAAACCACCAAACAAGGAAGTTAAGGAAAGTATTAACATTAGAACAATATAAGCTTTGATTTCAGATTCATCTAAGAAAAAACCCAATCTTGGTGGTACATTTTAGTTTCATCATCAAATTTTTGTATACAGGATTGCCCTGCCTGTGTCCTAAATTCTCACCAAGTACATCAACCTTTTAACTGCTTCAGAGGCAATTACCAGTTGTTCAACGTATCACATAAACAGAGTATGCGTAAGAGTTACCCCTTATGGAACAAGGCTGAAAACACAGTAATGTGGCTCTCTTGGGAAACAAATAGTCTTAGCGAAAGGCTCCCTTTTGTTCTCCTTTCCTTTGGAAGTCTGGGCTGTATCTGACTGTGGCATGCTGGATAATTTCACAGCATCTGGGACTTCACATAAGCCCAAAGTACCGTGGCTTTGGTGCACACTGTCCATGGGAGGCAAACCCAGACACGTTGTCTAGAGGGGAGCCAACATGCATTGCAGATCCCCAAAGCTGGGCAACTGAAGGACAGCTCATTATGGAGCATATCTACTTCACAAATAAATATAGGCCTCAAAGGTAACTGGGGAATGCAGGGCTCTTCTCTATTTCACTGGGCTCCTAATGGAACTCCTCTTAGCTTTAGCTAAGAGAAATGAGTAAGTAAAACACTCCGACCAGATGATACCACCGTCAGGAATCCTCTCTTCTCTGATAAACCCATCACAGCCAGCCTACCATTCACAGTGATTCCAAATTACTGTGACAGCACTCCTGCAAAAGGTCTTCTGCTGTTAGTTATCCCAGTGCCACTAACTCTTGAAACTCCAGTCCCACAGGACTGGAAAGGAAAACAGAGCAGGCAGGGAATCCTATACTCGAAACATAGTCATCAGTCTAGCAGATACACATAAAACCTTACATACAAAACAGAGTTAAGTGCAACAGTTAGAATCATGAAATCACCATGCAGGAATATTAAGAAAGCTTTATTTGCAAAACACAGAGAGATACGGGAAAGCACTTCTTTTTTTTTTGTTAAATATTAGATAACTTGTGCCCATGAAAATAGATATAATTTAAGAATCTAACCTGATATTTTAATCATAATAAAATAATAAATATCCTTTGACTCTCTATGCCATGAAAACAGGACTTCCTTTTCATAATTTATATAAATAAATATTCTAGCAAATTTAGAGCAACAACATTTTTGCTAATTGTTGCTAAAAGGCAACAAACAGCATTAAATGACACGGTAACCAACATGTAGCTATGACTTAATTTCTTTCTTTTCACTTGTAGTCAAGTCTGCAAAGACTTTTTAACTCCCAGCTTTTCCACAATCTAACAAAATGAAAGTCTATCCAGGTAACTACCAACACCGTTATTGTCTTACATGAGTAAATAAATGACTGTGTGACTCATTTTTTTCACTTTGATGAACTGCATTAGATGTCCCTATGGGAAAACTGCACAGGCTGTGTGACAGAAAAGGTACTTTTAATGTAGGCGGGGAAGAAGTGAAGAAAAGAAAATCCATATTAACCAGCTGTGACTCAAAAATCTCAGAAAATACTGAAACACTGAGGCAGGTTTTAACTATTTTTGAAAGTTTAGTTTACCAAAGAGAAAAAGTGTGTAAATTCTGAAAACAAATATCCAAGTTTAAAACTCTAAGGACACCTCTGTCTAAACAGGTATAAACTGGTTTTGAACAGAAGGTTTCTCTACATAAAAAGATATCAAAGTTTTCAAATTAATTTTTAAAGTGAAAATGTCTCATTTTAAATTAATTTCCCCCTCCCCACAGTAAATGATGCAATAAAATGATGATTTCATATTATAGGTCTCTGAAAATACTGCAAATTTGAATTACATTAAGACATTCTAATGACTGATGATATCAAAGACAAATGATATCACAGACAGAAGTGAATACAGCAACACTAAATACCTGATACTGGGTATTTTCCTTAAAAATTACACAGAAGTAACAACTATCTCCAACAATCAATCCATCAACAAAATTTTGCATAAGTATCAAAGCTTAAAATAAAAAAACACTGCTAATGCATGCAGGCCTATCACTGATCGTATTGGAGAAAAAAGTTTGGAGCTGAAAGGAAAGCACGTTCTGAAGTGTTTGCACATTTACATGTAAAACCACTGTCTCTAACATACCTCATACCTTTCATTTAAGGTGTAAACTTAGACACAGTTACACTTGTGCATACTTGTATATTGTGACAAAGCCAAAGAATACATTCCAAAGACCACTGAATGTGGCTTATAACTTCTGCTAAATAGTTACTCTTAACAAGCAAATGGTTACAGTGAAAATCTAAAATTAATTGTTGCATCGTTTCTAGGCAAGTTTCCCAAGAAACTTTCTGCTCTCAAACCAGATAGAAAATAAATTTTGCCAATTCCCCCAGTGAAATTAATCATATTAAATTACCATACCAGTTTGGACTAGACAGGGTAAAAAACCAAGCCAACATATATCCCAGACCTGGAAGAAATAAATAGTCACAGAGAAACCAAATTGGGTTTGGCTTGAGGTTCCTTCCAGCCAGAAAATGCCAGAATGGAGGAAAGACAAATAGAAAGAAAGATCCCACATCCAGTTTTCCACCCAAAGTATGTGAAATAACTTTGTATTCTCACAACATGAGTGAAACTAAGTTGTTTAGTAACAAATATTTAGTAAACTCTAAACTGAGTATACAGTGTATTGCTGTCAATAGGCAGATTTGAATAATCAATCTTTTAAGGGTTAACTGCTTTAATTAAAATTTGCATCCTTCTCTAGTGGGCTAGGAAAACACTCACATAGTGGTAATAATAAAGTCCTTGCTCAACAGTTGAAGAAACCAGAATTGTAAGTGAAATACCTGACAAACGCAAGCAGATTAGCATTTTGCTGGTACACTCAGGAAATTACAGCGTGTAAACTGTCATTAGCACCTTTAAGTCAGAAGTAAATAAATACCTTCTTCTTAGTACCGTTTGTTATACAATGAAGGTTAATTTGTTTTCATAAATCCCCGTACAGGGGACTGACTGAAAGCCAAAGGGAGATGATACATATCTTGCCATCAACCTCAAGGGACTGTCAGTAAAACCTGACACAGCAACTTAGGCCAAAATGAGCATTCCTGAACATACAATTGATAACTATGAGAAAATACACAAACTTCTTCAGTCATTTTTCTGAGTGGAATCACAGTTTAAAGATACATGAGCTTACTATAAGAAATGCTTTTTCTTTAGGTTTTCAGTTACTACGTGAACTTTCTACTTCCAATGCTTCTCATTTCTCTTCTCTGTCCTGGTCCCTTGTGGACCCTTATGCTAGGCTGTACAACATTTCACCACGAAGCTGGTGATGTTCCTTTCCATGTTTACAATGTTTAGACTTTGCTATCTTAATTAATTTTCCCAAAGGTTGTCAGCAGCAGCACAACCCTAGCTTTCTTTAGCCCATATTTCCTGAGTAATTCCAAGAACATCCATCTCTTAACACAAGGGAAAAGAAACTATCCTTGTGATTTTAATTCCCCTGTCTCATAAGCAGTAATTAACTACACTTCTGCAACTTGTAGTTTCTCATATATATTACTTCTTTAAATATTCATTCTATTGTGAGAGGCAGCATTACCGCAAAACTTCTTTGGGAATTTGGTTTCCAGTTCCTTTAAAACAAATAATCACTATATAAATTAATAATTTTTGCAAGTCATATTTTGTAATTATCAGAATATCTTCATACTCAAATGGTACCTTTTATTCCTCTAATATATCTCCACATACACTATGCTTCATAATTATTTATTTTTTTAATCTAACGTAAATTTCAAGTTTTCAAGCCTTCAAGGGTTTCTATGTAAATGTTAAGACAATTTAAATAAAACATAAAATGAAATACATGTTTAAAAATTAAAGAAACCTTTCTTATTCTGAATGATTAAAAACCCTTAGAGATTTCTCATATGCAGCACAGACAGTCCAAATGGAATTTTCATGTTTGAACTTTTCTACCATCCAAAAATATTCTGTTGACTGAATTACCCCACATTACGAGGAGTATAAAATACAAACATTAAATATTGAATGAAACCTCAGGGCTCTCCTTCCTTTAAAATGAAAAGCTTACATGCATCTTTGTAAGGAAAAAACCCATATTATTTCACAATAAAACAAATTATCTTGGCATTATTCTATGTCTTTTCAAAAGAGTTATGGCACAAGTCTTGCTTAATGAAAAAAGAGAAATATAGCAATGGTATGGGGTCATTACGGACAACAGAAAAAAAATATCTTTTATCAGCTTTCTTTTTGCATTTGCCACATTTTAGACTTTTATTCACAGTTGAACTATTTTCTACATTATGCAATTCACCAGTAAACAAAATAAGTAATTGTATCTGGGTTTTTTTTTTTCAGTAAAAAATAGTTCTCTTTCCTAATATTTAGAAAATTCCATACACTATTAGCTTAATCCCAGACTTCTGGAAATCAAAACAGTGTTGCTGCCATTTACATCTGATGTCACATGAAGTTCTCAGCACTGCATTTTCCTCACCTTCCAAGGCTAAGTCTACTGGTAATTCATGTAATAAAAAGATTCTCTTGTTTAATAGAACTAATCCAAAATTAATGAATTATCTTTCATGTCCAGTCCTTAAAGCTTCAATTTTCTTCCTCAGGAAAGGTCTAAGACCAACTGAAGTTACCGATACTCACACAGTAATTTTTTTTTTTTTTTGTCTGTTTACATCATAAGCCTGCAGAACTACAGCTTGGTTTTGTTTGCTGACAAAAGAAATTTGCTCTTTTCTCTGCTTATTAGAGCACTTCTGATTTGTAAGAATTTATGGTCTGTTTTACAGAGCAATACAGAAAAGCGCTGCACTGGTGAAAAATTCCAAGCTTTCTCTTTCCAAAATTAGCCCAAATTAGAACATTTAAACTACAAATACATTATTAAAGCATTATAGTGAACTAACTGTCAAAGACATTCTTTTGTTTCCTTCCCAAATATTTTGGTCGCCTTTCAATGAAAATTATACATTAGCATCTCTTGAATTAATTTTCTTTCAAGTATCATTCTCTGATTCCTTATACAGTATTTCTATTAATTTGAATAGGAAGGAGTTCTGCTACCTAGTTCTGTATTTATACTTTCCAGCTGTCCAAAATACATCTAAATACTGCTTAAACCTATTGGTTCAATATTTTAATATCTTATTGATGCAAATATCAATAAATCAAGCTTTCCAGAATTTTTTTTTTTAATTTATTTTACTTTTAAAAGGAGACCAGAAACTTCTTTTCCGAGACTACACCCAGCTTTATAACTTTTTGGAAGCAGTGATCTTTAAGAAGTGAAATTTTAAAACTGTTTGCCTTCCCCTCCATAATTATATTTCCTCAGGTAAAGCATTTGTACTAAGTATGTTCATTCAAGTTCTTAGGTAGAAAAACTTATTTTCTATTCCATTTAGATGCTGGTTTCACTTTTACTGTTTTTATAAGCAGCCAACTTTCCTTTACACTACTTTTCAGATCACTATGTTGGCTACATTTATAAATGAACAGGTATTCCTTTGTACCTCTGTTTACTGTTCATTTTTTCCAAGTTATCAAAATTGTTACAAAAATACCACTTCCAAAATGATAGTAAGTTAAATGAATTCATAGAATCTTCCCCACCCCACCCCCCCTCTTTTAAAATACACTACAAGTCCTGCTTGCTGAAGGTGATTGACAACTAGCTTTGAAATCTTAAAGAGTGTCTTGGTGACAAGGAAATGCCTTTTATCATCTCTGTGAAAATTCACCCAAATTTGGCTATCTCACCAGCATTTACAGATGCTTAACAGCTAAAAGCTTTGAAAACTCCACCCTGTAAACCATCTCAGGCCCCTAAAAATCCCCATTTCTCCCCAGTTTGTGCTTAGTAGCATCCCTTCATACCTCTGGACCGTAGCAGCTGGATATGGGCTTAGACAATATTTTCCTGTCATTGCTATACTTCATTTGAATATAATTTTCACTTTAAATTATAGTACAAATACAGCTACAGTATTAAGCACAGAAATTGAGTAGCAGAATAAAGTGCTGAAAAGGTGAAAAAGATCCCACAGAGGTCTAAAATCAATTCCCAGTAAAGTATTGTAACACACAGCTAATATTCCTGTAATGTTCCTGCTCTCATTCTATTTGGTCTCAAATGAGGAAAGAAAGCGTGATTAGAAAGCAAGATCAATGTGTTACGTGTATCATTTTCTTGAACATTTTAGTATTTTTGCAGCTCATTTCAGGCACGTTCATTTTTATTTGACAAAAAAAAAAAAACCAACAAAGTTTTCTAAGTGATACAGAACATCCCTTTAAGATCTCAATAATTATTCATTAGATGATATAATCAAGATCCATTCAGCAGTATATACTACACTTAAATGTGTTCCTTAACGATCAGAATTCCATCATTCTTTTTCCATACTTTTAAGTAAGATACAACTACTTCCTTTGGTGAGAACTCCTTCTGCACTTAAAATGCAGTAAGTCCATGGTTTCTTAAAAACAGCTTCGCCTTGGTAGCTGCATTTTGTAATTTGTTTTCAAAAAACTGTGTAAAATTCCCTAGTATTTTAGCTCTCTGTTTATTACTACCTTAACTGGTGAAAATGAACCAGGAAAGATATTTTCCATCACGAACTGCTTCCAGAACAGGAACACAAAAGCTTGCTTTGATTCCTTTGCCTTATTTTCACAGCAATTTTGAGTGCAAAGGATACTGTGTTGGAGCAAGTCACTAACACAGAGCAGTACTACAATGGTTCTGCATGAACCACTTCAGTAGGGCATGAGTTTAAATTTTCTGCCCATCTACTTAAGATACCTATATGATCCCAGTTTGGGTATCTTGTAACTGTTAATATATATAAGTGAAATATATATTATGGTGAATAATAGTACTACCACAATAGTATAAGTTAACATGTTTGGCATTTTACAGATGGAGAACTAAAGTACAGGTTTAAATAAGAGGCAATAAAGATTGCTGTGAATCTAGCTCAGAAGTGCTCATAATCACAGAAAGCTTCCCATGAAGCGAGGAACTGAAACCAAATCTTTTAAGACTAGTACCCTAGCCATTTCTTCAGTTTGTTTTTTTGTTTGTTTTACTTCAAGCCTTGTAAATTATTATTATTAATCTAAAATTCACCTGCAGTGTGTACCACCACCAACATGGAAACCTCCAAGCCACTAGCTTCTTAAGAGATATACCCCCACAGAATTTTCCATTATCATCAGCTCTGTAGTGGAAGAGAAGGAAGAGAAAACAAAAAATACAATATTAGGGTGGGGGAAAAATGTAAAGGGAAGGTTAAAAAAAAAGGGGGGGGCAAAAGGAGAAAGTAGGTGTAATGATTCAGAAAAAAGTGATAGGTTGTTGGTAAATGAACAAAGGAAAGAAATAAAGGGAGAGAAGTTTAGTACATCTGTATAGAAAACTAGGAAAAGAGCAAAGAGAGGAATAAAGAACAGACAAGATGCAGACAGGAATGAAAAATTACGAACAGCTAAAATAACAAAGCAAAAGTGACAGAGGAAGAAAGGTGAAGGAATAGGGAAAATAAAACAACACATGATATGCAAAAAAAGTGGTTCAGATCTGAGAAAAAAGCAATGTCAACAGAGCAGAGAGATAAAAGAGAAATCAGTGATGTCTGATAGGTGGGAAATAACCATATTTGTAGGTGAAAATCTGCACAACCTAGAGAACGCAGCTAGTTACATTCCAGGAGAGGCAAGACACTTCCCAGAATAAGCATTTATATTTATATTTTAGATTTATTATTATTTTTCCTTTTGAGTGGGGAGACAATGGTAATTATTTATTCAGATCCTAAGATTCCAAAGGACCTTGATTTCTCTTATCTATTCGGGCACTTTTTCTCCTTTTTTCCTTGACAAACTGGTTCAGTGACTTGCTTTAGTAAAATGGACGGTATTTCCTACAGTATATTAGAGTATTCCTGTAAAAAGGATTCTAGAAAATTCAGATTTTTTTAACTTTTGAAACAGCTCTCATGACTTTACCAAATAAAAAGCAGCTAGAAACCAGAAAAAATCAAAGACAATCTCAGTTTGCAGGAGTACCTAATAGGTCAACAATAGAAGAAAATTGTCTATATATGCTTAAGAACTCCAAAACATTTTAGATATTAATGCCTGTAGAAAGTATGCTTAGGAATAATGGAACTAGTACCACTGTGGGGGCCAACTGTCCAGAAAAAGAAAGGCAAAATAGACAGTGTGAAATCACAGGAAATGGATATGCTTCAAAATCCAAGGTATCTTTCCTTCACACACCCAGTAAGAGGACTATGAATTCACAGAACAGGCACAGATTAAGCAGCAGGGAGCATGTCAGTCTGTTCCACTCACTCCAGCAAGGCCTCAGACAAGTTCCTCCAGGCATAAAGAAACACAATTACTCAAAACTAAATTTCTTGCACTTCTTTGTGGCACTTCTGAGACAACCCACTGTCACAGACGAGATGCTTTACAAGGTTTATATGTAATATATGATGTAGTTGTTGCTATGTGTCCATGGCTGTCGTATAATTCACAAAACAGGTAATTTTCTGCATTTTGACAGGACCAGATGAACATGAGTCTGGCTGGTGAAGATATTTTCATTCAGCCACAGCACCAGTTTTAAGAGCTATGCAAGAGCTTATGAGGATGAGAACAGTGGCCAAGCTATATATGGGTTACAGAGGGCTCATAAGGTCTACAGAATGATGCTTCAGCCCTCAACAAACAGTAGGAGAGGAACTGGTCTTCCATATCATCCATCCAAAGAAACAATAGCGCTGAACAATCAAGGATCAGAGTGCAGCATACCATTCTCAACCCATTTAACTTCCCAAAACACTACTGGAAATTGTGTTGTCATGAACATGGTGTTATACCTACAATATTAAACTTACTAGCCGTTGTGACAGAGTAAAACATGTATATCCATCAAAATTTGTTTCTCATGGACTTTTCTTATACTAGCAAAAATTTATGTATCTCATTTGAAATTACTGTTTGATGCTCCTTGTTGAATAAGAGACTTAAAGGTGGTGCACAGCAGTTAATTAGTAATCAAAGTCTGACAGCTACAGCTGCAAAATGTTTGTATGATAATTTCAAAATTGAAAATTATTTATTTCACTCTACATGAAATTAGTGTACACTCATTAGAAAGTCAGTGATTATCTTGAAAAGTACTACTGGAACATTTCAGCAGCTTTGCTACAACATTAGAAAGTTTACAACATATATCTCCAGACCTATAACCATCTACTCTTTCTCATAATTTGGTGTCAGCAAAGTTTTTAGATCTTAACATTATAACTGAAAACATACTCAGCAGAATGTTTAACATGGGTCGTAACCAGAATGCTAATTTCTTCAAATCTCAGCACTAAGAGTTTAAACTACTTTATTAATAAACTACTTTATTAAGCTATATATAAAACAGATATATAACTAATATACGTGCACATTGCAACAAAGGAAATTCTGATTAAATATAAGGAAAAAACTTTGAAATTATGGTGGCTATAGACTGGAAGAGGTTACCCACAGAGTCTGTATAATTGACAGCCTTGAAGGTTTTAAAAGCTGTCCTGGCTAGGGCCCTGAGCAACCTGGTCTAACTTTGAAGTTAGCTCTCCTTCAATCAGGAGATCAGACTAGATGACCTCCACAGGTCCTTTTCAACCTGTTATTCACTGATTCTACAAAATATATTGAAAAACTCAATTCAATATATAATAATCAAGGATGGGGATCATCTCGAATACAGGTATCTCAAGTATCTATAAAGCTGCTTCTGTAATGCAGCAGTTCAACAATTCAGAGGCAAGCACAGCTCCTCTGCATGTACCAGTTCCATTGCTGCATCCTGCATTAAATACATATATCTACCAGCACAGTACTCTCACTGTTAAAAACAAAGAAAAAAACAACCAAAAAAACCCAAATCACCACCACCACCAAAAAAACCCTCACCCCAAACCCAACCTCAAAGAAACAAATCATACAAGGAGCAAAAGAGATTCAGAATACTTTGTTAACTGGTGAGATTCTACAGCAGTATACCTTGTGGCTGACTAGTTTTAGATAATGTAGTATCACTGAAATTTTTACTTTGATAAAATGAATATGCCAAGATACAGACTTTTAAGTTAAAAACACCCTAAAAATTGTTTACACACATACATAGACATATATGTAAACACATATATACATATAGGCACCCTATGGCCACATATCAGTAACAGGAACAATTTAAGGTTTATGAAATATTAAATATAATTAAGATTGCATTGAGGAAGTAATATCCATTACAAAATGCTGATCTTAGACAGCAAATATTGACCTTTATAATTTATCAAGTGAAAAAGCCTTAATTTGCTTGTTATTCAAACTTTAACAATAAGTATGATAGCTTAAATGGCAGAAAGAAAAAAAAAAAAACAAACCAGCATTTGCTATCACTTTGCATTAACATTTTGACCAGTCAACAATTCAGCAGTGATGAAATGTGCAGTTTGATTCAAAGTAAGACAAGGCTATTTAAATAACTCAAAATAAGAAATGGGTATTGAAACATTAGAATTTTGATAAGCGATCACAGCTGCACTAGAATTAGTTTCTATAGCAACAGAGGAAATAATGTGGAGAATTGCACTGCAATACAAGATGGATTCCTTACAAACACTGCTGTTCAAATAGAAAACTTTAAAATTATTCACTGTATTAAAATATTTCTATTAAAATGGTTATTCAAATATCCTATACCTTGTATTTCATACATTGTTCTATTTTCATTCTCCAGGATTCAATTCTAGTCCATCCATTCAAGTTTCGTATTACGTTTTCACATTTTCCCCCATTGCTTACCTTCCTATTTTAAAATTAATTAAAGTGACTTATTCTGAAAAATACTGTATCTTCAATCTCAAACTAATCTGCATTGTCAATCATTTTTTTAATTATCCCTACATAGAAGCACTCATTACATTTATTTTTCCAGCAGTGCACTTGTAAAACATAAGCAAACGCTTTGCACATGCTATTCATAAGAAGCTGCATCACAGCTATGAGAATTAACATCACTATGGAACTTCTGAAACTTGTAGTCATGAGACTTGCACTAGCTTTTATCAGTGTGCGCTCTCATGTCCTAAGCATGATTAAGAAACCATAGCATATCTATTAGTATTCACAGACTGAATACCCATAAGATGGTAAGATAAAAGCCTTTCAGTTGAGCATATCTTTAGATTTCAAATGTTGCTCATTTCTAACACTAAGAATTATTGTTTCATTGCATCGTCTCTGATTCTAGCTATTTTTGGCAGCTAATTAAAAGCATATGCCTGAACCTTTTATGTATTTTGCCCTTATAATGAGACCTATTACTCTGGCTTATTCTATCCTTTTGAGTTCCAAAGTATCTTTCGAGTTACCATGGATACAAGTGATATGCTTTCTCCCACAACTGCTTTGTGTGCCTTATCAAACACCAGAAAAACTGACACAGTCGGAATCTGAGCCATCTATACAGGATGAATATCTAACCCCTTGGAAGTGTTCCTCTTCCCAATACCCCCCAACAACCCCCAAAAAAACTGAGGTATGCCATATACTAACATTTGTAATGAAATCAACAAGCAGGTTCTTTTCTACCTGAAATCTAGTACTTTTGCTCAAGGAAAACAAAATGAAAAAAGGTGCAGATATAAAACAATTTAATCTGATCAGCCCTGAAACAGTATTAAAATGAAAACTGGAGCACAGAGAATCATTCTGAGTCTGCCGTTTATTTTGAGTTGACAGAGTTTAAGTGTTTCTAGATGAACATATCCACTGGAGATGTAAAACGCAGCAGATTTCAGCAAGCATTTCAGAAAGGAGTTGCAGAAACATTGTATGCAACTCCAAGATTATGCATTAACTAGCGTAAATAAAACTCCCTTAAACAGAAATTGTTAGGCCTCTTTATACCAATTTATTATGGGCATTTTCAAATGCAAATTGCATTCCAACAAGCTGGGAATAATTTGTACTAATCAGTCAAGAAGAGGGCAGTTAGGAAACTGATTTTTCCATTATGTTTCTGTATTCTGACCTCTTCTTAAAAATAAAAGACTCTCTCCCACTCAGAGAGCAAAATTTACATAGGATTCAAAAACCAAGTGCTGATACTAACATAATCTGAATTAATGTATGAGAAGTAAAGGGGAATAACCAGAAGAAAAAATAAATTATTGTAATATGAACTCAATATAGACTCATTCAGAACCGTCTCCCAACTTTCAAGCATTAAATCATTTGAAAGACATCAGTCACATAAATGAGTGCCACAAAGGCAACTAATAGCTAGAGAGCCAGAGAAGAATGGGTAGGCAAATGCTGCTTTTGCCCCTTTTCCTCCATTATCTAAAATTCCCTAAATATTACAGCAAAACACTTGACAAAAAATTTACCTGACTTGCTCATGTCCACAAGCTCAGCCTTGCTTTAAAATACAGAGATGTTGAAGCATAATGTCTGAGCTACAGACACTGAAGCATAAAACCCCAACTCTTACCCTTGTTTGTATTAACATTATGAAATAACTGTATAATTCTGGTAAGTTTTGCCCAAGCACATATGAACTAAAGACATTAAATATTTTCATTTTTCTAACAGTGTCACTGTAGGTTAGATTTACATGTGCATGGATTTCATAAGATGCATTTCTTTCAACTTTGAAATTTAGCTTTGAACTGTCTCAGGTTATGATACTTTCTTTTGGGGATGAAAAACTTCCATATAATGTTTTTACTGGAATTAAACCTCACTTTTTCTTTTTTTCCTGGAAATTTATTTTAAAAGTAACTGAAAGCTGGAGAACAATGAAAAGGAACTCTCAGTTGACTGCTACATAGTGGTATTTATGGTTAGTCATCTGTATTATCAAAATATTACTAGTTCTGTAGTTTAATGTTGGAATCACTCTCAAAAAAATAAGCATCTGGAGCAGTGGAGATATTTACACAATGGCTCTGTACTCCTGCCATTACATTCACTGTTACACATGCTATCGTTTCTCCTCTGTGTAATATTCTCCTGGATTATCTGCACTGTGCACAAAAGCACACAAGAGATCCCCCATTCCTCTCTGACTAGAATTCAAGCGCAAACTAGTATTTTTTAAGAAATAACTACCATTGTTACCAACCTTCGTAAAAAGGGTTAAGTTTTTCCTTTGCAGAATCTCACAGTTGTCTGGAAATTCTCACTGTTGTTCCCTACACCTCTGAGGCCAACAGATTGCCTTTAGCACTAATAACAACTACAGGTTTTATTTCCAAAGATTTTCTTCTTTTAAAGCCCCTTCTTGTTAACAGGAAGGAAATGGCACAAGGAAAGCAGATGATTCAGAGCAGTGGTTCACATTGCCAGTGAAAGGAATTTTGCTCTGAAAACAGTCAAAGATAACAGCCATTATCAAACAGGATGATGAATTTCTCTGAAGGAGAGCATTAGATGCTAGTCTCTTAAAAGATTAATTATTCCTCGGTTACAAGGGAAAATGACTATCAACTCAAAACACCTTTTCAAATTTTACCAGATCTACTCAAGAGTTAGCTATTGGCCAAATTTTGTGCGGACATACAATTCATGATCCAAGATTTGACAGGAAAACAAAAAAAGGTAACATAGTAGTACATCAGCTTCATCTTCAAGAAGAGCTTTTAAATCATACATTTACTTGCAAATTTTCATGTGATTATTTCTATACTAAGACGTAAGCAAATAAACACTGTAAAGTCCGAGGAAAATACATCATTATTCTCTCTTGTTATTCTCATAATCTAAAGATAGTTCCATTCTGGCATTATGTACAGAATTTAACATAGCCAAATATGAAGGACTCCAAGTAAAACAATTTTGAGAAGGTAGTTATAAATTAATGCAAAATTAGACTAGTTTTTTGGTTTGTATCCATCAGATCTTGAAAATAAGGGCAATAGTTTTTTTGATTTTCACTCAACTCATCAAATTGCCACAAATGCTACATATGCAACAGAAACACTTTGAAGTATAATAAATCTTAATAAAATGTAAGATATATGGCATTGCACTTTTCATTTCAGAGTTGTCTTTTTTTCTATTAAAATTCACAGGAACTTGGACAAAATTCTAAAGATACTATCTGTTTTAAATCTTACTAACACAGTGTTTTTAGTGCTAAGGATTTAAAAACAAAAGTTCCAGAAGTCATTACATGGACTACCAAACTACAGACTGCTAAAATACAGGGAAAACCAAACAACAGATCAGATACAATAAAAAGAGAAACTATGATATACTGGAAGCCACAGAAAGTTCGAGGAAAATCAAATAACATTCAAAACAAGATTCCTTGAAGATATGAAGAAATTAGTCTAATAACTAGTGTTAATCTCGACCAATTTAAACAAGAACAGACGCTGCCCCTCTGTTTTGCCAAAAGATGCAGAGTTGGCCCTGACCTTTCAGTTACAATTGTGTTTTCTGGTACAGATGTCAACTCTTTGCAGTAAACAACAGCAATCGTGTCACCTGTTCAAGTCATATACATAAGCGGCATTTGTTCGGGCTGAGCATTTTCAAAGAAAAGAAAATCACACCTGAAGTCAGCCTCTTGAAGGGATGAACCTTTTGTAGTTGCATTCTCCAAGATTTGGATTTTTCAGATACACATGCTCTTATCAGCTCTATTTTTAACCTGCCGCTCATATAGGATACTTAAAATTCTGAACATGTTTACATTATCCATCCAGCAGGCTAATGGAACTGCATACCAGACAGTCATGCATAATTCAAATCAATATCCTCAGGCTTGCAACTCTAAGTCAAAGCTGCCTTTAAATAAGCTGGGTGTGACTTTAACATGAATAAAATGTATCTAATTTTTAACCTTTATCTGACAAATTGATATATTTGCAAAGGAATGTCATAAATCTTCTTTAAAAATTAAAACAAATAGAAAATAATGATAACTGAAAATCTTTTAAGAAACACTTTTAAGGACAAAATTCAGAATGGTTCAACAAGACTGAGAGCAAAGGTTTCAAATAGGGAGCTGGGTAATTTTTTATTTATTTTTTTTAAGCAAAATGTACAAATATATACATAAACCCACATGCTGGCAGAATATTAAGTGGTGTGGAAGGTGAATGTAGCAGGATTTCCTATTTACAAATTTAAAGATCAAGCTTTAATTGAATTGGGCATAGGTGACTACACACAGAAAATCTTATACCCAGTTAAGCATGTCTGCTAGCTTCTCTCTAAGGACCGGAATCAGAATTTCCATAATAAAATAATTTTCCCTTTGAGTTTTCCTATGTGCTTCATGAGACCATGATGCCATCACAGCAGATAACCTTCAGCCATACTGAAATGACCAGAAGCGTGGCAATTACACTAGCTACAGATCTATTTCCAGCTTACTTGTAAATACAGTGGATGAAAGGTAATTACAAACAAAGCCCCCCCCCCAGCCCCCCCAAAACCCCTGCCCCAAACCAAAAGAACACAAAACAAACAAAACAAAGGACTTCAAGTTGTATAGTATATCATGCCTTCCCTTTTCCCCAAGGAAAATATTCCAATAATTCCTAAAAGTTAGGATAACTTTATAACACAAAAGTGTTCTAAGTAGTATGTCAGAGCTTATTTTAACAAGAAAAAAAATAATACAGATCTTTGCCCCCACAGAAGCTATAGACACAATTTCTTGTTTATTCAGATACAATACAGTCCCAATAAATAATATACATGATTAAAATAGCTATGAGAATAGTCATCCTAACAATAAAATACCTGTTATTAGATAAAAATGGTAACACTGTTCATCTTGTTCAAAGACAAAATATTCATTAAATAATTCCAAGAGAACACCTATGATATAGCTATAGCATGTCTATGAAATTGATACAAATAGATAAGGAAAATAATCTACACTGACTAGGTAACAAAAGAATAAGAGTTCAGTTACAAAAATAACCTGTTGTTCTTCTTTTAGCAAAGAGATGGTTAAAACATAATGTGATCAGATTGTAAAAACCAGTCCTAATGGCAACCGGTCTTTAACCTAGGGGAAAAAAGCACAACCGGGAGGCAAGCATTAGTCTCAGACTAGAGATAAAAATCTTTTGTTTTTAACCTTTAAGCATAAGAAGAATGATCCATTTATCCACAGGCGCTATGGAGCAAGAACTAATAAACTGTTCTCTTGTAATAATTTTATGTAAAGTTGTAATAGGGTTTTCAGTTCTTGTATTTATGTAACAAGTACCACTCCATTCTGCTGACCAAGTAGCATGACTATTCTCAGCAGGTTGAGTACTGGGTCTACGCAGCGTAAAATTCCTTTTTCCAATGCACCCAATAAATGTCTACACAGATATTTCCAGTCTACTGTTCAATCCTGTTTCTTAGTCACTCATTCCATGATAGAGCCATGGGATCTCTGCAATTAGGGCTAAGATTAATGAAAACTGTACCTTCTTCTGTCTATTCTGTGGGAGTCTTTCAGAACAAGACATGTCTCACGGTATACATGCATAAAGATCAAATAAACTGCTCCCCTGTATCACTAGATATTACCATAATACCAAGAAAAAAGAATGCCCATACCCAATAGCTTTTAGATCATATTAGTACAAGAAATACCCAGTCTTCAATGTGAACTCTCAGAATCACCAAAAGCACTAGGTTCATCAAGGAAGCAATCTTTTCTGCTGATATAGTACTACCTCTTGTGTTTATATAACAAATCAGTTCTACATTTTATTAATGTAGAACATCTATATCAAATACAATGCCACAAGGAACTATTTCAGCCACAAGTATCTATGTGAACTTTTCCCAGTTAATGACAGATCTTGATCCTTTCATAAATTCCAGATTCAAACAGAAGAGAGACTTATTCAAACAGTAAGTTTACAATAAATTGGAAACTTTCCTGTAATTATTAATGTATGATTTACAACACTTCAGAGACATCACATTGCTAAGGGTGACTTTCTTCAAAGCCTTCACATCAATGCAAAGGGTATTTCTTCAAAGACTTCAAAATGCTGGCAGGAGAAACCCAATTTGTGAGATTGCTTTGCTCACTTGAGTGCATCAGGAAAAAAAGCCCTTTCCCATTGGAGAACAGTTTTTCCTTCTCTTTGGAGTTGGTCTAGCTGGAAAAGGGATTTTCCTGTTGAAAAACTTATCATTATCACTGACTTTGAGTATTGTTACTAGTTTTCTTCTCTCAGCAGCAGATGACATGCATGCCTTAACTCTTTTTCCAGCATCTCTGCTGCTAATCATGGGATAAATCCATGATTTCAGAATTATTCAAATTCGTTCTATCAAGCACTTTCATGTGTGTCCTTTGGTTGACAAGATTGTGCACAACTTTGATATCATCTGGCTGGCTTTTAAACTCAAAAGTTCTCAATGTAAATCCATTCTGTTCCAAACTGCATTTAAACTCAGACACAGATCTCCTTTGCATTTAAATCCCATGTTTACATCTTGCCACTTCCGTAATAGTCCTCAAGAAAATTACAAGCATAATATTGAATTACACATGTATTTTCTACCCCTATCTGTGAATTCTGTCCATTCCAGGTCTCCAGACTTCGTAAACACTATGCTTGTCTGCCATTCATGCAGGTAAAGAACCATAACCACAACACAATCACAGCCTAATACATTAATTACTTACACAAAAAGTTCCTTGCTATTGGGAACTTTTCAGAATACAAAGGATAACACCTTCTTGGGAAGTAAAAAAGATCTGAATTCTGTAAAACTGAATAAAATACAGAGCAAATGTTAATCTTTAAATCACCTTAGCCTCTGCAATGCTCAGTTGACTATATTTTTGGGAAACATGCATCATAATTTCAAATACTTAACAAAACTGACTGTCTTCCACTATTATAGAAGAACAATAGAGGACTGTCATAATGCCCTAGGAAGCTACTTTTAAACTCTTTAAAAAAAAAAACCAACAAAACAAAACAAAAAAACCCCACAGCATCAGAGAAATTAAGTAGAAAGCAACAAAAATCAAGTTAGGTCTGGACACTATTCTGCAGATCCTTGAATTACAAAAGTATCTTTTGTATTACACAAAACTATCCCTAAAACATTCCCTTAATATTGCTATGGAATGCACTGCCACACTCCCCAGAGGCTTTAAAACCACAAAAAAATTCCTTTCTCCAATTTTTAAGGGCTTGGAGCCAATGAAGAGTCACTCCAATTTACCAATAAATAGGAGGCAGATACATATAATCAGGGATCAGAACTTTGTATCATTAGTATTGCATCATTGCACTTTCTCCTGTACTACATGAAGATTTTTAATTACTCTTAAAGTGTCAAGAGTAGATGCCCACATAGTAGAACATAAGCATAAGGAAGCTGGATCAACTAAAGAAATGTTGTAATTAAAAATTCCCCCTTTTCTCTCCCCCCAAAATTCTAAGTGCATCAAGAATTATATCAACTGATAGTACACAGGTACTATCAGCTGAGATACATGAGTATAAATATCTGGAATATCTCATAGCTGTAACATGACTCAGCCTTCAAAATACACTCTGAAACATTTGGGAAATATTGCTCTGAAGATTACTTAAGACTTGTCTTAAGTGTCTTTACTGAAGACCCTTTCAAAGTATCTTGATGCATGTACTATTTGAAACACTAGGTCTATCCAAAGCTGCTGGCCAAAAAGAGTATTTTCTTCCAATAGGTGTTATGCCAGAGAAATCTCACGTGATCTGATAAAAACACATCAGAGAAAAACGGGTGGCCACCTTCTTCCTAAATACTCTTTCCATTGTATTTCTAATTCATTTCTTTAAAGCACATTAGAGGAAAAAGAAGACAAATAACTATTTTAAGTTATGATCTAGTATTCAACTGAACTTCCAGTCTTCCAGCCTGAACACTAGTTCATAGCTCTTATCCCACATAAGCCATCTTCTTGGCCTGTAATTCTTAGCATCTGAAATGTACAGATAGATAGATCGATTTTGAGAGAACTTTGTGGCTTTATTTTGCTGAACGCAATACAACCATACCGAGGCTCTCACTCTATACCCTTGAAACAGTAAGTCTTCATTCACACTTGACTTGAAAATAGATCTGCTTATATTAAAGGAATAATGATAGAAACTAAACTGGAAAACATATGGTTATCATGGGATTCACTGAGTGATCCATTGTTCCTCTCTTAGCCTGTCCACTGGCTTTCACCTTAGCTTGACAAGTCTGAAGAAGTAAGATCCTGCTTTACAGAAGGTATTTACCAAGGAAAACTACCCTCAAGTTGCTTTAACAAACTGGGGAGCTTCACCTGTATACCAGTTTTAAGGTGCTTATGTTGGGAAGATGCTGAAAGAAAATCTCTCTTTACACTTCAAGTAGTCCAGTGAAAAGGCTTTTCCCAAGACATGAAAACTAACAAAAGAGAAAGAAAAGGCAAAAAGCTGCATACAGAATCAGATCCAAGAGATTCCAGAAGAACAGTCGCCTTCACGTGCAAAGATTGACACTGAGGAGCAAGGCAAACATATGTCCAACAGACACATCAACATAAAGTGCCGAAAGCCTAGAGAAGAATAAAAGTGGAGAAGATAAACTACAAAAATAACATCATACTCTACCTTCACAATATGGAAAAGATGGATAAAATCCAGTAGCATATGCCTGCTAGAGCAGCAGATTCTCATTTAAGAGAACTTATGTTTTCTCACTGCAGTCTTTTAGTGCTTCCATATGTTTCCAAAAAACCTTGTGAAATGTAAGGCACTTGGGCCAATCTCAGAAACGGAGCCTCTGAACAAACATGTCTTCAGCTGTGGGGCTTTATCAATTGAGAAGTTAGAAAAAGACTTTAAAATAGGCTGGAGATGGAACCTGTGGTTGTACTGATCTGGTAAACTATAGCTAAATAAAGTACATCTAAGTATGCTAAGTAAGCAAGCAAGCTTACTACTTTCTTCCATCATGATGCCACTTTGCCTCAGAATTGGGATCAATCCCCCTTGCTTGCTTCCTGATTTTGCACAGCTGTTAAAGAGGTGATTTGGGCAACACGTGCTTTAAGAACATCACAAATTAACTATAAAAAGACTGTTTTCTTCCCCTCTTCTACCCTTCTCATCTCAAGGGATTCAGGGAATTTTGATTTCAAAAGCAAAGAAGAACCTACAGCTTTTGACATCTGCCTGCAAAACTGTAATTTCAATATATTTACCCTAACATTTCTAAGTTTAAAAACTTCCATTTTTATGAATTTATGGGACTGCTTCCTTAAAAAAAATATATTGTACTTGCCTGTGAAGCTTATAGAGATAACAAAGACATAACTTGCCTGTATAATGTTTGAGTTTTTAAAGTTCAGAAAGTACTCACTATTGGAGACAGAGGCTACTTTAATATCATATTGTACATTTTTTTGAAATTGAAGTTACTAAGAACGTATGGTCCATGTAAGATCACAACAATATAGATACTAAAAAATATTTCCAATTACCAAAGTACAAAGAATAATGCCCATTTTAAATTTAAAGTTTGTACACTTCCTTGTTTAGACCACTAGTTCAACTCATACTCTCCTTATTAGCAGAAATATCTTACAGTGTTATTTTTGTGGGGGTTTTTTCCTTATTTTTTGTTCTTTATTTTCTGAAACAGATGTGTAATATCACAGCCTGTATTAATCCCCTCTTCCAAAATATTACAAATAATTGGAGCACATAAAGGCAATAGTACATATTCAACAGGGTAGTAACAGCATTTGAAATGGTAGGGAATAATACAAGAAGTAGGATGCACACTATAAAAAATGAAAAGGAAGTTTTATCAGGATATGTATCAAGAAGGAAAAAAGGTCACTTCAGGAAGTATCCATACTTTACTGGATAACATGAGAAAGAACACAAAGAATATTACTGGCAAAAATTTCAAACTTTGAGCTGACCCTAGAACTCTGGGCCTAAGCACAGAGACTGGCTTAAGTCCACACATATATATCAAGAAATACTGTAGTTATACAGGTTTGTCTTTGCTGTGATTAAGAGTTTTGGGTCATTTGTGCAAGAATTGGAAATTTCAGGTGTAAACCTATCTTCTGTACCATTTTACTTTGCCATCTGTACCACTTACTTTGCCATTCCGTACCATTTTACTTCTGATAATGACATTTGTCATCATCTTGATTTTCCAATTAATTAGGTTTTCCTTTAGAGATACTCTGGAATTAAGCCTGTCCATGAGGAGCTCACTGCAAAAGTTATATATTTATAATAGCTTGGAGTCTGTAGAAATACTTGCATCTAAGCACAATTTGTTTTTTTTTTTTTTTCATTTAAAATATACACTATAACTCATCAAAATCGAAGTGCATCAAATGCACTACACAAACATATAAAGTGGATCAGACACTGGTCATAAGCAGGTATTTGTGAACTAAAATTTAAAAACATAAATTTCATAGAATGAACTAAAGTACTAGTAGAACATTCTATCACTAGAATACACCAACAAAACTCACAAAATATATTGTTTTCTTCATTTAACTATTAAAAACATTATACAAAATGCCATGTCAGTTCTATATAAATATGCTGAAAAGAAAGATTAATATGGCCATCTAGAGGAGAAAAGAATGATGTGAAAACATACCACACACATTTTCAGGCTTCAGAATAAAACATTTTTAGAGGCATGCAGCCAGAAAATAGATGTAATAAACTAATTACATAATTGATAATAAGTGAACCTTAAAATACCCTCAGACATTTTGATGGTCTTAGTATTGTAAACATTAATATTATACATGTTTTTAGCAATGTAACTAAAGCTTACACGGTGTATTAATAAAGACGAGATTATATTTTTGTCTCATTAAATTTTGTGTGTGCACTTAAGAATGCACACATATCTAAACAAACAAATATAAGAAGTGAAGACTGAAGTGTAAAGAGTTATTAGTAAAACTGTTTATTGAATCCTTTGAAAACACACAGCAAGATGTGTTGCAAGATACAACATGTGATAGAGATTAACTGCTGAGGAGAAATTAACACAGAATTTTCCGAAAATGAAATATCATTTTCTTTGTTTGTATTAAGCTACCTCTGATGGAATTTTTAACGATATCATCAGAGACTGATTTACAAGCAATGAGAAGGGGGAAACAGAGATGAGACAAAAATGACTTCTGTCGTCTCATCTCTTCACTGTAACACTATCAAGCCCTGCTCAACATACGGACTGATTGGTGCCTGAAGCTGGAAGTACAGCTGAAATGTTTAAGTCTTAAAAGTAGAAATGATAAAGTATATATGAGGAAACAGAAGCACACAAAGTCAGATATATTGACAATTTGTTTTCGTATTAAATAAAGTGCATAGGAACACATTGCTTGCTCCCCCATCCACTACAAAGAATCAAGAAATGGTCCTATCATTTGCCTTTACCCTTCTTATAAAAATAATTCAAAAGTCATAAAAACCAAGTATTTAATGAAAAATTTCAGGGTTCATAAGGCATCAAGTCTTCTACAGATTTATTTTGCAAGTTTAAGGAACTTGAATTTTTAAAAACTTTACTGAAACACCTAGAATGTTGATGCTCTCCACTTGGAATCAGAGATTTTTAACCACATCTGTTCAATGAACTATTTCTCTGAACACACATGAACTGTTTGGTAGTGACAGCCAGTTTCTGGTTTATTTCTGCCTGCAGGCTTTCTTCATGAGGTTTCCACCTTCTCTTTTCATCAAAGTTCTAGGTTGGGCAGCTTTGCCTCTGTAATGATCATAACATAACGAGGCATACTCTGCCTTTTATGCTATTCTAACACATTTTTATCATTATGCAAAGATTCTTTCTTTTATGTTTGAAATAATTTAGGAAGAACATAAAAAGAAGTAACACTAATTATTCTAGTGTGCCACCTTCAGGTCACTGAAAAGTGAAAAATACTAGGTTGCTAATCTGTTGCTATGTCCAGTATCACAAAACTCTTTTTAATAGTATTGAACATAATTTTGTTGAGACTAATGGATTGCAAAAATGAGACAAAATCATCACTCTAATTTGCAAGCATTTTGCCGAAAATGATAGAATGACTGCAGGCTATCAAATAAATAACATTGCTGATTCTCCTCTCCTTTTAAAATGTAGGAAGAGAATGCTCTCACAAGCAGCAACAAAAGCAAAATACTGACAGTATTAGAGCTTTTTTTGCAAGTTGAAATATGTTGTTAAAAATTTACAATTTTCTAAGTTAGAATGTTTTGATAGCTTTTGGTTTAAAAGGTTTTTTCCAAACCCTGAATGTTCTTTCATTATAATAAATTCAATTTGCATACTAATTTTAGAGTGAATATGTGTGTGCATATATAAAAATGGGGTTTACATCCAGTCAGCTTCCTGAATGGCAAGAGCATTGAGAAAGGATAGCAGCTGGTGACAGATATCTTTAGCAACAGAAGAAAAAACTGAAAAGGAGGAGGGGGGAAAACAATTGTAACTTTCCTGATGCAGTACTTGGACTTGCCAACAGGGTTCTTTTGTCTTAGATTCTAACCATAATACAGATTTCCAGGCTGGAGTTCTCATACCCCAGAAGAGCATAAAAGTCAGTGACTATGAATTTTGATGATCTGATAAGATGATAAGGAAGACAAATATTTAAAAAAACCAAAACAAAAAACCTGGATACAGGCTAGCACAATGCCTTTGGAGCTTAAGTCTTATAGGGGCAAAGTAAAAAGCTCACATGAACTGAGAACTTTTCACTGAGAAGATGAACTAGGTAGGATAAAAAAACCTGAACAACTGTGAAATAGAAAGAGGAATGTCACATGTTCCAACATGAGTTATTCTATGACTGTTTCAACAACCAGCCTCAATAGTTTGAAAAGAGACAAATACATTATTCTGGGTATCTGAAAGTTGTCATCTTGCATAATTTGTATCTGGTATTATTTGCTAATAAATACAGTTGAGTTTTCCATCTTCTGTTAATATACATCACCAATCTTTCCCAACAGTCACATAAGCCGTACAAAAAAATTTGTATCTAATCTTTTATATCTCCCCCCCCAACGCTGTTGATAGATCTAAGTAGATATAAAAATCAAACATGATACTTTCACTATCCCTCTTCCTTGTTGTCCTCCATCACAGTGCCCAAAGGTGGGTTCTTACCACCTGACCTGACCTCTGCATCTCCTTCCCTATTTGCTCAACTCAGACTCCCAGCCTTCCTAGAATTTAACAGCAAAGGAAAGAATAAAAATTTCTGATGACCAGAAAAGAATCCTCTTACTCTGCAACTTACTTCAATTATGGCTTTCATGTCCTTTTGTCTTAACTTGGAATCATGAATCAGCATGCACTAATTTCAAATTTCAGTGGCAAACAGACTTTTCTATATTTGAATTACATCACATAGTAGAAAATTTACATTTTTTTCAAGCAATTCTTGACTGTACAGAACATTTAAGGACAGATATCTTTTAATTACATGTATCCACTTTTTTTAGACAGTATCAATCACTAGAAAACCTTTGCATTTTAACATATTAGAGGGAGATCAATAAATATGTTACTATATCACAGCATCTATATTAGAATCTGACTTTTATGTAACTTCAACAAAAGCTCATTTTTCGTGCTAGAAAATGGCTATGGACACAGTTCTCACATACAGCTATTTTCAAGCACAAAAATCATATTGACAAAATTGACAGCAGAATTCTCAGCCTCTGTGTCAGGTTGTCACCCTAACTTAAAATCAAGAAATGTATACCACAAAAGAGAATATCCATCGTTTACATCCAACTTTTAATGCCATGGAAAAATTATATTAATCTAAACTTTGTAATGTATTCTTTCTGTGATTTCAAGAGAAGAAAAGGTACAGAACATTCCAGTAATGCACACTGCAATGACCATATGCACCATTAACCAATAACCAATTCCATTTACTTTGCTGCTATGACAGCTTATCAGTAGAGGAACAACAGCTCTTTGTATTTATAATACCACAGTATTTATCAAGAGTTGCCATGTTTCTTTCCTAAATCAAAACAGTTTAAATTCCCCCCAAAATAAAATTACTAATGATAAAACTGTATGAAACTTAATATAATAAGATATTGTATCATTTGCAGTATTTCTGGAAGAATGGTCACAAGCCTGTGCCATTTTTTTTTGAGCATGCACAAATATAAAAGATATCTGGATATTTCTTGCAGACATTGACTATTTGCAAGTCCAGCTGTCTTTGTCTAGGACTTAACTTATCCAGAACATAATTCTGAAATTTGGAATAAAAGGAATGCTTTTAAATCACTCTTACCTTCATCTATTGAGGCTTCACTACTGTATCCATCATATTCAGCAGACAGGGGACTATATTTTTGTCTGGTTTCCCATATATAGTTTTTTTGCTGTCTGCCATCCACCACTGGCAGCCTGGAACTCTGGGTTCTAGACAAGGCCTCATGATATTTACCCAGTGCTTCATCTTCACTCTCAGATGATGAACCATGCTGGTCTTTACTCATATAAGAGTTGTCTGTTTGAATAAAATAAAGCAAATCGACTACAGCTCAAAATAGAATACAACAAAATAACCGTAAGAGGTTATCACTGAAGATATTTAACCTATTTCAATTAAAACTTCTGTAATATTTTAAAAATATCATCTCCTTGTAATTATAAGTATTATGTGATTTTGTAATTGGTGAGAGCTATTTTATTTTCTAGAAAAACTGGAAGATCATTAAGCCCCCCAAAACCATTCTAAAACTTATTCAACAGAAAATGGATCAATTTATGTAAGGCAGCACACACTGAAGTTCTTCAAACCCTTCATTAAGTAAGAAAATGCTTAAAATAATTTATGTAAAGTAAGTCCAACACTGCTGCAATATTACATTTGGATATGTAACATATCAAAAAGGCAGCTCCTGATCCTCCATTCCCAGCTGATTTTTGCTGTGAACATGCAGTGTAACATAGAAATGAAACTGATTTACAAAGAGAAACCTACAACAAAATCGTCTTAAGATATTTATGCCAGTAGTGCTTAAACTCACAATAACAAATGGGGAAAAAGCTAGTGAAAGATGTTTGCATGCACAATTTTATTTAACTTACAATAAACAGCCACTTGTTCAATAACTGAAATTAATGCAGATTCTCACTGCAGACATCTGGCAACAGCAAAAATTGTGCAGAAGAATCTATCTAGTTAATTCTTTTATACCAGTTCTTCTATAATGTCCAATACTGTGGCCAACTTTTTCCAACTATATCTCAAGTATGACTTCCTCCCACAAGTCAAAGATTCAGCTGCATTTCTATTTCGGTAAAAAGAAAGCTTCCTCCTCCCTTTTCCAAAACTCACATGGATTCTGTCCAAATTTAACATGCCATGCAGAGGTTCTGCAGATTTCAAACTCTAATAGGCATTAAAAGAATTCATGTAAACTCAGTAAAGGTCAGCATTACCACTACTCTGTGAGCAAGCCTATGGTATATGATTTGCCAATGGATTTCCATTACCAGCAGAGCTACAAGATGCCCATAATGCTGTTTTTCAGCTCTTGATTCTGCAAGGGAATATTGTCTAACACGCTATCTAGCCACATTCAACCGCTTCTCCCCTCCCTGCTTTTATGTCCTCCTCCTAGTCCCCTGTCCTTAGCTCTAGTTCTGCATTTCCATTCCCATTAGTCTGTCTTCATGCACCAGTCTCACTCCTCTGCCTAGGTATTCCAACTAAAGGAGGGTTTTGGCTTACCCAAAATTCAGCCATTTAAAATTAAAGTAACTCAACCTATTCCAGCCACCTAGGCCCTCTTTTACAGTCAAGTGTTTGCTTCTTCCTACTTCCTTCCCTCTTTTAGGTAAGCCTCTAGAGCAGATGAGTAAAATCACTTCCCATAGAGGTCTATTTCTCCCTGGTACTCATACAAAAAGCCTATGCCGCAAGTTTAGATAAGACATCTTTTGCAAAGTTACATTTATATGAGTAGAAAATCCTAAGTTCCTGTCTCCTGGCCCCATATTCCAGGTTCCTGCTCCAAGCACCCACTTGTGGTCTCTTATGGGGATTTCCTCTTCATTCTCTTTATCTATTCAATCCCAAACTCTTTTTACTTGCACCTAACCAACTACTGATGTAAGCTCAGTCTTTCACCCTTAGTTTCTCCACCTTCATATAATGTTATCAGTTCTCTCCATAGCTGTCACTCATCCTACTTCAAATCCCAGTCTACCACTTGCATTGTGTCATATTCCTCACATAAGTCACGTTTATTCTCAATTCTTCTGTTCAAACTTCCAGTGTTCTTCAGTAACCGTAAGTATCAAAAGCAGGAGAAGACCTGCTCTGTTCTTAAACCCCTACAATGAAGCATATGAGTGCAAATGGGATAGTTAGTGAATTTAGCAAATTATAAAAAGTGTTTACCATGCCTTTTCAAAAGGCAGAGTTTCTGAAGATTTACAGCTTGGTCAAACTTACATGTTTTTTCATAGAAGAACATGGGCATATCTGACATGGGAAAAGTGCTCTCCGACATTTCCACTACATACTCCAATATACAAAGGTGCTGAAGCATATTAGTGAAGCAGATGTGAAATCTACCTATTTTTTGCACAGATAACCAGCATGTTTTTCCCATACTCTATTCCAGGAAACAGCTAAAGATTTTAAAACTATAGCTTAAAAAAAACCCCAAACAACAACAAAAAAACCCAAACCAAACAAACAAACAAAAAAACAACCCCAAACCATCTCAGATAGAAAGCATGCCAAATTTCATCCCAAGTATTTCAAATCTGGCACTCAGTTTTAGGAAACTGAAAATAAGGTCTTGAAATGGAAAATGTCAGGAAACCTTAACTGCAGATGGTGCTGCCAGCTCTACATGTCATGTGTACGTAATCTTAGTTTAGTATTTATAGGAAAACTGGTGCCTTAAAAAGAGTGCTAATGAGCAACGAGATCTTTCAAATCTAGGCTATCAAATTTAATTCAAGTCTAACAGATATGGTTCTTCCCATTGTATGGATGGCTACAAAGCAAGTTCAACTATTTCACTGATCACTTATTGAAAATATCATACCAAGCAGGATATATTCTGGCCAGCAGATTCACTGCAAGAGGCTGCCCAGAAAAAGAAGCCTCCTTTGCTGGTACACAGAGTAAAATTTTGTATCTCATATGGCACCCAACAGGTTGAAACCTGCCGCCTAGGAAACTTTTACAGATTTCCAGAACTATAATTAAAGTAGGGCATACCAGGACTAAAATATAGTGCCAGATATCAGTATTAGATACATCATTTATCATTACAAGAAATGTATTCACAAATGTGAAACTAAGCTCATTAATCAGTCTATATAAAGAATGGAATACTATAAAACATGGTAGCAACATGTTTGAAAGAAGTGCTGAAAGTTATGCCTCTAATAATACACTGACATTTGTAAGCATCCAGAAGTTCTCAGCAATACCAGATATTTTTTCTCCAGTTCCTAGCATAAAAGAAAAAGAACGAGGATGTATACTATTAATACAAGTCACGAAACAAGACCTCTTCAGAGGACTTTAAAACCTCATTAAAGTTAAAACACAAGCTACCCATGCAAACATTTTTAAAATGAACAATACAAATCTGTTTCAGTTTCTTGGGGAAAAATAGCTTCCTGCACATTAAAAAAAATCCTCAGGGTTTTATGCCTCTACTTGCCACTTCTCTTTGGATTTTTATATCTTAGTTGGAAACTTGCCTACGAGAATTCATGTTCTTATTAAAAACTTTCTTCTATTTGGCTAACACAGGTCATATGTAATTATTAACTATTGAAAGCTACTAATTTGCTTATTATGGGACCTAAAATGCCATTTTTGATAGAGAACATACTTCACAAATATTGTATTACATGAAGAAATAACAGATAAGATCACGGTTTACCATACAAACACAGAAACCACTTCCTAAATAAAATAAAAAAACCAAACTGAAACAAAACAAAAAAACACCAAAACCCAACAAAAAAAAAAACCTGAAATTTTCAGACACGGGAAAACACACACACTGAAAAAAAACCAAATCTATTTCTATTATGAAATCATTCATTTCTCTACAGAAACAGCATCTCCAGAAAAGCCCATGTTGCTTTCTAAAAATTCGCTACACAGCCTGCAAAACAGTTGTGTAAAAATGCAAGGTTTTAATTCTTACTCACAAACTATTATTGCAATTTCACTGTCACATTGTTTAAGACTGGATGCTAAGGACAGCACACATAGCATCCATATAAAAAATACATAGGTTTTCTTTGTAAGACTACAACTTTAGTTCTTTCTATACTTAAAATCACTTAATTGCCACTTCTCATTGAGTTTTGTGTCTTGGAATTACCTTACATATCCCAGAAATACATTCTGAAGATCTACTATAATGTAAATGTAGCCGAAGTTATTTTTTTTCTTTATCATCTTATCACATTTTATGCAATGCTTTTAAAATACATAAAATAAAAAACACTTTTACAGAACAAGTGTTAATTTCCAGTATTAATTAATTCATCATTTTTAACAGAAACCACACAAGGCACTGCAGACAAGGTAAGAAAAACTGTATATAGAAAAAAGAAAAGTTAGAACATAGGAAAGGCATTTATTAATCTGTTCCTTTAGGTAATACTTTAAAAAGTAATTAACTTCCAAGAAATATCAACATAATTAGAGAATGAAGCACTGACAACACAGACATCCACAGGAAATGCTATTATTAAATATGTAAATTAGGTGAAAAAAGTAGGAAGTATCACAAGTTTCAGGAAAGGTTGAAGAATGGAGTTTGCTGATGCACTCCTCACCTTTTCCTGCTGTCTTCCTATTACATAGCTCTCTTTCTGATTTCTTTGAGTTTTTCTTTTTACCCATTTTTGCAATTGTAGTCGACACATATTCTTCATCCTTTGATATGAATTTTCCTTTTCTGTCAAAAAAGGCTTCAGATTTCTTTTCTTTTATTTCATTAATGCAATTGGAGTGGTCATTGTGCATCTTCTTCAAGCTGGAATCTGATAATTTTTGCTTCTGTACTTCAACAAGTTTTGTTTCTAAATCTTGGGGAATGTTCATACCGTGCACTTCTTCAGAATCCTTAAAGTCACCTCCAGGTGACCGTGGTTTGATTTTTTTATGCAAGCGATTCCCAGATTTAGCTGATACAAGACAATTGCCTGTGTGCAGTTCGTCAATAGACTGCTCCATTGTAAATTTATTACTTTTCAGGTTACTATCCTTAAAGAACTTATCATTAACAAAACACTCATTTCCTCCTACTCCTTCCCTTTTAAAAGGTCCTCCTACAGTCTTCAAATCCTGAGGTACTTCTGTATCACTTGAATAATTATTACTATCTGTGCCTTTTAACCGGCACTGGTTTTTGTCAACAACACGGTCGGATACTCCATCTTGACTTGTATCTTTTTTTACAAAATCTAACAAATTAGAATGAGTCTCTCTCTGTTCTGCAATACCTCTTTTTGCTTTCATATTAATTTCCTGAGAATGAGTTAATGATGGTGTATGTTCCTCTCTCCCTTCCAGGGGTTTATCATTCTGTATTTTGCAGCTTTCATCTTCTGCACGAAGGCCATTTATCATGCTTGTTACTTGTTCTGTCACTGAATCAGCTACACTGTAGCCAACCTCTCCAACAGCACTGGTCAGATCATCCACAGCACTACTAAGCGTGTCAACCAGTGAAGACACAGAGGGAAGGCTCAGATTCTGGTGGAGGTTTCTGAAAAACGCCATTTGTCCAACCTATGCAGCAACAGCTTTTAATACCAAAAGGTCCTCTGCTTCACAAACAGATCAACTCCATTTCTCCAAGTTCAATTTGAGAGCTATTTGCTTTTGCTACCTCAAACTCAATACATTTACCAGGGGAAGTTGCAGCTTTGCTCTTTCCATTCAATATGCATTGAAAATAGTAAGAAAGCAGCTAAGTAAATATCTTGAAATGAAGCCACAATCAACCAGCAAAACCATAGTCTTTCATCAACTGCAGCATCAACTAGCCATAATAAAATTCATTCTTTTCAAAAATAAGACAACTGTGTGAGGTGGAAATATGTTTTTTTATTCTAACCTGCAAAGAAGAAGTTGTGAGACATTTAAATTATGTCCTTTCATCAATGTCACACTAAAACAAGCTTTTAACATAATAGCTGCACAAAACCACGCATCATGGAGACTTCTTCAGCCCAAAATATTTGTTGTCTTTTACATAAGGTAAGATATTTTGAAACATTAAGACTTCTTTTGTGGCAAAAGAAAGTTAAGATGACAGACTTAATTTCCAGCGAGGAGAACTTTTTCTGTCTCCAAAGAAATTGAAAATAAAAATTTAGCTGCACCTTTCAAAGAGGTAGAAGGGAAGAAAATCTCCCAAATTTCCCATTCTGTTCTCTGGTGCCTGCCTCTTCCTCTCAAGTCAGCTAACTAACAAAGCCCATTCAATTTCCACAGCCCAAAAGTAGAAAGGGGTTATTTTAGCAACCCTCAATATCTTTTTCAAGGTCTATTTTTTTAATTTCACATTATCCTTTCACATATCTTCTTCTATTAAAAAAGTATAGAAATAATTTGTTAGTCAGAGATAAGATGTCTTTAGTTTCTAATGTTTTACTTCTTTAAAATTATTTTCCAGGTGAGTACATGCAAGACCTTCTCCAACAGGTCAGTGAAGGATTTTAACAGGCTGAGTGAAAATCCAATAATCCCATTCATAAATTTACTTGAGAAGATTTAATTATACACAATTATGGAACGTTTAAGGTATATTAAAGAATATTCTCATAGTGCAAGAGAAATATCTTCCCATAAGCAAATGTCAACTCTTCCGTTATACATAGCTGTTGAATTTCTGTGGCTTGTGAATACAAAGGTTTCTCCCTTTCCACATACTGCACAGTCACGGTAAAAGTCAACATTGTGAGTTTTCATCACTTGAGTCAAGCAATTATTTGTGTATTTCTACACATCGTTGTAAAAATGTGCATTCTTATAATTAAGTTTAGTACACTGTATTTCAGATACTTACAAAGTTTATCTTGTGAATTCTTTCTTGTAGTGTATCCTGAATCGAGATCTGGGAAACCACTAACATTTTCGAAACACATCTTCTTATTAATATATAGGAAAAGTAGCAACATGAGAATAATGAACACCCCGACAGCAGACAGGAATCCAATTGCTTCAGGAGATACTAAAAGAAACAGAGAGAAACACGTTTTAAAAAGTCTTGTAAAAGTTTAACTCCTAAAAGTTATAATATTTATCAGAATTCATCATTAATAAATACTACTAAATTTCCAAATATATATGCAAATATAACCAAAAAACCACCATTTAAATTTGAGTTAATGTTTAATCATCTTTTCAAAGAATAGAAAAGTATCTGGTCCTAATCTAAGGGATGACTGACGTTTTGAGCAAGAGGTTCTGCTGGAGTACTGGACCCCAAAACAAGACAGGGTCTCCAAAGAAAATGGGGAGATTATCAGCAGATGCCAAGGCCGATGATTTTTGATGGAACATCTGAGACAGCGCTGGAGCACTGGAAGGGAGCTAAGAGCATTCCCCTCTCCTGGAAGGGGCTGGATGTTTGGCTACCTGGACCCAGGGCCAAGTCTAAGACAGTGCTGCTGGGGAGGGACTGAGCCCTTGCTGGTGATGCCATTGCCTCTGCCAGCCATGTTCTGCTCAGCTCCCGGCTCCTTTTTCCTTAGGGACCAGCTGGCCCTTGCTGCTCTCTGACAAGTAGTATGCTGTGTGAGCGAAAAAACAGAATGAGAAAAAGCAAATAATGGTATGTTCCTTGCCCTGGTACATGTGCTACTTGCATATTAACCAAGAAAGAGCTAAGTGAAATAGAGATAAAGCATACTTAATCAAAACCAGGTAGAGGAAAAAGGCTGAAGTAGACTGATATGTCTTAGAAAGTGCATAAAATAAAGAATATGTAATTGCTATTAAGCAGATAACTGAAAGGGAGTACTGGGCATCTTTTGCAGAGGTAGAATCTTGCAAGTCCATCACTACCCAAGTAACAACATCAGTAATACCATTTAAGGCCAAGAGTGGAAACGGTTTTAGAAATATGAAATCTGGGAATAGATGTAGCAAATTGGACCAATGGGGAAAGAGTAATTAAGAGGCAGCTTGTTTATCTGAGAGGAGCCTGGGCAGAGAAAGGGATACAGAAAGGCAGCAAAAAAGAGGGCCTAGAAACATAAGAAATAATGAACAAGTTATAAAAGCAGTTCAAGAACAAGAGAGGGCAGATCTTTTGACAGGAGGAGTGCAGATGCCCACAGACTATAATGAAGCTCACATGCTTCATTAATCAAGGTTGCCAGGATGTCAGAGGGAAGACCCTTGGGCAACCCACTGGACTCTCCATTGGGTCTACACATCCAAAAGACTTGATGTGATACGTTAAAGGGCAACAGAATTGCAAATTTGTTGCTAAGTAGTGTGGGAGGTTAAAGAACTATAATTCAATAATATTTAGGTGCAATTTATAAGAAAAAAGTGATAGAACTCAATAACTGCATGCAATTAACAATGGTGTAAAGTATTATAGAACTACTAAGTGATTCATAGTCGTATGTTTATTAGTTAAATAATCTGTTAATTGGTTTATTAGTAGTGTGCTGATCAACCAATAAACATTATAGCCTCTTATATCAGTTATGTCTCAAACCTGCATTCTAAAGAGGGAGAGTAGGACCTTGAGGTAACAGACACCTTAACACTCCAAGTGGTTTTTGTGGCCTAAACACACAGACATGCATCTTTCAGGATTGAACACGGCTGCATTCATCTGTATGAAAGCTAGGATTTCACATATCCCTTTCTTTCAGCTGCTTTTGCTAGATTCTAAGTGTCCCTCTACTCACTACCATAAATACCACTCTTGGGGGTTGATTTTTTTCTATTTATAAAAGATTTATGAAGATTTATCAGATTTATGAATTCCATTTGCCAAGATCTTGGCACTTCACTTTAGGAGTATAATGCTGTGTGGCAAGATCTTTCACTATGTAAAAGGAGTGGGATTAAAGAAAAGTTGGCAACAGATGTTGCATTCTCAAGATATGCAATACAAAAGGACAAGAGTCAACAGTTCACAGTAGCAACAACAAAAAATCCAGTTGGAGATGAGGGGAAAAAAATTACAGAATAAGAGGGGTTTTTCACTGGAACAGACTGCCTAGATCAGTTATAAAATCCAACTTTATTGTTAGCCCTGCTTTGAACAGGGGGCTGAACTGGGAATTACTTTCCCAGGAGCCTTCCAAATTAAATTACTCTTTGAGTCTACATATGTCCTTTGTAAATCTGGGCTCATACATCTATGTAAAAGTGCTGACTGAGAAACACACACAGCTCCACAACCTCCTCAGTTTGTTTTGCAGGATGACAAGGAACATTTGTGGTCCTGTTCTTAAATAATTATACAGGTGTGTTTTAAAAACTGGAAAAAAAAGATCAAAAACAATGCACCTTACACCATCTAAAAGGAATTGATCAGATTTGCACGTCTACTTTGAGCTGGACATCCAGACCTATCTGAAACTGTGAAAATTATTTTTGCTTCACTTTTTACCTCTGACTAGAAGAGATCATGTAACATTGTGCCTAGAACCCTGAAAATTTTCACATGAAAAGGAACCTGCCAACAACTTTGAACCACCCATCCTGACAATACTACTAAAAAAATACCGGAATGGCAACCAAAGAACTCCCAAAACGATAAAACAGAAACCCCCATTACACTAGAACCTCTATTTAGTCAATATCAAACTTGAGTAAAATTTTTTCTTGTTTTATTAGATCATACCAGAAAAGCTAGGAAAAAATTGAGCAACTGTCAACTGAGTTAAGTTGGGAACACTGTCTTCTGAAGAACTGAAGGCAAAGCTAGAAATACTTGGAAACCTTCAAAATCTAACCTCCACCTTCCAACCCACTAAAGTCCAAGAAAGAACAAGAAATACAAGAACACAGTATAACTGCTCAATAGGGCCAAAATAAAACAAACAGGGCAACAGGGAGGAGCAGGCATGTGGTATTTTCAATTTCAGATAGTACAACAGAAATGCAAAGACCCGTAGAGTTACAGAGTTCCTCATCAGTTCTTTAGGATGAGATGTCCTGCTGCATCAAGCAGAGCAACAACGTGATAAAAGTGGAATTCTGTTCTGGGCCAGAGAGGAAAGGAAGCTAAAACTTTTAAAAAAATATTTTCATTATCATGAACAAATAGGGAAAAAAAAAAAATCCCTTTGTTCACGAAAGACCTTGGTTGCACATCCTACTAAGATTACCTGATATTCCCTTCAAAAGTCTGCTTGGAGTTGCTCATCATTTCATTAAAATCACTTGTTACAGCTGAAGTATATGGCAACTCTGCCTCACACTGAAGGGTTTTTGTTTAAGTTCCCCCCAAAATAGTGAAGCCATGACCAAGAATGAGGTGAAGGAAAAAAAATTACTGCTATAGTGGTGACTTATTTTATTTTTTTTTTTAAAAGCCCTAGTGTTCCCTGATTAAGAGCAAGGAAAATTTGGCATGTCAAGTGTTCATTTATCATTTGTCAGGCATCCATTTACCATTTTCATGCAATCTTCCTAAACATGGGAAAGGTCTGAGATTTGACAAAACCCTCAGTTTCTGTATATTCATTTTTGACCTCAAAGTTTAACAGATGAAATTTCCTAAGGTTCTGCTGGCAGTAAGCATGCTCCCTCCCAAGACTGCATATGGATAACTGAGAATGTCTGGGGCTATTGGAACAACATCAAGTTTTCTTTGAATTATTGATCCTGACCCAAATGAGACTAGAGACCGGCCAAGAGCAGAAAATCTTCATTTTTCAATAACTTCCAGTTCTAACACCTATCAAACACAGAGGCAGTGGCAGAAAAGGCAGGAAGAAGAAATGCAATTCACCACACACAGGGACCAACAGAAGTGAGAGTGAAATGGAAGATGGCAGTTAGGCACAAGATAATGATGAAACGGGAAGTACGAGTTATGAAGAAGGTGCAACATTGGGATAGAGTGCACAGAACAAGTTGGGAACTTAAGAGAAGGCAGAAAAATAAGACAGATTAGGAAGACTAGACAGGTAAAGATAATGGGACCACAGAAATTTATCTATGAGGATAATTGCTTTGCTATTGGAGCAGGCTGTCCTAAGCAACTTTGCCTGAATTCAGTGTAACACTGCTTTGAGCCGGAGACTGAACTGAATTCCAATCATTCTATGATTCACAATAAAGGACAGTGAATGTTTTCTTTTAATAGGATAGATTAACTGTACAACATCTTCAGAGAAAAGTAGTGCTGGCCAAGGGCAAGTATTTCCCATTTGATCTTCTGAAACCGTTGTTTTGGGTTTTTTTACTTATGCTTATATTGTTCAGTAGTCAAAGCTGCTTTGATCCATCAAAATATGTGCTTAAGAAGTTAACCACAACCTAAAAGTAACTTGAAAACACAATGCTTTTGGTTTTTTCTCAAGTACTTCCTGGATACTAATTAGTTAAAAAAGGCACTGTATGCAAACTGTATAGTTCTCTATGGAAACACAGTATCTGATGACATCTTTCTGGAGTGAAAAAAAACATTGGCTGATACCTTACAAAAAGAATGAAACTTTAGCTGCAGCAAGACTGCTTATTTATTTATGTAATTAAGTGTGAACATAGGGCTTGAAAATTATATTCCCGTATCAATTTGCATCCATGTAAAGAATCTTAGAATGCTTGTTCACAGATTAAGTATCTTATCAAGTTAAAATCCTTTAATGTATTACCATTGTAAAGCCAGAAAAAAACCAAATAAAATTGTACTTCAATTTTCCACATGTAAATGTGTACAGATTCCCATCTATGAATAAAGGTTTTATACATCACATTAATCCTTCAATTAGTTTCTCACAGCTGAAATGCCAAGCAGTTATATTTCGTAGACAGAAAAAAAAAAAAAAGTTCTTTTTTGCATGTAAAATACATCTGTGTCACATTCAGCACCAGAATTATTTTGATTCAAAACACACTGTCATAAATTCTTATTGGTTTGGACATTAATTGTACCATTAAAAGCAGTTTAAAAACTCTCAGAGGTTCCCAGTGGTTTCTTCTACAATCACAAACCAGTAGAAAGGCAATATTTTCTCATAGTCATATTTCAAATTCAAACATCCTACTTTTATAAACTTCATAATTATCCTCAGTTCTTAAGAAAAACAACAATGAATGTTTGAAATTCATACTAATACAACACACTTTTAGAAATACTAAAAGAACAAATGTCTTGCTACAAAGTTATGACTAATTGAATTGCTGGCTATGGAAACGGCATAGAAAGTTATACTTATTACAGAAGTATTACATTAACATCACTAATTCACTTTTATTATTATTATCACTAGAATTAGAATTATTAGAACACATAAACTTACCATCTCTTCATCTTAAATATCAAATTAGGATCTCTTTCTCAAATAACTTCCTTATTATTAAACAATTTTTCTTTTCCAAAAGATGTTTCAAACTCTTCAGAAAATAATGGCATCTTTAAATAAGTATCACCAAAACAACAAAAATCCTCAGACATATTAAAAAGCATTTAATGTTTTTAATATGTATCTAAACCCCCAATTATATTTAATATCCAGTCAATTATTTTTGGAGCTCTCACACTCCACATCATACTGCTCACTTAGCTAGTAATGTAAAAAGCCACATAGTTACCTTAGTGATGTTTTAATTATTCATTTACAAAGCAATACTATCTGTTCTGTGCACAAATTAACTAGGGGTATGATCCAAAGAACCTCAATTAACTTTAAGATCCTAGCACAAAAACATTTGAAATGAAAAATGTAAGCTTGTTTTTATTTATAACCTGTTTTATTTTTTTTACAACTTGATCTAAAATATTTTAGCCTTTAAAATTCTTTTAAATAAAGAGGACTGTTGTTTTGTATTTAGTCCTGAAGACGAGTTATTTATTGTTACTAATTTTTACACCATTACATCTTGACATTACATGAAAATAACCTGTGCTGTCCAGCTCAAAAGTATTTTATCCAAATGCTATTCACTGGTGCTTGTCACTTCATACCAACTTTCTGACTTGCACAAGAAATTAACATATTTTCAGAAAGCTAAACAGGTTACTGAACCAAAAAATAAGATTCATGCCTTGATTGCCTTTTCTCCATGCTTAAATTATTTATCTCCAAAAAGCACATATTTATTTCTCACAGACAACTCATGTCATAATGGAAAAAAACAAATAAAACCCTCCATACCTCAGAGTCAGCTCAGAAGTAAAATACTTTGGTCTGACTGATTACTCAACAGGAATAAGAACTGTACTTTTGTATGTGTCAGTTTACATGTAAATATTTTTTTCTTTTATGACTAATTATATAGGATAGTCTCTTCTCTAAAAGTAACTGAATTTGAAGGCTACCTATGATTTTGTGCTCTTTCTAAACAGTTTTTCTTTGACAAGGTAAACTCAATACACAAAGTTCCACAATAATTTAGCAGAATTATTGTCTTCCTGTTTGCTGGAGTAGTTGAAGAAGCAATCACAAGTGAATAGAACCTAGTTTACCTAGACAAAATGCTACACCTACAGGGGGCAATATTTTATCCAGTGTTGTGTTAGAAGACTTAAAAAATTGAATTCTTGACTAGCTACACTATTTTACAAACAAGATAAACTCTATGTGGCAGCTGACATTACTATTAGAATGCTTTTCCATAGAAAAAACAGAAGCAACTTTGCCATAAAAATTGACTAGCTGATGTTTCTGCTAAAAATCAATGACAGACAATGAACTCAGAATTCCCTCTAAACATTTTATTAAATGTGCAAAAAACAAAATTCCAAATGTATTTCCTATGCTTCCTGTTTTATTCTGTATTCATCTTTCTTCTTTCTCTCATATAAAACACCAGAACTATGTAATTCCTTTCTACAAATTTACCCATATCTTTTATATTTTGCCAAAACAAGCATCAGAAGTGTTTTAGCTCAACTTAATACATGCAATTAATTCTCATCTATTAATGTTTTTAAATTTTTAGCTACATTTAGGTAACATTAAAACTGAAACTTTCCTGTATAAAGATGCTGTCCCCTTCAATTAAAACTTGTATTCTGCCTTTCTTCTCCAGCACAGACTTCTTAACTTAGCCCACTGTTAACGGCCATGTTTGTCAGTGTATTATGTTAAATACACGTTATACTGCTAGTCTTATGATGTTCCTTCCTACATGTTTTTCTCCTGCATCTTGCACTTTGTTATACAGCAAGTTTACATGTTCTCCAGTACAAATTACAAGCATGTGCAACGAGCTACCTGTATTTCAACACTTCAAATTTCTATATTGAATATATTACCCTGAGTGACATGTAATTTTAAATGAACATAAACCTTGAATGACAATTGAATTTCAATGCAGAACTGAAGAGAGCATTGCATTTCCTAAATAAGAAAATTATTAACAATTTTGAATAACATGAACCTTTCAGAAGTTTTGAAAGACTGACAGAATGAAATTGGGATGGAAGTGCTTACTTAACTTTCTATTTGGAACAACAATGCCCTTTAAAAATTCTATTTATAAACCTTTCAAAGTAATACTGGTGAAAACAGAAAACTTACATTATCTGAAGTGATACACAATGCCATTTAAAGGTTAATTTATTAAAAAATGACATACACCTAACATTAAGTAAAAAATATATGTCCTTGTTTACATAAAAAAAATTTACTGCAATTACCGTATCACAACGGCTACACTGGTCTAACTCCACCACCACTTTTATTGCAGTGGAAAGTTATCAGGAATGATATCAACTTTTTTCACCATTTGGTTTATGTCACTTCATACTGGCTGAAGGATAATCTGCACTGCTACAGAGATAAACCAGAACTTCTTTTCCCCCTCGTTTTCTTAATATCTAATTACAGGGACTAATAAGAAAAAATACATTTTAACATCTAGATTCCAGGACTTCCTTCACACAGGAAAGTATTTTAATTAAAAGTCTATAATGTATTTTAATTTAAAAAAATAATTTATTTAATTTTATTATGAGCAATTAAATTATTTGACTAAATATTTACATCAAATAAGAGTTCAACATATTTCATAAATTATAGTTTGTGTTAAAAAGGGCTTGGTTCAGCAAGTTAACTAATCACATACATAACTGCACAAAAATACTTCTAGCAACACTAGTACTGCCTCTGCAGATAGTCATTTACAGGATTCCTTTCCCTTTCTTTTAAAATACCATACTGAAACTGTCTTTTGGAGATAAATTTAATTATAGGAAAAAGAGGACCCTGGGCTCCAAAATATCACTGATGGAAGAAAGAATTTAGGAATAACAGAAGCCATAGTCTGAGATGGAGATTTAAACTTTTGACAGAAATCTTTTAATTCCTAAACCCTTATGGGCTGAGGAAGTTGTCAGCCTGCCACCCCTGCTGATTTACCAGTCCCTCAATGCCTTTTCTCTCTAACATGGAATTCATCTCCTATTAAGTAGTATCTCACAACAGAAATCTCTGAAAAGAAACAGCAAAGGAAGCATCTCATTGCTACTTGGAATAGACATAGATCATGGAATCATTTTCATTACCTCCAAATCCCAATAATCTGCTGCAATTACATAGCATATTACAAGACTGTATTCTCAACACAGTGGGTAAGAAAACAGCTGTGATTATAGATTTTTAATGGCACTCTCAAATAATCCTCCCAGTGCAAAAGTATTAAAGACCTGCAGGGGTCTAGAGACTTGTGGTTTGAAAGTTCCTAGCTACTACAAAGTAGCTCTCCACTACTGGGGAAAAAAAATCTATGTAATAAAAATCTCTTAAAACCACATTTTTCCTATCAGCCGCTACAATTAATAATAAAGTGTGAAACAAGCCAGGATGCAGATTTCTGAACAGCACAGTGATTAACTAGGATACATAGCAAAGTACTGTGCAGTAAAAAATGATTATATGAACATTTTAAGTGAAGAAATGCCAGGGTTTGGATATAGCAAAGTTCTTACATACAAAACTTGCTACAGAAGAAAAGGTACTCTGATAGTTGCAAGTAAGTGATCCCAGTAGCTGCTGCTTCCCAGAAGACTCCAAACACAGGAGAACACACAGAAACATAACTTTGCTTCCTGTACAGACATGAACAATCTCAAAGAAAAATACTTACTTCGTATTAAATTTTCTCTAGTCCAAAATGTATGAATACAGATTAGCTTTCCAACAGAGTGCAAAATTTAGTATATATCCCAGTGTTGTTAATTCTAAAATTATTACTTTCATTTTTTTTAATATGTAGTCATACTTTTATAATATCTCCCAGATCTATTAAATTTAGCATTCATGGGATAAAGGACACAAAATTTCTTCTAGCCTGGAAAAAAATACATATTTGTCTATTAAAAATTAACTAGTGCACAGTTATGAACAGATTAATTCCTATTTTCTGTGTATATTACAAAAGTAGCTTTAATTGTGAATACTTTTTAATGAAGAGGTTTTATTTCTATCTCTGTAAAAAGAGGAAATTCACTGCACTTTGTACTGTCCACATGTGAACTCTTAAATGAGTAGAAACAATTTATATTTATAATGTTTTACATTAAAGTGGGGTTACCTAATTTAAAGAAATTTGCTACCATCTGTGGTATCACCTTTCTCTTGAAGAATAAGAAGTTCTACCAACTGGATGACAGCAGAAAGGGGAAAAAATATTTTGTTTCTTTTTCAGAGGCACTTAGTGTAGATTACCATAAAAACTGTAATATAACTTGAATATCAGACACAGTTGACTTTCAGTAAAATAATGTTTCTACTTGTAAAATGAAATTCATGAATAAATATGATTTTTTTCCATTTGAATTAAATGCAGTTGGCAACTTAACATTCAGATACATGCAAATGGATAAGGATAGTTGACCAGAACATTAAAGAGGACATAGTTCTAGTTAAAATATACTTCTGACAAAACAAAAATTCATACCTTCTTATCTTTTCAAAATTATTATTACAAGTGACATTTTTCATTGTCAGCCAAAGACGTTGCTCTTTTTGCAACTTCTTTCTTTTGCATATTAAAGAGCACTTCTTTTCCATTATTAGTCACAAAGGCAGTTTGCTGAATAATTTCCTTTGTTTGCAAGACTGCCACAACAATAGAAAGAAAAGAACATTTGGAAAAGAAAAAAAGGCTTAAAAAATAATTTTTAAAAATCTGTACAACTCAGACCTTACTCAGATACTCAGTCTACATTTCCATGAATTAAATACAAAATACATTGCTGAGTTAGAACTATCACTTTGCATTACTTCAAAAATACACAAATGAACAATGAAAGGTGAAAGAGACCTAAAAATAATATGGCCATACATTTTCTGCTTTAATGTCACCTCCATGTCGCACAGTGAATATTACACATATCAGAATATATTAAAGAGGGTTTTTCTTCAGTTACAGCTCAATATCATGAACACTCATCACAAGTCTGTCTCGGCTGTATAAACAGAACCTCAAAACAGCCTTAATTAAAACATTAGTACATCTAACAACAGTCAATTCCCAGTTAGACTAGCAGCCTAGCTACAGTGCATTACACAGCCAAAAAAAGAAATATTTTTCTGAAGTCTGATGTCAGGTTCCCTAGATTCTTTTATGTCCATAGCAAATAACCAAAGGAACAATTTAATGTAACTCTCACAACTCTCTCAAAAACATGTTAGGAAAGTAGCCAGCAAAAAGGGAAACCTTTAACTGAGTAATTTCAGAAAAATCCTGTCACCTTCTTCTGTTGTCAAAACCCCTAAGTGACTGAATGAAATGATTTAGTCACTACTAACTAAACTATGCATGACTCTTCTTTCCTTAGCCAAGCCTTCAATTTGTATTGTCAGACAAGATGAATTTGAATATGTGTGTGTACATAAAATAAACTTGCATTAAATAACAGAAGTAAACAAGAAGTTAATTTATACCAAAAGCAAAAATACCTTCTTCCTTTTTCCAATTTCCAGAATTTGACAAAGTGTAAATACAAAATCACACAAACAGTTCAATCACTTAGCTATGTTAAACACAGGAGACACAAATTTCAGTCCTGTATTACTGAACTTCTGTAATAACTAATCATATTTTAAAGTTCTTTTCTATAGCTGGAAAGTGACTTGGTCTCTATTTTGCAGCTATTAGATGTTACATAATGGCCACAAAAATATGCACGTTTTCAGGACACACACCCCCTATAAGTACGCATATAGAAAAAGCCTCTATTTAAAAATACATACAAATTAGTTCCTAAGGCTTTCCAGAAAAGCCTATCAGTCTTCTTACTCCTGACCAGCTCTTTGCAGATTCTTCTCAAAAATGTATGAATCTGCTAAAAGGAAACTGAACAAGCAAAACACTATAAAAGTACTTTAATCCTTCTTGTGCAGACTAGAAGTGGACCCACCACATTCTATCTTGGGCAACTATGAAGCTGTAACAACATTATGTGACGTGGGGGCAGGCCCTGTGCTAGACAATTGCTACACCTTTGGTTAGCAAATCTGAGTTCTGTATTGATACTGTATTGGTATCATATTTACACTAGAATTCAGATAATCTCAGATATTCAATAAGCATTACAACTGGTACTTGCAAATCTTTGAGTCTTAGAAAGCTAAAAATAAATCTACAAACCAAATTAGTTGTATTTATTTCAGTGGAAGCATTGTTAACATCAAAGAAGTTTTAATGATGCTTTTAAATGAAAATGCAACTCTTTGCAGTCCCAGTACGGCAGCCTAGAGTACATAAAAAAATTGAAGATAATGAATGTAAAAACACCCTTCCATTGTTTTGGCTAATTTGAGAAATGCAAAACCTCACAAAAAATGAAAAGTGAGGTTTCAGATTATTTTCATTTTAACAACTGAATATGCTCAGAGCAGATATTTCCTTTTTAAGCTTTGGTTTGGTTTTTTGTTGTCGTTTTTTTTTTTTACAGTTATGCCTTCATACATAGATAAGAAGTTTTCATTAAATAATTCAAGCTAAATGGTGTGGTCACACATAGCCTTGCAGACCTTTCTGGTCCATTTCCACATTTCATCATCTGATACACCAAGGTTCCTATTTTCCTAGAAAAAATGAATGGGCAGGCAAGAACAAGACAATTTAGGAATGTGTTATTTTGCTAACCAGAAAGAAAAATTAATCACCAGCAACAGGTGTTCTTCAAGTCATATAATCCCCATATAAATTCTAACTACACTCCATCACTTGAAACCGGAAAGTTTTCCTGTGCATTATTCATAGAAGACACAAGCTTGCTTGCTTGCTTTTCCCTTTTCCGTATTCAGTAGAGGACAAATAAGATGGAACATCACTGTTTATCATATTAGTTGCTTCTCAACAACAACGTACTTGGAGAGACTATGAGAAAGATGGACAGAGAAGCAAAGCACAAATGTGCACTGGACATCTCTAAGAATTCTAGTTACTTATGCTGGCTATTTACTACTAATCTTTCTTTCAGAGGTTCCACACAGGCACTCTAACTACAGTCACCTGGCAGAGTTACCTACCATCGCCTGGCAGAAAGCATGGGAAGCTTTCAGGCAAACAGCAAATGCAGAACCATTTTGTCAAACACTGCACCAACTCTCAAAGCCTCATAGATAGCATCTGGTAAAAATGAATGAATTATGGGAGTGCCGGGGTGTACTCTCCTGGTGCCACAGTCGCACAGACACCAGTGAAAAAGGAGAGGGGGACAGTGCAATCTTGCCTAGCACCAGGCAGGACTACAGGGAATTATCCACGTGTCAATGTGAATACTTAATTTGTCTATCAAACTTCCACCGTGAGCTCACAGACCAAAAAATGCTTGGCTTTTCACAGCGCAGCCAAGAGATGGTGAAGAGGAAGACCTCTATGCCATGAAACTTTTCAACTTGATCCTATATAAGCTTGAAATGAGTACCCAGTGGCACTAAAGACAGAGCTGGAAGGTCTGATTTGACTAGCTCCAGACTGCTGGTAGCCAGGAATTCTCTGCTTAGAAAGGCCTTCCTATTCTGAGGAGGTCAATACAGATCTTGAGCATGCACTCTGATCCTGGCAAACAAGCAGGCCTGGACAACTGGCAAATAAAGTAATCCTTTGGAGCCCGGCCATTGGTCAGACAATAAAAACATCTTGAATGCGTATCAGATGATGTAAAGTCTTAGATAAAGTAATCAAAACACTACACGACTGGAAGACTTGAAGTATGATGGCAAGCATCTTCTGCTTTATATGTACACCTCAAACAGGGAGAGAGGACAGACAAGAATGCACCCGGCTCCACACACTATAAGGAGAAATTTGTCAGTGACATGGCTGGGCGTAGGGGCACACAAGGTTAGAATACACATAGAAACTCATATGAAGAGAAAAGGAACCCAACATGTGGCAGGTATAAACGGCACTAAGAGGATACTTCTCTTTTAATCATGCTTATCCCTAAGCTAATTTATAACCACCAATGCTAAAACACAGGTTCCATGCAACTGTTTCTAAAAAAAAATAAATGTTTATAATATCATATCAATGGCAAATGGAGCCTAGAATCTAGTGTTCAAACATAACATAGAACCTTAAAAAACAATGCACGTCTTTTCAATTTAGCTTCCCAGCAATAACATTAAAAAACATACAGCACTGCCTCCAAGAACGTAGAAAAAATGTTTTTCTTAAAATTACTACAGTACCCTGAAATAAATAGAGATTAGCAAGATTAATAGATTTTGAAACTCTATCAGTAGGCTTCCTGAACTTCCAATGAGTTTCATAATTCAGAAAGAAAAACAGAGCATATTACAGAAGGAATACAGAACACTGTGTGTACCAACTTATACACCAACAGAAAAACAGAGATAGCAATAAAGAAGTTTTAAAAAAAACCAAGAAAACAAAACCCCCTCCCCAAAACATAAAAAGGAAAAAGTACATCCCCAAGTGAAAACGAAGTAATTAAAAAAGCAAGAATGAAACAATTTACAGTTTAAAAAAGCAGAAAATTGTTTTTAATTACAGTACTGTCAAACCACATACAACACCCAATTATTCTTTTAATAGATATTTGGAAAAGATGACTTGTGATGATAAAGCTATTTTTCACCTTAACTGGTAGACTTAATTCTGAGGTTAGGAGATAGTAAGTAAATGTTTAAAAAAACCCTCATTTTACTAAAACCTTTAAGTGAATGCAATAGAAACTAAGCTCTATTCAGAAGCCAAACAAAATTTCTTGCCACCAAGCACGACATGGTTTGGCAATACTATTGAGCCAGTCTAACACTTAGTTGTCAAGAGTCTTGCAGCCCTCCTCCTCTCCCACCACACTTTCTTACTCCTTTCCGTTTGAAAGCACTGAGACTCTTCTGACCTAACGGTGAGTCAATGCAAGGAACTAATCCTTGAAGAAACTTTTCAGGTTTTTTAGGTTAAGATTAGCTTTCACATCAGAACACAGAGGTTCAATAGCAATGCCACAGAAAGAAGCATAGGGCTGGCAAAAGGGACAAGAAAACAGAACTATATCTAGTCATTGTATCAGCTGAGCTGTACTGTCAAACTTCAACTTCTGTCATTGTAACTCAGCTTTAAACCTATAAAAGTCCTCTCTTGCGCACAGCTCTGTTTCAGGCTCTATTAATTACTGGTTTCATTACTAATACAGTTGTTTTCAAAGAAGTTTGAGTCATTAGGGTCTCAACTGAAAACATAGGCAGAGATTGCCAGTCCATTACATCAGTTGTTTCAAATACCCTCACAACTTTCTATTACTACTAAAAATAAAATCATCTTACAAATATCTGAACAAGGCAAAGATCAAAGTTTTTGTGGCTTCCTATCACAGCTGAACAACATTAACAACTTCCATGTAACTCAGTGAATATCGGAAGAGCACATTTTTCCTTCTTGAGAAAATTCAAATTTTATTTTGGAACTTCACATTTTATTTCTTTTTTTCATTGACAGCATCAGCATCAAAAGATTTTGCAACACAAAGATGCAATGCTAAGATCCAGAAAACCCAAGATTGTAACATTAGGTAGCAGATTTCTCACCAGTACTATTCACAAGCTCAGAAGTTCACTGTCACAAAACATTGCTTACCTTTTCTAATGCAGATTAGCTCATGTACACCGCAAGTTCGTTCTCCACCTATGTGGAAATAAATCATTAGAAAATATTAACAAATAAAATGTATTTGGCTTCTTAAAAAGGCTTATAAACAGTGTAAAAGAAAAAGCTGTAAAACCATGTCATTTAATAAAAATGCAAAAGCTTGATTCAACAATTTTTCAATTTATGTATGATATTCTTTGGAAGAAACAATAAATGTACCTTTGGCTTAATACTACTAATGATGGTGCAGTTTGAAAAGTCTTACATAGAATTCTTACGCAAACACAAGCAAACTAACTGAAGCCACACTAATATTTCCCAAGTATAAAACATTATTTCCTGTTCTGAGGGAACTAGCATCTACAGAAGAATTCTCAAAATATCAAAAATATTTGTAACATAATAGAATTCCAAAATAATGTTGTTATTATCTTCCATGGTAAAAAAAAAAGAGAGAGAAAGCCTGTTACTAAAGGCTGGGTTTACCTGGTATTTTTAATAAAAAACATTTTAGTGTTAGAATTACAGGAGTAAACAAAACATCAACACATAATATACCTAGTGAGGACAATGAAGGAATCCACAAAGGAAGGAGAATACATTCAGTCAACCATGTTGAAAGAGGAAGGTGTGATACAGGGACAGGACATGAAACAAGCTACTGTTAAGCCTTGCAGAAGGAGGAACAAGCAGGTACAAACTGTTGAAGAGATTCTTTTAATGGTATCTAGAAATTATTGGAAGAGTTGATTTTTTTATTATGATTACTTTATACTGAATGCATTTACAGCATTCATGATCCTCTTCACTTTTAAATTAATGTAGTTTGGAATGACAGGTCCTGTGGTCAAAACTTAACATTCCAAGCTACACCAAGTCATGGCCTATCTTAACCATACCCTAACGCCCACTAGGCCTTTTTCCACTGACAACAAAAGACTGCATGTATATGAATACAGAACTGAAGGGAACTGCCTAGGTCTTCATACCTAGTTCCCTGCAACCTCATGAAAATACAAAACAGACAGCTCCAAAAATTCACAAAACATCTATTCCATAAGCATTAATCACTACCATCCTCCAAAGACTTCACTAGACTCTGATAACAAAATTCTTTCCATCTCAAGAATGTGGAAATACATTATATAGCACTTACTACTCTCCTTCATTCCATAATAAAGGAATTAAGCCATATAATAAAGGATATTATGATATAATATAAACTGATATTTAAAACTCATAATTGATAACACTAACAGATGGTGTAAAAGCTTTAAGAAGATACCTGTATTTGTAGTTAAATTTACATTTAAAAGAAATAACTGTAGGAAATGCATATATTAAGAGGAAAAAAAGGATAAAAGGAATCAAAAAATGGAGTAAAACATAACTCTTCTAAAATAAAATTAAATGTCTGTGAGGTATGAAGTTAAAAAGAATCTTCATTTTATGTCAACATACTTTTTTTTCATATTCAGTAATATGAAATACAAGCCTCAAAGATACTCTTGAATGGGAAATCAAGTATCAATGAGTCTGATGATTCCATGAGTTTTGTATAGTTATCACCATTACAAAACCCAGCTATAATAGCAATAAAATAACTACTTCTTTTCAGTGCATTCTAGAAGCTGGCCAATATCGTTTTCATTCAGAAAACATTTTGGAAGGAAAACATAACAAAATGTTATGTAAAAAAAAATAATCTGGTTTTATGACAACAAGGCTTTTTAAAATAACAAACTTTGGGAGAAGATTACCATCTTCTTTAAAGTCACTGCAATCATCTTCAGGCTACAAAAGAGTGACTGAAACTCTTCTCCTTAGATTTTCTTCCCCCAATAGACTTAAATTCAGCAGTGAAGAAGAATAAAAATTACTGAAAAAAATAAAAGAATTTTTCATTACACAGATGCTAGACAGTTAGTTAAAAATAAAGATCCACCTAGAAATGACCGAGAGAAGAACAGTGAGCAGCATTAGATTTTAATTATATACTGTCCTCAGTTAAATCAACCAGCTTGAAATCTCATCATAAAATACTAGTTTTAAGTTTGGATTTTGCATTGCTACCTACTGTTTTCTAAAGAAAGCTATCTTTTTTCAATCATGTAGAAGCTAAAATACGATGGTGCTCCACTAAATAATGCCTTTACATTAATCCTCATGTTACTTTTTATTGACCACAAGGCTACATAGTAAATTTATACAATTTAACGTGCATTCATTCAGGATGATTATTTTTTCCTTTTTATTTTGTTAGAAAATGCTGAATTATATTTCTTACTTAATAGGTGATTAATCTACTACTCTTCTTCCAAACTGCTTTTGGATGGAAATCAACTTAAATAAAAATACATCAAATTACCTACGTGTTTTGAAAATAAAGTTGAAGCAAGCATCTTTCATATTTTAAATTAACCAATTTATTAAACACATGAAAAATTATCCTCAAGTCACCTGGGCAGATTCTTCTTTTCTCTAGTGCTCTTCAAAACTGTGGAACTAATACACTATTGACACCTTGCTTTTACTCACAGATCAACAAAGGAACACAAGTTTTCTGTCTTTCCAACTCCCAAGAAGTCTCTCAGCTTTGAATAACCTAGTCATTGGAAGAAATTAAACTGAAAATATGAAAACATTCTGCATGATGGCAAGATGTCAATTGCTAATTTAGCACTTCAGTCTGAAAGACTAGTTTTGTGTTGGTTAACCCACAAATCCCAAAGGTTCGGTGGTATGACCTGCTTAAATTTTACAGTCTTTGGATGTTAAAGTAATTGATTTTAATATAGTGGTAGGTCACCATACTCTTACAGTTAAATATAATTTAAGTTTGATTTAGATATAAATTAATATTAATTCTATTTCATCTTGACTATGAACATGATCTCCTATTTAACAGTTTAAAGTGAGTTTGCATATAAAACTACATAATACTTCGTGCAAAATGAAATCTGAGAATACAAAAAACCCATCTGGGGACATAAAGCTTTCCATAATTTCAGACAATGGAAGTAAAATGAGAAATAATGAAAGATGAAGTAATTTTAGAACTGCACATTCAACAAAACATTTAAATTTTCTTCTGCAAGGACCACCACCTCGTGGCCCTAAAATCTAAATCATTCAAACATTTAGCACAAACAGAATGCCCATATGTTTTAGAGGCAGCTGAAACACCTGATGAAGTTTAATTTTCTCAATTTAGGATAGAGATTTTGTATACCAAGTCTCTATTTACCAAGATGACTATCACACCAAAAAGATGAAATGTTGTACATCAAAGAAGATAAAGCACTACCTGAACTCTGTATTGATTAAATTTTATGTCTTTCTAAAACTAGTACAATTCAAAACTCAAAGTTCTACTATGTTTGGACTTTAGCTGAAACTCCACTACTAGGTGCTGAAAATAATTGTCTAGGAAATTTAACATAGCAATTATCATAGAGTGATTTAGGTTGGGAACAACCTCTGGTGCTCTGAGAGACTTCAGAACAGGATCACCTTTACAGGAGGTTCCTCTGGGCCTCAACCAATTACATTCTGCAAGGATGGAGATTCCATGACCTCTTGTCCTGGTTTCAGCTGGGATAGAGTTAACTGTCTTCCTAGTACCTGGTACGGTGCTATGTTTTGAGTTCAGTATGTGAAGAATGTTGATAACACTGATGTTTTCAGTTGTTGCTCAGTAGCGTTTAGACTATAGTCAAGGATTTTTCAGCTTCTCATGCCCAGCCAGGGCACCTGACCCAAACTGGCCAACAGTGTATTCCATACCATGTGACGTCCCATCTAGTTTAGGAACTGGGAAGAGGGGGGCAGTGAATCGCCGCTCGGGGACTGGCTGGGTGTCGGTCGGCTGGTGGTGAGCAATTGCCCAGCGCATCATTTGTACATTTCAATCCTTTTATTACTACTGTTGTCATTTTATTAGTGTTATCATTATTAGTTTCTTCTTTTCTGTTCTATTAAACCGTTCTTATCTCAACCCAGGAGTTTTACTTCTTTTCCCGATTTTCTCCCCCATCCCACTGGGTGGGGGGAAGTGAGTGAGCGGCTGCATGGTGCTTAGTCGCTGGCTGGGGTTAAACCACGACACCTCTCCAGGCACTACTGGTTCAAAGGGGAAGGCAGGGAAGGTGTCACCCCTTTCACAGTGAGCACTTCTTTCTTATAGCCTGTCAGGATCTCCCTTGATGTAGCTCACACCCATTGCCTCATGGGCTTTCTCTGTGCACCTGAAGAACCCATCTCCATTTCTTAGAGCCCCTTACACAATGAAAGGCTGCAGTAAGAGGCCCCCCTTCAGGCTTCGCCAGACTACACGAACATATCTCCCAAGCCTCTCCTCACGTGCCATGCACTCCAGTCCCCCACCACCTCAGCGGCACTCTGCTGGAGTCTCTCCAGTTTGTCAGTCTCTCTCATACTGGGTTAACACAGCTGGATACGGGTCAGAGGCACATGGCTGGTCCATGTTCAACAGGCTGTTCACCAGGACCCTCAGGTTCTTTCACACAGAGTTGCTCCTGGCCAGTCTGTCCGCAGCTTGTAGTGCTGCATGGACTTGGACTTTTCATTTGTCCTTGTTGAAGTTCATGCAGTTCCCTTCAGCCCATTCTTTCAGCTTGCTGAGCACCTGCCAGGTAGCAGCCCTGCCCTCCAGCTTATTAACTGCTCCCTTATCTGGCATCACCCACAAACTCGGCAAGGGTCCATCCATTCCATCCCTTCAACAAACATGTCACACAGTCTCAGTTCCAGTATCAATACCATGGTGCAACTTAGGCTGTATAAGATACGTTATTCTTCAATTCAGCAACAAATCCACGTTAGTAGCTGCAGCAGAACATTACATCGTATCACGAAGTCTTTGTCATTGGGTGTAAGTTTTGGGACATACTCTTTATATGATAAACTACTTTCCTGCTGAGGATTGTATTTTAATTAGCATTTTGCTAAGTTTGGACTACATTCAACAAACATTCACTTAATATTTTATTCAACATTAGACAACTATTTTTTCCCTCAACAAGTCCATGGAATTCCAGTGCAGAATGACAATACCATGCAGGCTGAGTAGCAGGAACAGGGTGAGGGGCACAGCATCCATTACAGCCCTTGAGAGCCCACCTTGCCAAATTACAGAGGAGTAGCTGCTGCTCACGCACAGCAATGGCAAGGGACGTGCATTTCAGCAGAGCTCCTTCACTCCTGCTCCGTAACCCCAGGTCAGATAGTCATTGTCAATCTACAGATCACAGGTAAGGCTGGCCAGCTGCCTCGAGCATGCAGGATTGTCAAACGAGAAGGAAACAACAGTGCTGTGCAGCAAATGCATAAAATAGTGGTGTCACAGTGCAGAAACGTAAAATGGGATACAAGTGATAAAGCCTAACACACTGTTAATGTTAACATGTCTGAAGCATGTGGAAATACTAATGCTTTTGCTTCAAATACAAGATAGTTAGGAAACCCATTCTTAAGCTAATCTGTTTCATATAACATACTACAAATTTATTCTAAAAGGCAACTATAATGAAAGTGTTCTGGCTCACATATACCAACAAATCCAGTCCTTGAAAAATTGCCTCATACCATGAACTGAATTTAAGGAAGAATCTGGTTTTAGAGGAACACACAGCTAACTGCAAAGGAAAATAAACAAAGCTGAAAAGACTTTCACAGAACAGCAACTCTACAGCTGGCATCAGTATGATGTTTTTCCTAAACAGGTTACGTACACCCATTAGTCCATCCTCACCCATGGTGTAAAATCACCTCTGCATTCCTTTAGTACCCTTTTTACCATTTTAGTCTACAAACAATATTGCATATGTAAAAAATGAAATGTTTAAAGTTGAATGCTTGGAAGTAGTGAAAAAGCAAACTAAAAAGCAAACAATATTGAATTTATTAGGACAGAGACAGCAAGTTAAAAAAAAAACCTCAAATTTGCTATTTTATATCCTTATTATGCACCCATATCTTGTATATTTTCTGCAGCTTTGGTCTCCTCTCTGTCCCACCAACTCAAAGAATAAAACAGAACCACAGAAGTCACAGAGAAAGGCAAAAAAAAGTCAATAAAATGGTTAAAACACAAACAGTTTCCATTTGAGGAGTGATTTAATAGACTAAGACTCTTGGACCTGGAAAAAAGACACAGCAGATGGTGGACGTAAGCAGGTGAATAAAGAACAATTATTTACTGTCTAACCCACTAATAAAAGAAATAAGTATCAGATTAAACTAGCAGCAGATGTGTTCAAGATCAGAAGTTTTCAGGAGTAAAAGTTAGAAATCAATGTTCTGATTTTATAATACAAACTCCTATGTACACACTGTCTTCTCTGCTAGCACCACTTAAAAAACCTGCTTATTTCAGACTACAAAACAAAAATACCTGTAAGATGTGTGTCAATCATACGGAACCTACCACTTTTCACATCAAAGAATATGCTCCTCTGCAGAATGTAACCTATTAGTTCACAAACTCAACACTCATTTGCTGTCTTACAATTAACTTTCAAAACCATCCCGAAGTTTCTCCATCTCACTCTAGAGACAGGTTTACACAGAAATCAGAAAACATCTCCCACCTTCAAAAGTTAAATACTCAAAAATTAGGAAGTGCAAGGATTAAATGCTGACTTGAAATCCACTTCAATCTCCAGGTGCACATTTACTTTTATATACAACATAGGACCTTTGCCTTATGCAGTTCAAAGCCTGACAATATTCAGGAAAAGCCTGAAAGTATCAGCTGTGGATCCCTCGCACCATTCACTACAAAAGCTGCAGGAAGTGTAATTGAATCAGGCTGGGAATAAGGTGAAGAGAAAATATGACCTAATGGTTAAAACAGTTGAAAGTTCTCTAGAAGACAGCAAGACTCTCCTCTCTTACAGATCCCCTGTATTTTGATAGGCAGTAATATAAGCCAACATTTTTAATCAGGTAGCGACTGTGTGTTTGCTTTCCTGCATGCCCATCTTGAACGCCAAGAGTTCCAGTTTGCAAAAGTGCTAAGCACTAAAAATGAACAGAATTCAAGAAGAATTTCACTCTGAATGCATCAACTGTTCTTATATGCAGCATGATAGTTTCATCTTGGCCCATGGCGAGCTTGTCAAAAAGAAGTCTGTAGAGCATTAGAGGTTAGATTTTTTTTTTTTTTTTTTAAAAAGGTAGCCCACTCTTACCTAAAAGGCAAGAGAGACCTAACAGCTGTCTATTTCAATAGATCCATAACACCACAGTGATGATGGTGTAACACAAATCCAACCCGGAAATTGGTAATTTTGCATACAGCATAAGGTTTTACTGCCATCAGCAAATAATGCAGGGAATCATCCTCACAATGACAATAAAAAAATTAATACTGGGTAACATTTGCTGAATAGTTTCCACTACAGACAGTGAATGAGCATAAGACAGCATTAAACAGATTCTGTGTGGCTGATCAAATCTGATAACCTGACATTTGATCCACCCCACATTTAATAAAAGTGTTTAAAAGTGGGCCTAAGTACAAAATACGGCTTCTTATGTTTAGGCTTTATTTAACACTTCTGCTGCTGCTCAACCCCTGCCCTGGCTGCACCAGCTTGGATTCACAAGCACTATGGCCAATTCAGATCAGTGCTAACTTAAGGATCTCTGTGTCATCTTACACCCTTCTAGTACACACTGCAGCGACACCTGAATATCCCAGGTAACTTGGAAGTTAAGATAAAACTGTTCCCTGGGCCAGATTCAACCTATGAGCCATGTGTATGATACTCCTACCTAAGCACTGTAAGCAGCTCATTGCTCTTTTGTTTTCTGTTCTGGTTTGTGGCAATTTGCAACTAGGCATAGTTTTCATGTAACGTATATGAAGCAGTGTTCTAAATCCTCTCTCTTCTTATATCCATAGAAAAAAAGTAGGTTCATTTCATAATTTTTGTCTTTGTTTCCCAAGGAAATGAGGGTTATATAATGAAACAGTTTGTTTCCTGCCCCATCCTTCTATTGCTTACAAATTCACTGGCTAATTTAAGCCAAAATTGACAGAAAGTTTTAAGAACTTAATACTTTTAGGATTCTATGTTTCATAAAAAATCAGCAGTCAAATACGACATAAACACAGACCCCACCAAACACAGGGACAGCCAAACAGCTGAGAAATCCACGCACAGCACACACAGCTGCAGCTGCCTGCTCCCAACCAAACAGCTGGCAGATGAGGAAAGAGAGGGAGGACAATCTTGTCAGAAACATCAGAGAGCTCAGGACACTTCAGAGACACTCAGGAGGTATTCACAAGCCTACATACACGATGAGGACCTTGGCATACTACATCCGGAACAGCAAGTGTTACACTAGTAGAATCACAGGGGAAAAATATGGGAAGCCATGTTCATTAGTCTCATTACTCTAGCAATAACTTATTAGATGACAGCACCACCCTGTAATTCTTTCTTCTCTAGTAGATTCCTTTTATCTGTACGGCTCATTATTGTCTTTAATACTACTTCTCAGTTCTTAACATCAAACTCCTCACAATGAAAACCATAGGAAAGAGTTTAAATTCAAAAAGAATTAACTCCATCTGAAAAGGTTCATCTCTAAATGTATTCCCCTCCTTGAGAGATGTACACTTTTGTATAGCCTATACCATGTTAAAGCACGTTCAAGTGCAGCCCAAGAACCTGGTAAAAGTAAATTCATAAGGATATGCAAGATGTGCAATTCTGCCTTAGGTTACAAAGCATCCCACTGCAACCTTTACATTTTTTTTCCCTCCTTCATGCAACACAATGTGATTTCTGCTGCTAGCTCCTCACCCAGACCTCAACTCAACAGAACTCTTAAGGCAGGTGCCAAAGTTTTGCTATTGCTCAAAAAAGGAAAAGCAGCTTAAAGAAATCAAATTAATGCTGCCATGAGAAACATTACCATGGCAATGCTGAAGGATGCTCAGAAGTGAGTCCTCAACACTCTCTCTTCCCAATCCCAGCAAACCATCACAAGACCCGAGGCCTGGGCACCTGCAGGTGAGAGAATCTTAAATCTCAGACTGCCTGCCAGTCTGGGCTTACTACTGCTTTCGGTTTGGCCTTACTCTCTACCATATTTGCAATCCTCCCCATTCTGATACTCTCTGCATTAGATTAATTTAACCTTTCCCTATGAAAAAGTGGAAATATTAAGCAATAAAAAAACCTTGCATCATAAAATAGAGCTCCTACTTAATACTAGGACTGATTTTGTTTTGGAAGAGAAATATACTGAAATAACTGTAAATACAAGTCTCTCAACTCATTTGAGCCAAAAGTTTTCCAATTGGGTTGCCCTCTGCTGTTTCCTAGCAAATCCAAGATTGCCCGACCTATGCTAACTATATATCTGATGTCTTTATAAAGATATAAAAAAGAACATGTTTTACCATGACATTAACTTTATAAAGAAAAAGATGTAACTGTTCCTGCAATCACTAAATTACGGCTTTGAACCTGGTCACATGAAGGATACTTGTCTTCTAAAAGTCCGTCAGTGATCATAATGCAAAAAGTAACAAAGCATTGTCACTGAACAAAATGACAATGGTCATTCACCATGGCCAATGGCTCCCTGGTTCTCTATAACACTTGATACAAAAGCCCCACTTTAAAAAAAATTGGGGGTTTTAGTGTTAGAATCAACATAAACTGGTACTGCTTCCAGTGTTTCTTTGTCAGCATACTTACAGATTTTTTAAGAACAACCAAAAGCACTTAATTTCTTGCAGCTAACAAATCCTATTTTAATTTGAGCTCTTTTAATTTTGTGCACTCTTCACATATAACTGTATATGTCCTGCTTTGAAGGAGTTTTGAGCTATTTTATATTTATTCTTCAATCAGAAATTTTCAATCTTGCTTATTTCCCATGCCTTTACCAAAAAAAACCTGGACAACTGCAGTGTCTTTAAAACAGAGCAAAGTATTTTCTCTGTTTACTTAAATACATTTACAAATTTACATGGACACAATGTAAATTCTGTATTTTGACACTTTAGACAGGAAGCCCTGTGGTTTGATCCTGACTTCAAGAATTAGTATTCGCCCAAATCAAACTCATATTTTTAAACACTGCTGGCCAGGAAATAGTACTGCTAAACAGTCAAGGCAAGGTACTGTTGCATAAACAGGAGGGAGAGAACACCAAGATGAGGAATAAAAATTGTAACACCTACTAACAAATCTACAGCATTCAGCTATTCAGTTGAAAACAAAGAGGATGCTGCACACCGGCTACAGATTACAGCAGAAAAATAGACTGCATTTTCTGTCTTTGGGAAGAGTACTAAATCAAAACCTAGCAGATCACTTTCATGATTGGATTTTTCCTTTATGCTGCCTCACATTTAACTGTAAACTATGCACCCAATTTTCTCAAGAGCTTCAGTCCCATTTTGGCAATTTCACAGAAGTATCCACAAGATGGGCTATTTCTAAAGTCTGGCCCTAATGAGAAGTGTTGCATTCTTTTCAAAGGCTAGACTGCTTAATTCATTCATGAGTATTTGCTTTAAGAAGTAATGCCCTAAATCCCCTGAAAATATTAAACATGAACTTCACATTATGTGAGTATTTTCAGATCTAACAAATTCTCACAGATTTCTGGGATAATGCAGCCTAAAATGAAAACAGAGACAGATTTTGAAGGACGGATGTATTTTTTTTTCCCAAGCTTGAGTTACGTAAAAAGTCCAGACCCAGCAGAAATTTTTGCTATCTTCTTGATAATATTAAGAGGGCTCTTCAGCAGAAAAAAACCTAGCCAACTTAAAGCTGGCCAGCTTAGACTCCTGGTGTGCACAGCTTCCAAGACAGGGTGAACACGCAGCTTTGCTTGCGCAGTGCAACTTCTTACAGAGGCCTGAATTACTAATTTGAGGAAACCGACAGCACAGAAGCATCCCACATGCAAAACAAACAAGAACAGTTTGGGGTTTGCCCCTCACTGTTTTCCTTAATTCTTTAAGTTATAGCAACAGATGCTTTCAGAAAGAAACACCAGGATCGAGGAAGCAGCATACCTTAGGACCTTCTTTTGCTGGAAATAAAGTTCTGGGATCTATTATTTTTTTAAAGTATTTTTAACGAGGTGTAAAGTTACTCTCAGAATCGAGGGAAGGTCTCGAAAAAAAGCTCGGAAACCCTGCCTTTTAAGATGATCATCTCCAAACAAACCCAACAAGTGTCTAGTACATCTCACTCCTCTGTTGTTGTTGTTGTTGTTAAGTGATGACTAGAAAGATCTGCGGACGCAGGCTTCTGTGCAGCCTGTTAGCTCTCAGCAGCCGGGCCACCGGCAGAGCGCAGGGAACCTCCCTCGCCTGGGGAATCAGTTTTCAGAGACTTCAGGGCCGGGAGGGACGATTACTTGTAAAGCAGTTGGCAAAGTCTCTCCGGGGAGGATGGATAAGGCTGCGCACGTTCAGCAGCTGACATGTACAACCAGGGTGCGGGCTGTTCCGAGACACCCCCTCGCTCCGGCGGTCTCGGACCCGGCGGCGGGCAGAGGCGGCACAGCCCCGGCCCCTCAGCCGGCCCCGGGGGGAGCCCGCCCGCCCCCGCCTCCCCACCAGAGCAAGGGCGGCTCACGGCACCGAGAGGATGCCTTCGTCCTCCTCAGGTCCCCTCCGCGGCGCCCACAGGCGCACACCCGGCAGCCTTGGGGCAGGCGGCGGCGGCGGCGGCGGCGGAGGAGGAGGAGGAGGAAGGATGCCGGCCACCGCGCCAGGGATTGTTTACCCCTGCCCGGCTCCCAGGCACGGAGACGGGAGGAGGCAGCAGCGACACTCACCTCTCCCCCACGCACGGAACAGCCCCTCCGCGGCAGCCCCCGCCGCGGGACCGGCCCGGGTTGGGGGGGAGGGAGGAAAGAAGAGGCGTCCCCCCGCCGCCCTCCTCAGCCCGGCTCCGGGCACCGCCGGGCGGGGGTGCCGCTCGGCTTCGGCGCGCCCCCGCCTCACGCCGCGGTGGCAGCCCTCTCCCCCCCCCCATCCCCCGAGCCGCCCCCCTCCCCGTGCCCGGGGGAGGAGAGGGAGAGGAGGGGGCTGGGGGAGGGGAGCGATTCGGGGCGAGAGGAGCCCGTTATTGGCCTACTTACCATCAATCGCCATGATCCCCGGGGTGGGCCGTACCAAGTGGAGCGCACGCAGGAGAGGCGCTGGCAGGCGCCGCGGCTGCGAGACGGGAGCGCCGCGCGGGGCCGGGCGGGGGCGGCGGGGCGGGGCGGGGAAGGGGGGGGGCGGGCCAGCGGAGCGTGCCGGGGCGCGTGACTCCTCCCCCCGCCGCCACCGCCCTGCGCGCGCGCCCGCCCGCCCGCCCGCGTCGGAGCGGCGGCGGCGGCGGTCGAAGCGGCGGGGCTCGCCGGCTGGGGCGCGCGCCCGCCCCCGCCCGCAGCGGGCTGGAGACGCTCCGCCCCGCCCCGCCCCGCCCCTCCCCTCACCTCAGCGGCCGGCGGTGCGGGCAGTCCTGGCGCCCTCCGGGTTTGGGGAGAGAGCGCTGATATTCGTCAAGGGAAGAGCTCCTCACTTTCCGTGGTTCTGTTCCGTGGGGTTTCTTCCCAAAGCTCGTGGCTGAAACGGAAAACAAAGCTGTTAAACCGCGAGCGTCAGTCAGGCTGTGGTTCCCTAACACCTCCGGAGCTTCGCACGCCCAGCACCTGCAGTCAGGTGGGCGCAGCTTCCCCGTGTTCACACAGGTACGGCCGCGCTGAGGGCCCATGCAGCCCTGGGAAAAGTCGTACTTCAGCTAAGTAAAGCAGCTGAAAGACAGGAAATGTCAGCTTTAAAATTACCCACGCAGCCTTCACTTGCTCCGCAGCGCAAGTAATACATCACGACAGGGTGCCACTGCACAATCACAGACCTTTCTTTTTTTCCTTCCTCCCATTGTACCTCTGACTGACTTGGTACACAAGACAGGTGGCATTTAAGAGTGAATCAGGATCCTGTGGTGAACAGATACCATAAATCTCAGGTCTGATGGCTTCCGTTTCTCACCGTAACGTTCTGTAGTCGCAGCATCCAATTTCCTATAGATTTGGGGGTGTAAAACTGAAATAACATTCTGTCACGTGGAGCCACATTCACAAGCACGCTACGCATCTTCAGAAGGGCTTGACACCTTCAAATTTACAGCAACCTTCAACAAATGCTGGAAGTGAATTTGATGCTAAAAGGGATTTGAAGAAATGAGAAAGGGTTAATGGATCTGCAGTAGTTTACACAGGGGGGTTTTGGCGTGGAGGTGTTTTCTTCTTGAAACTTGGCTATGGCAGGCTACACCCTGTGGCTACACCCTCTGTGTGCTCCTCCTTTCCCCCCTCAGGTGCTGCTTCAGTTGTTACCCTTTCCTCTGTCCTGCCTGCCACCGGTCCTTCCTCTCCCTTCCTTGCCTTTCCCTCAGCTCCCTCACACTGGGACCAGCCTCTCTTCCCCCAGGGGTCTGGAGTTGCTGTCCCACACGGGACGTCCTTCTGCACTCTCCTCCTCACCTCCCAGAAGCTCCATGCAAAAGGAGCAGCATGGCAAGCAAAGAGGACAGGGTTTTGCGAGGCCCCACAGCGTTTACCACGGAGATCCTGAGAGCCAGAACGACATCTGAGCCAGGCCGTGCATGGCTCCTGTGACTAACAAACAGCCAAGCAAATCGGTTGTATTGTGGATTTTATATTGTGAAAGACAATGGGATATATGTAAAACTCTTGTTGCTCTGTAGGAAAGTCCCGCTAACATTTGGAGCTATAAGGAAACAGAACACATCAGTACATGTGAACAGGTTTTTCGGACATGGTCTGGCAGAACATAGGAAGATTTGCACAAGATCGTCAGGAGGAATATCTTTGGTACCAACATACTCTTTCTGCCAAATGTAAGTCACTGTTCAAATCCTGGAAGCATTAATCTCCTTCAGTCTAGCAGCCTTCAGAAATGTTTTGTCATATGGAAAAATCAATGTGTTTTCTCAATTTCATTCTTCACCTCAGTTAGAAAAAGCAACTTCAAAGTGAGGAGTTTAAAAGCAAAGTCAGCTTGAGCAAAATGGCCATCTTGGAAAACACGAGTCCCAAATGACAGACATTTGTCCAGACAAGAAGCAACTGTAAAAAGGATCTTAAAAGACAAAATGTCAGCAGAGCTTAATGGCAAATACATTTCTCTGTACCAGCACTGACATTTACCTCAGATACCCTGATGATTTTCTGTTCATTCCTAGAAAGTGTTCCGGCCCTGAAGTTTTCTGTACACTTTATCTTGATAGCCACCTTTCTGACGATATTACTGTATTGAGCACAGGAATGAAGACTCCTGTGGGATCAAGTATATAGTTAGAGTTATTATTCTTCTTGACATTATTTTATTTGTCGCCCTGCTTTTGGCAGCATCCCCATGCAAAGGAAGTACCAGTCACTGACGTCAGCAAAACTTCCCAGAGCACAGACATCTACCCATACAGAATCGAGGATTCAGGCTGTGAGATGTTTAAAAAGTAATCTAAAATTTTTGGAGAGCCTCAAATGCCATCACATTTCTGTGATTCATGTATGCAATTAACATAGTGGGATACAGAAGTTCCTATCATTGGACAAACTCTTTTTGAGGGTGAGGAATGAATACATGGTTGTGATGTAGTAACATTACAACTGGAACTCTTAGTCCAGGCTTTTGGTTTTCAAAACACAAAAGAAACACATACCTTCTACCAAAGTAGTGATTTACTCAGTTTGGAAAAACAGTTTCAGGACATGAGGAACAAACATGGTTCCATGTCAACAAAGAGATGGTATGAAAAGCATCTGTCAAGAACCGAAACACGACTTTTTAGAGCTAAATCATTTAGAATCAAATCAGTTCTATTTGTGCTTTAGTTTCACAAGCACATGTTTAAAATTTCTAAGCTTTATTCAAACATCAGATACTCCTGCCCACCACCTAAGAGTCTCATGTTTCAGTGTTACCAGGAGCGACAAATCTTGAACAAACTTCCAAAATTCAACTATTTTTGTTTTTTCCTGTGGTATAATTGCAACAGTATAAGCTATAGCTTCATCCATTCCCTGCATGAAAGGAGCACAGCTGATCAGTTTGGATGTGTCAGAGGCTTTCTACTAAATCCAATGGGCAATTCTTTCTGCTGAAAGCATTTCCATGTGATCCTATCAGTCTGCCATTTGCAAAAAAGGACAGCTGCACACGAACCTGACTACAGCGCAACATGAGACCTTAAGTAATGGTGATAAATCAGTAATGTACAAACAATTCACAGGTTATCAAGAGTTTCCTATCAAAGGGAAGAACTATCACCTGTTGTGACAACAAATTTGCCGACAGCAATATAACTAACTGACACGTATAGGGTAAATTTTATCCCGTAAGCCCTAAAGTTTTCAACAAACTACCTACACAGGAGAAACTTCTCCCACTGCACTGATGTGAAACCCCTTTGGCAATTAAAATTGAAAGCTGCTGGAAACTTTGGCATGAGGGCCATAGAAAGGTAAATACATTAAAGATCATGAAGGTCTCAGTTACTGGGAAAACAAGTACAGTAACAGCATATTATGTAAGTATATATATGAGATATAGTATAGTTATATATAGCATGGGAAATAATTCTGTTTTAAGACCATGTCTATTTAACATATCTTAGTGCCATTGTTTATATACATTCCTTGTGTGTGTTCAGGATATAAAAATATTTGCTTTTTCTGAGTAGAACTCTGCAATGATTTTTCTCAAAACCAGTAAATATTTTATGTGAGATTACCTCTTAATCCTAAATTATCTGATCCTTGTTATAAACTGATTCTTTGCACATTTAAGGCATGATCCACTCCAAACCTATTTGGATTTTCTCTTCCACCTTAGCCATAACCTTAGTATTAAAACAGATATGATTAAAGAGCCTATGCTTAATGAAGACATAGAATATATGAAAACCATAGCATATATGAATGAAAAGAGGAACTGAAGAATTAGAAAACAAAGGCTATCAGTAACCAGAAAGATTGAAGTCCTAGATTAGTAATCTGCTAATTAAGATGCCAGACAGATAAGCTATCTCTAATTGTCATGATGTGAACAAAATGTGTTCACAATTAAACAAACAGTGGAAGAAAGCTTCAAACAGCTGGATGTAAATTTTCCAGTGGAATGTTGCCATTTCATTCAGATGTAGGTACTTTGCAGAAGCATAATGATTTCATTGAAATGCCACTGGGGAAGGGGGTGAAATTAAGAGCATATGCAAGGTCTTTCATTTCAGAAAAAAACTTTTAATCTCAAGCCTTTTACTTCATATTATATTTTAACATAATATTGACATTTAAATGAACCATCTTGATTTTATCAATATAAAATCTTTCAGCTGGAAAACTCAACCCTTTGTTGAAATTTCACTTAATGGGGTGTTCCAAGAGTGTGTGTGTGCACATGCACCTGCACCTCCCTGTGTGCGTGTGTGCCTTTTCTCTGCTTGTATGTCAATCTGGAATGAAAACAGATTTTGAAAGAATAGATCAAAACTCCCACAAACCTGAAATTCTGGGTTTTTTTAATCAGGAGCCTTACAAAAGTTCCAGCAAGAAGCAGAATGATGTACAGTTCTATGGTATTCTACCCTTGCAGATTATTTATAGGAATGCAAAAAAAAAATCTGGTCCGGCAATGTTGAAACAAAGAGACAAACAGACAAACACAAAAGCTCTAACCCCTAATGTTGCAGTTAAAACATGACCTCTGAAACGTCATCAAGAGATATCTCCCAAAGATATTGTTGCTCAAGCAGAAGAAAAGATGGGTAAGAATTATAATACGGTGCTGTGCTCTAATTGATTTGGGATATCAATTTACAACTTCCCCTAAGAATTTTTGGCAGCAATTTTGTGAACACTGCCAATCAGATTTGCAACTTAACGTCCATCCAGGTTAGTTTCTCACACAAAATGTTCTTTATTAGGAAATTAAATACCTGACCTTTCAATATTAAGGTTTGCATTACCAAGTTGTTGGCACTAAGTAAATAATCTGTGACTCTTACTTAGCTTCTCATAGTTTTTGAAAGCTAGGAAAGACAGCCTGGGCCCTCTGACAGAAATTGCATAGCTACATCTGGTAAGAGCTATCTACCAGATACCCTCAAGTCTGCAATTGTTGGAAAAGGATCATAAACCTGACTCTTGAAGCAAATGATTTGGCCAAATACTACTCAGTGTGTAACTTTGTCTTCATGAATAAATGATTGAGAAACTGGAGAAGAATATTTCCAGCAGCACCTTCCTTCTGCCAAATTTGGGACTTCACAAGGTCAGATTTCTAACTAGGATACAGTTGGAAAAGGTCCCATGAGCTAAGGCAAAGAGCAAAGATTTTTGTTCAGTTTCACATTGTTAATCTATGGGCAATGCATCTGCTACAGAAGTAAAAACTGAAAAAATAAATAAAAACGTGATTTATGGTGCCTAATTATTCTAGCTGGTGTTCAGCTAGCCACAAGTCTCATGCAAACTTCAGAGCTGGATAGATTAGATAATGACTCTCAGTGGTACAGTTGTAAAAAACTTAACTGGCTCAAGTTACTAAAGTAAACATTATTCCACTGTGTTGCCTTGCACTGTTCCAAAACAAAAGTGTCATGAAGATACAGCTAGGACTGTTAAATGCAATTCCAAAGAAACGTGCCTATCAATGAGCACAAGTACTCATACAAACCACAGAAATCATAAACTAAAACTATGCCAAAAAATCCTGTGCCAAATTAATCCAAAATTCATGTGGACATGCCAGTTTTTCCATGAGCAGCTGAACTAATGAAGCGGGTTTCCTGCAGACATATTTTTTCACCACTTATCTCCATCCCTCCTCAGTGGGATAGCCCTAGCTCACCCCCATCACATCCTCTGTTATATTCCCAGCGATAACAGTACATGTTGCAATTATTCCAGAGCTTTGCACGTGCTGTTTGAACAGTCAAGAAGCTGTTGAACAAAAAGTATAAATGATGAATTAACTGATTCATTCTCCTGGCCTTTTTTCAATGGGGGCACTAATTTCATTCTCTTTCCTCTACGCAGAAGTTAGTTTCCATGAAACTAGAAGGAACTTAATTATTTCTGGGATCTTGATGAACTTGACCAACTGTTTCAAAGCTGAAGCTTCCTTCAGCTTTGACAGGTAGAAGCATTTGACAAAGAGAGCATGTTCACATAAGCCTCATTTGCTTGGGAAATCAGGCTAAAAATCTCAAAGCCCAGCAAACAGCCTACACAACTGCAGAAAAATATGAAAAATGAGCCATTCTGCAAGCTACACTTGCAGAACAAAACATACAATTTAATACAAATGAACAGCAATTAAAGCCCTTGCTTTTTCAAAGACAGGTATCACATATGAATCTCCCAACATACAAGTGGATAGGGATTACCGTGCTTTCTTACAGAACTGTTATGTGGACTTCTAATTGGAGAAACCATAGCATATGACAATGGTATGAAAATAGGCCAATACGTAGTATGAAGGAATAGCCATTCAGAAAGTCATGTCTATTTTTTTTATGGAATAAACCTTCTTCATCAAAAAGCCATCAAAGGTAATACCAGGGAATAAAACCAAATTAAATTTCCATTACTCATACTTAAAATATTAAAAGGGAATGGGAAGATAGGATCCAGCTCTCCTGGAGGGCTATTTTTAGAAAGAACAAGATCCTGGATGCTAACAGAGCCTACTGGTCTGGTTCATGCCAGCACAAAATGAATGACCTTGCTCTCATGACCTGATCTGATAGAGATGAGAGCCTGCAAATAGTTTGAATGGAGACTGATCTGCATCAAGCTGTAAAACCATAGCATACACAAAGGCAGAGTTAAAAGTTGTCCCCATGTTGGTTACTAAAAAGTTTTAATCTCAAATGGCTTGAACGGTACAAAGATTTTTCTGTCAAGGTGTTCTTAAAGCTGATTACTCACCAACTGGCACTGAGAATACGAGAGTGGGAGAGATTCACCGCCCTGTGCCCCAGGTAGCTCGTAAAAGTGGTGCGTGCATAGGCGGTGGTGGTAGTGCAAGGAGTTAACTGTCCTCCCAAGGAAGGGGAAATGATAACAGATTCACAAAGTGGTTTGCAGTGTTAGTTACTTACAGCATGTATGCCAGTCCTGTTTTATTGACTAGCCCTGGCCAAATCTACCCACAGTTGCTGTTCTTGGCTAACCTTGATGAAGTCATTCCCGTTGCCATGAAACAGCTTCCTTCGCTCTCACTCTTCATCTCCCTCTAATTGCCTTTAGTGCACTCTCTGATCCTCTGCTTTGTTTCTCTGCCCTCCCACCTGTAACCTGGTTAGCTAGAAGCCGCCACTTCTGGATTGCACAGAGTACTTTTGTGTAGCTGCTCTGCATGTAAAGGAGGAGAAAGTGGTCTCTGTAGAGAAGGATGGCATTATCTATTAACAAAAGAAAGTGCTTGACAAACACTGTCCCCTTAGCAACCGGATAAGGCTGTAGCTGCAGCCAGACCTCTTAGGGTCTCTCTGGAATGAACTGGTATCCTTAACCATTCCTACCGGGAGGCTTTTGCAGAGTATATAAAACGCATTTCATTTCTTTCTAATTGCAGTGACTTATTTTGTTTATGCTCCCGCACAGCTGAGAGCTCAAGCCTGCGGAGTACTCAGTATTTTCCTTTCCCATTCGACTTAGCCCCCAGGAGCAGTATTGTAAAAATTATTTTAAAAGTACTAAGGGTTCAAAAGGCTGCATCCATCTAATTCCATGCCTTCTTTTTACTGATAAAAGCTTTACCGTGCCTTTTAATTATTTCAGATATTCCAAAGGTATACAGCAACATATGATCTGCTCTGATTTTTGGACTTAGCAGAGCTGTTCTTAATGCTGTTTCTGAACATATGTTCTGTTCTTACTTTTAAAATAACTACCAGAATATGTCATTCACTCTGATGGCACCACAAATATTCTATTGATGCATTAATGACACTACTGAACCTAAAGAAACATTTTTACTAAAAATATATGCAACCTGCAGAATTGTTAAAACCACTGTTAAATGCAGGAACCTATTTAAATACATTTTTTGATTAACATTTTTATTGCCTTATTAAAAGAGTTCCTTTCGTGAAAAAAACACATTATATGTACACTGGAAGTATAGTCCTGGTTCTTTTAAAGATTACTCCTGTGTACAATAACAGCAAGATTAAGAATTCTGCAGAAGAGCTGTAGAATCACAAAGTTAAAGTATTATTTGTATAAAGTATATTTGTATATTTGTATTATGCTCAGGCTTTATCTACATCTTTCAAGGTAATTAATAAAAAGCTACTGAATTAGTTCATTAAAACCATTTTATATTTGCTAGCTTAAGCATGTGATTTCGAAGATTGCCCAGCTTCTAGCCTGGCTGTTATTTAGCGGAAACTTCCACAAAGACTTCTGAAATGCAATATTCACCAATTGGGAACTTCACAGAGGCAGAAATGATAAAAAAGAGAAAACTTAGTAACAAACTAATCTGAGGTTAGTTTGCAACTGAAGTATATAAAACAAGCTGTTTGAAAGCCAATCAGCTAACCTGCTTTCTCCTTCCCCAAGACCCAGCTTCTTCCATTAGAAGAAGCAAAGTGATACATACTCTAGTCTGACCTCTGTAATTCCCTTCCAGCCTGAATTATCCTCTGATCCTACCAATACCCTACGGTAATAAAGAATTCAAATACTGCAAACTTACATTTAACTGAGGAGGTTGCCTACGGAGAACTTGCTCCAACCCTAGCACAGCAGATAAGCAAACATGATTCCCCCAGGGATGCTGGCACTAGGCAGAGCTGCCAGGGCATGATGGCCCTAGAGCAGGATTGGTTTGGTAGGGGAATGGATGAGGTGTGTTTGTAATGTATGGAAACATATGACAGGGGCAGTAATGCATTAGCCACATAGCTTTAAAACCTTTATTTCTGCTTGATGTGAGTCTGACTTTGGCATAAATTTACTTCAGTGGTCTAGATGTTTTTCACAAAAAGATGTATCTTAATTTCTCTGCTTTTCAAAAAGCTTAAGGAAGACATACTGAAATAAAACAGTGTTTAATTTCAGGTGTATTAAATATCCATCTAGTACTCACATCTTTTCTAAGAGAGGTAGATACACAAGTACCTTTGGGAAAAAACGTAATGGAAAATTCAGAGGAAATGTGAAAAATAATCACAAATGCACTACAAAACTTGAAAAAAATTATCCTAAAAAACAAGTTACTGTGCTGGGTTTTTTTATTACAATATTGTTAAAACTGTGAGGCAACAGCTGCCTAGAATGGTGCTTTCTAACTTTCTGCCTTCTTTGTCCCTTTCCAATATTAAACTTATTTTTCATTCTTTCCAGCTACATGTTACCCCACATCTGGAACCTCTCCACTACTGATCTCAATCTACACAATTACTTTGCCTTGGCAGTTCTTGTTGGCTCCCAAAATTGTTTTCAGTCCAAGAGGTGGTCCAAGTGAAAGCTGTATTCTCCACACCACTTTCTTTGCCAATTCTCCCAAAGTCATTGGTCCTTGTTGCCAGTTATCATCTGTGTGCTTAATTCCCTCTCCTCTGCACACACTTAGTGTCCTTGGTAGGTCATTCTTTGGCACTGCATTTCATTTGAACCTGCTCCCAAGCCTCACCTTTAATATTCTTCCAACTGCAGCCTGTGTGATGCTCCAAAAGAGAAAAGTACTCCACTGAAACTATATCAGTATAGTTTAGGACAGGATCTGGCCCTCCTTTAAATTATTTAATGAGATTAATCATTTGTTGCATAATAGAACATTTTAGTTGAAGAGAAATCAAGTTCCTTTGGTTACATCTTCCTTGTATTGATCCCCACAATACTATTGCAAGGTAAGGAAATGAAATTTCCTTTATTTTACAGATAAATAACAGTGATATAGAAGCTGTAACCACATTGGTCAATAAAATAGGACCAGGGACCATCCTGTGGCTCTGGCGTCAGTTGGCACAGCCTGGATATCTCCACACTGTTCATGGCCCTGGGTTCCTTTTTGGTCTCAAGAAGTGCCTCTGTGTTCCTAAGACTTTATTATTGTATACGTGATTTTTTTTCCTACTCAGAATGTCTCAAGTAATGTAAGAGCTACATGCAGTCCATCAGAGTGTATGTTCATGGCATTTATTGATATGTGGTTATGTGTTGCATGCCACTGGGCATGTTGTGATGGTACAAAGAGGTAGTTAAGGGTGAAAAATCTGCTGGGGATGTGTTGGAGAACTATGTAGGGTATAGGGACCTGGTACAGGTTTTTCTGTACCACCCAGTGAGAGGAATTTCAGTGGGACAAATGGCTTACAAGCTTTTTATGAGGCTAAGGAGCAGTTTTCCCTGAAGCATGACTCTGTATCCCTTAAAATAAACTTACTGGGTGGTCTAGATGTACTATGGTCACTTTGCCCAGCCATAAAAATCCAATGGAGTAGAATTTCTTGCACTAATTAAATGCAAGGCACATCTCTAGGATGTAAACTTACACATCACAAGTTGTATTTCGGGGTATGGATAACACAATGATACTGATACCAGGCAATTCATAACATGCAACATGACACTTTTGTAAAACAATTTGGCTTTGCTCATTCTCTCTATGGAAAAGTTTCCTCCATAAGCCATTAGGGAATTTATTTTCAAACAGACCTCATCTTCGGCAATGTTTCTCTGGTGGCTGAGTTCCCTTGGGTTAGTATTTTTTTTTTATGAAAAGCGCACTGGTATTTCTATTATATGTCTCTAGCCTAAAATATGGTTTGAAACAGAAACAAATACTTATTTAGCTATTAAATTAAGTTGATAAGATTCACAATTCATGAACTGCATTTATATACACACTGAATTAATGAACTTACACAAATTCATAGACTTATGTTAAATGAATTAATATACAAACTGTAAGAGGAGACAGTATATGGGGCCTGATGTTGCATGGAAACACTCTGCCACTCAACTATATGTTAACATTGCTGTCAGACACAGACAAACAGAAATCCAGCATGTTCAATCAAGCAGAACAGTGCCATCATTTAATCCATCCAAATGACTAGTACCACCAGATCTTCTCCTTGGCCCAGAGTACAATTCTTTTAGTTAAGGCAGATCTGCCTAAGTCGAGACAGCCAGCATTCAAGCGGAAGCTTTTTGCTACCATGATAGCATAGCAAACAGAGGTTAGAGGTTACCTTCTGAAAACGTGGTGGGTTGTAGACCACAAAATATTCTTGCTTGATGAGAAGAATAATATGTAGCTAGGGTACCTGCTGATTATTGAAGCATAAGCAGTGGGGTTTTTTTTCTCTTCTCATCCTTCCTCAGTTATAAAACATGCCCCTTAGGATTATTTCTTCCTATTGGTCACCAGCTTTATAAAACTACTCTGCTTCGTTTTATCAGCATACTAAAACTACAGCTCACTGAAGTCAATGCTGTTGCACCAAATGAGAATTAGGAAACTAATTGCCTTTTGCAATAGTGACACAATAGAGGACAACCGGTCACAGCAAAATCACGACATACCTTCCTGCCACTCATAAGTAATTTTTCCTTGGAATGAGAAGAACATGCTGTCCTGTTGCAAAAATAACAGTGTGCTTGGTTGTGAGCCAGATTCAGTGATAAATATATTTCTGATTACAGCCAGCAACTTAATTTACAAGCATCTGACTAAAAACAAAAACAAACCCCAGAAACCAACCTTTCAGAAAATACAGTGATATAAACAAGGCAATTGTGATCTAATCCACTGAGCACAAGGTTGGAGTCATAAGACTTAGTATTCCCACTGGTGCCAATAACCTGCGGTATGACCATGAGCAAGTCATTGGATGTCTCTATCTCAGTTACTTTGAGCTGGCAATTAGCTACCTTTGGACACAGCTTAGAGATCAAGGCTTCAACTATGATCTATGGATAAAGTGTCCTGTTTATACAGAAAAAGTTTCCATAATTTTAAGGAGAGATTTACATTTTCAACAGTTGAAAGTCCATAACTGAACTATACCTCATTTGCAGGTATTTATACTGGGAATTTTAGCAGAATTATGTGCCCACATGATATGATTAAGGCCAGAGGAGGCAGAGATAATCCAGCTTTATGCAAAATAAGATCCATGCTGTACAAGTTCCACTCACAGGTTTTGCCACAAAATATACTGGTCTTCTAAAAGTCTGCATTTCTTTCAAGCCAGCATATTACAACTGTATTAGACCAGTCAGATCAGCAAAATGAATATAATTTATCTTCTGAGTTAATGATCAGACATTTATTTTTAAAGACAATATACTGCTCTGTGTCCTAAATGAGATGGCAATATGTGATTGAACAGAAAGTATGCAATTACATGCTGATGTTCAGTAGGCAGACAGTAGTCCTGAGTGACTCAAGTGATAAATGTATCATTGTATAAAAAAATGCACCGAGCCATAACATCAAAGTTAAATGCCAAACTTCTAAAACTTTCTGCTTCTGGAAAGGAAATAAGCAAACATTTGCCATTGTTGCCTGAGAATGACCACATAGCCTTTTTAGTAATAACTAATGGGGTGAGCCTTTTAGCACTCCATTATTTTGGTCACCCAATTTTACCTATAATATCTTGTTTTCAATTGCCTATAGAGTTGCCAAATTTAAAACATTTGCCCAACATTTTCCATCTTTAGCCTCAGCTTTAAGAGTAACATTTTAGAAAGTTTAGACAAACTTTTTGCTGTTTGCGAGAGTGTGCTTAGGGAAAAAGATTGTTTCGATAATGTTAACCGATTTATGCTTACCTTTCCCCTGTCTATTGTCTCTACTACTTCCCTGATTCAGTACAGGGATTTGTAACAAGTCAAAATCCGACATACTTTTGTGGTTCCCTGTGGAAGCCACAGTAAACTACCATTTGCACAGAAGCAGCAGAAACTGTAAGTTTGCTCTGAAAATGTCAGTGCATTTCATTAAATGTGTCCACATTGTTCTGAAGTAACCAAAGGCACCAAAACACATGGGCAATGGATCTTTGCTTTCCTGGTGCATGCTTGTTGTCTTTGGAGCCTTCTCCGATTCAGAGCACAGACTGAACAGAGCTCTTAAATCAGAATCACACATATTTTTTTAAGGAAAGTCTTCCCTGTAAAACTCATATCCTTTCTTTTAGAAACTGTAAGATGCACACTGTAATAGATGAGGAGCTGTAGGGAGAGAAAGAATAGTTTTCTCAATAAAGAACTGGGCAGGCATTGGAGACCTGTGTTTTATTGCCAGCTCTACCAAACGGTGCTCATGCTATGCTAGACAAATCAACATTTTTTAGACAGATATTCCTTATACAGATGATATGGGAAAGAAAAAATAAAACTCATGGTTGCTTTTAAAATTGTTTGTCAGAACAGTTTTTCATGGGTTATCTTTCCAAATTTTCTCAATTTCAAAAACAATTTTTAAAACATTATTGGAAAAGATTGATTTTTGTTGATGCTTTGGATAGGGAATAGACAAGGAGAGAAAGAAAAAAGCCATGTTTCACTTTCATATGTGCATAAATTAAGATCATAAAGCAAAAAAATTCAAAGGATCTGACTTTCAAGCTTTCAAACGCATTATCCCATCTGGCTTACATTTTGCCCAAAGAAATAGATTCTGCTATCTGGGGACAGGGAGAGAACAACACTTAGGAAGCGTGTTCAGCAGAGTCTAACCAGGCTTTGACCTGTGAAGCTGCGCTCCTACACTGATCCGCGGTGACAGTACAAAAGAGTGTGTAGGAAGCGAGAGGAGGCGTATGGTTGATGAATCCATGCCAGTGTCATTCCACTGGCAAAATCCCCTCTTGGGGAAGGGAAGCTGCTGCAGAAGCTCCTGCACGCTGAAGGCTGCAGCTGTGTGCATAGAGTACTTACGCTAATTTTGCCCAACCTAGAAAAGGATCGGGGGCGGCTCTGTCACCAACACAGTATACCTCTGCTAAACACTCTCATTTTTGCTTGGGGCAGTGAACAGAATTAAGCTCTGAGAACAGAATCTATTAATATGAATGGAGAGAAATAATCAGTTCATTTGCTACTGTGCAACTTGGAGATACCAGAGTTTTTCCACTCCATTTTAAGGTCCTGTTGCCATAGTAGGCATAGAAGTTCAGAACAGTGAGCTGCTGTTCATGGAAGGGACTGGCTCTGAGGAGTTACAGAACAGCGGTTCAAAAAAGGACACAAAGGCAATTACAGAAGCTGCAGGGAAATGAAATAATTTTTCTTTTATCACAATGCTTGCAGTTTCTGTTTTGACACTGGTGGCACAAGAATAAATGCCAAGAAAAGAAATTTAATGTGCATTCAAAGAAATGTGATTTTAAAGAGACGGATCAAACCATATTCTCAATACATGGTGACAGCGTTCTTGAAATCAAGGACTGCTTCATGTGAAAATAGTCATGGATTAGACCTATCTACTGAATTTTATCCTAGGATCAATATCTTGTAGAACTACTAAAACTGATGTATTTTTATCTAAAAAAGAAAAAACTATTTACCTGATAGTTCTTGTTGGAGGTAGTTAATGCACATAACAAGACACTATGTTTTTAGATACTGCTTTCTTTTGAATCATCTGTTACATAGCTTTATAGAGTTAACTTCAATGCCTGACAAGCCAAGAAAAACTGCTATTATGGGACCCTTTTACAGCTTGGGAAGACAAAGTTAACAAACATATAACTTCCAAGTACTTACACAGGGAGTCCATTTGCAAAAGAATTACATAATCTACATTTGACTGCAGTTATTCTTAATAACATGGGGGTTTTTTTTTAGACATTGGTGCCCTTCTACAGCCCAGGCCAAAAGATCTTGTTCATCCAATGCTCAATAAAATTTTGAATCTTTAACAGAAACAGGATGGGATCATTACTATAAAATCATACAAAAACATACAGAGCTTTGATTCTGGATATATTCCATTTTGCATCACTGAAGGTAAATCTATTTTGCAAATGCAGAATGAATATGTCTTTATATTTCTGCCAACACCCACCTTAGTTTACTGCTGCTAACAAAGAGGCTATCGCAAACGCTGTGGTTTGTAATATAAGAACAAAAATCTCCTGGGTCTCTGGGGTGGGGAATTACAGTAACAATTATCAGCTTCCAATCTTTGTTCTTGTGAATTGATGCAGTGACACATATTTGCATTTCTCTGATAGCAAATGATAGGGCATGCTTATAGCTATTTAATAGTTGAACAATTATTTAAATTCAGGTTAACCCTAATTACATTTTCTATTAAATCCAAGGAGTGATTTCCCCACCTCCAATAGAAAGAACCGCGTGGTGAGGCTTACACGCAAAGAAGGGTCTCTAAAGCTTTTCTCATACTGGTTCCTGAGGGGCATGTCCTGCGGAAGCTGTGGCTTTTGAGTTCTTGCCTCTTTCCCCAGTCCTAGGAAGCTGGAGGATCAGAAAGCATTTGGGCAGGAACTGTCCTAAAGCAACAATATTTAGCTTTGCTGGTCCTCTTTGGCCTGATAACCCACTGGATATATCCACCCGACCCAACCAATAAAAATAACCCAGGGCCCAAACTCTGCTGTAAAAGCTGGGTGCAGGGCAATTAGCAAGGCTGCAGGAGAGGGCATACCACTATCTTTTTTTGTGGAAACTGATATGACCCTTCAGCGGAGGGCTGCCCATGCAATACCACATTACCCAGATGCAGAAGACACCTGTAGAAGCATTGTCTCCTAAATGGCATGAGGAAGCAAACAGACCCAGAGGACCTCATTTGCTGAGCAAAAAAAAAAAAAGTGAGGGGGGATTTGCTTTTCAGACTCTCTTGCTTATTTTTGTTCAGCAAAGAAGAAACAAAAGCATATAAGTTAAACCAAATTCCCTCTGCATCCCAAAAAAAGATTAAATGATTCCCTCACATCTTCTGGAATGTCAGCCCTGGTTCTTCTTTACCCTCTAATTAGTCTATTACTAATGGATAGTTATTGAAATCCACATGTAGTCCATCTCTATTATGTAAGTGAAAGTTTTGTTTGGGAAACCTTGAGACGGTGTAATCAGAAATGCAGCCATTGTTCATTCTCACTGTTGACTAATTTCATTTAGCTTTAAACATGTGATTAATTTTAATACTATGGGAAATTAATTATGTTTGTGTTCTAATGATCAGTATTAACCTCATTAGTGACCATGAAAATTCCCAAGCAAAGCACTTAATTATATTAGAAATAAGATTGTAAATATTTTCCTAGTGGAAAGCTTCCAGTAAAACACTAATGCGCTCAAAGGCTACAGCCACAAGAAAACATGCCACATTTGCAAAATGACTTCCATAATGAGTGTCTGATTGCTAACTCTGCTACACAAGGTAACTGTTTGTAATACGATGTTAGAAGCATATCCATACATCACAAGTAAGCTATGCAATACTTAAATCAATGCTTTTAAGCTTCAGTTCACCATATATATATATCTATCTATATCTATATAGATATATCTCAGAAATCCTTTTCAAGAATCTCTCTCTAATTCCCAGGCACAAATGGTACCCTGCTCCTATCCCAAGGCCACTGAAAACTGTTTTGGGGACAGGAACAAAGCCTTCCCTCAATCTACGTATCCTTCATGTGCAATCATTTTCCTGCTAATAACCCCTGGGTGTCCACTTCCAGCCCACCTCCCATTCACTCCTGTTTTCCACTCTTCACATTTTCTGTAGCATTTTTATGAACGGCAAGTAACTCAGAAAGGAGCTGCTGCACCCTGGAAAACACAGGCCAGCGATGCAAATTAGATAGGTAGAATAGAGAATGCCACTGCCAAATCACAAGACAACTATTTTTGCAAATAAAAGGACAATCTCCAAAAAAGCAGCATTATCTTCTGTCTTCCAGGAGACAGATAGCCTTCCTAACCTAAGCACAAGTCTATATTAAAGAGCTTGCATATACAGTGCCCACAGAGAACGTCTTAAGTCCACTTTTTTTGTTAAAAAAGTTATGCTCTGCTATGTTATTCTACACAGCCCTTCTTATAATTAAATGACTGAAAGAATCATTATATTCCCCTGGGATAATATAGTTATTCATGCCTGAATCTGACCCTCCTTTCATTTACTTTGTTATAAAAAGCTTCCTTTTACATTGCTTGTTGCAAGCACTGTCCCAGATTTAAGCCACTTTGTAATACAGGGAACTATTTGTCAATGCGATCCCCACAGGCTACATCTCATTCCCAGGTACCGAGATGATTACAATTAAAGTATGTATTTAAGATAAAAGCTTTGTATTGAATTAGAAATCAATCTTCCACTTAACCAGATAGTATTGTCTTATGTATTCGTGTACAGGTCTCTTTTGAAAGGTTTTCCATCTGTGTGCTGCTCAGAGTGAGCAAGTGAATCTTCCCCAGACATGCAGAAATAATACTTGGAAATAAAATTCCCAGCTTTTGTAGGGCTCAGGGTGAACTGGGCAGGCACTAATTCTCTTGTCACCTCCCAGCTCTTGGTTAAACAATTTATCTCAGTTACCAATGGTACGCAAAGAGTGCCAGGAATATATCAAGTTGGTATTATATCTTATCAATTATGTATTGTCTCTAAACACAGTACAGTTCATAAAGTCTAAAACACAAGCCAGAAAAATAGAGAATGTGTTCTTCCAGAGCTGCATCATATCACTCACACACAAGATAAAGATTTTCACTCTGAAGTTAATTCCTCTCTTTCCTTGCAACTTTTCCCCTTTTTATCTTATCCTATAGTTTCTAATCCAAGTTACATGTTAGAAACATAGAGACAACTAATCCATTAAAGAATTAGTAGAGATAAGATCCTGAGGAAATGCTGGCTCCAGTAAGCAGATGGCTTACCCTATGAAAGAATTTGTGAGAAAGATTTTTATTTCCCTATTCCTCTACATCTACACTACCTGTGTTAGATATGCATTTGTGCCTCAGTTCCCCTCTCCTGGGTAGTAAACACACCTGCATCTCCCAGTGTTATTGAAGGTGTTTATGTATGTGGATTCATTAATGGATGGCTGCATTCCAGCATATGCCATGGGCTGTTTACTGTTTTGTCTTTCTCTCTACTAGCTTCAGTACCTTGTGACAGCATATCATTGATGGTAATATTAATGATAGAACTGTCCCAGGCTGAAAAGATCTCTGGTAAATGCTTTATGGAGAGCAAGAAATAAACAAGTCTTAAAATAATATTCCAGTACTGATTTTTGGGGACTGATGTCCTAAAAACCTGTATCAGTTTTCAATATCCCAAAGTATCCTTCAAAATATATTTATTTCCAGAGACTTGTATCACATTAATCTCTACATACATGGAGTTTTTTTCAGTCAACTTTAGGTACCAATGGTTGAAATCCATGCTTTGGAAATCAATTTACCCTGACATGGAAAGCCTGGGTTGGTTTTTTTTCAAACATGCAGAACACAAAAAGCTGCAGGTATTGTGTAGGCAATTCATTCATGCAATAAATGTGTTTGCTATCCTGGCTTTTTGAAAATCAACAGGTTAGGTCATTAATCATTTTTAAAACTCATTATCATGATGAGAAATAAAGCAAAGCCAACTTTTTTGATTGATGGAGATTTATTAATGGAAAGCTTTTAGTGCTATATACTTAATTTTGAAGCTACTGATGTGAAATGTTGTAAGTACAATATATGACCAAATTAAAATTTCATTTTAGATAGTGCCAATCCCTAAAACCTCAGTCTGTCTCCTTCAATCACGCTCTACAAGTTCAAACATCAGTTTGGCACCAGCATTTGTATCAAGCTTACATGCACAGGTCTAAAAAAAAAATCCTCTAAACTCATGTAAGAAAATGGTTTCATGTTTGCAGACACTAACCTTACACAATTGATTAAGACCGCACTGAAGATATTAGTAATTACCTCACAATTACACCTCGGAAAAGTAACTATAGTATACCAGTTTTGGTATTATTTATCATTATGAAACACTTCTCACTTCATTTTTCCACAGCCACAAAAAACGTAATATCTAGGCTTTAACATTTGTCATTCAACTTACTTATATGTCCAAAAATGGATGAATTCCACATGAATAATTAAATGCACAAACAGAAAATGGGAGTGCTAAAGGCATTACAGAGCAATGCAAACACAAAGTACAACTATGATACAGGACGTGACCTACCATCTTTGTTCAAACAAATTTTCCAGAGGGAAACAGGGTTAATACCGTAAACACACCACAGCCTCAAAGGAATGTATCCTTCATCTGGGCATCAATGTATCTACTCTGATATACTAAAATAAACCTCTGCTTGCTACTGAACACAAAATTGAGCACAAACACGCAAAGAAAGCCTTGTATTATCCTGCTAGCAGAGAGGGAAGGAATGGAGACACGTTCAGGGACACAGCTAGGATATTTTTGGGCCCCACCAGACCAACTACTTGTTTCCCTTTTCAAGGCCATTTGCAATGTGAGTAACTTAAAACATCTCTAAATTATTCAGGGAGACTAGACCTGCATGCAGCTGACAAACAACTAGGGAACATTAAGTTTACCTTTGGAGGCTTTCCATAGCTCTCCAGTGAGGTGTCTAGCAGGACTGGATCACCAGGACCATCAAGCTGCTCCTCAAGAAGTCCATGGGCAAATTCAGAGAGGAAGCTGAATGCTTTCCTGCATAGCAAGAGTTTCAAAACTAGTTTTGCATTGCACAAATTAAAGCACCGGGGAGTTTTATATTTCTAACTGTAAAAAATGAGTATTTGCCAATGCCAAAGAAAGGCAACAAGCTGAAGATGTTTTTGAACGTTTTTGTTCTTTCATCCAGATAGAAAGAGCAGCTTTTTAAATTCACTCCACCATTATTTGGAACAAATCCAAACAAATATAATGGTATATATAAATTCACCTTTGAGTCAGCATCTCGTGTTTCAGCACTTCTAGTCATAGCATCTTTCAGAACAGTACATCATCCATATGCTTCATAGACATCTTTTACCTTCTCAGTAAATCAGAAGATGGATGCTAAAATCCAGAATGCAACCTTAAAAATTCTCTTGTTTTATTAGCAGGTTTTATTGATACTGCTGGTTGAGCATATTTTGTAGTGGGAAATGGCAACCTCTCCTTTGTAATTCAGACAAACGAGTAATTGGAAATGAGAAAGAGGTTATCAAGCAAGGAACTTCTGCAGTAGCTAAACAGGAATATTGTAAACTAATGGTGAAAAACAAAATATATGCATATAAAATAAAGAAGAATAAACTCCTTTTCACTATAATTTGTATGAGGTATGAGAGAGACATAAAAGCATCATATGGGTCCCAGTCCTACAGGTACCTCAAAATGATGCTTTTGTTTTAAGGAAAATGAGTGGGGTTGGTTAGGGGGTGTTATGGTTTTTTTTGGTCAGGATTTTTTGCCACTGAGAAATAATCTCAAGATCAGGTTTCCAATAAAACAGATTTACTTGATCAGGAGCTAAAAGAAAATAGAGACCGGCCAGGAATCATTATGGATGTACATGGTAACTGGTATCTTTATGAGGTTTTTAATCAATCTCATCCTTGGAACTTTTCTTCAGCTTAATTTCTTCAGATTAAAAGAGCATAACTGACAAAGTTTACTAAATGTCATATGGTGCATGATCAAGCCTCTTTTCTTCTGTAACACTCAAAGAACAAACATTTATGGTTTTTAGGCCTGTTGCCGCCATTTTACCTGTGTGTACTATGATCCACACATATTAATAATGCATAATAACTGCATTATTGCATGTCTCAGTGTCCACCAACCAAGTGATGACATTGAGTCCTAAACCACCCTCACATCCCACTAATATGATGACCCCTCACTTTTACTATAAGAACATAGTTAACTGATAAAGTAAAACTAAGAGAGCGAGAGCACAGAGTCATTTACATCTGGAGCTTGATAAGAATGTTGTGCTAGGTAATTCTGTATGCTTGTTTGGGGTTTTGTTATAAAATTGAGATAAGCATCACCAGCTGAGTTAGTGTGCTAATCATGCCACCACTCCCACTGACTTTCAACTGAGTTTGAGTATCTGCAGCCCTCCCAGACCCTCAGAATCACAACTTAATGCCATAAACATACTTTTCCAGCTGTACTCTTACTCAAAAATCATCTGCTTTGTACTCACAGCTTGTCCTCTTCCCTATCTGCATCTAAGCACCCTGGTATAAACCTGACCATTTCTGTTAATGTTTTCTGGATAGCAAATGCTTTATATTTGGCATTTTCAAGCCTTCCAGAGGTCAAGAAGGAAGGAGGATTTGCTGTATTTCCAAACAATCCTTCTGATGACAGTTGTACCTGTTCTTGCTGAGGATTTTGAATGTAATTGGATTTCTTCCTTCCATTAGGTTAGGGAGAAAATTAATCCTGTAATTCATCTGGTGAATATGAACTTTAGGAGCGCTGTCAATTTGACTGAGCTAAAGGGTTGCCAGTTTTGAAATGTTTGTTCTTATCCAGTCCAGTCCTCCTTATTTGACTTTGAGCTTTTACATTAAACAAACATGTTTTTCAAGGTGCATTTTATAAATTAAACAAGTAAATGAATCTGAGGTATGTGATCTAAGTCGATTTATCTTATGTTTTGAAATGCAGCTGTGGGTCTCAGTACTCAAGTAAGTTTCTTCATCATGTCATTCCTTCAGTTCAAGAGCAGTTCAACCTCCTGGCCTGGTTGTAGTAATAAGATACTTAAAAAAATAATAATAGCCGTAATTACCAAAAGACCCTAAAATTATGCATTTATTAAGCTATGTAATATTTCTTAAGATAAACAGGAGTACATTGGAATAATTTCTCCCAGCAATGGAATTTAACCACTTAGAAGAACAAAGCAACTGCTTAGCACAAGAGTCAATTATTATACTAACAGTTTAGGATAGGAATCGAAGAACATAATTTCCAAATAAAGGTTCACCCAGAAATCTGGGAGGCAGAAGGTGTCTTCAGGAGTAGCACCTGGTCTTTACACTAGACACCTGAGCAGCAAAAGGTTCTGCAAACTTTAGGAGGAGGCAAATCAGTCTTGAGCTGAGCTATGAGTTGCACAGTGGAAGGCTCCATCAATCCTCTTGCATTAAAAGCAGTGTCTTCCTCCTTACCAACACATATTTGTAAGAGCATGATTTCTTTTTATATTACTTTTGGTTGACACTCTACTTTCACACAATACAAATATTTTGTGTTTGTTCATAGAAATTAAAATAATTAACTATAGAATTTTTAATAAAATATCTTTCAGAGATAGATAGATAGATAGATAGATTTACTGGAATGTTTTAATATCACTTTTGAATGCTTGCTCTCTAAAGAAGCAAAAGAACACCAAGAAATTTGTTTTCCAAGTGTAATCTCTGAGGGGACCCATTGACATAAGCATTTCTTGTATAGTTTGGTTTTGCAGCACATTGACACAGAAATATTAAACTTTTTTCTTCAAATAGATGCTGGAGTGAGAATGTACATCCTCTCAAGATGCTCCAGGAGCACTGTTGCTCTTCCTTCAGTGTGAGCCCACTGTAGCAGAGGTCATGAACTGCTTCCCCCAGGTCAATTTTACCATGACTGTTCTCAAACATAAAATTTTAATCCTCACCTTCAGGACTGCCAGCAGCAAGGAAAATATTAATTTCATAGCGAAACAAGAAAATGAGATTTACTAGCTTTGTGGGACTCTACCTGGACATTGTAAGACACTAGAGCTGCAGCACTGGGGACATCCCGAAGACTACTCTGGAGACAGCACTAACACTTAGAGGGTAGGAGATAACTTCTTTCATTTCTTTCATTTTTATTCCTGGTGGAGGTACACCACCATCCAAAGTCTCAGACCCCCGAACCTGCAAGGTACTATGGCAACTTTCCCCCTACACCCTGGCTGGTGATTACATGGCTGCCAAAGATACTGCTCTCAGTTTAGTCAGCACTAACGTTTTACAGGATAGTGATTTCTTAGTGGGACAACTTCTTTCTTTTTTATTCACAGAAGGTCTCCAAAAACCCAGAATAGATAACAGGACTTAGAGAGGAGGATGAGTAATTCAGTGGGTTGTATTTAGTTGGTGAATAATGATTTCCTTGCTGAGAGAAGCATGTTTTCTATGTTTATTCCTCAGTTGACAGCAAACTGCCTGTAATTATTGTTTTTGTTCAATTACAGAACAGGGGGACAGGCAGGGGTAGAGTTGATAAGATTAACTAATTAGACTTCTGGTGGACATGTAAACAAACTGTGAAGGCAAAGAGCTATTCAGATGGACACGGTGGCTGAAAAGCAGCCTTCAGTCCTCCCGCTAGTCCTCATTGCCCTGGCTTTCCGAGGTCATCCGTTTTGGTCTAAACACTGATCTGTGCCACATATTAAGTCGTTTGTTCGCATCAATGCTTGAGTAGATCCCACACTGGGTATGATGGGTTGCCTGGCAACTTAAATTCGTTTAGCAAAATTTAATGTCCTTTATATTATTACTTCTATTCTGTAACATGCAGGGCCAAGTAACAAATTCTCACATTTTGCTACCAAGAAAGGATTTAATTTCTGTTAAAACTTTCCTTTGGAGTGAATACAAAAGCAACCAGAAGAAAGAAAGGAGGGAGGGAGGCACAGTAGAGACCAACGTTTTGACCTAGCTTTAAGTTACAGTGAAGCAATAGAATGTCACAGTATGCTAATTATTTAATCAACCCACATCTTCTCTGCTGTTCATGTATTATTCTGACTATCAATCGAACACCATCTGCCCTCACAGAAAAATGTTCCTGCAACATACAGAATATTTAGTTGGCAAGCAACTAGCACCATGTTCGCACTAGAAAGTCATGAACCTGAAAAAACTTGAGGAGCTTTGGGACATTCAAAACATCTCTGGCTCTCTCTTGGCCTTCCTCTGCAGAAATTTATCATTTCCATTTAAATTTCAAATAATGAAATAGTTTCATTAATGGATTTGAATGCAAATAGGAAGCTGAGCTTTGGAATCCAGTGTTCCTTTTAATGAAAAATTTCTGTCACTTGGAGAAGCGTGGGAAGAAGCAGCAGCGAGGAGAGGGAGAGGAGGCGGCTCCAGCTCTTCTCTCCCACTCTGCTCGAGCGGTGCTTCCCCCCTGGGGGCTCCTAGCTGCCCCCCTGGACCGGGCTCAGGTTGGCACCCAGTGCTCTCCTCCCCGGTCCCAGGCAGGGACCCTTCAGAGACCTTCCTCGTATACCCTGGGAGAAGGAGCCTCTGGCTGTATTGATGCTCATGCCTTGCCTGGACAGCAAGTCCTGGCAGGGTGTGCATTTTATAAGGTAAAGGGATAATTCCAAGTCTCAGACAGGAGAGCAACTGGCTTTGTCAATGAGATCCTGGTAAAATACTCAAGGGAAAGGATTTTGGAAAGGTTGTTTAGTAAGTGTAGATTATAAACGGACGTTTACCTCAAATAGATAAAATGAAGTATAAAACCTTGCTAAGTGCAATGAGTAACACAAAACCTGTGCCAAAGGAGGATAATACTACTTAATTAGTTACTTTTTTTTTTTTAGCTACTAAAATAGATAGGCAATTGTGAAACTTCATCCTAAATTGCTCAAGTTGGAAGTGCAGCACAGTTGGCCTCTTCATCATTTTCCAATCAAGCACCACCTGTTAAGGAATCCCAGCAAGCTCTCCAAATAAACAGGTACAAGGATTGCATGTGCCGTAAGAAATACCAAGTGCAGAAGCAGCCAAAATGTCTTTGGGTGCTATTTAGAAACAGTTTTTGGAAAAAAGCCACCATTTTTAGTTACTAGATCAGTTAGTAGGCTAGTTACTAGATGTTGAGTCTCTCCCTCATCCCCTTCTGTCTCAAAGCCTGGCATGGAACATCTAAGTAAGTCCACACCTGACCTGCCAGGACAGCCAACAGCTTTAAAGCTACACTTCGTACACTGGTGAAGAGCTGTCGATAAGGCATGGGTGGATCCACCTACCAGAATAAAAACACTGGGCCCTCACATCTCTGTTGTCCTTATCCTGGATTCCTTGGAGCAGGACCAGGGATTTCCAGTGGGACTGGAATTTGGCCCAGTGTGCCACAATCCCATAAAACACAACTGTCTATTGGTTAAACAATGCCAAGCACGTCTCAGCCAGATGCCTGTTTACTGACTACTGAGAGAGGAAAAAAAAAAAAGCTCTCAGATGCTATTGCTTGGGTTTGCAGGATGTAGGACATATTAATTATGAACAAATGAAATGATCACAAAACAGAGATGAGCCACGTAACTCAGTCTGGCTGCAATTCTTGGTATATAAGAAAAATGACGGCACAGGGCTGGATGAACATAACAAAAGAATTTACTTTTAATGCAGAATTTATCTAGTATCTATTTGCTTAAGATTGTAGTTCATTTTCTTCTACTATATAGGATAATGGACCATAAAATTGGTTAAATTATTGTCCATTTAGCACAGTGAAGGAAGAACCCTGGTTCACTTGGTCAACAAAAAGCCATTCTTCTGAAAATGTCTCTTCTTTCCTAGAAACAGAGAACTCCAGCAATGTCAGGTGGTGTTCGCTTGGGAAACATTGCTGAGGCAGTCATGGCAGGAGGGTGGGTAGGTAAGCACTTTAAAGAGCAGCCTTTCCTGGGACTTCACCCACCTGACTCAATTCAAAGCCCAAACCCAAGCTCTTCAGGTGCCCCTTGACAAACCACAGAGCAAGCCCAGCTCTGCCAGGCAGCACCATGCCAGGGCACCCCCACACCTTGGGCCTGGGGGTCTGTCCATCCCTCCCCTGGGGCACCCATGGAGGAGAGCAAGCAGCAGGATGGGGCAGAGGTGGTAGAACCTGCTGGTGCCCTCAGGGCCCGAACCACTCTCCCATTTCAAAACACAAAGACACCCCTCCTCCCATTTCTCCCACCCCTTGGCACAGATGTGCAGCTTTTCTGTCCGTGGCAATGCACACAGCAGCGGTTTTGCTTCCTTTTATGCCAAGAAGGCAGCAAAGTTCACACAAATGCCACCTCCCTGAGCGATCAGTTCCCATGCCTTCCTATCATCTCCATTAAAATGTTTCTCCTAATTTTGAACCTTAATTTTCCCTGTTTACCCTATCCACCATAAAGAGCAGATGTTCCTGGTCTCTGCAATAGGATTTTATGCATTTGAAGACCTAAGCATTTCACCTTTCAGTCGCCTCTTTTGTTTTCCAGTCTTCCTCAGACTAATTGGCCCACCCCTGCTCTGAATGCAGTGTCCCAGATTATATGGATACTCCAGGCCGGACAAAGTCTGATGTTTTTGAGTAGAAGGGATGGATTACTTCAAAAGTCCTAAAAGTTATACTCCCATAAAGGTAAACAACTCTGATATTTTATTTTTTTTATCAGTATCATCATACTGTAGACTCCTGTTTAATCTGTGGTCCACAATACCACCTTATTGTGTTTTTGCAGATCTTTTTGTTAAACAGCGTATTTGGTATCTCATATTGGGCATTTGATTATTCCAGTGTAAGACCATGATCTTGTCCTAGTTGAATTTTTTTTTTTCTTTCGCAGGCCATTTTTCCTATTTGTTGATAACATCTTGAATTCAAATCCTGCTCTTTAAAGACCTTGAAGCTTCTTATCATTTGCAAATGTAATAAGCATAGGCCTTTGTCCAGCAGTGGCTATTAACAAACCCATTAACAGACATGCTCCAGAACAGACTATAATAGAAACCTTGTAGTGTAATATATGCTGCCACCGCTGCCCTCCAGGGATGCTACCCATCCAGCTTGGCATCAAACCCCTCCCTCAGGCCTTTCAGTGTTTTCCTAGCTTTTCTAACGGGAATGTTGTGCCACACTGCCATAGCCTTGCAAATCAAGATAGAAAGCATCTATGGCTCCTTCTCTGGCCACTCTTTTCTGGAAGGAACTAAGCTTGGTTGTGATGTAATTTTTTTTTTTTTTTTTTTTTTAAATCAGTCACTTCTCTTGCAGGTGCTTTTAAACTGTTTGGGGAATTTGTCCTAAAAGTTTTGAGCTGATGCATACTGCTTTATCATTCCCTAACTTTGCTCTGCCTGCCCCCAGATATACCTCTTAAAGACAGGCGTTGTCTTAGCTTTTCTCAATCTGCTGGTATTTTGCTTGTCCACAAGAAGTTTTCAGAAATCCTGCATCACATCTCTGTGTATTCAGGGACGCAGTCCACCAGGCCTGGTCAATCTTAAAACATTCTGCTTAAGTCTTCCCTATCTTAGGCTCACCTTATCCCTTTGCCTGTAGTGTTAGCTGCACTAGCCATCTGTTCCTTGTAACTCTCTTTCAGTGAGCACAAATGTAGAATAGGCATCAAACACCCAATTCCTCTGCATCATCTGTAGATAGCACTTCTTCTCCATTGAGAGACAGGCCAAAACTTTCCCTGGTCTTCCTACTACCAAGGAGATAATTACTTTTTCTTGTAGAAGGTATCTTTTAATAATTGCAGAGGATGAAACATGACCTACAAGAGAAGTCTTGAAAACCCTCCTGAAAGCTGCTTTCAAGGGAGACTATTTCTTGAAGCCCTCAGTTCAAGGAAGCAGCCTACAGAGATGAACAGAGCAAGGGAGAAGCAAAACAATCGTGTAAAACTCAGACCCTGTTGAGCACCTCCCTCTCACCAAAAGCATGCAAGAGGTGAGAGAAGAAGGTGCTGAGTGAAGCCATTTCCTTGCTCCCAAGACCCTGACCCTGCCAGAAAAGTCTCCAGGGCACATAGCCTGAACCACAAGAAAATATGAAAGAAAGTTGGTTTTAAAGATAGTAGAAGGGGAAGAAAAAAACCTCCCCACTCCCCCTTTCTTGAACTTCCTTAATGACAGTGAGATGTTTCTTTCCCAGCAAAAGCTAACTGCTACTCTTGACACGCCTGATGTCAGCTGGAGGAACAGATGGCTCAATGGTTCATTTCAAACTGTTCGCTCAGCCAAACAGCACAAATTGCATTAATTGCCTCACAGTACGAGCAGACAACGGAGCACTTTGCGTGTCCTAGCCATGAATCACTGAGACTTCTCATCATTATTCGCATTTGACAGGTCAGTTGGGAACTTATCTGCTTGCTGGTAGAGGGTAGCACAGCACAAGAAAATGCCTGAGCTGAGCACTCTGCAGGTGACAGAAGATCCCCAAGAGCTGATTTGGCCTTTGACTTTTGCCTTGGCATTAAAATGGTTTCCTCAGCACAGAGCCACTTTCTGAAGTATAATTTCTTAACATGGGAATGTACGTAATAACACACCTACTGACTTACCCCAGGGAGCAGGAAGCACAAGACCTGATTACTGACCTTCTTCTCTATGTCCACACTGAGACCAGGAACACCCTAAATGCACTGGAGGCGTTTCTATAGTCTACCCCTTGCTTTGCCCCTTCCTGTGGCAAGGGTAGCTTACACACCATTGGAGGTCTTGGTAGGCCACCTAAGAGAAAGCAGGTGTCCCAGAACCTCCCAGCCAGAGTACCTGGGGAAGGAAACCATGAGAACAGACTCTCCATGCCAGCCTTCAGCAAGCCCCTGTATCCAAGAACTGAAAAAACTGATGGAGCCAAAGAGTTTGAAACAAGTTACCCAAAATATCTAATTTTTTTGTTTGTTTCTATAAGCTGGGAGCCTTGTATATGTTTAATTTACCAGTACACATGCACATGAGCATCTGAAAAGTTTATGCAGAAGGTGAGTCCAGGCAAAGATGTCTCATTTAGGTTTGCTCTAAACCTTGCCTAATAAAGTGATTTATTAGATGCTCCCTATCCTGTTGAAAAGTCCTGACACCTTGCTCATCACTTGCAAATGGAAAGTGTTAGCGTTTTGCCCACTGAAGACATTGTATTTCTTTTGACCAAGGAAAAACGTTTGGTAAATCACCACATAAGACCAGAAGGATACGGCTTCTCTGTTACCTACTGAATATATTTTATTTCAACAACATTAGTAAAATACAATACCGGGAAAAGACTAACCTTAGTCTCCCACAGACTGTTGAGATTCCTGCTGCAATACTTACTGGCAAGTCCTGCCACTCCTTCCTCACCTCTGCTTTGGAGGGAGCAGAATCATTGTGGTTTTACCACCAAGGGCAAAATTTCTGTACCACGCCTATATGCATTGCCAAATTCTGCCTGAGTCCCTTCTGCAGGAGATGAAAAGAAAAAGCAATACATACAGAAAACCAGCCCCCCCTGCTGTGCTGTAGCCCTCCCTAAATCACGAAGTGGCCTTAGATCTGATTATTGTAAATGGGTGACAGCTGACAAGTGGTTCATTTGCTCCACCCCTGCTTGGCAGAGGTTCTGCCTGCACCCTTCTTCACAGCTCCCTCTGTGCTAACTTCAGATCCCACACGTTCCTAGAGGAGAGAGGATCTTCGCTGTTTTCCTTTCTTAAGCACAAGTCAACAGAAGGGAAAGGATACCTCATTGTATCTGAATGAAGAAAACCCAGAAGTATTTCAGGGCTCTGCTTATACAAAAGTTACTTTATACCATTAATCGCTTTGCGCCTCACAAAGTTTGGGGAAAAAAACCCAGATCTAAGTTTGTTCCACTCTCTCTATTCTGTACCTCTAAATGAGGTGCAGCAAAATTCCTGCTGCACCATAGTGTCAAGTCTCCTCGCACTGGGAAGCTTTGCTCTTGGTGCTCTGTGCCTTGCTGCTTTGGTCATGCCGTCTTGCTCACTCTTCGCTTACACTGATGGCTGTTTCTGCACTGCCAGAAACACCCCGTCCCCTGGCACTCGCAGAACTACTGTGGGACCTCTTCTGGTGTGGGACCTCCCCACACTGCGGGACCTCTTCCAGTAACTAACAGAGACTTTCCCTGGTATATTTTCCCCCTCAAAAGTAGCTTGTGTGGTACATTTAGGTGCTCAAATTTTGAACGCTATCATTCAGACTCCCTTCTTTGGAAACAGGACCTTACTGTGCTGCTGACATCTGCCTCAGTTCTCCTCATCTATGAGGACAAGGTGGCCTCTTTCATGCCTACAGGCTCCCCATCTCACCAAACATACCCGTGCCTGGATTTAAGGTGAGCTGTCCCACAAAGTTTGTAAGCACTCAGAGAGCCTCTGCCCTGCAACACAATCTCTGAATGATCTCTCCTTCCTTTGGATTCAAGCAAGCAGCCTCTAAGTTACTGGAAAGCTTCCAGCTTGTAGCAGGAATTAATTCAGACACTAATTTATTCCTTAGGGGCTTCTTCCTAGTTTAGCTGCATTTAATACCAGCATTTAACAGCATTCCACCCAACTCTGCTCACAATACCAATGCGGGAGAAGGGGAATAAGAACTGAAGTACAAAGCAGCCTGAAAGATCTGGAATGGCAGAAGGAAATGGTGTTCATTACCACTGGCTCTACCCCTGCTCTGGGAGAGGATAACAGGCAGCAGAGCAGCAGTAAGTCAAGCTACAGACCTGCAACCTCAACTGTTGTTCTCTCAGTTAATTTAATCATGTCCTTTAATGTAACAAGGAAAGAGTGAGACCATGCTTAGGAGCAGATAATTTTAAGTCATAGTGCTGTGTTCAGTGATGCAAGAAACATGAATTGTCAGAAAATCTGGCTTATTCTCCAGCTACTCAAGTTTTCTCTCAGCACTGGCTGTGCCAGAGGAACTCACAAGGTCTCTTTTAAAGAAAGCAGCCCCCAGTTGATCATCCACTGCTTGATGCTCCAATAGTCTTTTCTGGACAGGTCTACCATGTTGACCCCAGCCCCAAACAGCTGCAAGGCCAGGTATGGCTACCTCCCTGCAAATTCTTTCCCAGGCTAAAGGACTGTTAATGATGTGATTAAGCTAATGAATAGGGGGAAGTGCCCAGACCAACACACAGAATAATATTGGAGAGGGAAATTTAATAGTTCATGCTATAGAGGGTCAGTAGAGGCGATGGCACTGAAGTAACTTAGAGCCTTCTGCTGTGATCCCTTCAGCCTTACCAAACACTTCGTTTAGAAGTCCCCCATAAAGGAAATTCTAAAAGATCTTACAAAAGTCCAAATAAAATGTATTAACTGGTTCCCATTTATCCATTTTGTGTCTATGCTCATGACTTGGTACAAAACTGATACAGCTTTTCCTGCTTTGATTAAAAAAAAAAACAAACACAAAAACCCCAAAAAAATTATTAAAGCTAACTAGTCATTCTTTACTAACCTATTAATTAAATGGCAATGAGGGCTTTTGAAACCTGATGCCCAGGGCAAGTAAATAACATGGAGCATGCTGCTTCTTACCCAGTAATAACAAGGTACTGGCAACAGTTTTTGAGTTACAGCCCCTGCTACCAAATTTCCTTTTTGTAAGAGTGTAAAGGAAGGGCTAATAATAGACCTTACAGCATCCTGATAAACCTCTGTTTAAGCAATTCTGGCAACATTTCTTTAGATTTATGCCAGTATCAGTGGTAAGAGTTTGACCCAAGAAACGTAACGTCACATGCAGCACATAAGACTTTAGTATGATTTTGCTATTTTGTCTGAAAGACTAAGGCCAAATTTCTGCTTTCAGTTGCAGCAACATAATTATGTTGTCAACTGCTCCAAGGCTACCATCCTATTTTTGTTCCATGTCCTGTTGTTTCTCTGTACCTTACCTTGATCTCTCTCATGTCCTTTACTGAAGATTCCTGCATCTCTCTTACATAATCAAGTATTTATTTCTTAAGTACCACCCAATATTACAGCCATTTCAACATCTCCATTTCAGGTAACTAATTCACAGGACCAGCTCATACCTGTTAGCTGTTTATCCATCCAAGAGCTGGCGGTCTCAGCCCAACCCACAGTCCACCTGGTGAAACAAGCAACCCCCAAGCACAGCTGAAGCTAATGGTTAATTAAAACGTAACCAGCCCTGTGCTAATCTATTACCATTTACTGTCAAGCTCAGCACAGAGGATGAGATTTAAAGCCACAGGGACTGAACTATGTCTTAGATCTAGTGTGCATGAAAGCATCCCGTTGACCAGAATGAGAGCTGGCTACAGTAATACACAAATATCATAAACCGTGTGCAGTGTTTCGCAGTGAGGCTGCTTCTGTCTTTGTGCCCTCGTAGTCCTGGGCTGTTGCATGGCCCAACTCCGCTAGCGTCAGTGCCCACCTGCATACCAGCAGCGCCTCCACCTTCTCTATGGGATTAACGGTCACCTGGCACCTCCGGGGAGGGGAAAAGATGAAGCCTCATCCCAGTGACCTGCCCCGGGGCACCTGCTTCCTTGCCAGCGCAGAACCTCTGGGAGCTCTCCGAACAGATCGATCTGGCGGGGAGAGGAGCCCTCCACTGTGCAGGTCAGTCCCTGGGCAGGACAGCAGCGGGGCAGCCCAGCAGGCTCTGCGACGGGAGGGACTGCCGTCCTCCACTTGCTCTCACCCCCCCTCTCTCCTTGCACAAACCCCTTGTACATCCACCATGTAGGCTTTTGTGGACAGGCTTTCTGAAACCGCCCCCACAAAGCAAACTCTTTCATCTGACACGCTTGGCTACCAAGTCCAAAAAAACCCCAAACCCTGGAGAGTAACGGCTGGGGCCACGGGAACATGACTAACATGGAGCTGAGAAATCCTGGCAGCCTGTGACAGCACGGCTGTAAAGTAATTGTCAATTCTGCTGTTGTTAACAAGAATGCTCCAGTTTCTCTCTCACGCGATCCATCCTGTGTCTCCCAATGAATGCTGCAAAACTAACCTGCCTCCTTACAGAAGGCAGCTCCCCAGACCCAGAGACAGACTGTCCTTAAGTCACCTTTCCCTCCCTCCTCCACATTAATACAGTCAGCAGCAGAAGGCTGGCTTCTATCCTACAAACACATTTTCAGGGAAGGAAAAAAAAAAACCAAACAAAAAAACCCCACACAACAAAAAACTATTGCCTTTTTGTCATCTTTGAAAGGAGCCACAAAATGTAACAAACCTATTATCCTGATTAGGTCTTACTAGTGAAAAAAGGAGCCGTTACAACATGAGCTCATTAGCTGGAAGAACAATCTTCCTATAAACAGGTATGTCTTTCTCTTGGTCATCAATTACTAGGATTTCCTGAGAGACAGGAGATACTGAAGAGAAATTCTTGTTTAACATCTTAATCCCAGTTTTTTACCCTTGGGTTTGAATTCCCAAAAGCTAGCTACTAATGCTTCAGTACTACCGTACTTTAGCAGTTGGTGCCCAGAAAGCCACCTGCCTGATGCTGGTCAGTCAACTCTCACACTGTGTTACGACGTCTTTCAAAAATAAGAACACAGGATTAGTTTTCAGTACTCTGAGATTCTCTTGAAACAGCAACAAAAAAAGATTCTTAAAAAACATCATCACCCCTTTAAAGGTATAGTACTGACACCAAAATGAACAGGGTTTTATTTCAAATTTGTTTCCTCAAGATGAGGAGTTACTCATGATTGGTGCATTCTTGTGGAAAAGTTGCAAAAAACCTTGCCATGCCAAGGTTGCATGCTGTCAAGTAAAATAGGTAAAATGCTGTATTTACCAACATCTTTTCTTATTCCATTTGTCAGAACTTGAACTTTTTCCAAGTGTTGATAAAAAAAAAAAAAAAGAGACAAACCCCAGATGTACATATTTCCCTTCTAAAATTGACTAAGAGTGTCCACAAGAATGCATTAGGTTCAGCCAGCTCTCTGAAAGCTGCATTATTGTCAGGAAAATGCATAATAAGATGGGCTTTTAAGTAACTCATTTGGAGCCAGCAGTTGCCCCAGCAAGTGAAGCATTGCTATCTGTGAATGCGCATCCAGTGCCAGCAGTTGCCCCAGCAAGTGAAGCGTTGCTATCTGTGAATGCGCATCCAGGATGGGCCAAACTCTGACCTTGGCACTCACCATCTCCCAGTAACTCACTGACTTTGGAGCCACTCTTGGACAAACCACTTGGCAAAGCCCTGCTGTGAAGTGCACCAGGGAATTGTTTAAAGTAAGATAGAAAGAGGGCAAAGGAGAAGTTTTAAACAAGACCAAATCCTCTCCTCAGTTCACCGCAATACCGCTATCAAGTGGGCCAACACCTGAAGTGTGGGAATATCACAGCATGGGGGTAGGAGGAAGCACCTGGGCACAGAAACTCCTTCACACCAGTACAGAGACAGGCTCCCCATGTCACCAAACCTGCCTGATCCGCTAGTGTGACCTCCTAGGCAGAATTTCTAGCGTTGGCTTATGAGGCTCCGTACTAAAGCAAGTAAGATTTTGCCAAGGTGGAAAAATCTCACGCATGAGCTCTCTAAAGGCAATTGCACATCAGCTTTGTGCCTGCATCTCAGAGCACTAGCTGAAGGCAGTGAAGAAGCATTTACACACTACTTTGGAAATCAGCGAGTTATAATTAGTAATCAACATTAAAAATGTAACACCAGTATATACATTTCAAATTTCAAAAGTATGCTTGTCTTAGGAGCAAACCCAGGTAGCCGATGTAAATTTTACGAGGGTCTTGGACTACGGTTTGGCCCTACTCCCATCAAGGCACTTTGCTATTAACTTCAGTGGGGGCAGAAAAACCCTTCCATAGTTAAGGCTCTGGCACAAAACTCTTGCTGCTTCTTTAAACAGTAGCTGCACTGCATCATGTTATCTCCCTAAGTAGCTATCCCACTTTAGCTTCCTCAGAGGTCAGCTATTCATCTCTGCTAAGTACATCCGGTGTAGAAAGAAAATTCCTTAATCCTATTTTGTGTGCTTGCTTTCATATGCACAGCCACAATTCTCCCACATTGAGCCTAGGCCATACAAGAAAAATCCTTGTTTGCCACGGCTGCTGTCTCTGCTGTACAGCAGACAGATGTTCACAAGAACTTTGCTGTGGCTGGCTCTTAATTCTTGTGTGCTACAGCAGCGGTATATAAAATTAACATAAATCATCACTTAAAATGCAAAGCAAGAAACTGCATGGATTTGCATGTCTACTAAATGATTTCAGGACTTCAATTACTACCTGAGTTCACAGCCTCTGACAAATACAGAAATCAAGAATATGATAAAAAATTGGCTAAAGTTATGTGCCTCATCTACTCAAGGATTTTATTTCACTTTGGTATACTTACTTAAGCCTCCCAGACAAGAACTCTGTCAAAGCTTGTCACACCATGGATGTATCCGTCTTGTATTTGGGCTCACGCAAGGCTCACCTGCCCCTCCACAGAACAGTCTTCCTGCAGTCCTAGCACATGCTTACAAGAACTGTTCTCTCTACTTTTAAATTAGAGGCAGCACCATGACACTTCCATGCTGTCCATAAGCAACCATTAAGAGGAAAGAACAAACCAACCCACCCAACCCCACCCATGGTGCGAGATACGAGACCACAGGTATTTGCAACCGTACCGCATGGTACTCTGCAGCGCTGCTTTGGTGATCGTGGGGCTAGGCAGGCCTGCCAAGGTCAACTGTTTTCCTTTGGAAAAACTTACCCCTGGTAAAACTGACCAGCCAGAGGGGCTGTTGTAAATAGGAGGCAAGAGATATTTAGGTCACTCAGGAAAAAATGCAAAACGATAGCTCCTAACCCAGCACATTCACAGATTCCAATTTTCACAACTGTCAAGTTGAAGCAAGTTTAACTCTCATTCAACAATACACTTGTGTTGAAGAGCCTTCACCTGCACCTTCCTTACAAAGGCTTACAGAATTGTGACTGCATTAATACTTGGGCACATTTTTTCCCCTAGATTAAAGGAAAATGTTGCCTTTGATAAAAGAAGGTGAGTTTTCTACACCCGAAAATGAAGTGAAGCAATCCAATCAAAAGTTATTTATCACAGCATCAATCTTTACTGACTAGTGAGTTTTTCAATATACAAAAATAATAGTTCTGGACTGATTTTGTTTCTATGTAGAAGAAACCCCCAACCCCTGCTTTCTTGAATGACATCTTTCATTTCTTCTTGGACAAAGTACTGAAACACAAAATACTATATTAACAATTTCAACAGAATATTTAGTAAAAGGGAGTAAAAAGTTTAATACTTTTTTAAAAAGCAACACCAGAAAGTGCATTAGGAGTAAAATCCAGGTCCATCCAATCATCTAGTCTGCAATATCACTTATTCATTTTCTCCTGTAACAAAGAGGTGCACATTTTTCTTGGACTGTATCATTTGAGCTGTGCGATCTATGCCAACCACTGCAGCCAATTTCTGAGCATCATACTTGGAGTATAGCACAGTACAGGTCCAAGTAGCATCCACTCCATTGTCTGTGGCCTTCATCATATTACAAATCTCACTGTAGAAGTGGGAGTAGGTTGGCAACTCATAGAAAATGAGGTTCCTAATGCCTTTTATCATATACCTGTAGCAGGAAAAAAAAAAACAAAAAAACAAAAAAGTGACTTTGTTGCCCATTTTTACAAAATGTGCATGTTAAAACATCAATCTTATCTCAGTTCTTCCAACTTCCATTAAATTCAACGCACATTAGTTGTAGCTCAACTCTACCAACCCTGTGTCATAGACTGAAGGCTGAACACAGATGGGGAATTTCAGGGGGGGAATATCTAAAACTGCCAGGCAAAATGACTTCCTCTGAAGTACACACCACCACCAGTTTCTGCAGTATTCAGCCTCTTTGGCTTGGATTTTAAGAGAGTGAAGCTTGATCAGACTGAGCCTCGCGAAACTTTTCATATTTGCCAAAACACCTTCTGCTAATAGAAAAAACTGTTCCATTCGGAACTTCTGAACAGCTCCAGTCAGGACATAGCGGATTCTCCAGGTGGCCTCAGCTTGCTGTATTGCATTATGGAACCAATTACATACCCTTTTACAGAATTTTATGTAATTATTGTGGCACAAATGAACACAAATAAAAGGCATGATGAACCCCATTTTGCAGGCTATATCATCCTGTCCTGACACCAGTGGAGCTTGGCAGTGCTTCCATTCCTGAATAAAGCCCTGTGCATACCAGAGTATTAGAGTCTCTGCAAGGGACTGCTGACAACATGCAAAAATTTTAAAGTCAACTGAAAAGCTCTTACTGCAGTCAAAGAAGTCCTCAGAGAGATCCAACAGATTCAAAAAGCAATATAGCCCATCTATCATTAAGGTCAGACTCTACTTCCAAAACAGCACACATGAAACTCAAAGGAAAACTTGGTCCACAATTCACCTTTTGTAAAAGTGGAAGCGCTCAGTGAACAATAAAAACTGCTTCTCTCCCTTAAGAAAGAACCGTCTTGCTCTGCAGACGCCAGCCTTTTTAGTGTATTCACAAATGTGAGTAAAATTCAGCTCCTCTTTCTTGAAGTAATTTCGAAGACGCACATAGTCAAAATACGATGGAACATAAATGAGTGTGTGTGACATGATGGCATCGCGGTACTCCGGCAAAACTTTGTCGATGAAAAACTGAAACCTCAGTTAAGAAAACAAATAGGTTTTAACCAGAGTTAACATTTAGCTTTCCAATACTGATATGACTTCAAACAGGAGTATCATCAGACAACAGACTACAGAAGATTTTGGCTACATTTTTCCTTCTCTAACTTCATAGGATTTCTACATGTGTAGAAGATAAAAGGCAAAGGCTTTGTCAGTACTACACAGTTATGGTAGAGACTGGTATTCCTTTCCCAGACTTTATTCTTCAGTGCCTTTGGCAAGGAGAAGTTCACTATTCCCCTCCACCTGTGCAGAGCCCAGCCGGCATCTGAAGACTAAGGAAGGCGTACTTCTCTGGTAAAATCACATTGTGCTCTGCAAACAGTATGCTCAACTAAATCTGCAATTGCAGTCGTTAAGGCATAGCAAAATAGTCTGGAACACAGAGTACCTGGTATCTATTACAGAAGGTACATTTTCAGCTTCTAGCCTCCGAAAAACATGAGGAAGCTGGACCACAACGTGGCTAATGGAGCCACTGAGCGGTACGTTGCGGACGGCCACCTGCAAGAAGAAAGTAGGACATTTAGGGAAGCAGCATTTCATAGGCAGCCACACTCCAGCCAGCTTTTGGCTTGTAACTCACATTTCCCAGCAGTGCACAAGGCTGTTTTTAAGAAAGCTCTAATACAAAACTACATTCATGTATACACATACCAGATCTGTTAAATATACATGACCACTGCTTATGCCCTGACTTACATATATTTGAGATTGACAGCTAAGGTTTTTACTTTTCCTGTTTCTTTCAAAGTAATAATAGTTAGTGCTTCTTATACAGTAGGAGAGAAAAAAAAAAAAAGGACGCAGGCAAACCCTCCATTTAACGACAAAATAAATAAAACAAGATAACTTGTGTGTTTAAAATTAAGAAAACACAAAATCTGATTTCTGACATGAAACAGCTACCCATAAAAGAAAAGGATCAAATAAGCATCGCTGCAAGAAGATTAGTTCTTCATGCCTTTGGCACAGCATTAGAAATTGTCATGCAGCATCATGGAGATTCAGACTGAAATACTTGGGTAATGGAAATGACTGGCACACAGACAGTCTTTCTGCAACTGAGTTATGGAATTTTTCCATGTGTTGGGTTTTCTGTTCCTCTCCCCCTCCCTTATGCCAGTATTTAAAAGAAGGCTTTCACCTCATCTGTGAACTCACCTGCCCCACGTAATTGAAGCAGTGTTTGTTGAAGACAGAGTTAATCTGGGGATCCTGAAGAGCACTGAACAGCAGCGTCTGGCGGTAGTACTTGGACCAGTTACTGAGATTCAGCATTCGCACTCGGGAGAAGTCTACCCCATGGGAATCCAGAGGCAGCAGGTTAATGTGCTTCATCAGGTGCTACACAGAGAGATGGAAACACATCGCTACTGACCGACAGCCTTGCACCCAGACTGCAAGAGCCTTAACTGCAGTGAGAAAGTGGGCAGGGACAAGCAAGACAGCACAGAATATAAAACAATAGTGATGTCCCAAGACATGATTGTCTGGAATTTATTGACCACAGCAAGAGTAATTTACTTGATTTCCCACCACAGAACTGAAAGCTACCATCTCTTTAGTCATCAGTAACAGTAACCTTTGCTTCCAATCTTCTCCCTTGGGGCAAGTATAATGGATTTGTTTGTATTAAAGACAATGGTCCCAAGGTTTCTGAGCTAAAAGAAGCCCAAGTGCAGTTCCCATCATATTGAGGGAGAGTTTGGGTGCAAGTGAAGAAATTCACCTCATTTTGGCCTCACTGAATGATGCTTAGGACTGCCACCACCCCCACGGTATGGCAGGCAGTCACACCCAAAGGAAAAAACAGGAAACAGACTCCAGGCACTCACTCCTTGGATATCGTGTAGGCTGACATGCTTTTCCTGGGACTCCCCAGGAAATAATACACCTTCTGGGCTCATTCAAAATGTACAGTAACATCATGCTGTCAGAATGCCTGGCCCAGGTACCTCAAAGGTGTTTCTATGTGGAAAAACCCCCAACCTTTCAATCTTGAAAACTTTTATTAACCAAAAGCCAAAACGCATGGATACTACTGCATACTAGCCACAATCCAAGAGCTCTATTTTCATTACACATACAGGAAAATCTTCATACTGTTTAACTTCAGACATGACTAACGCTTAGTATCTCTGCAGTCTACCTGTCCAGAGACAAGCACCAGCTCCTATTGCTTTCTGGAGGAACCCAAATTAGGTTGTACAGATTCCTCACATGGCTGCAATCTGAGACATTGGGCAGTCAGACAGCTGGCATATTTTCTCCCAGATGTGATTAAAGGAATCATCATTATCTCATGCTGCAAGATAATTAAAACTGTCAAAAAAAAAAATCTCTGATGAAATATGCCACTAAAGCACCAAATACAAAGATTTACAGCGAACAGCTGCTGAACAGTACCAAAATCTGTAGAAACAATATTCTTAGTATAAGGAAAATATCAGGGTGGAGGGAGGAAAAGGAACAAGCATACATGTCTGGAATCAAGTCAGTAAAAAATAGCAATGCTGCTCACTGCCAAAACTAAGTTCTGTCAGACTAACAAGACACAGCATGACACAAAAATGAATACATATGGAAAACGCACCAGAACATGTTCCCAGTTCTGCATCAGGTAAATATCTGCTTGATCAATTATGAGAATTTCTATTGATGATAGAAAATCAAAGTCTCTCTTCTTCTCCCCCTCTGCGCCAATAATAGTCCTCATACCCAGGGGAGAGGCAATGATGATATCCGATGAGTAAAATGGTGCATATAGCCTCATACTCTTTTGAAGAATCGCAACCCCTGTCCAACAACAACCAAGAGCATTTTCTTAGTTAACGTCAATTATCAACCATATTCTTCCAGCAGCCTCGGTAATAGTAACTCCCTACATTTCCTCTCCCTTAACACATACTAACGATTATAGCTGGATGAATCCAATCTGTCTGAAACTCTTCTTTCCCTCAAAAGTGCTTACCCACCCCACCCCCATTTAACAAGCATTTGGCAGATTTTCATGAAGTTCGGCAAACTCTTTCAGTAGTACTTTTTTTCCAGATTTTTCATAGCCTGGACAACATTTTTTAACTGAAACACATTTTTTGTGATTTTCTGCTAAAAAGGGGGATAAGGGGGCTGGAGAACTTAAGAAAAAAAATTAAAAGCAGAAATGATTAACTACTCCTTTCTCCCTAAATTCTAGACGTTAGCCTCTGCCATTAGGTACTATAGTAACTGTTGCCTTAATCTGTCATGAAAAATACAGTGTGGACCTCTTGACTATAAACTGCCTTTATTCACAGGGCCACAAGAGTTGCTAATAAAATGCAAAAGGAAAAGGTTCTTCATGTTGCAATGACTGAAAGCATGACCAGTCTTGCACCTTCCCTGGCACTGCTTCTCACACCACATGTTGCGGTGTACATGCCAAACTAGCTTATGCATCGCCTCTCATGTTAAAGAACGGAAAAGGAAGGAATCAGAGGAGTTTGTTACCTGTGTCATAACTACATGGCAGCATTGCTAGGATCCAGTTTTCTGTTCTTAAAAATCCAGGTAGTCAGAACCATATTCAAACCACCCACTACAGTCTGCCCAACAAAGGTGTCTATTCAACTTCTCTCCATCTCTGTGTGAAGCCAACTATCATGGGCACAGCTGAAGGCACTTGCAAGAATTTCACACAGACAGCAATAAGGACCCCTCCCGCTATCTATTTTAACCCAATCATAAAAATGGAGGAAAAAAAAGGCACAATTGGTTGAATTTCCAGGAAGAAGATATCACTTGTCACAGCATATACACAGTTTAACAACATCAAGTCTTTTTTCTGTCTAAAGATGTGAAAGGGTGGTTTTAGTAAGGCATAACAAATATGCTTTAAATTAGATCTTTGTGCAGAAGTAACAGGGTGTGAGGCACAGTAAGAAAGAATAATTATTCTGCTTCTATGATTTGCTTCTGCAAGTAACAGCACTGAAAGTTTCTTCAAGCATTTCTCCACACCTCGTAAGCAGATCAAACAGACTGTGGTATGGGAAAGGACTGAAAGGAAAATTATTATGCTACTGAAAGTAAGATGCTCTTAGCCAGAGAGATATTCACTGGGGAAGGAAGAAAGACTGAGTGGGACCTGCTTGCATCTTCCACTGTATCATTAAATTTCTTGGGATGCCAATTTATCTTTCACAGGGCAATAATTTCAAAAGCCTCTGATCTGTCAAGTTAAGTTAGAAAAACTGCCTACTCATGATGGCAGTTCCAGGAACCAAGCCACTAGCTATTTCTCTGCATACCGAGTTACTAAAACAGCATGAGATTACAATATTATGAAATAGTCTCAAATGTGCTGCTTGTCCAACAGTCCTACTTGCTGGCTACCTCTTTGCTTTCATGAAAACAATGGGCAGCACAGTAGAAAACCGCTTTGCTCAGTACTGACCTTTAATTTTGTTCCAACCATTACTGATTACAAGAGACATTGTGAATAGGCTGATTAAACCCAAAAGATATTTTTTTTTTAATAACATGAAAGACTTTGCGGCATAACCATGGCTATCCTCTTTAAAGTGAGGTGTGGGCAGTCCTGCTACAATAAAGCAATCATTGCATTTTAAGTGATTCTGAACTTGATGTGAAAATCCTTACTTTTGTATTTTCTCTTCAAGTTCTGGTAAGGCAAGAAAGACTTCCAGAAAAATCCAAGTTGCCAGTGCAAAACCAGCATGAATACCACAGAGCCTAGAGTCTCACCAGAACTTCCAGCCCTGATAGCTCCTAGACATTTAGGAAGAATTTGTTACTTCTCAGTTCTTTACAAGCTAAAAATCATCTGTTCAGTAGGTCGTTACCAATTCTGAAATGGTCGTCAATGTTGCCAGCAAAGACGGCTTCATAATCTTCAGGTCTTTTCAGGTTGGGGGGCTTCTCTTCTGGGTCAGAGCCAAACTCCCCTTTGAAACGCTTTTTATTACTTACATCTATTTTTCTTTTGTCATTCACTTCAAGAAGACTGATGAAAATATGCACAATTCGCAAAGCACATTCCCTGAAGGGCACTATCATCAGTACCTGCGTAGATCAACAGTTACAACAGAGTAACCCATAAAATATGAACACTCAGTTAACTGTACGTTAAGTAATTTTTTTGACTTACATCTGCCCCCACGGGGCACCCCAACAATCAAAGCAAAACAATTCTGACATGCAGCAAGGAGGGAGGATGCACTGGGACACAGTGTGCTCATGAACAGGTACTGGCCAGCAGCTCAGTTTGGTTCCCTATCTCACACCCAGGGTACCATTACAGGGGAACTGAAAATTAAGCATGTTCTCCTGTTCTCCCTATCCCCCAAGCAAGCAAGAGCTCCCACAATACACAGGGTCAACAGCTGGCTCCTGGAACAGCACTCTGAAATATAAACATCTAACTGGGGAGTCAACACAGAAACAAAAGGCATTTGCCAGACGTGCAGCAAACACTGAAACCCAACTTTGAAATCATTCAACGGGTAGTTGGCACCACCAGTGACAGGCTAGCCCTAGCTGAATCCACCTGGTTATCAACTAGAGGGTGCTGTGAATCCAGGGAGTCTTAGTTTGAGGCCCGCTCCACCAACTATGACAGGTGGCCTTGACAATGAGACTGGGATTCCCTGACGTCTCCCAGGTACAGAGAGATCCTTCCATGCAGGCAAGTCCTTACAAGTGCCTAAGGACAAAAAAAATTTCTGGGACATCCCACATTGGGTGACAGCCTACACTACCTGCACTAATACTGAAGACTGATGTGGAGGCACCTTTCTGTACCAGTAGATTTAGAAATGGAAGCAGGGAAAGGCAACGTGTCAGTGTGTAGTGATAGGGAGACAAAGAAAAGAAACTCATAGCTCAGCACAGAAACAGGCTGGCTAACAACCCTGCGCTCACTGCTTCTCGCAGTGTATTTGCCCTGGCCATGGCAGATGACTTCCAGGCACGATAAAGGGGATGTGGAAACACACATGCCCAGGAACATGTCATGTGAGAGAGCAGCAACAAAAGTAGTTCTGGATAAACGACCAGAATGTTTATACAGCCTGGCTGGACAGCCAGGGTGGGTATGGGGGAATCACAGTAACAAAGCTCTCTTACCTTAGGTCTAGTGAGCCCCTGATCCCTGTAGACGTCATTGTCAGTCCCTGGCTTTTGGTCTCTTCGTTTGGCATTGTTGCTGAGCACCTGGGCATTTGCCTTCAGAACATGGTTCAAGGCATGCAAGCAGTAAGCATGCCGGATTTCTTCTCCATTTGTTAAAGCATTTCTTTCCGGATAGAACAAGTCCCGGTATGTATTCATGATACAGAAGAGCTCTCTTTGTAACGGAGTAAAAGAGGGATCGCTTGGTTTGTTGACTGAAGACAGAAATTGTTTATTCACTTTTGGCCAAGTGGATTCTAAAGGCTTGTGAAGATAAAGCTGTTTCACATCAACTTCTTTGTCTACTTTCAAAGTTTTATGTTTCTCCAAAGTCGAAGAAAAAGTTAGTTGGCCCAACCTTGGCCACTGAAAAAAAAGACCAAAACCAAAGAGAAGTCAGATCTACCAAACTTAGTACACTTAAAAGCACATCACCACAGCTGGCAGTTTAATCAAGCTCATGAAATTTCAGAAATTATCTTTTCATAATACAAGTTGAAACCTTTTTTTCAATATGCAATTTCTTTTAGAATCTGCCAGGGTAAACAACAATAAACTTGAGCTCAGTAGATCTGGATGTATTTTGCAGTGATGTGTCTAAAACTGTCCTCATTTTACAGATGAGAAAACTGAGGAAGAAGGATGTCATTTCTGCCTAACCCATCCAGCAAATTAGTGGCACAAACCAGGGACAAGATGAGAACCCTGGAGTCCAACTACGCTTATAGATCAGCCGCACTAAGGTATGTACTTCGTTTAAAAATGAAAACAAAAACCCATCAGGAACTAAACCCAGATGTTGTGAATCAGTTACTAAATGCAATCTTGTTGGGAGTCTGTCTAATTTCGACGGCAAAAGCTATCGGTGTAGTAGGGGAAAATCCTAAACATTAAGCCTTCTGCCATGCAAGTTGTCCCTATCTATCTCCATCAAGTAGCTACACCAAGTTAAGCAAAGATACATCAATGCATTGCTTCAGGTGGCACTGGCATTTTTGGCCACCATATTACAAAAAGGAAAAAAATAAAATAAAATTTAAAAAAATCACAGCTTTCTCTCTGACTGACTAACCATTGGATATCTTCCAATGAATGTCACTCAGCATATGGCTGACCAGAATGCTAGGCAACTCTCCAAAACAAAATCAGATGTAAAAAAGTTAGGAAGCAAAGGTTTGTCTAAAAATGAGTATTTTGAAAACCAATATTCTCTCTCAAGCAATGAGGTTTTCTGGTTTTGGTTTTCTGGTACTGTAATTCACCTATTATTTCCAGTATTAACAATCTAAGTATTAAATTCCCCTTTACCAGCTTGTAAGTGTGTACAGAGATACAGCCATCTTGAAGCAAGAACGTGAAAGTGCATAACAAGTACTGTACATGGTCACCTCACAAGTTCAGCTGCAGAGCACATGCCTGGCATAGTGCTGTTACCACTCAGAAACCAGCCCTGTTTCTACCTGGTGTCAAGAGTACTAAACCTGTGGGTCTGGGACAAACTCTAAAGCTATGTTTTTCACATGTGTCACCATATGCCCACATGAGAGCAAACTGTAGATTTCAACTCTTGCTCAGCACTAAGTGACAAAAACACTTCAGCAACAACACAGTGACAAAATCTTGACAATTCCACTCCCAACAGCTAATAACAATTATGAATCTACTTCACTCATATAAAAAAGGAATTATTTTAATCCAGGCATCTTCAGGATCTCTGGATGGCTACAGAACACTGTTACCTTGCTTTGACTTGAACTTTTAGGAAGCGTAGACATTTTTTCTACTTCTTTTTCTTCAAGTTCTTTATCCATGTGCTGTTTAAATGGATCTATTTATGACAACAACAACAAAAATATCCTGAGAACTATTGTAGCTAATACAGGAAGCAAGTTTCAGAAAGGATTTGCAAATGAGACAAACAGTTTCCATGCTGGCCAACACCACAGTTAAAACTAGTTATTTCAAAGCAGTTAGAGATGAGAGAAAGGATGCCAAATTCTCTCTACAAGAACAGAGAGAACAGATTTGACAGATTGCTTTCAAAAAAAAAAAAAAAAAAAAAAAAAGAGAGAGAAAGAAGCACTTATGGAAGTACTAGAACTTTCAGTCACAAAACAAATGTTGGACAGGAAAGCAATATGTAGTAGAAAACATTGTGGCAATTTTCTGCCTTAAGCTTTGGCACATCCGTCCCTTGCAGGTAAAATAGGCTGTCAATAGTAAAGACCCAAGTGAACTTACTGCCCTTCTTAATTTATAAACAATTTTGCCCAGGGCTTTGCATCTTTGGCCATTGATATGAACACAGTTTGTGATAAAGCAGAGTAAGATTAGGTGGGTTTTGGGGAAGGGAGGCAAAAATTGCCTGAAGTGAACAAAAGTCTGATTTATTTAATCAGCATTCTTTTTGCAAAGAAAAGGAGAGGCAAGGAACTGTAAAATCATATTATATTCAAAGACACTGGCATGCACAAAGTCACATGCAAAGCTCCAAGCCCTGTATACCGCTTGCAGCACAGCAGCACTCACTGCATAAAGAAAACTAATTAGAGACCACTAGTGCTTGCCAACGGATATCTAGTCACATACAAGTTATCCAGGCAAAAGTCAAGACATTTGCTAATCATGACACTGCTGAGAAAATCTTCCCAGCAATGCAAATGAATAGAATATCATTTAATTGTAATACAGGCTCTCTCTTTAGCTGAGTTTTACTGATTCCAGCATTTGTCAGATAAGGTAGAGGGAATAATGTGAAGCATTTTCGGGAATTCTAGTGACCTCAGGACCAGAGTAGAAATTCATCCCCCTCCCTGCTATCTTAGGAGACTTATTTTTTGTGATAGATTATAAAGCCACTTCCGAGCTACGGGAACCCACTGAAAAGTAGTGCATCATTTATAGGTTGAACAAAGCTGTTAGGATACTTAGCATGCAGTTGGAGAGCTACGGTTCTCATTAAAATGCAATGCCAACAGCCTAAGTAATATTCTCATGGTAACAAGAACGAGCTGTTTTTTCTATCACATGGCCCTTTGATGCTTCCACACATTTCATGTATCAGCTAGGCTGCCTCCCAGATCTAATGTCAGCTGCTGCTCCAAGATGACAAGCCAGCATCACTATGGATGCTACAAATGTATTTCTCTCTCTCAAACTATGCCATCTGATATTAAAACCACAGAGCACGAAAAACGAATAGAAGCTCTGCAAGTGCCAATGTGTGGCATATCACTGAACGATCACATACCCGTGCACACAGTTATTTGTAGTACACATGGTGGGATGACTCCAACACTGGAGCTCAGATTGCATCCATCAGCACACTGCAGCATTGAGATTCTGGGCTACACCCTTAAAAGATACCACACAGATGCTCCACTGATGCCTCACGCCCTCCCGATCCTGGTGCAGTCAGGCTTCTCTGCATAACCTTCAAAATTCAGAGAGCCCTGAGCATTTGTCTAAATTACTGTGGCTGCCCCAAGCTTCCCAGAATCTCACCTCTAACTCCACTGAGTTGTGAAGGATGCCCTCACAGGTCAGCTTTGTGATTATCTCCTGTGCTGTCTGTGCCAAGAATATCTTCCATAGTCAAGCACAGGTTTGCAGGGCCCTTCACATTACACTAGCTTTTTAAACTACTCTTAAAGCAACAGAATAAGATAACACCCTCCACACACATTTCTAGTTCCTGATATTTCAAGCTTTATCAGTCATAACAGAAACTAGACACGAATCCCAGTCCACAGGGGCTACAGAAAACAAATGGTTCAGCTAGACATCTGCATTAGCATTAAGCGTCCCTTATGGACCCAGATCATATGTGGTCAATACAATGAATAACGTAGTGGAAGAACTCAGAAGCTATACAGCGTATCATTAGGGTGTTTGATAATTTACACATTTACAGATACTCCTCTAGAGACAGATCACTAAACATAAACATACTGTGTTTTACCTTCTGAAAAAACTTGTGAAGAATTGCTGTCTCTCTTATCTGTATTGCAATCTCCACTCTCCTCTTCCATGAAATTGGTTTCCAAGCTAAATTCAGATTCGTGTTTCACATCAGTAAACTCCTCAATTACTCCATGACTTGGGTCACAAGAGGTATCTGCGCCATCAGCCTGCTCCTGCCCAAGTGTCTGCTCTGCTGTGTCTGTAGCTGTGAATTGTTAGAGAGAGAAATGGGTTATATTCTCCTGGAAAAGTTAGTGTTTATAGCTACCTCTTGCTAGCTACTTTGTCCCTTTGAGTTACCAATTTTTTTTCTCCCAATACTCTATCCAAAAAGATAGAAGTGGGCCTTGTATTCTACAGTAAAGACGACTTTTGGCTAGCATGCCAAATGTTATGCAATACACAACACAGGTTATTTCTTTAATTTTCTCTGGGGAAATACATTTGGGGAATATAAATTTTAGTTTCCAAAGACCCCAAATAACTGAAAATAATAAAAAGTTGACTTCTCTCTCCCAGAATTTCTTTGCAGACTTCATGAATGAAGATGCCTTGTCATAAAGGAGGAGGTTTCCTTCCAATTTACATATTCTTTCCTCTGCTACAAGGCAAACCTTTCCCTCCTCTCGGTGGCAGCAGCCAAGCCAGATGCTGTGCGAGAGAACAGCTTGCGTCTCCCATGAGTGGGTGAGAACCCCTGGTATGCTGCTCCATGTGGATTTCCTCTGTGCTGCCGCACAAACAACATCTGAGGAAGAAGCAGTGGGCTGTCTGCCGGAAAATGAGCACAGCTTCCCTCTCCCCTGCTAAATCCTTCAGCAGCTGCTGCTCCCACCCACGCAGAGGCAATGGAGCAACAGAGTCTCCAAGCCAGAAGAGCACCCAGCCAACAAGCCAGTCTACACCAGGATCCTGGCTAAAAACATACATTATTCAAACTTTCTAACTGAAACAACATTTACCAAAGCATGGGAAAAGACAGACTACCTTTTTCCTGCTCTGGTACATCATTCTTATCTTCTCCACCTCCATCTACTTCTCCAGTCTCCTGGGACCCTTCACTGTCCACTTCTGCCTCACTTTCCCCAGCTTCTTCTGATTCACTTTCATCTTCCTCACTCTCAGACTCAGGAGAGGTCTTCAGGGTAGCCAGGAGCTTATGATATACAGAGACCTGTTCCACTTCAGTTTCTGAATCGCTTTCTGCGCTCGATTTATCAGAATTCTCAGACTGGAAGGGAAAATGCAAGTGTAACAGCAACAACAGTAACACTCTACTAGGCAGCAGGCAAATACCCTCATCTCTAGTTCCAATGTTATGTTTTCCCTCTCCCGTCCTACCCTTATGCAGATGCAATAGCATTTTTCAAAAATTGCCATTTTACACAAATAGTTATGCTGGATTCCTCCATGTGGATTTTGAAATCATCTTGGTAGACTTAGGCCAAAGTGCCTCATTATGCACTGATTTGACTTAGAGCGCCGCAAAATTTGGTTCTTTCAGTCTCAGGTGAGTGAGTACCCTTGATGTCCACAGACAAGGCATTTAGTGAACTGGCACTGGATTTTCCTAAGGAAACCCAACACAGAGCAAAAATTGCTGGGCACACAGCACGCACACAAGGGACAGAACACACTGAAAATGCTTCTGGCTCTCAAGAAGGTAAGTGAAATAGCCATCAGTTGACAATAGATCACTGGGGAGTCGGTCAGGTTTGGCTCTGCTGTAAAGCTCTAAGCTTCAAACAAACCAGACTCCAAGCCAGTTCTGTCTCAGGCTCGCACAAGCCAATGACAGCCTGCCAGGTTATGGGCAAAATTATAGTGAAACCAGGAGTATAAGCACAGCACCATTTACTCCTCTCTTAGTTCCTTTTGGCCCCCAAAGGAAAAAAAGCAGTAAATACGATATTAATGCACAAAATTGCTAAAGGAAAAAAATGAACCAGAATAATTATTTTTTCCACACTGAAACTTTGAAGCTTTTTATTAATCTGATGATGAAAGGAGGTCACCAAATCCCGACTGAAAGAGAAGTAAAGCATTGGCAATCTGAAGAAGAGGAATGAGCATTAATATATCCTTCATTCAACAGAGAACAAAACATCTCCTAACTCGTGCAACACTAAGTTTATTAACATTATTAAAACAACTTAAAGCATGATTTACTTTTCACTGTGACTAAGTAATATGCAAAAAACCCATGAAGAGCTACAGTGTTGCCTGCTGCTTCTGCCCTCTCATAGTATTACAGTTTTGAGTTAGACACTGTAGAGAACAATTCAGAGCCACACAAAAACCTTGTTCATTTTTTTCTCTTAAACACAGGTTTTCTAAAGGGAAAATCTTAATCAGCCTGAATAACTTGGTAACATGAAATGGTAAGTGTTTCACTTCACTGAACTACACAAAGATGAAAGTAAGGAAGAAATAAAAACATATTACCAGTTCACAGATTTGAGTTGCTTCTGGTCTTCCAGAAACCCTGAAAAGAAAGCACTGAAATATCTTACTCTGTCAATCTTGCTATACACAGGATGAAAGAGATCAGGGGGAGAAGGAATTGATGAGTTACACAAGTCTTAGAGAAGTTAAAAGAAAGCTTAAACCCAACGAATCACACAATCTTCCCTAAGAAAACAGACTTGGCACTTACCCTGAGAGCTCACCTTCTCAGGTGATGCTACACTCCATATGTGAAGCCTAAATGCTCAAGCGTTGTAACTGATCAAGAAGCGAAATGTTTTAAAGTAGAATCTGGCTTTAATCAGAAGATGAGCTGTTAAAAAGAACCTAAGAAAGCTAACGACAAGGGTAGTTTGTACAACAAAGTTAGCCAGAGCAAGAGCCTACCTCTAGCAGGAAATACTGATCTGTGAAGTGGGAGAAAGACAGATACTACAGAAAAAACAGCATTAATTAACCAGCATTGGGACTGCAGTTCTGCAAACAAGACACTGTACAAGCTGGGCTTAAACTAATCTCAACTCTTTCAAAAAGATGCAGAGCCTTGAGCGGGACGGAGTGTCACTGCAAAGGGGGGGACCAGACACTGCTCCCCGGCAGGCCGGGACTCTGCCTTCCACCCCAAGCCACACACGCTGGGGAGGGGAGGGGGGTTCCGGGCTACACACAAATAACAGACCTTAACGTTATCTGCCTGCTACTAAGGGCACATAACGTTAAAACTGAACAGGTGACCCGACGGCGTCTTCCTCGCAGGCTTCTAAGACTTTACAGCAGCACCAAACGACACAGCATCTGGACAAAGCTGCTCAGTCCTCGCAAGTTTACATGGGGGTCCAAAAGTACGGTGCCCTTTTTGACAGAGGGGCATCCCGCCGAGAAAGCCACCGTTCTTCCCACACGAGACCTTCTGCGCTGTATGTCCGCAGCCCTTGCCAGACCAGAAAGGGCCGCAGAGCAACAGGGGGAAAGCTGGAGCCCCGGGAAGCCAAGGGACCGGCCCGGTCTCCGAGCTGGACCCTAACTCGCTCCTCCGCTCTCCCGCTTCTCACGGCAGCCTCCGGGCTGCACAAGAAGACCTGGCGGCGTTTGTTGCAAGCAAATCCGAGCCCAGGCTCCCCGCCTTCCCGTCTTCTTTCGACATTTCGAGCTCGGGAGCGGCAGCGCAAGGCGCCGATGCGGCTCCCCTCCTCCCCTCAGGAGCCCAGGGAAGGCATGAGCGGCAGCAGCCGCTGCCCGGGCCCGCCCCGGGCTGAGCGGGGCTACTCGGGCCCGGAGCCCCGGGGCAGCCGATCCCGCGCCGGGGGCCGCGGGCCCCCCACGGCCGCCCGGCGCAGTCCCCGGCGGAACGGAGCGGCCCGGCTCGGGGAAGGGGAAGGCCGGCCGAGGCGATCGGGGCTCCCGCTCGGGGCCTCCCGCACGCTGCGCCCGGCGGATCCCGGGGCGGGTGGCCGCTCGGAGCCCGCCCGCCCCGGCACTCACTTGTCGTAGAAAGGGTGCTCCTCCCCGAACTCCCGCAGGTGCTTCTTCTGCTTCTTGCTCAGGCTGCGCAGCAGCTCCCGCCCGCCCCGCCGCTTCCCCATGCCGGCCCCGGCGCCCACCCACCCACGTGGGGCGCTCCGCCGCGCTTTACGGCACGCTGCCGGACGGCAGGCCGGGCGGGCGGGACCGGGTGGGGCCCCGCGGCGGTACCCGCGTCTCCCCGGCGACGCCGGGGCGGCTGTCGCGCCTTCCGCCGTTGGCTTAAGCGGCGCCCGGAGATAGGCGGGGCCGCGGGCTGGCGTGTGGCGGAGGAGGTGGGAGCGTCCCGCGGCGGGCGGCTATGGCTGCCAGCCTCGCCGGGGCGGTCAAACTACCGGCAGGGGCTGTTTGTCCCGGATTGCTCTCGAAAGCCACAGCGCCCCGAAAGCGCGCGCCGTGACCGGGAGCTTCGGGCCGGCCGTGGGGCGCTTCCGCCGCCGCCGTCGCAGTGGCGTGGCCGTCGTGATGGCCGGGGGCGGCAGGGGGGCGGACTGGACGCCGGCCACGCGGGCCGCCGCCCCGCTCCCGCCGGCGGCCGGGGCCGAGGTCGCTCTGCGGGGCCCGAGGGCAGCCCCAGGCACGGTTCACGCTCCCCGCGGCCTTCCGTCGATCCCCGCCAGCTGAAGGGGCGGCCGCTACGGTCCCGGGGGGGGGGGGGGGGGGGGGGGGGGCGGGAAGCGAAGCGCAGGCTGCGGCCGGGGCGGGGGGGAGGGGAAGCGGCGAAGCCCGGAGGGTTCCATCCCGGCGTTGCGCCCGCCGGAGCTCTGGAAACAGTCATGAGAGGAAGCTCTGAGCTTTATTCTCATGAAGAACATTTTTCTTGTTCTCGCAGCATTAGAGGTTAACGCAATGTTACTTCTGATCTCCGCTAGATACAGAACCAGTCATAACCTAAATGCAGTCTAACCTCCCCAAGAGACAGATTCTCTGCACGCAATGGGGAATGCCGCAGACGGCGCGTTCGTGCAGACGCCGCTTGAGTTATGGCGTCTTCCCGAACTGACCTGTGGTCTGCGGTGCTTTGCTGAAAGCTGCATGTTCTCTGGGAAAACCTCTCCCACAAGGCTGCAGGAGAAGGAGGAAGAGGCCCAACAGAAGTCCTGAATGTTCAGACTGCTTTAATCTAAAAGGTAAAATCAAAAGCTCCAAATGAAATCACACTAAATTCTGGACCTTCCAACACCTTGCTGCTGAATCCTACTGAACGCTGCTCTAAGGGTGAAGCTTAAGGCGTTAGCGTGCTCAGAGATACACAATTCCCCAGAAACCACCTTACGTCAACTAAGAAACTAAATTCAAACTCAATTCTTTGCTTTAAAGTTCCTTACGTTCCTTATTATCCCTGTGTTTCTGCAGGACCTCCTCTGATCCTCAGTATGGAGGGGCTGCACAGGGTTGCAATACAGGACTCTGCAGGCTATGGCTGCTCTCCCTCCTGTAAAGTATGCACAACAGATTCCAGTTTGTCTCCTGGAGAAGATACCAGAACTAAGTGAAAGCAAGGTAATTACAAACAGGATGGAGGCATGGAATATTTTGGGGGGAAGATGGTTTAGCAGCTGGTGACTGTAGCTTCCAGGTAGTCTATCTTGACTTGAGGGTATCCATGCATTTGCCTGAAGCAAGCAAGCATGTTAATTGCATTTCAGTTGCACACAAGCCTCTGGGAGTTACTCCTGCGCATTGCTAATACCACTGCCTGCCCGTTGCCTAAAACCAGTAAAGTTGGCCAACTTTACAGATAAACCCTTCTGGTGTGGAGGAAGTTGTCTTAATCCCAATCATTCTACTAATCCGGTTTACCGAGTACCCCGCAGCAGATATATGTGAGCAGTAGTCAGCTGTGGCCCAGCAGTAGAAATTTCCTTGGTAGGCTCCGTCAAAGCCAACACGTTGTGTATCAACGCTGACTGAAAAAAAATATTTCCAACTATCAGGATTTTTTGTGGAGTTGGCAGCCATGCTCTGTAAGAGGAAAAATACTGCCAATCAACCCTACCTCTGTCAGAAGCGTGAAAAAGGAGGTTTATTTGTATGTTGCAATAATTGTTTCTTACTGACTTCTACAATTGGCATTGGGAGACAGCAGGAAGAACCGGAGCCTTTGTTCAGAGCTGAACCATGAGGGCTCGGGAGCTTGGGGACTGAGCTTGGGCACAACTGCTAAGGTAGTGAACAGCGGGAAGCCTGTGCATTCATCTATGTGTTAAAACAAAAAGGGGAAATTACAGGAACTTGGTGGTATAGGTGGTAAGGATATAGCTTGGATTCAAGTGTTGTTTGTACACGCTTTCAAAAATTCTGGCTATGATAATATTTCACACTACTTAGTTGAGTTTCGTTCTGCTTTGTAATGTTGCCTTATGAATTAAAAATGTGTTAACCTTGTTCTTTTGTGATGCTCTGAATGCCAGCACTTGCTTCTGTGATCATTTATTCACGCTTCCTTTGACAATAACGGGGATGGTTTTCCACCAGTTTACAAAACTTGGGCCTGTAGCTTACCATCTACTGTCAGGTGGGAAGAACACCGTGCGGGAGGCACCGGCAGGGCTCCCTCAGGTCAGCGGGCCAGAGCCCACCACCGTGAGCCCGGTCCCTCTGGTCAGCGGTGAGGGCCCTGGGTCGGGCCGGGCCCGGCCGGCTGCCACCCGCCGGCGCCTCAGCAGCGGGAGCGCGGGGAAGCCGGCAGCCCCCGGGTGCCGACACCCTTTCGGGGCCGCGTCCCTTTCCTCGAAGCGGAGGGCCGGCCGGTGTGTGCGCGCAGAGCCCGCCGGGCGCTCTCGGAAGTCACCCCGGCAGCCGGGAGCGGCCCTCGCCGCTGCCGGTGATGGCAGGGGGAGCTCCCACCGCCGGCCCTGGGCTGCCCCGGGGCTTGACAGCCTGAACAAGCGTTGGGGAAAGGGAGACGCAGTGGGGAGCGCTGAACCGGAGGCTCCCTCCACAGCCTTTCCACAACGCGGTTTAAAATTCTTAAACCAAGTTGCTAGCTGAGCTTGCGCTGCTGAAGAACTGAAGTCACATTAGCTTGCACTGGAGCTTCTAGTTGCTAGCGTGATAACGTATGGCCAGCAGTGTTCTTTTTACAGACTTCCTATGCACCAGCATCTTTGATTCCAGCAATAATACTGGAAAGAAAACCAAGGCAAAAAGCTTGGACTGTTTGTAATCTGTTCTGCTGACCCAGTTCTGTCAGCAGCCAGGATTAAACCCTGTCAGCAGAAGTCTGCTGCTGCTACCTGTGTATCTTCAGCACTTTCATCTGCGTGACATGTTCCAGAGACACATGGTTTGTAAAAGCTGCTTCATTTATTTTAGAGAACTCTGCTAATCTGAACATAACAGATTCCTCGTTCCTAGCTTGCTGCCTTCATTCTTTTGTCTCCTTTCATTTATCAGTGCAGCAACTCACTTTCATGCTTTTCTTCATCCCCTCTTTTCTAGTTCTGCTTTTGCCTTTTCCCTTGTGAGATGCCATTTTTTCATTTTAGTGTATATTTTTAATTGGAATAAATGTATTGATCACACTCTTTTCCTATCCAAATGCAAAAATGGAGAGCTAAACTTTAAATAATTTTTTGCCACAAGTTACTTAGGCAGTGTAAGCTACACCATAGACTGCAGCATATAGCTTACAAAGTTGAATGCACATTTATTTACTATACGCTGTTTTTGTGGCATATAATAAAAAGAAAGATACATAACTTAGGATTCTGGCTTGAAGCAATGTGAAGGGTAAAAGAGGAGTTCATTTCTTCATCTCAGTCTACCCTTGCTCTTTCTATACATCACTCCTTTCCTGGTTAGCAGCTGGCATGTACACAAAGGCAAGTACCTTGATTTTGCCTTGATGTGCTGTTTGCATAAATGTAGAGAATAACAAGAAAATAAACACCAGTGAAAATAAAAAAGCAGAGCCAGACCAAATACAGTGTTTGGCAGCTGCTGACTTAAAATATAAAATGAAATTTTTATCACAAAAAACCCCCAAAGCTTTCTACTTACAGGCTACTTAACAAAACCGAAAGTTCTCAGCACAAGAACTGAGTGCCTCTGGAGCTGGCCATTTCAGCAGGCCAGTTCAGTTGCAGGACTTTCAGGATGTGTCATGACAGTTTTTGGTGAAAGAACGATAATGATGCTATTATCTTCTAAAGGGTAACACAATCACCCTTTGAAGCTAATTGGAGGTGGTATGCTGACCTACTGAAAGAGCAGGGCATGGCCGTATTTAAGGCGACAGATTTTTAGAACTTCTTTATCCTTCTTTCTCTAGCATTAATGATCAAGAAGTTATTCAGGCAAGTATTTTTTACTTACGTATGCAAGTTACTTGTTTATTCTTAAGCAAAACTAATTTAGCTAAGAACAGAACTGCTGGGTGCTTTTGTATTAAACAGCTGTTCTCAAATAGCTGTATTTAGCCTAATATTCTTATTTTGCTAATGAAAACTAAGTTTAGAAACTGCTTTGCCACTGCCTTTTTTTTTTTGCTAGCATGAGTGATGGTGTTGAAAATCAATCTGCAATTCTTTTGACAATAAAATGGCCAATATGTTTACTGACACTCTAATTTCTTACACTGTGGTTACTATAATGTATTGTTAATGTAAAAACCACTGCAATGAACTTGGTATTCGTTAAAGAACGACCAAGCTTACACACTGAAAAAACAGGGAATACGGAGAATAAGATAACATCTTAAATGTAACGTCTCTTAAAATTTTAGTCGGGGAGGGGGGGGAGCATTTTAGAAAGATCCAAGGTACGCTAACCCCATAAGCTGCCCGAATCCATGTGTTGTCTATAGCAACATTAGCTTAAAAAAAACCAAACCCACAAACATGTATATAGAAGCATATATAATACAGTAGATAGCTTAACTGACAGCTTGGTAGACATGTGCATTCCAGCTTGTACGCCAGAAATAGAAAACTGAATGTGAAAGAACAGAGTGAAGACATGGCCCTAAACCTTCTGTGGACACCCACAAAAATGGATACATTCTTTTCCATCTTTCAAACTAGTTCTATGGTACATCCATGCCCAGTTTGTTGAAAATGGTTTGGAGAGAGTATGTAAGGCCAGGTTCTCCAACCTTTCATACCCTGCATTGGGACAGGTTACTCAGAGTTTGAAAGTGAAGTAAAGGTATAGATTTGAATGAGACACTAGACAAGAGGAAAGAAATCTGCATTAGGACTTTCTCTGCTTTTGGGTGGGTGCCAACATTAGGGAAGAATTTATCCATTTAAAACTGATCCTGCTTACTAGAATTCATTTTTCTCTCAAGTAGTTACTAAACTAATCTGTGTTTTCAATTTTTTATGTTCCCTCTTGGATAACACAGAATAATTGTTTTGGCCTGAAAGTTTCATCACTGCATTGCATTTGATTTTTGATGGCAAACTAAACCTTCTGCTCTTGAATTTCTTAGCAGCATGACCACTACAGGCTAAAGCAGCTCTTATCAGTTCTAGGTATCTGAAGTTGCTGTACGTGTTTGAAGTCTTGTTGGTGTTACTCAGTTACGATGTCACAGTGCCTCCATAATCTAGGTATTTTAACTTTCTCTGAGCAAAAGGTGAAACTTCTGTACTCTTAATGGCTTAGGGAAAAAGCCCTATGAATATTTTCACTAAGTAACATCAAAAAACCTATTATTTGGAACTGGAAACATACTCTAATACTGAAGCAAAGAAGAGCTAGCATTTACATGGCAGGAGGGAATGAAAGATGAGTGATAATAATGCACCGATGTATGAAAGACCTTGCATCAGCAGATGTGATACACTGATTGCATGCTTTTTGACACTATCAAGTGGCATTTTGTTTAAGTAGAAAGAAGAAAACATGTACTTTTTATTAATCACATTTCTTGTAATTCAATAAATAGCATTTCCAAAGCAAGGTACTTTTTGTTACGAGAACTAGGAATTTTGGATTGAACAGTGAGACAGTAACTTCTTCTTCAGAGGGACGCAAAACCCCAAATCCCATAATGCTGTCCTCTTACTGTACAAAAGTATGCAGAAAAATGTTACAGAAGAGAAACATTACATGCACTGTGTGCACCTACCCAAACAAATAAATTGCTTGTATTAAAGGGGTTGGTTTTGTGTTTGTTTTGTTTTCATATTTTTACTGTAAATGAAATACCTCTCTGATTCCTCTATCTTAAAGAAACTGGGTCAGTTGAGGTACTGAGTATAGAGGTACGCCCATTCCCTGGTGCCCAGATACGCTGTCATACACTCAGATCCTCTGAGGGCCTTTGTGATTTATCATGGTTGACTTATGAATGACTGTCAGAAGTGTAACTTCCACTTTTCACCACACAAATGGACAACAGTGAATACTAGTTTTTAGTGGGAAAAAACCCCTGAACTTGAGAAGACCACAGCAAACTAGTCAGAGGGAAACCTGAGGATGAAATATTTTAAATAGGAGCAAGAAATCTCCCTAACTTTTATGACAGGAAAGATATTTTTTTAAATACAGTTGTGCTATTTTTGTGGCTGCAAAAGTGTGGAAACGAGAAAGGGTGGCATTTCCTAATGGCGCTTGCTGGGGAAAGCCATGATCAGCATGTGAGGTTCTATTTCCAAACTTCTAATTTGAAGGGACAAGTACTAGACTCTGCCTGTTTCAGTGCAGTTTGATTTAAGACAATAGCAGACTTGAAGCAGTTGTAACTACAGCTTTGTATTACACAAAGAGCAAAATCTTCTCATATCACAGCTTCCTGGGTGAATGACCTTCCCTTGGACTTGCTGTATTTCCAGTACTCCCTGGAATAACAGATAGACTGTAATTAATTTACTGGTGCATGAAATGCAGAGACTGGCAGGAAAGGCTTCTAAAGCAAAAAGCTTGCTGTATAATCATATTAAAGCTAACATGACAATTAAGTTGTGGTAGTGGTATGATTAAAACAAACTGTAGAAACCAAAATCAAAGTAACATTCCAGGCATGACTGATGACCCCTGGCATGTATAAGAAAGGGAAATACACGAGTGCTTTCATGAAATGCTGAGAATGAATTCAGACTTCATCTTTAAATACCTTTCTAAGTGATACAGAAATTACTGTTCACAAATGGTTTTTGTACTGAAAGATACTGTCATATGGCAAATGAACCCTGGGTATCTGGGAAATGCAGTGTAATTTAGATAGTTTTTAAAAACTCTTTAATCCATAAGTGATGGGATTCTGCCACAACTGCCCTTGAGCAGTGCCTTTCTCACAATTTTTAAATGGTTAAATGGCTCAAAGTAACGTGAATGCTCTGGATTTAGTTTTAAAATTACTCTACAAACCTGAAAATTTTATAAACAGCTGTTATATATTATTTATATTTACATAATATATTGGCCTGTATATTTTTTGACACCTGAAGTAGGCTGGCAGCTGTTAGTCACAAAGTATTTGTGGAAGGAAATCCACCTCCAGCTTACTGGCAGTGACCAAGGATTTTAAAGATTGAATGGACTCAAGAACTTGTTTATCTTCAGTGCCAATATTTAGCACAGACCTAAAGCAATGTTGTGACACAAGAAGTGTTGTGTTGGCACTTCCTAAGAAAGGTGGCAGAAAAAGCAAAACTGGAGAATGGGAAAAGAAGTAAAGAATGGAAATAGTTTATCCAACAAAATAGTTTATCTGAAGTTTTGTAAGGATCAGGAACATGCTGTGAAAGTCAGAAGCCACATTAGTAGATGGAAAAAGGTTATCAGAGTGCCTTGCACAGTTACGGTGTTCTACAAATGCATAACTAGAGATAAAGACAAAGATGCTGTTAGGCCTTAGGAAACCCCTGAACATGAAGGGGAAGATAGAGGAAGCAGGGAAGGATCACAGTCTTAAAAGGGAGGAAGTTTCATACAGGGTAAAATATGGATGAGAAGTGTGGCCTACTAAGGTTAGTAAATGGCTGTGCTAATAAATATTGGTCTGTAACAATCAGACTGTGCATAGGTCATTCTGCTTTTTTGGGGTGGACGTGGTCTGTGATGGCAGTTAGCTATGGCTCTGTCAACATAGTTAAGGACCAGAGATCGCTCTACATGCACACTGGCTTTCCCCAACATATGATGAGGCTGGAAGCAAGAAATTTTCTAATAATATACCTTTCCCAAGATCAAGCATCCCTTCTGCCAGGGGGTTGCTTACATGGGCTAATACTCTCTGCAGCTGTCTCCTAAGCCCGTTCCTATTTAGGTCTGATAGCTACAACTCTGAGCCAACTGAAAAGCCATGCTGACTGGCTATTTAGCCAAAAACTGCCGGCTGAGCGGAGAACACTGAAGACAATAGAAGACGACCTCTTAATCTTACTATGCACTAAACCAAGATGTGGAAAGACTTAGTATTGAGCACAGTCATATTTCGATACTATATACAGCTTGAACTTGGCAGGTGGCTTATGCACAACTAAAGCATGGAAGCATGGCAAATTTGAAGAAAATACAACACAGACTTGAAAGAGGCTGTTCCTCTGAAGCACCAGCTTTATTTAACCAGGTCAGCTCACAATTTCTCCCTTCACTTTATATAGTGTCTGACATGACTTCAAGAAATGCTATTATGACTGAATACTAGGAATGAGAGAAAGGAGGAATAGCTTGAAATCGGGGAAAGCAAACACCTTGAAGGGAGAACTAGGCAGTGTATCTTCCCATAAGGGCTTTGATTAACTTCCTTTTTTCTGAGGCATATTGTAGAAAGTTCACAGGCAGCTTCCTTTCTATCACAAATGATACCAGCTATAATGACTCTCTTGAAATAGCTCTCCTAAAACAGCTTTGGGCCTCTCTACAGCTAGAAAATGCAGACGATCTTCAAGCACAAGCTTGGTTTCTTGTCTTTCAGCTACGTACCATTAAGATTGTCCATTTCTGTCTGATAATAACACTGGGCTTCTTTTCTTTTATGATTGTATAAAACTTTGAGTGGTCTTGGTAAATATGATCCAGCCTCTCTGGTTGTCTTGTCCTGTGACCCAGTTGGCTATCCTGTAAATTCTGTTAATAGCAGTCAAATCAAAGCCACTCCCTTAATAGTGAAGCAGATTCCTGCAGCTGTGCCCTTCCTGCTAACCTAGGAAAGGTAGAAATGCTTAACGCAATCTGAAGGTAAAGTGGATGACAACTTTGCACCTAGTATTATGTCGTTTGATTCATGGTGAACTAACCTTCAAAGCAGTTGAGCACTCTTTTGCTATTTGTACTGTTTTTCCCCTCTAAGTGTAAGTAGTGTCCAGCTAGGCTGGGTTTACAAAATAACCGACCGAGCCAGTTTAGAAAAAGGCCATGCCTTTCCCTGTAGTGAACTAAAACACTTAATGCAGTGTTTGTCCTGTCCATAATGACACTTTGCAGTATCCATTTGCTCTGCAACATGATTCTACAAGCACTTCATTTGAGAGACGCAAGCCTGTGGAAGTCTCAGATTTGTACTGTGATCACTGTGTTCTCTGTTAGTAAGCAGTTACTAAGACTGGAAATAAGGCTATTGGAACTATAGGAGCCTAGGAAAGGTTCAATATGCCTCAGTGTCCTCTAAGATTGTGATTTTTGACTTACTACAAGTTAATATGCAAGCTGTATGTACACCTGGGATGCAGTTACTTCAAAGGAGCTACAGCAAAAAATGTGTAACAAGCTGGCATTCATAACATTAAACGTTACATGAACATGAAGTGGATTTTGCAAGTATTTCAGAATTCAGAAGCCATTTAGTATCAAAAGGAGATTGAGAATTGTTATATATATTTTTACATTTAAATACACTTTTCTATATATATAAAAATTTTTTAAAAATTAGCTTTCTACAAACATATTATAGATTACCATAGTTCTTGATCACAGACTATAGTCAAACTTCTTCACTTTATAGCTGTTCAGTCTACGTGTTCTGGAGATATGATCAAGAATAACTTGATGAAACAAGAGTTTATATAATTACTTTACAAGAGAACTTTTATTTAACAGTAGACTTGTCTCAGTAAATTAGGTTGATAAGAGCAACTAATTTCAGCACTAATGGAGCAAAGTACCTGAGTGAGTTTATGACTTGACTTCAGTTTCTTCTACTTGAGGTAGTGTATCCCAAACTGGTTCCTGAATGTGTTCAGGTATTTTCTCTATCTTAGTCTAAAAGAAAAGCAAAGCAACCATTTATTATACCAGCTAGTTAACATCTAACTACCTTGCTTTATTTAGTCTGGTTTGAGAGATTTATCAGATTAAAAATGCCACCTAGTGGCATTTTCAAGCAATACAGCCTCTTTACAGTTTAATACTTTGGAAAAATGTTCCTTCCAAACCACACACATTTCCTCTGCTGACTTTCTAAAGACTTCAGTAGTTATTGGTACTTGCATCAGGACCTAGCCTCATAACAGTTAATAGTGTGAGGTGGAAACTTACCTTTTTTACTTCCATGGCAACCCCTTCAGGTAAGTTCCGTTGAACGTACTCCAAGTAAACTGCAGCAGTACTACTTGTTAGGTATTTTAACTAAAACAGAAGTAATGTTTTTTTTAATGAACTACTATTATTAATACTTCAAACAGAATAAAAAAAAAAAAGCTAGCTTGCCCCTCTCTAGTTCTTGCTATGGGACCAAACATCTTACAGGAAGGCAGGTTGCATAATATTGAACAGAAGCAGTTGAGCTGTACACAACTCTCATGCAAGTATAAAGTAGTTCACAGAACTGTGCATACTGCCTGTGACCACATGCATTGATTATGATGGAAGTGGTGGATCTTAACACTGCAGGTATCATTAAATTAATTACAGGTTATGCAAGAATCACCAGCTTTTGAATACTCTCAAAGTTCAAGTTGCTTATAAATCCTGCTACTCCAGAATTCCACTGAATTACTGATTTTCTAGTCTCTCCTGGATGGCAAAAATAGTGCTTACAGTCTGTGGGCAGCCATTTGTACTCCACTAATGTCTGGGGACTTAAAGCAAAGTCCTATTTTGCTAAGCACTGTGCAAATATACAGTAAGAAACCCAGGAGCCACAAAATGCTGGCAGTAAACCTTTCTTCTAAGAAAATCAACCACAGCTGCATTCTAAACCATACAGAAGTCTGTGTCATCAGCCATAAAGCTAGTGGTTTGTATACACTTCCTTTCTGGTATTTCCCCCCCACAGTTTTAGTTTGCCACATGATGTTGCACAGGGCAAAAGTATGCATGTTCAAAAACATCAGACAAACCCTTAGTGACTGGTAATGACAATGATTTAGCTGCATCTCCCGCTGTTCTTGAGAAAGCTCCTATCCCACTGATTCTTGGAAACCAAGAGCATAAGACATATAAAGATAACCCTCAATTCTACCTTATTTTTTAATCATTCTTTCAGCTGTTAAGATGATGGTCAAAATCAGCCTTTTAATCCAAAAATTATATAGGCTGTACATTCAGAATAACTTGAGCTGTATTTGATGTACCTAGGTCAGCTGTTTTCTGCTATTGCCTGCACTCTCCTCCCCAACCCAAGTAAAGAGGAAGTTTGTGTTCAGTCCTGAGTTAACATCTTTGAATTGTGCACCTAGAACACACTGTTTTGGTTTTTTTTTACATCCTTCTTACCTCCAAACACATGTAATGTGTTCTCATTTCATACTGAACTCTGTGCTTCTTGTAAATGTGTACAGATTTTAAAAGTGTCAATCGTTCTATCTTCTTTGGAGGTTTATGTCTGAACAAAGCACAAAAAGAAAATTTCATTTTATATCAAGGATGCTAATACAAATTATCTGAAAGATTATGCTGAAATCCCTGTTCTTATTTGACATTTAGAAGATCTGCAAGAAAGTATTAAACACTGGTACAGTTTATTATTAACCCACATGGGCATGGTTAATACTCAGGTATTAACAGCATTCATTCAGGGAAGCTAGAGCACTGACGACTGTACTTAAGAGTACTGTCAATATCCTTCATGTAGTTAAAATGCACTTCTACTATGGCAGTGCAGAGTGTAGAACTGCTGCTGCCTTCTCATCACTGTGCTGCTATCTACATGGTTTAGTGGGCATGGATGATGGTTGGACTTGATGATCTTGCAGGTCTTTTCCAACCTAAATGATTCTATGATCTAAGAAGTGTTAGATTTATAATCTGAGAAAAAAATGTCAGATTACACCTCTTTCTTCTGAAAAAAAGAAAATACTTCTAAGCACAGAACCTGAAGAAGCATCTGATACCACATCACTCTACAGATCAGTTACTTACACTTTTTCAACAGAGATGCCAAGTTCTTTAGCTGCAAGCACTGCAAAATATTCATAGCTGTCCAACACAGCTTTATCGTGGCCTTTAACTAAAAGGGACAATCTCTTGTACAGTGTTTCTGGTTCATCTGAAATAGATACCTGCATTTTTAGAGAAAGGACAAGAGTTACCACTCCATGTTCTCCTTTATTAATACATGCACGGCATATTTTCTTAGCCTGTGCGCCCCACTTATAAAAGAGGAAAAAAACCACACGCTGTAGCTGCTTATTTTAGTTTATCTGCAAGAGGCTGACAGTATTACCTTGATTGACAGTTCTCACTCTTATCAGGGAAGGCAAAAGTGTGAAGAGATACCTAACTTCTGAATATTTAGGTAAAATTCCTTGATCAGAAAAGGAAAGGGAATGCCAGATAAATATAAGGAGGACAACACTAGCAAAGGCAAGAGTGAAACTCATTGCTAAAGCAAGTCTGGAGCAGCAGTATTTGTATTTTAAATAGCAGCATGAGAATATGTGAAATTCTCAGACTTTGCTTGTGTAGGGACAGTAACTAGAACCTTATGGGCAGTTACCAGAATTCTCACTTTACTAAGTCAGTTATAAGGCTACTTTAAACACAGTAGGCTTCCCCAGGCATATTATCCTTCATATTTGTCCAGGTAAAAGTTTATGACTTTCAGTTAGAGCTTCAATTTCTTATGGCCTGGGCTCACTGATCATCTGAAAAGCTTTGATGTGTCCAGGAAGCACCAATTTTCCCACAGGTTTACTCCCAGGCAGTTTTAGCACAGTAAATCCAGCACGTACCACACATGGCAGGAAGGCTGGGTCTGCACTGTAAATGTAATACTACCTATAAGATTTTGGCTTACTTGCATGTATTATACAGATTGAACACGTGCTTTTGAAGTCTGAGTCAAAAATCAAAGCATTCAGATTCTAAAAGCAAGATATCTACCACATGCCTTCATGAACTTCCCACTTCATCAGCCTTAGGCTCCCAGCTTCCAAGCCAAAGGCCTTAAGCTGCCTAAGCTGCTGCAGGCGCTGAACTGAATGTGGCCAAAAAGCTGGTATTTCATGAGTTACAGCTACAAAGAGAAGGAGGAAAGTGAGTAAGAGGCAACTGTGAGCAATAGAAATCTTGCTGGAAAAAAAAATCTCAAATACCAATAATCTAAATTGTTTCTTTCTCTACAGCAAATTTGACATCATTAAGACAGAACTTTAAAAAGCTGCAATAAAGGAATTCAAATTTTTCTGTACACCCTCTTTATTACTAAGACAACATACAATGTATCATTATAGAACACTTACCAAAGGATTAGTCTTAGGCTCCTGTGTATCAACATGGGATCCAGCCAGCCGTACTCCCATCAAGTTGGAGTTTCTAGAAATGTGGCAATAGGGAAAGCATAAAATAAGTTGTTAAAGTTGGATTTTTTTAGGGAGTGTGGAGGAAAAGCAGAAAGAAGGAGGGTCTTTTATACTTACGGAAGAAAACACTGCTTTTGCATAATTCTGCTTGCATAATTGGCAGGAAAAGCTGATCCCTGTATAAAACAAATAGGTTATGGGGTTATTTGACCCAAACCAGAAACAGGTTTATTAAAGGTACTTTTTTGCATGCTAGAGCATAACACATTCCTAGGCATTGATCTGCCAAACTAGAAAGTTTGCTCTATTGGGAAACACAGGAAATCAGGAACATGGAAATGTATTTTAGTATACAATAGCACCTAAAAAAAGGAACACAGTAAATGAACAATGTAACAGTATGCACTTATTATTAACGAGGCACCTGAATAGCAATCACAAAGCTTTTTTTTTTAGCAGAAAAATATATTTTGTGTGGCATCAGACTTCATCAAGTGACACACCTAAGTAGGACTTGCTGTTATAAAAGCAATTGAAAACAGTATCCTATACATGCAAAAATTCAACCTCTGAATTTAACTGGAAATTTCCTGTTTTTTCAGCAGAAGTTCCTTGTGATTTTGAACACTTGTTCTTTTGAAGAGAACATTTAAATAGAAATATATCTGACAAGTAAATGAACCATATTTAAAAGATAACATGATTTTTCTGTGTTAAAAAGGGAATACAACTGTTAATCAAGATGTAACATTACTGTCTTTCATACCAGAATAATCGCTCCTTTCTGAACGTTATGTGGCTTCTAGCTTCCTTCCACTAATTCTTAATTTGGCAAAGTTATAGACTACTTGAGGGGAAAAAAAAAAAAGGAACCAGAACTTTTACTTGCTTAAGAGAAACTCAGGGCTGCAGCAGAATGCTGAAGCAAAATTAGCTACTTATCCAGCCCCTTGATACTCTTATTTAACAGATGCTGGAATCATAGCTTTAAGAGAGAAGACAGATACCCTACTCATCAGTTATGTAGGTGACTGTATAATCAAAACATCAGAAAACAGCCAGAATTGACACTTTTCCAGGTAATCTTAATTTAGTCGCTCAAGGATGCACGTAACTAACTATATGATGTTATTAGGTCCCTAACCTTCTCCAGTACGCATTATACATTAATTACAGATCAGCAGTGAATGAAGTTGTTTCGTAAAGTAATTTGCTATTTGTCCTACAAATTCTGCATCCAACAAGGAAGATGACTGTAGTAAGAGGCAGGAGAGTTTCCAGTTTACAAAGCTGACTGTTGTTTGGAGAGCATAGCTGAATGTCTCCCCTTAGGCAAGCCTTTCAAATCCAGATGTTCACACATAAGCACTGGTGTTACATTCTGAAGTGCATGACACAATAAGCAACTTTAGGAGCACTGAATATCTGCCACTATGGTTAAGGACCGTTCAGAATGTTTCAAAGTTCATGTTGAAAAGTACTTGATCTTAATACCTAAAAATAAAAAAATATATCTGATAAAATTACCTTGATATTTGCACCTCAATTCAGTATCTCTGAATGAAGTCAGAGTACTGCCTCCCTTTCATTTAATGCCAATATGAAGTACACTAACATCATCACCTGACACCACTTCAAGGAGCAGATAGGCCCATGAGCATAAAAGACTGTATTCAGTGCAAGGCTTAAACTATGTGTGCAAGTACATGGCACAGAACCTGACCTCAGATGACAAATGTAAGACTACTGACTGGAAACTTAACTAGAAGTTGTACCTGGTTTTGTTTTTTTGTAGGTATGCAGTCTCTGCTATATATTCTTTTACTTCTAACTGCTTAACCTTGTAATATGGAGTTGTTATTGCAAGGATATATACACTCATAGCATACTGTGTTATGTGGTTTTGGATGCAAACATTTCAGTCTTCATGTAATAAAAACCAATAAAACAAAACACAAAACAGCAGAGTTCTATCCCACATACTAAGCTCTGCAGCCTTTACAATATTCTATTATTCCCACCACATGCTGCCTCTTTTTGTTATTAATTATGCAGGTATGCATCGAGGCAAAAGTTTTTGTAAAATAAAGGTGTTCTGTGCAAGTTTTGACAAAATGATATGCTGAGTAACTCAGGTAGTAAAAATAGCATTCAGCAGGCAGTTAAGTATATTTTAACATCTTTTTTCATTCTCCGATTTAAATATACTTGACACACTCTTGCTAATATGACCATCATAGGAAGTGGAAGAGACGCTCAGACTGCAACATAACAGAATTCAATTTCCTGTGTGAACTAAGGCCTTGCACAAAACAAAATTACACCTTTTCTAATGCAGAATAGTGTTCATTTTGTTTGGCTGAGAGATTCTGAAGTACTCAGGAGGAGACAGATGCCCAAAAGGTAAGCAACTCCAGAACACAGCACATAGAGTTTAGGGCTTCAGAAGATAAATAGGAAACCCCCAACATCAAATTTTCTCAACTTGAGAGAAAGTAATCACCCTTCAGAAGTCAAAACCAGTATAAAACATCGATAATGTAAAAAGCTTTCCTAATTTTTTTACGTTATAACTTCGAGAATTGAAACTTTAAGACTAGAAACAGACTTGGCACACGACCTCCAAACCCAAGTCATCTATTCTTCATCATTCCTTACACGCAGAATAACCGCCGCAAAAACAGGACTGCAGGAAAGTTTTGAGGACCCGCTACGCCGATGACAGCGGGCAGAGACACAGCCCCACGATGGAAAACCCCAGCTCTCCCGCAGCCAAGAGGAAAGCCACCGAGAAGGGCAGGCCGGCTCCAATACAGCTCACACCGGGGACGCCATACCGCGGTTTGCACAGCGCCGAGCACCGGCCCTCAGCCCTGCGCGGGGACCGCTGCTCCAGCTCCCTTTTTCCTCTCCCCTCAGCAGTGAAGACGCCGAAGGAAGGGAAAAAAGAGATGAAGGAGAACGGGCCTCACCCGTCCCCTCTCCCGCCACACATCCCACCTGAAAGAGCCGCCGCCACAGCCACCCCGCCGCCATCTTGTCCCCGCCCCAACCCGCCGACCATAGCGAGCGGCCCGGAAGGAGAAAAGCGGCTTCATCCACCGGGCCCACAGGCGACCCAAGAGCGCCCCCGCCGCCATGGCGGAGCAAGCACCCCCGCTGAAGCGGAGGCACTGCGGCGCCGTCGGGCAGGGCCGCGCTCGGGGGTGGGGAGACGAGTTGGGAGCTCGTATGGCGCCGGACGGCGCCATACGAGCTCCCAACTCGTCTCCCCACCCCCATCCCCGCCTCCCGCGAGCGTTGCCTCAGTGCTGACCGACGATGTAACGGCTCTCCTCAGCTCCGCGCGCGCCCAAACCGTTTCCCGCCAACGGTCGCCCCCCCCCCCTTCCCCTCACAGACGCTCTCCGGCCCGTATTTCCAGGAGAGGACACCCAGTGCCGGAGGGAAGAAAGGAGGAATTGTTAATTTTTCCGACCCCGAGGCAGGGCAGGTGACATTACTTTTTTTTTTTTTTCTGAAGTTGAGAGGTAAAGGGGGTTTCTTCAGCTTTCTCCCCCTTTCTGAGAATGCTTTTTACCACAACTCGTTCTTACTAAGAATACTCATGTATAGAGGTGAATACATTTTTTTTTTTTTTTTCTTTTTTTGCATGGAACGAGTCAGGAATTCTTTGAAAAACAATTACACATGAAGCTAGTTTTCAACCGTCTCCCCCCTCTTAAAAGTACTTTAAAAGAGAAGTTATACAACCCTGTTAGCAAAAACCCAGCCAACTATATTTTACCAAAGTATAAAAATGACTGGAAACATCATATAAACCCTTTCTTTATACACGTATAAATAGCAGTTAATATTATAACACAGGTTCTGATCAGTACCAAATATGTAAGGGCGGGGAATAAACAAGTACTAATTCATGCCACTAAAGCCATCCTAATATACACATCCAGGCAGGTAGTAACCTGAAATTAAGCTCTGTGCAAGTCAAATGCTAACAGCAGGAACCTGAAACCAGCATAGATCACAAGCTATATCAAATGTATATTTTTTTTATTTTGTTACTTCCTCTGCCACCTAAAATTACAGTCTGCTTTTTACACTAAAGCACCTAAAATATTTACAACCATCATCTAATAAAATAACAGTTAAATATTGAAAATAAGATTTTTCTTATAAAATATGTTTTCTATATGTACAGGTTTTATCAAAGAGGACTAAGTTCAATAGTGAACAGTTTGCCATCATCAACCATCAGCAAGAAAACAATTTTTCTGAAATAAAACTATGTCCAACTTATGTACAAATAGGCAGAACAGCATCTGTTTAACATCAGCCAATGCAACACTTAATAATGAAGTCAATGTTTGAGGCCTAAATCATGTACTGCTTAAGAAATGTGCATTTTCTTTCCTTTATGCATAACTTCTTTGGTTATCGTTGTTCTATTATCTTCTTGGCTGTACAATAAAACAGCACCCGATTAATGATACAGAACCAGGCATATATATGTATATATATTTATATATACTAGGTTTAGCACAGATACCTGCCCAATTGTTGCTAGAAAAGTTCCACTGTAGATTCTTTAATATAGAGCTGCTCTTCAGAATCAACCCCACAAGTTTCTACTACATTTTACTTTTCTTCAAGCAGAACTCTCACTGACTTCAATTATCACTTTGCTTAAACACTCATTTTTTTTCCCCATCCCTAACAGGGGAATCTGAAAACATGCTTCCATTTTCCAGTGCAGCAGCCTTTCTCAGAAAGATCTTTAAAAGTTCAAGATGATCCAAGTTTGGAAGAGAAAGAGTAGACTCTGCCAGGTTGTCTCTAACACAGGCTCCTAAAAGTCAGCAGAAGTCACCGCTCACAAAAGCCTCTACTTTGCAAACCATCTACAAAATTTATTATCAGTGGATCTAGTTGGCAGCATACAGCTGAACACCCAGTCTGCTGAACCTGGGTTGCATGGCCCCTGTGAAAGTAACATGTCACAGCACGGACAGGAACTGCTGGGAAGTCTGCTGCCTGGCAGTTCGTGAAAGAAAAGGCAGCTGCTGCCTGATCTCCTGAAACTCACAGGTACAGTCATTGAGAACATGATCCCTTATGTAGCAGAGGGAGTGAAATTCCACCCACTGATCAAAACCAACTAAAAAAACCTCTGAAACAACCCCAAAAAGCCCACTAAAACAAACCATGTACACAGGAACGTCACTAACCAGAAACCGTGAAGTGATTTCAATTCTCCTGAAGGGTTGTTCTTTAGTATCAGAAGATTTGATCTTAAGTAGAAACTTCAGGTCATTTGGCTTCACATACTTGGCTTTGACAGAGAAGGTACCTCTCTGCCAATGAGTCCCACCGGTTTTGAACTTGTGTGGTCCGGTACTCCTATATAAAAGTGCTGTGATTTACCCTCATTTTGCATAGTTATACAAGGAAGAAAGACAGTAGAAAATAAGATCCACCATCTCTCAGATTCTGTTTAAGATGTTAGGACATGGCAAAAAAAACCCAATAAACCAAAACCCAACCCATAAAAAAACCCAAACAACTCTGAAATCTGGAAGATCTGAAATCAGCCTTATAAAATATTTTATAAAGTCAGCAATACTCTTCTACTGTGCAAAATTCACAAGAAAATCAGTGCTGCTACCTGTGAAAGCTCTAAAATCAGTATTCATATTCTGTAATTAAAGGTCCACTCAACCTAACTCCAATTCTTCCTTAATTCTTTCATTCTGCAAGGTACAATTCTTTTGAGATCTTATTTACTTAGAGAACCAAATCTATATTTATATAAATGGTGTTAGACATCCAGCATGTAGATCTGAACCTAAGGGAGAAGAAATGGTAATTAAACAGCAATGTCAACTCACCTTTAGAGTATGTTTTACTAAATAAACAACATTTGAATTTCATGTAATGAGGAGGACTGAAAATGGCACAAGAATAACATTATATCCCTACAAGTAATAACTAAAATGTGCTGAAGGCATATACTCCATCAATCTCTGTTCCACAGGCAAGAACCTCTCCCTGTATTTGCCTGGTGAGAGAGCAAGCTCCTGCGTTGCTCAAGCATACACTCTCCTAAAACCACTGAGATGGCTGTTCAACAGTGTGATTTATTGTCACAGCAAAATATATTTCCAGTGCAATCTGATTACCGAGGCGGTGTTCCTGATTCAGTGTTCCCATCAGATGATGTGAACCACAGTACAATCATCTTCTTTCTTCAATTCTTGAATTAGGTCATTTTAAAATCAGCAGATCAAAACCTTGCAAAAATGGAAGCTCTAAAATGTACAGTGTAACCAATGCTTTTACAAACTGCCTAACATGTATGCATTAAGGCAAGACAGAACTGAAAAAGTACTGCAATACTACAGATGATACTGTCACTCCTGTAATTATTTCACAGTTAAATCAATCCCCCCCCCCCCCCTTAAAATGACAGCACAAAGCCAAAGAATGTAATCATCTCCTTAGCAGAGGTGACATTTAGTCTCTAGAAGATGCTGGAAGTGATCCAGTATAGGCAAAAAAAAAAAAGTTCCATCAGAAGTGTGTGAAGATCACTCTTGTAATTGGGCTAAAATGAAAAGAGTTAAAGACTAAAGATCCTACCAGGATCATCTGGCAGGAAGTGACAGCAGAACCATGAACGTCTATAATTAGTGGCCTTGGAAGATATCAGCAAAATGAGCTCAGATAAAAACACCTTATAAGAATATTTGTACCAATTATTTATTTTTTTCCCCCAAAACACAAATTAATAGAAAAAAAAAGGGAAAAAAGCAGATTTCTTTTTTTTTCTAGACCTGGATAAAAGAATTCTCATTTTCAACAGGTAGTTTACAATCAATGGGGAATAAACAAGCAGTCCACGTTTCCTGATTGATCCATTCAGGGTGTGCTCAGTAGCTGTCTTTATCAAACAACTTTATTTACAACTCAGCATCATCCTGCAGTAGATCTGCGTCTTCATCATCCAATAAAAGGTCAGCATCCATGACTTCATTCTCTTCCATGACATCACCCAGCTCCTGAACAACATCGTCATCAATGTCACCAACATTTTCAACATGTTTAACCAAACTCATGTGATCCAGAGGGATCAAACTATGCCCAACTGGCCCAGTAGTTCTCGCAATAGTGGCTGCCATTTCTGCTGCCACAGCAGCTTTCTGAGCCTTCTGCCTTTGCTGTTCTTCTTGTTGTCTGTGAGTCTTCATATGAGCATTGCGGCTTTTGATTTTGAAAAATACCCTAAATTTTAAAGGAAAAGAAAATCAGATAAAAATGCATTGCTTTTGATGAAGTGAGCCAAAAAAGACTCAACAACCTATCAGTACATTTGCTTCCTTGTCCTGAAATAGAAGTCAGTGAAGTCTGCAATGCCATGGTGAGAATTTCAGGGACAGACTACCAGATTTATACATCTTGACAGTATCAAAATTGCCTATTCAGACTTTGCTGGAGGTATTTTGTAGCTCCCACAGTTGCTTCAGTATCTCTGCATATCCTAATTCTCCCTGTACTGAGTTTCACCAGAATCTTGCACACCAGGGAAGAAGTGAAGAAACCCCATCCCATGTTAGGATGGACAAACTCAAGCACTGAAACACAGAGAAAGTTGCCCACTGTCACATGCAAGTCTGTGATGAAGCAGGTAGCTAGACTGTCAGATGTAGAAATTCTAGCAGGTAAATGGATTCAGGAAAATTGGAGTAAGTACTGCAGGGGAGGCATCCAAAACATCATGCAAACCAATCTCTGAAGGTTTTGGTAAGAAGACACGTCATCTAAGGGGAAACTGTTCTTTTGAGACCATCAGAGCAAAATAGAGAGTTTGTTGCAATGCTATTCATCTGGAATATATAGGCAAATGCGATGCGATACTGCAGACAGTCGTATTTCACTTACTTGCCACACTCCTTGCAAGGAAAAATTGTTGTTGGGTCGGTCTCACCGCTTGTTGTACTGTGGGCGGGTGAACTCTTGATGGAGCAGTATCCACTCTGCGTACCAGATTTCTGCTTAGTGCCTGGAATGGTGCACCGTGTTTTTGTCACCTGATTCGTACCTCCATGAATGCGAGCATGGCCATTTAGCGCTTGTCGGGAACTGAACACCTGACAGAGAGTAGGATGGAGGGAAGAAAAAAAAAATAAAAAACCAAGAAATACTGCACTGGAACGGGAACTGCAGAAAGAAGTATGCTGAATACATATTACAATAGAACAACTGTACACACCTAATGCACACAATCTACTTGGTCAAATGTTGCTTGCTTTCAGCTATATCCCACTAGAGTTAAAGAAACTTAGTCATAATAAAACAAACCAGTGAGCTATCCTATTATTACAGTCGTATAACAAAAAGGTAATGAGAGCTGTTACCATACGGTATTTCTAACTGATAAAACATCTCAGGATTCAATTTTATCTACAGATCAGCATAGTGCCTATATTTTGTGAGGTGGGAATTAAAAGCAGGCAAAATTATTTGTCCAGCGATATTCAGGAGATATCACTGGCCAGGAATAGTCTAAAACCCTGATTCCCCAAATCACAATCCACTAGTATACAAACCCCCTGCTATTAAAGATACTAAACACACGTACAGCGCCACAATTTGGCATTTCACAGATGAAGGAGGATGAAGAAAGTGAAAGGCTCTGAAGGGCAGGCAGATCTATAGGTCCAACAAGAGGGATAGCTGGTGGGTCAGGAGACTTCTGCATTTCCCTTTCTTCCTTTCTGTCTTCTTCGATCTCCTCATCTTCCTCTAACACTTCCTCTTCTCCACTTGTCTGAAATAGACGGTGTATTTAAGAAATACTAGAAATACGGTCAAAGACAGACAGTACTGGATAGCAGGACATAGACAATACTGCTACAGCATGCTGCTTAGTCAAGCCTGCTTCCAGGTTTCAGTATTTTTTTCCCATCCTGAATGAACTTCTGGTCTTGCTGGAACTACCACCCCTTAATGGACAAGCTACAGCTCATGAAGCTTCACTGCAGGGCTCAAAACACCCTCCATCTGCGTTACAGAGCCGTGGCTCCAAGAATCTACAGATGCCAAGGTGCAATACTCTCCCCCAGCTGTTAGAATGACAATGTATGCTATATTCATAGTCAAATGACTTATTTAAACCCCCCCCCCCCCATTTCTTAAGACTACTCAGAATACCAGTAATACAGACCTTGCACACAAAGAACTGCATTGCCAGTCTTTGTAAATGTTTTTTTTTGTACTAGAATATTAGAGCAGCCTTTAGGAGCACACACAGGCACAGGAATAATTTACAGAGGTTCACCTGCTTCATCAGTACCAAAAAGCTGTAATTGCTGGACTAAAGTTAGATAATGCACTAGTCAAAACACTTTTATCCCATTACAGTCCAGGAACACAAAATCGTGGTGTAGCTGAGGTCACAGAATGCTCATACAGAACAGAATTTAGAATTACGGAATGATTTCAGTTGGAAGAGACCTATGTCATCTAGTTCAAACTTCTCCTCCAAACAGGATGAACATAAAAATTATCAAGTGTCAAACTTTCTCATATTCTTTTAGACTTACCAGGCATTCCTCTCTTTTTTTCTCTAAACGTGTTCTGTGTTTCCGTCCCAAACGCAAGATTTTCTTCCAGGTATAGTAGTATTCCACACATTGTGCAACCGTCTTAGACTTAACCTGTAGTTAAGTAATTGCAGAAATAGTCCAGTCTCGATTTTTTGCTTTCATTCAACACAATTTTAATATATTCCAAGAGGTAGGCTTTATTTCTCAAACATTCAAATGGAGAAAAAAAGACAGTTTGACTACAGCAGGAATACTCTTGTAGAATAATTTTTTTAGTTTTTCAAATTTGTGTTGATTATTTCAGCTTCAGTACACTTCTCCAGGATTCTCTAGATTCTTGTCAGAAAATGACTGAGAATACACTTTTGTAGCTCAAGTGTACAGTACCACTGAGAAATCTAGGAATTAAGACTTGGTTCCCATAAACCCAAATGTTTTCAACATTTGAGCTAACAAGTGAGGTATTCTGCCCTGAGATGTATACACCTCGTCTTTTCTGCTTTGTGGCAAAACATGAAAATTAAGCCCAAACACGTTCTCTCTTTATTGGCCTTTCTGGTACAGAGCTCTATGCCAGTGACGCAGGTACTTTTTAAGAAACTGCCACAGAACGCCAAGATAACAGCAGAGCATCATACTTTTCCTACACATGGAATGCCATGACTTGGATTCCAGGTGTGAAAACTTTTACATATAATAACAAGAGGAACAGATTTTATTTATTTGTTTTAAAAGTTTTTTTACTGGTGCTGCAGTTGCATGCATAGGTACACCAAATAGAATATACCACTCTTATTGGTGTTCTCGTAATCACTGCTGGCTCTATATCTGCAATAAGCTGGTCTGGCACTGGAGGGAAAATGAAGGGGAACAGAATACAGCAAATGAAAAAAACAATTGACAGAACAGAAATAACCTTACCATTTTCTGTACAAATATGAAATCTTTGCTGTAGGTGGACAATGCCTCTTTGAACAGCCTCCTTTCTTGATGCGTCCATTTGTCAGAGCCTTAAAAACAAGAGTGAATTCATTATAAACAATAAAACCCCACCACCTTTATGTTGATGTAGTATCTGAAACAAAAACTAGGAAACCTCAAGCACATGCTAGTCATTGCTGCTACCCAAATACAAGTATGGCTGTACTGACTCAGACCTCAAGTCCATCTAACCAGTATTTGGTCTCCAGCAGCGATCACAGGCAGTTGCCTAGGAAACAGTAAGATCAGGGCAAGGAAATACAATGCCTCTCCCTAATTTTTCCTAACCTCTGACCACTTTCAGCACAGGAAATTTCCTGAGTCTGTTGCAATTTGCTTATTTAGTAACTGTCCTTGTAAGTGCTGACCGGCTCTTCCTTTCAACTCATTAGGCTTCTTGCACCCAAAACATCCTTTGCTGAGGAGTTTCACAGATAGTAGACCCTCTGCATGAAGAACCACCTAATTTTCTTTGTTTCCCGGCTCCCAGTAGCTTCACTGGATGACTGACCCTTCGTTCTTCAAGTGGAAGAGAAACTGAACCCAATCTCAACCATCATCTCCATGCTATTCAGGATTGCATGTCCCTTCTATCACTCCCACACCTTTGGTCATTACTGCTGTCCCTCTCAACCTTCTCCAGTACTAAAACATTCCTATAGAGATGAAGGGACCAGAAAGGCACGTAGTAGTCAACATATAAGCAATCCACAGACTTGCACAGTGGCATCACCATGTTCTCTATCATCTTAACATTTGACTTGAGGGTTTTTTAGCTGCTGTAAAATACAGAGCTGATGCTTTCGTAGAACCAGCATTATAATCCCAAGGTCTCATTCTAATTGAGAAGTATCACCACAGAGCTCATAATTTTATATGTAAAGCTTGTATTGTTTATTCCCATATATGCCACTTTACATTTAACTACACAGAAGTCCATCTATCATTTAGTTCTCCAGATGATAACTCCTATAAGGTCCTTTTGCAGCTCTTCACTTGCATGGCTTGAGGTAAGACACTTAAATCCTCTGTGACAGAGGTCACAAGTAGATAAAGATTGTAGCAATGTGCAATACACACAAACTACTTTCTGATCATTTAATGGAAGCTGTATATAAAACTTTCAAATACTGTTATTCTGTGTTTACTTCACCAGCCTAACTGCCCATGAAAATGTGAAATCAACATTTAAATTGAAATGAATTTGTGCTTCCTCAGTATTTGTCAAACAGAAGAAACACAGGATTGCTCTACTGCATCAAAGCAGTGTCCTGTTTGTAAAAGTGGGCAGCATTACATACATTAAAGGATGGATATGCAAGAAGCCGTAAAGCGGATGCCTTTGAAATGACTTACACTATGAGAAGATTCTACTTCAATCTGAGAGTTTCTGAAACATCTAAAACTTTTATCAGAAGAAATCCCTAATATTCCTGTCAATGTTAGCATTCTCCATAGAAATGCTTGCCTCTGCACTGAATTCAATTAACTTGGGCTTGGCACCATGCGTGGTATTGAACACTACAGGTCACTTATGTCTATAAAAAAATATAGAGGGGTTTTTTTTTTATTAACTGCCAGTGTTTTGCTTTTCAGTGTCAACTCCCAGGCTCACAAGCTTAAAAGCAGGTACCTCACCAGTCCTTCATATGCTGAAAACTACAAAATTAACTTTTTTGCAACCTGTTTTCTGCAGGCTTTTCCAGTACTGGATGTAAGTATGCATTAGTTATTTCCACAGAGATTTACTCTAAAGATCTCTTAAGCACCAGAGAAAGGCACTGGCTTCAAGCCAGGAGTTTTATTTATTCTGTTATCACCCAAAGATCTTTTTGCTGACACACTGCCTTGCCATCTTTCCCACCCTGAACCAGCATCATTCCCTTCTTACACAACTTGCCAGTCATTTGCATTTACCCTCCCTTTGGACAGGGGTAAATGAACTGATTCAGTCCAGGGGCTTGCTCTGCTATGCCAAAATATAACTTTAAAAAGCATGACAACACCAAAGGAGATATTTTAGTTTTTGGCAAACCTCTCTAGTCATGCTCTCCTGCCTCTACCCCACCCTCCTGGGGGAGGGAAAAAAAAAAAAAAAAAAAAATCACTTCCATGAACTAATTTTGTTGTACACCTATGGAGGATTCAGGCCTTACAGAGTTTCCCCAATAGCTGTGGTATTAGCCGAGACCCTTAAAAGATTATGCGGGTTAATTGGAAGTAACCTAATTAATAGAATAAATCCTGTGTAGGAAAAGAAACAGAAGAAAAGCTGTTTTTAACTCTGGTTGCTGGGAAACCGCTTTTGCTCTTGTTAGCTTGAGGGAGATATAGAGAACGTGTATAGAGAAAGATCTGCAATGCAGCAAGAAAGAATTTTGGACTTTGGAACACAGATAAAATTTTAAAGATGATCTTTATGGTTAGACATTTATTCTACATTTTTTTTTACCTGCCATATTGTTTTTGCACAGATTAACTGACAATAAATATCTTCTACAAATCTAGGGGCTTTGGGCCTAACTGGTTGGTTTCAAGGGGGCTACACCTACACCCAGGGAGCCCTCCTGAGAGGTGGCTCAAATCCATTACATACAGCATATGCTGGGCCTGATCCACACCCTGTCACAGTATGCACAAGAAGTTTCCAGACCACCTGAAGCACATTATTTCAGAGACCATCTCTCCTGCAATTCTTGCTGCAGGAGAACTTCAGACCTGACAAATTCCACTATTCAAATGAAAACAATACAAGTGTTTGCAATAGCGCTCCTCTTGTATTAGATATGCGTTCCCTCTCTCTTACTTAAACCACCATCCTGACAGATAGCAAAGCATTAGGATAGAGAGATTAGGGTGTTCTTCCAAGCAGCCCTGGGTCAGGCATGCCCAGGTCTCTTGGCACACAACTGAAAAGCCTCAAATTTTACAACCTGCTTCCCTCACAAGTCAACAGGTTTCAAAGGTGAGCTATTTGCTTGTATCCTCATTCAAGGACAGTGCTGAGGATGAGTTTGAATATTTATTGTTTGTGGTATCAATTAACACTCACGAGTCAGTGCCATGCTCTGTTTTGGTCTATTCCATCTTTAAATGTGGTGGTGCCTGAGAACTGTGATTTCTGACTACAGAGCAGAAAGCCCAAAGAGTTAACCCAAACAAATGTCACTGGAAGTTACATTAAGCTATTCATGCACTAGATTCTGAGAAATTCCCATATGCCTTGAGTGGCTGATTATCAACCGCAAATAAACTATTATTCAAGAGCCACTGCATGATGCTAGAGCGTGGCTGTCAATATAAGTTACAATCACACGTTGCATTCAAGAGCATTAGTAAGTAATGCTTTGTCTTGTTATTTTATGGTACTTAAATCCAGATTGGTGAGATTTTGTTTCATGCTGTGATAAGCAGAATCAAACTATCAAACTTCCTCTCCTGCTTAAGAAACAGGGATACACTGATGTCCACAGGTCTCAGTGCTAATTAACAAGGATTAGTGTCATCTCACATGAAAGATTAAACAAAACAGTCTCTCCTGGCTCCTCCCTGCATCACAATAAAACACTTTCTGAAACTACTTCAGAAGTACTTGCTTCAGTAAAGACTGTTCCTCCTCCTCTGCAACACAGGCAGAAATTTCTTATCTGCTCTGCTAATTAAATCACTTACTGAAGATGAGGCTGCTGGGATATCTCCTCATCTTCCTGCTCTCATGCCCTGCACTGTCTCACACATATGATTTTGTGTCATCTCTTCAGACAAGAGACCCTGATCAAAGTTCCTGGCTGACGTCCTCCTTCTTCATCCACCCCCATTGTCCACCCTTTGGACCGCAACAGAGCTGTTATCAAAGGCACTAGGCATCTTCCCCAGACAAGACTCAAAACCTGATCTTCACATGTATTCACTCTCGTTATCAGCTGCCATCAAACATGTTTCTGTTCTTGTTCTCAGGCCAAAGGGTTAAGGAGTTGCTTTACAAAAGAGTCCTTGTTACTTGGGAGTCTTTCCAGTGAGCTGCTACAGCCAGGAAGTAGCTTGCTTCTATACTTATGTAGCACAATGATTGTAACTGGAAATGAGTATATGACCCTGGACATTGTCATTGACTGACCACCAGAAGATTCTTGGCTTGTTTCCTGTTGAGCCTAAACTAAAGTCTTGAATCTCTTACGCAAAACCCTATTCTGTGTGTCCAAGCAGTTGTTAGCCACTACGAAGCATTAAACAATAACATGGAGGGCTGCAGAGGCAAGACATTTGCCACCTATGCTTAGGTGACATAACTTAAGTCCAATGGCTTCACACCACCTTGTGTATTTCACAGGGCACTTCTGCTTCATCACCAAAATGCAGTTCTTGCTGTGTTTGTTAAAGAAGTCACTATGCCAGACCTGTTTGTTTTTGGCTAAATCCACTCAAAGAGAGCCTCTGTATTCAGTACTAAGACACTAACTAGTGAGAGTTACAGCACTGCCTCTTTGGAAGGATGCTCATGATTATCATATTCACTTATGCACCATCACCTCAGAAAAGGAAAGCGTGATGGCAGATGTTTACATACCAGAAAACGAACAACTTACTGGTAGTAATACAATCTATGAATAGCAGCAGTTTTAAAAGGAGATCAACAAGTTAAATGTTAGTTTAAAAGAGGAAAAAAAATTACTCAAGGCAGTTTTACATCTGTAGAACCCTAGACAGCAACATGGATGCAGAGTTTCTGTACGTCGTCAGTCAGGTAAAAAACTGCCAAACTTGTAACAAAAGGCTCCGGAAGTACCACTTGGCAGTGTCCACATCACCTCTCTATTAGATGCTGCCATCCCTGCAGCAGACAGCAGAGAGTGCAGGGTGATCCCATGCTCCAGCCTGGGATGCCAGCCTTGGACTCTGTATACCAGCAGACACAGAGATTGCAAGGAAACCTACCGGCGTAGTGGTAATTTGCCAAAGGATGACACTTCAATCTCACTGGCTTTCTCAACAGCAGCTTCTCAAGAGCAACCTAAATGAAAAAGCAGGGAAAAGCAGAATTAGCAAATGCAGTCAGCTGCTGCATATGACTGCGTTTAGAAGACTATTTGGTATGAGGATATGAATTAATTTTCTCTCTTTTTTCTCTTCTGTCATACAAAATCACATCAAATTACTCTAAGGCCCATTAACACTGCACCTAATGCACACCTGTCCTGCCTTAATTAGCACAAATGTGGCTATTACTTAGCAACTTCCAGCTCTTCCCTCCCTTCTGCTTGCCACATACAAATATGTTTATAGTGTTTGATTTGATAGTGTTAATTAATACTAATATTTAATGGTTGGTTTGATAGCATTAATATTTACAGCATGAAGTCTTTCTGAATATCTGTTTGGGTCAACATCTGTCAGGAATGACAGCAAGTATAGTTAATCCTCCTTTGGTTCAAGGAGACAGATGATTTGTGGATCCCTAAAATTTCTCCCCTGACAATGCAGACCCCCCCTATACAGCAAATTTCATGTCCTGACAGTAAGTTCAGTCACCTGTCTCAGACCCCTCAGATACAGCTAACAGAGCCTAAGGAAACTGGGACGTAAGCTAAAAACCACTGTATTAGACAACCCCGTGAGATTCGTTCCAGCCCTGTGTTCTGTTGCATTTTATTTTAAATTGGCTTTCCAGGAACTGGTGCAGGGCCTTGTCTTTCCCTAACACTGGGCAAAATGGATGTTTTGCCCTAGTTAATAACATTCCCATCGCTAAACTAATGCAAATATTTGAAATGCATTATGTATATGAGAACTGTGTGCAATTACCTCACAGTTCTGAACAAATAAGTAGATGTGATTGCGGCTACAAAAAACGTTTTTTATAAGGGCTAGAAGAGGACTAAGCTCTCTGTGACCAAATATAAAGCTTGTGAAATATCAGGGCTGGAGCAAGCACTGGGAGACATTCAAAGCCCCAAGGCTATAAACTAAGTAATCTTATCTATATGAAATATACAGTAAGCCTTCAGAGAGGCACTGCTTTGAAATTTAAATTTATTAAAGAATGAAAGGGAAAAGTCATTCCCCCAAAATGTTACAGGATGTTTAAAGCATCACTGCGAATCAATCAGAAATCTCTTTTTTATATAACCATATCTAAATCCATTTAATAAAGCATGCTAATTTATCTGCAGAAGAGGATCATATCTCCCCTTTCGGCTTCTTATCTTACCATAATATCTCCTTTCGCTTCAAAGAGAGAGTGCAAAGCGTATTCCGAGTTAGTTCCTCCACCAGGTAACACACTGGAACAGCTCATATTTAAAAGGTCTTCCACTGTCAGAAACAAGTCAACATTTTACTGCTTATACAGTAGCTGGTCAGTCAAACATCCAGAGCCAAGGACTCTGTAATGCCACTCAAAGACAATGTAGTTCAGGGCAGCAGCTTTTATATTCTCTCTCCCCAGCACCTCCTCTCTTGGTTTTAGGATCACCTACTGAGGGGGGGATGTGATGGGATTTGCAGAGTGCATCCTTGGGATGGGACAGGCTACTGCTGAGCCAGAGGCAGATATTTGGCTGTGAGGCAGTGGCTTGCACAGGCCAGTGATGTTGCTGTGCCAAGAAGGCTCCAGCCAGGGTAGAGAAACAGAAATGAACCATGCTGGAAGCAGGAGCAAACTCTGCTCAGGACTGGTAGAAGCCACTGAGCCCATCACATTTTCTCGCAGTTATGGTCACAAGAGAAGCCATCAAGCTGTCTCTTGTCTGTGACCTCTTCCCTTACCAGGCAGTTCAGTACCCAAAAAACCCCCACTTCCCAGCAATGATCTATTCCCCTTGGCTGCCAGAAAGCAGTTCATCCAGACTTCACTTTAAGTGTCACTATATAATGTTGTTACTCTAAACCGGTGACATGCAGTTCTGGTATCCTGTTCTGCATTCCCAGTAATTAATACTCTCTTGAACATTTTGTACTGTATACACATGAGAAATCAATGTGACTTTCTTCAACAGGCACAGGTTGACGTATGAACTTCTAAAATGGCAACTCATTGTACCTCTTTGTTGGAAGACTTTGTTCTCCAGTTCTGGCCACGGTTTCCAAACCAAAGTAGCCTTGTGCACATCTTTCTCCATCAGCAATCTGTCCTGCAGCTCAGGAATATCAGCCTGGAACCTGGACCCGATATTGATTCGTCTATAAAGACGAATAAATAAATAAATAAGTATTCAACTACACAACGTACAGAAAAAACAGAAGTCACAGTAGTGTTTGCTTTGTTTCCAACAAAACTTTTATTACACTTGAGTGGCAGGAAATTGTGTCAGATTGCTTTACGCAATGCTTTACCCCTCGTGGGATAAGTATTTTGAATATTAGAGACAGCCAATCTCTTGTGGGGAAACAAAAATTTCAATACACAATTTAAACTATACTGAGACATCATACCTTACAGACAACCCAAGCTAGCCTATATGTGTGCTGACTAGCAAACAGGCTAGATGCCAGAAACAGTAGCTTTCTGTTCCATAGCAAATGGCACTCTTCAGCAGAGAGCAGAAAGAGACATTACTGCTGAGGGACAATCGTGTTTGTAGTCTGCCCTGGGGAACCTATCAGGTAACACCTCTCCAAAGCTCCACAGTTTTTATTTATATACATACATAAATAAATAAAAGCAAGAGTACTGGATCAGCCTATGTTTTCCTCACAGCCCTCTTCCGAGCCATCACCAACTGTTGTTTCACCTTCAGTGGCTCCCACCAAGCCTCTCCTAGCATTTTTGAGCCATGACATCTGCATCTCCCACAGCCACTTTGGTCCCAATGTCCTCAGCCACCATACAGAGCAACTTCAACGCATCCAGCCCAACATGATTTCAGGCAGTTGAACACTACCTGCCCAGTTCAAAACACTACAGGCCACATGCTCTATGCTGGAGCTAGTCTATAAAAGCAGTGACAAAAACAATATTGTTTTTCTTACGGTTCAACAGTCTGTTCTCCAGGCCCAGGTGTCACCGGAATGACACTTCCATCAATACTATCTGAAACAGAGATTGGAGTTTGAGTTTATAAGGGTAATTTGGTAACAACTGTATCACTGCTGATGCTCCACCTCCCAGGCTGCATTGTTACTTCCCTGTTAACATCATCATTACTCCAGTCTATTGAGCAAAAATTACCCTTTATCAATATTTAGACAGAAACAGTCTAAGTTGTTACAGGGAAGAGAAATGTCCTAACTTGCAGAGGTTTCTACTGCCCTGATCATGTACGACTAGACACCTTCTCTCATGAAGCACCGAACAGCAAATACTTAAAACAAACCCTGTGTCTCAAACCAGGTCTTTTCCCTCCATTTCAGAAAGCCCACATGTAATGAGAGGCATGGTGGTCCTTACTTGAGGCAGACCACATTGCAAGATCACAGCCTTACTCACTGGTTAGGCTCCTCTATTCACTTTATGCTTTAGCACCACCTCTACAAAATCCAAGGCAAAAACCCTAATAAAGATGCACTTTTCCTGTGAAGTAACAGAACCAGGCATGCATGTGAGCACATGTCAAAATCATCAATGTGGTAACACCAGAAAAGAGGACAGTATTATTTACTACGTACTGCCACTCCACAAATGTAACACTTACTAGACCGACACAGGAGCACCCGTGGAGTAGATGTCAGTGGAGTAAGCGGCAGCTGAGTATGCGAGGTGCTATGAGATGATGTGATAACACTGCTGAAGAGACCAGACCCTTGCCGAACTGGACTAAGCATTGGTGGTGGAGTGTAGGGTGGGAGCTCATGAGTCCGGTCTAGCAGATGATCTCCGAGAACACGGGGAGAGCGAAGCTGGCTCTGGTACAGAGTGGCACCAGAGTGGGACATGCTGAAGTTGAAGGAAGGAGGAGGTATGAAAAGAGGTTCGGGTCTGTGCCGATACTTCTTCTTGTCCTGCAATGGTTTGAAGCTTTCTTCCAATTTCACAGCACTTTGATGAGGTTTTTTGCTAATTTCCTAAACAAAAACACACAGAACTTAGTATTTAGGCATGCTTAAATGTGGTTTGCACACAATCCCCTACAGCTTAGGGCAACAGCCACAGAAAAGCTGTTACCCCCATGCAGTTATTCAGGTACCACCATAATAAGCCTGATCAGTACAGTGCTACACAGACACCTCAGGGGAGTGAGAAAAAACAGGACAAATTACCCTCACCTCCCTCAGCAAGCCCTCTGGGTCAAGGTAGGGCTGAGCCACAGGCAAAGACATGGAGAGGCTGCTGCCAGCTTTTAAAGGTGCAGGGAACAGCTCTCCCAGGCCATGAGTCTCACACCCTTCAGCTCCACCCACGCACCCTGGGCACTTCTATTTGCACTGAACACACACAGGCTGTTGGGAGTTACTTCGTTGCCCAGCCACAGTTTATTAGAAACTTTGTGTGAGATGTTTTCCTATTCATTTATTTTGTTTGACTAGGAAGGACACATGAGCTCAGTGAAATTACTGCAGTACTTAGCAGCAAGAAAGGAAGAAAAATGTAATAAATTCAAATTCTTTGCCTCTTATCACTACATTCCCATCAGCTTGAGTACAGTCCAGCTGCAACAAATCTTGAACTTAACTCTCTCCTCTTTCATTGGAAGAAGGGTAGTTGATGACCATTTGGGAAATTCACACATTGTAACATGCCTAGAATTCTAGAATTTGAATGTTTAAAATCATTTAACAATAAATCCCTAGAGTCCACAGAAGCAGAAGGCACAGAATTTGTGCAAACCTGGAACCTGGATTTCTGGGGTGTGGGGGTGAGGTGGGAAGAAACAGGTTCTCAGGTTGTGCTTTAAGAACACACAGAAGCTGGTAGATGAACACAGTATTAAATACACTGCCTTTAGGTGTTCAGATTGTAGATCTTTAGGATAAACTTGGAAAGCTGAAGAAAAATTTCTGACAGATAGGGTTGCAGAATGTCTGCATCATCTGGTAAATTCTACTACTACATAGAGTAAATGACTACAATGTATGTTTAGACAAGATACATCTTTACACCATGGGTGGTTCTTGAGAATCACATTCACCCAATGAAAATCATGTTAGAGGAGCATTAGCACTGTCACCCCTTATTCCTTATGTTAATACATTCCAGCCTGTGGAAATGTTTTTGATTACAGAGGTCTTGTCCTCTCTGTTAGATCATGGCTGTATCCTCTCCAACAGCTGTTGACATTTTTTCTCTCAAAAAAAAATTAAGAAGAGTTTTCCTTCTGCAGGAAAAAATGCAGTTTGAGATAATTTTGTTGATAATGGACATTCAGAACAGTGAAAGGGTAAGGGTTACCTGTAACCACAGACATAGTCCATCACAATAGTCAACATTTAGTGTTCCAAGAGGAGAAAGGGGAAAAAACCCTAAACTCAAGGAAAAAAAACCCAAACAACCCAAAACCTAAAAAAACCCAGAAGGCCAGAATCAAGTCTTTGATTAAGGGCTCATCTTGTTCTGCTCTTTAAATGTGTGAGACCTGGTATTCCTTTCTCACTAGTCTAAAGCAAACTAACCAATCAAGACATGTTAGAAGTCCTATACACCTCCATCTCCTACGCTTTCACCTACAGTAGTATACTTTAGCCTCAGCGTGGCTATGCCAACACTACTTTCAAAAGACATCACATTGAATATTAAAGGAGACTGTTATGTCCATGGGCTGTCAATGCAGAATCACTCCAACACTTTTCTGAAGCTCCAGGAACTGAATGCCATTATCCAAGACTGAATGCATCCTTGCGGGCTCTGCTGCCGCACCTTGATAGATCCACTCTGGGTATATCCTGAGGGACCTCACTTGACTGCTAGCTTCAGCTCACCATCCTGTACCCCTGCTGAATATTTAGTTTCCTTCTGCTGTTTGATTTTACCAAGTCCATGAGCTTTGTGGGAGCTTTTCTGGACAGCTCAAAGCACACTATAAATAAAGGCGACACAGCTCCAGTTCTTTGGTATTAAAAAAGTCTCCAATGGCACAATCTCTTTACGGAAGAAGAGGGAACTGTAGATCTTTTGATCTCTGAACATTTCCAATGCTACTGCTTATATAAAAGTTAGGATCCAGAGAGGAAACTGTGTGAGTTAAGTTTGCTTGGGCCATAACAAAGACTGCAAGCATAATATTGAGTGAATGAATGCGCATTTAGCCAAACACTGGCAGATTTAATCACAGTCACTTTACATACGCTGCAGAAATACACAAGCCCAAGCCACCTACTCTGATGTCTCTGGAGAAGATCTCCCACTCAGAGCTCAAGGATTCAGAAAAGACTGTCCCTTTTCTCTCCTGAAACTAGAAATAGAAAAGAAAAAGAAAAATTACACTGCTGAGTTACAAACTAAGTACTGTGAGATGCTGGCTTCCACAGTAAAGTGGAAGTTTATGTGTAAAACCTCTGTCTGAAAGGAAGAGAGTAAAAGATTTTATATATATTGAAAATTAGCCTGTATGTCTGAGTGAAGGGTCAGGAGGGGGGTCATAAATATATGAATATTATAAGGAGTTACCCACAACAGTATATTTGGCCATCAGCCTCATGAGAAAGAAAAAAAAAAAAATCACAAGAGTATTTACCTGCATTATACAGGTAATACCATACAGTACTTATACTCCCCAGTAATCTCTTATCATGGCGTAGTCTGCAAGTATGGATTTGAAGGAACGAGTAGCATCTATTCCTACACTGGAACATGAAATAAATACTGCTTGCTCCAGGACTCTTTCAGGAAAACAATAAAGAGCATTCTCACATCTCATTCAAGTACTCATAAATTCCTCATGCTGCCTGACAATTTCAGTATTATAAGCGAAACGTAAGCACTAAGCATAGCTATTTTTCCTATATCAGAATTCCCAGTGATTAACCCTTAGATCTGATGCATGCAGAAAGGGAAAAATGACTTCATTGCAAAACTCTGAGTTGGCAAGCTTCATATTGGCTTAGAGCACACACTGTAAGCATTGCACAGTGCCCTCCTATCTCTGGCTGAAATGAGAAGCACATATATCTGACTTTAAAAAACAGGAAGAAATAAAACTGCTGAATTTAAGCAATAACATAAAAACAAAGCAGCCTGAAAAGGAAAAACAAAAACAGTAAAAAGATACTAAATCCCTTTGTTCTAGTGGGATAAAAGAATGTCACATTCCAATTTCAAATTATTTATTTTCAACTGAGGTCTTGATGCCCCAGCAAAGGGAAAATTAATATTTTCAAATGACTGAGGAAGAAATGCTATGATGTTACAGGCCTTTTTTTGTTTATTAGGCAACATTAAGATTCCAGAAAATATTCTAAAATATAGATGTTTTAGAAAGTAGCAGCACTACAAGCAAAGGGATTTAACAAGCACAGCACAGTTAGTGGCAAGAAACGCAGCACTCACAGAGGATGAGCAGGGGTTGCCCACTTTTGGACTGCATGGTGGAGAGTAAGTCATCTTCACGAGAACGGGCATCTCATCATCTGACACAGAGTTGGCAGGCTTGTCTTTGACTGTGGCAGTGCTGGCAGAGGGCTGCGTGCTGGGCTCAGGTGACAGAAGCTTTACAGGGACAGACACTGGCATGACGATGGGTGCGAGGCTATCCACCTCTTTAGGCAGCAGCTGCTGTGGTGGTTTCTCTCCTTCATCCTGTACAGACAATTAAAGGCTTTCAGCCCGAGTGAGGGAGGGCTACTTCTGGATCGATACACTACACAACGTATGCACCGTGGCTGAAAAGAAGTGGCCAGGGTTACAAAACACAAAACAGCGTTGCTTCTTGGACTTTTCATTTGCCTTGAATGAAATTGGCAGATTACTTATGACTCCTACATAGGATTCAGCCTTGGTGATAAATACCCACATTAAGCATCTTTACAAGATAACTTGCAGGAGGGGAGATAAACACGTCCTCTTTTTATTACTATAAAGGCAGAATTCTCCATCACCCACCTAAAAACAGACAGAGATGGTGTAACTCTGGTAGCTCTTTGCCTTCCTATGGTATTCTTTGGTAGGACAGAATGTCCAAAATATCAGGACAGAGAAAGACTGACTGACAGGGCAAGTTATTTTTATGCAGAACAATTCAAACCGACATTTTTTATTTGGTATTTGTTGATACCTATAGAAGTAAAACACTTGGGAAGAAAGCTGTCAAAGATTCAACAATCCTGCTCCTTCAATTAAAGCCTGGGAATGCGTCCAATAAACATCCCTTAGTCATCCAAGTAGCCCAAACGAAAATAAGGAAGACTTGATGTTCCTGATATTTCTAATATAATAAACAAATATGAGGGGAAAAAAATTTAGACCCTCCTGACATGACTTTGTAGGGTGTTTTTGTAACGTGCAGAGAAACAGAGAGGGACAAACGCTGTTCTGTCCCACCACTGCCTCTGACTTTAAAGCAAGACTTCTGGCCTGCAAACTAGCAGAATTGTGTGCATTTCTACTTACACAGGGTATGACATAACAAAATAGCGCTGAGAAGAACAAGTTTTGACAGCAAAGCAAAGCATGGCAAAGCAAGCAAACATCAACGTGAAAAGGAGAGCGCCAAATACTGAAGTAAAATGGACTGCTACCTGTTTGAAGTTAGGAGATGCTCTTACTCCTCCATGTGACCTCATGTGACCATTTAGAGCAGGCAAACTCTTAAACTCCTTCAAGCATATTGAACACGTTAGCTTGTTCTTCACATCAGCTCTCTCAGGAAGCGTTTCTCTGTTCTGGCCACTATTTTTATTTTCATTTTTTTTTAGCATGGAACAAAGGAAGAGACATTAGTTTGGCATGTTCCTTCCATTGCAGAGGAAGCTTTTTAGTCAAGGAAGTCAATAACATTTTACAGCTAGATGGTTATGAAGCCACAAGTAAGCACAGGGTGAGTGCTGGGGAATACATGGGCAATAAGCTAGATCAGCTGCTCCCAAGATGGGGAGAAGGAAAGTTTTGAGTAGGACATGCTCATCAAAACATGGCCCTTGGTATGAAAAATTCTGAGAACCCACGAGATCTATCATGACAGACCTACATTTCCCCACTCATGACATCAGTTAACAAGTACTTCAACGCAATGCCCCTACTTATGGTAGACAACCGTGCTGGAAGACACCTCAGCCCTGCAGAGGTGAGACCTTAAGAAAAACAGAAGAGCCCTGCTGGCAAAGATACAAATCTAAGCCATGCATCATCCCTTCTCTTACAAATGCAACACTGAGAGCAAACTGCTCCCCCGCTTTTGCTTTTTCTTTCGTTCCTTCCCCCCCCCCCTTCTCTTTTTGAAAGGCAAAGCTTTTATTTGATTTTATTGCTGGGGGTGGGGGGACACGGGACATGGGGGACAGTGGAAATCACACAAACTTAAGTTCACAAAGCACAAAACTGAAGATGTTTCTAGAAGAGGGACAACTATTACCTACCCAGAGTGCATTTCCCTCCCTCTAAACTGCAGCACTCCTTTGTATTTCTCTCATTTAAATTAGAAGACAAAAAGAAAAATCTTTTAAAAATACCTTTGGTCTGGGGACAGCGGCTGCAGTCTGCCATCTGACAGTTGCACCTGCTATCAAAGGAGAAGAGGGGAAAAGAGAGGAAAAAAGAGAAAAGAATTTTTCAGGAAATATTAATGCATAAATGAAGGTCCTCACAGCATTATGTTTGCATTTTGCATATGATTTTACTAATACTAAAAGCCTCTGAGTTGAGAGCCTTACATGTCTCTACCGAATTAGTACCTCTGTGAGCATGGCTAGTGCAAATTTTCTTTAACTCACCTGCTGTTTGAAGCCTTTGACCCAGAAGTATTACTTTTGGAAATAGGGAGTTAACTAACTCTTCCTGAATAATCAAGCCCTCAGGCGCTGAAAAATCAGCAAGAGCACTTTGTTGTAACTGGGTCCCTCCTCCCCAGAAACCAAGGCAGAACTTCCCAAAGCCTCTTGTGAGGGAAGCAGCAGCCCCACAGCAGCAGTTCTGTGCTGCCACCAGCCTGGCCCAATGCCAACCGAGCAACATAGACAGAAGTCTGTTAATGCAGTTCCCCAAAACATCCCAGTGACGCCCACCACTCATATCCTAACCTTCCGGCTCTCCTGCAACCATTTCGTTTCCACACCTTGCTACTCTTCTGCAAAACAAGTTTGGCTGAGCACAGATCTAAAATACTACCTACCTGAGGCCACACGGCACTGGGAGAGTCTTGCTGAGAGCTTTTGTTGTTCAGATGAACTCCTGAGGGTGGCAAAAGAGTTCGATGAGGGACAGCATTACCTACAGAATTAACCTCCTGCCGTGCGGGATCCTCAGTGGTCCCTGGTGGAGTGAGGCCAACATGGGAGTTCAGAGATGGTGCTCTGCTCTCACTTGAGTATTGCTTCTGCTGATCTTGCTGTTGCAGTAAACTCTGTGGGTACAAGTGCCTGTACTGTTCATGGGGATCTTGGTAGCAATACTGAGGCACTGCTCCCAACTGGATAAGCTGCACAGGATGACCTGGATCCTGAGAGTACTGGTGTGGTTCATGCATAGTCTTTGGATCGGGTTCCCTGTGATACGGAGGAAGCGGCAATTGCATCTGTTGCTGCTGTTGCTGTAACTGCTGCATGACAGGTTGAGTTTGGTAATACTGAGCTATTTGCATTGGACACTGCCGCTGTTGCTGCTGCCGAGTTGGCTGTTGCTGCTGGATGTCCTGTATCGAGAGCCGCTGATGTACCTGCTGCGGCTGAGCGTAGTATTGAGTCTGCTGCAAGTGCTGCATCTGTTGCGGTAAGAGCTGCTGGGACTGCATTTGTTGAACATGTGTCTGTCCTTGCTGAAATGCAGAATGCATCTGCGTTTGTGATAAATGCTGCTGGTAGTCGTAGTACAACTGTTGGTGCTGCATGACTTGAATTTGTTGCTTTTGCTGTGTGCTTGCAAAATTCTGGTGTGTTTGCTGTGGCAGTGGTTGATATCTTTGTACACTGGAAGTTACAGGCTGTTGCTCAACCGCTGGCTTCTGGGACAGCAGCTGCCTGAGTGCACTGTCACCAGAATTATCCACCATCGAAGACTCAGTGTGCAAAACCTGAGCCATGTTGTTGACTTGAATTCTCAGGTTTTGGTTAGCAAATACTTGTGTAAAGGAGTCCAATTTATGCAGGACCCCACTGGTGATTTTTTGTGATCGGTTTTCACTGGGTTGAGAGTAAGAATATTGGTATCCGTCATGGGACTCCCCCTGTCCGAGGGGGCTCCACATTGCGCTTTGATTATTCAAATTGTTCCTCACTGGGACATGGTTTCCTGAGCCAGAATGTGTCCAACTGGTTTGTCTAGATGTATCCATTGACCCAAGACTTTTTGAACCTACAGGCAAAGCTATACTGTCTCTTGAATCTTGGGGAAAATGGGGGGAGAGAGGGGATGCCTGGCGAGCATCCATAACAGATGTCCCATAGCTATGATTTAGAGATGGAAGGGAGTTCATTTGGTGTTGTTGGTAGTACAAGTTCTCATTGCTGTTGGCAGTATGGTTAGTTTTATACAATTGCTGGTCCCCCATTTTTGGTCACTTCTGTTCCAAACTTACAGGCACACAAACCATTGAAATCTCTATGAACCCTGAGATAACTGAGTGAGGGGAAGGGAGGGGAGGGAAAAAGAAGCTAGAATTACTTATAATTCAGCATGTCCATGTGCATCACGAGGACTAAGATTTCCTCCAGTCTGTCAGTAATTCCAATCTCAGACTCGACGTGGTTTCACATCTTCAATAAATGGACCACAGCACAAATCCCACACAGATCAATAGGTTCAGTATGCCAGGCACCTGTAGAGAAGGAGAAAGACAAGGTAAGTGCTGGCTCTCTGCATAAACTGTTATTGTTATTGCCTCAAAGGAAACAGTAAAATCTCCTAGTTTGAAATACATAATCAGATGCAAAATTGTAGCAGCTGGGCTAATCCAGAGCGGTTAGATTACTTCATCTCATCCCATTATCCTGCCTCTTCTCTGGTGCTCTGATAAAATCATTCTGCCAAACCAATAAAGGCTTATTCTTCAAAACTCTTTTTTCCTCTAAAGTATATGAATATTCAAGCAGTTTTAGATGGCCACACACTGCTCTCTCATGACTAGTTTTAGCCAGACAGTTGACTATCAAGCCAAGTCACCTTCCTAGTGTTACAGCCTTCTTGTCAGAAGCAACACACCCATTTTATAACACAAAACCAAGTATTGAGGACACCACGGGTGCCTCCACAAAGTCCTGAAAAAGCAGGTAAAAGAAAACCATGGCTTTGAATGAAGCTGACCATACTCAGATACCAGCATCTAAAAGGACACACAGAAAAGTTAATTGCAATCTGGGATTTGCACAGAGCCTTCCACAGCTTCTCCCAACTTCCAGGGTAACTACAGGAGGTGTCCACTGGTGGTACAAAAATAGAGCATCACTGAAGAGTAAGATGCAACACTAATTCTCATTGCTGTGACAATTAAAAAAAAAATAAAAAAAATCATGAGCATAGTTATCCAACTGCATCTGTGCACATAGATTTGTTTGCTACATCTGTGTGGAATCTGATTAATGCTAAGACCAAATCAGCCCATGGAAATCTTTTATCAGAAGTGCTGAACTCCAACTTCTGTTGTACCCTCTCACCCTTCCTTCTTCGCTTTGCATTATTTTAACAGAATAATTTATACTGAATGCAACCTTTTATCATTTTTACTGCATAAACTGTAATTCAAAGTAACACTTTGCAGATGTCTGTACTGTTTTCGACAAAATACATAGGTACATTATAGGGTTGTCTTACTACTCCACAGTCTGAAGAAATCACTGTGTCGAAAATCACATACATGCACAGAGGTACAATATGTCTACGCACACATAAATATGTTTTAACATAAAAGTTGATTCTGAGCTTTAACAAGAGCACAAAAATATTAGACCACAACCTTAACTCTGCCTCCTTCACATCTGCCTTTCTAAATGTAATGCTTTCCAGCAAAGACTCCTGTGTACTGATGTCCTTACCTTTTTAAACTTAGGAGAATCCTTGATCTAGGTGGATGAATGTGAAGTTACTGATGGAGAAAATTTTAACCATTGCCAGATGCATATTAACGAGGTCTGTGCTAGCAGCAGTGAATAACGGTAATACATAGCTGCAGGCAGAAAAAAACCCTTTTCCGTTCTAGCATAATGTATGACAGAAAACCATAGCTCCCAATGAAGAGGGCTTTCAGTGTGTACACAGTTTTTGCGTAAACCATCTGCAGCCATTAGCATTTTAACATTTTCACGTTACAAATAATGGCTGAGAATAATTGCAAAGTTTATTTCGCCTTTCCAGAAATATACATTGCTTCATAGTTTCTCTGAACATACTCCCTTCCAGATTTTTATAGATGCACAATTAAAAAAAGATAGGAGTCAACTATGAATGGTCAGACTGCCAACAAGATTTTTCAGCCACAACCCAACTTCAAAGACTTCCTATTAAAAATTATGAAGGGAAACTAAACAAAGCCTCCACAAAACATTCAAAGGGCATAAAAATAAACACTGTGTGATATTTCACACTGAAAGGCCATCAACTTTTAGAGGAAGAGAGGGATCCTACACAGGAATATGCATCTCCTCTTATGCCTGCCAAGTTAAGAAAGCTCAGCCGAGATGCTCTGAACACCTCTTCCCATGAAAACAGGGTATTATTGGATCTCTCGATACACCTTTTGTATAGGAGATATGTCCCATTTCACCCATTAATAGTGTTGTAATTTACACCAAGTTTCTTGGTTTTGGCCCTTCCTTTTAAGGTCTGAAGTGAGTAATACTAGACAAAGCACAAGAAATAATAGTGGTACAAACCAGTGAGCAAGAATAAATGTCTCCAGGAGACTTAAAATTAAAAGACTGCAAGAATTTCAGCAGTAAGGACAGTAAGAGCACTTATTCTTAATGCAGCAAACAACATGATTTCAGTATAAAAATTAATCAAGTGGCCAGCCAGGCCCCTGACCCCATACTCTTCCCACAGGCAGGAGCACCATGGTGGCAGATGCTACTGCCTGTACCAGCAGCCACAGCTAGTTTTGTAGTTACCAGAGAAAATGTCAGCCCTTTGGCATGCACCAAATTCCACTTACTGCACCCTTTCACCTGGGGGTTACCGTTCTCAGGGTACTGGAAAACAGTCAAGAAGGTTTTATATCTGAAGCAGTGGCACAAACCTCTCTCTTCCCCTCTCTCAGAGGAAAAAAAAACAAAGCTCAGAAATTTCCTATCCAGCAGCTTCAGCACCCTTAACTCACCTCCGGTTTGGTAGGTGGGACGTACTGCTGTCTATTGGGTAGACTACAGAGTTATCATCACAGTTACACAGAAACATTTGTAAAAATCTGAAAAAATTATAATGGAATATTATATTAAAATACCAGTCAAGTCACAAAAGTGACTTCAGTCACTATGAGAATCACATTTGAAAAAATATGATTGTTTTCAAACATCCATTCCCCCTCCCCCCCCCCAAAAAAAAAAAAGAAAAAAAAGATAAAACATTCCTTTCAAAAGCATCACTGATCTGGAGGGAGAAAAGTGCAAATGTTTAAAAAGCTTTGTTATTCCACCTTCAGGTAACAGAAAAAAAAACAGATAGGCACATTGATAAAAGCATAATCAGTAATAAACCTGTCCCTTAGATAACAAAAATTTTTTTTTAGTACTTGAACAGGCTTAAATTCAAGGGCTTGATTCTGTATACACTGAGCATTTGTCAACTTTAACAAAATGCTAACAGTACACATTTCTTGTTGGATTAAAATCTAACAGTATTTCAGTGCTGTACACATCATCATTAAGGCTTTAGGGGCATCAAAGTCAGTCTCTGGCCAACTGAGAAGCCATTGGCAGTGTACTGAATGATTTCTATTTCTTTCAATGATAGGAAGAAAAGGGTGCTTTTTCTCCTTTTTGTTTAGCACTCATGCCCATGCATGCACCCATCACTGCGATTTATCAGAACAACTCTAACTACTAAATGGTTAAATCAAACAACTAAAAGCAGCAGGAGTTTTAAAGCAACAATGGTTCTGCAGTTCTGTTTCTTCTCTTCCCAACAGTCATTTATGCTACTTAACCTATTACATTTCTGACATTACAGATATATCCCAATTACGCAAGCATTACAAAGAAATACGAAAACAAATGCAGAAGGACAGAAACATTTCTGTACACTGCCTAGAAAGAGAAATACCCTACTTAAGTTTATGGATGGAATCTGGACTCTAATGGGAGTTCAACTGATTTCAACAGAGACAAGGTTTTGCTCCAACTCTTTTCTCATCATTTCAACGTAGTCCCCTGCAACTTGCACAGCTCCACTCTCCAGACTGAAAGCCAGGGACATGCCAAGGTGGCTGAAATGCCTTTACACACTCCAACTGTCTCCCTCTTCAAACACAAGCAACTGTAAGGCAATACAAGTAGTAGTCTCTTCTGGAAGCATGCCATAACTTAATTCTGGTAAACATGAAATGGAAGAATATTCCAACATTATCAGTCTTCAGTAAAGGTGATCTGATTTTCCTCCTTCATAAACTGTATCACCGGAGGGTAAGAAGAACTTAGAGAAGACAGGCAGTGAAATATCAAGGAGATGGTAGTTACATAAAAAAACCACTCCCAGCTTCATCACACACCACAGAAGCTGAAACCTGCAGAATTTTTCAACTCCAGTAAACAACAGATCAAGCCAGTCACATTATTGAACTGCCTGAATCCACATGAATTTTAGAGCAAGACATCCACTCCAAATAAGTCAGTGCATGAAAGTTGGGTTGGGTGTAGGCTGCAAAACCAGGACTGAATGCCAGCCAGTGCCAGTTTCAGAACTGAGTTAATGGAGAGGGATGACAAAAGACTGTAGGAGAGCAGGTGCTGAAGGAAGCAGACTCATTAAAAGAGCACTGATCTAAGCCATCTCAGTAGGTTGCAGGGCTGTGTATCAAAAGGGAATTGGTTCCTATGCTTTGTCCAACTTCAAGTTTTTCAGCTGTCACTTTAAGCAAAAATCTACATGCTTTTATAGATTAATTACTAGTTAGCCTGAAAAAAAAGAAGACTGGATAAGATGGCAGATGCAAAAAAGACCTCCATGTTCAACCAGCTTCTGCAGAACATAGCACCTGCATCTACTCACAAACAACAGTATCAGCAGATGCTCATTTGCTGGGGCACCATCCCTCCTCATGTTCCTCCCTCCAGGACAGTAACACATCAGTTAAAGCAAGTTGAACTACCACTCTTAGCAGCCTAAACTGTTTTTTATAAAACTTAACTCAAGACATGCCTGCTTACAGAAATCTGTCATTGCTATGTGTTCTCCCAACACTGCGGACATGTTGTGCATTAGTTGTGCCTTACCACCCTTCAGTCACACAGGCTGAGACAGGGCTTTCTCAAGTGGCTATCTCTTTGCTATTAGAATATAAGCTTCATTTTTAACTGTGGATAAGATGAAATCCAAAACCATAAGTTTTCTGCTTCCTTGCTTCCTTTGAATTCCTGCCCCCCCCCGCCTTAGCTTCAATAGAAACAAAATAAGATTTATCTTACTCAATTTGTAGTCTTTTTTATGAGAATGTTTTAATTGGCCTGTCTTGTTATCTTGTTATTCAGAACTGTGAGATCTTCTGCTAAGCTGTTCCTAAATCAAGACAGCCATCATTCACATCATCTTGCTCTCTGATTTCCTTTAGGACAGTCACAGGAATACACAGCAGCTCCTTCCCTGATAGCCTCCGTTCTGCTAACACTGATGCTACCAGCAGCCCCCACCACGCAGGCCAACTATAATCCAGCCTTTAAGCAATAGCACAGACAGGCAGGATTTTCAGCTGGACACTACCAATGTACAACCACCACTAAGAACCCACCAAGAAGAGCAGCTTTAAAAACCAAGGGAATGCTACCTAAGAACAGACACACGTGCATTACTCAAACCCAGCTCTCGGAAGCAAACCTGGCACTACCCCTACATCTTCAGATGTGATGACAGTGGTAATGCTGGATGGCTGAGAAGCACAGAATTGGAAGAGGAAGAGTGACATATTTCAGAGACCCCTGTGCTCTTGCAGGCTGTTTAGATACCAGGTTTGCCTCTGTAACTCTTTGTGTAGCCACAGTTCAAGCCCCAGCTCCAGGGTTTTTTTGGCACAGGAAATAAACACGTGAAAAAAGCAGCACAGGACTGAAACAGAATGAATAATTTCTAACACCAAGCAAGGTGGTTGGGTGAACTAGCAGAGAGAAAAGGGGAAAGAGAAGTGAGAAGATAACAACTCAAAGATCTACTTTTTTTAAAAAATATCTATATAAACCCTGAAGACATCTGATATGGCAACAGAGGCAGAGACTGCAAACAAGGGACAAAAGGTATCAGGATCATTGCTATTTTGGTTAGAACAAACACCGAAATAGCAATACGGATTTCAAGGACCAACAATAATTTTCTATAGCTATCTTGAGGAAAAACGCTTCTAGGGCTGAAAACCTTTTCATCCCAATCCAGGATACAACTGCTCATATGTTTTCTCCTGCACTTCAATTTTGGCTTTCTTTAGATGGCAGATATCTCAAATCCATGCCCATATCTGCACACAGACCCCAAGGTTGGTGTCATTAGGCAAAACCAACAATAACAAAAAACCCACTTCAGTATATGAGAACATAAGCAAATAACTGCAAAAGTGAAAAGAGAATGGAAGGGAAGCAAAATATTTAGTACACTGATTTTATAGCAAGCATAAGGAAGAACATAGTAGGAAAGCTATATACTCTTAAAACGGAAGGGGAAAAACAGATTAGCTGCTTTTTAATATTAATGCTGGTAATTCTTCAACAGTTGCACAAATCCTTCAAAAATTATCATTCCCTTTGCAGCTGAGCTCCTTCTGCAGTGCAGTTGGAAAGGCTGCCGAGTCTCATGTGGCTGCTCATTTAAGCTGTTCCCATTTCCACTCTTAAGAGAGACTAGAATGTCCTAATTCAGTTTAATAAAGAACACATTGGACTTGGGGGAGGGGAGAACAACGACTGCATTGGGAGGGGAACCGAGCAATTTCTCTACTTCAATGAAGTTTAAAAAAAAAGGCAACAAAAAAACAACAGCAAAACCAACAGTTGATCATCTCAGGAAAGTCTCTAGAAAAGGGGGAGGAGAAAGGAAGACAAACAAGCAGAAACATTTTCCTCTCTTTTTGATCTAAGTTCTAAGTAGAAAACACACTTTGAGCCACTGGTAATTTAATGAAAACTTTTTTTCCCCAAACTAACAGAATTCTGGTTATTCAAGAAGAGGAGGCTGATGTCTAAATAAAGACATTAACTCAGTTTAGTTTAAGGGAGATACAGTTCCATGAGTCCCAAAGAAATTAAGAAGGTTGCTTCAAAAAAATCTGATTATCTTTGCTGTCAGTGAATTGGCATTACAGTTTCAAGGTACTTTGAAGGGTTCAGAGAACTGCGACTGAAGCAGGTATCACATTACTTCATAAAAATGGCAAATACAAAATGATGTGATCTCCTCACAATAGTGATTAAAAATAAAAATAAAATTAAAACCTTGAATAAGGCCAGAAGGGCACTTGAATTGCATATTCCATGACTAAGTGACTAAAAAGTGTACAGCAGATAGCATTAATTAAAAGATTTTTCTAATATTTACCAATACATTACTCCAGATTTGATCAAGGCTGAAGCTGTCTATGAAACTTGATTTGAAATCTCTTCAGCCAATCTTGGTTTACTGACTGCTTAGATGAAATAAATTGTAGTACCTTCCGCTGGGTCCTATATCAAGGGCAATACTCTCAAATGCTCCCTGGAAAATAAACATGTCCTATTACCAAAATTGCCCTCAATTTCATATTTTATTTTACTACTATTACTGAACTGACTTGTTTTTCCCCAGCAAGATCCTAGTTCTGTAGACATGACAAGAGCCCAGCATGAAAATCTTAGGACAGAAAGGTTAGACCTTGCCCACTTATCTTATGTGGCTACGTTACAACTTCTGGTCACTGCTGTTGGTTTGGGGCAAGATAGGAAATTTTTATGCCTTTTCACTCAACCATCAATCCATCGGCTATTGTTGTGACCACAGCCATGATAAGCATACAATTTTAGTATAAAACAAGCATCCTTACAATGCACTTAACCAGTTTCTTCCTGACCTCTGCAGTATTTACTCACTGAAGCCTGTAACGTGATTGCCTTTTTCTGTAACTGTAAATGCTGTGAAACAGTCAGAGAACATATGCTAGGATTTGCAAAAAGAGGCAGGAAGGAAACATCCTGAGACAGACAAACAATTAAAAAAAAACAGGCAGAAGTAATAGTATGTAGAAAATAGCATATGGCTAAGCTTTCAGTAGGGAGGGAACAGCTATTTTGAGCCCAGTGTCTCCCCCAAAGGAGACAGTTTTCAGAAATGCAGCTGCAGGACCCTCTGAAAAGTCAATCCCTCTAAAATGCATCATGTTGGTACCTAGCAATGGAGTCAAGTTAAGTCCAATGACTAAACAGAACTGACCACCATGGCTGGTTTGTTTTTTTTAAATTAAGGTAATGTCCATTTTGCTTGTATGAGACAATATAGCCAAGGTAGTCCTTTAAGAAAGATTTAAACGTGTGGGGATCTCCTGTGTCATACATACTGTGGTAAATAAAATAATGTTTTAACAGGACACAAAGCCAACACACTGGTCATATTTGAGAAGTCCATCAATAAAGCCACAGAGACTCAGAAGCCCAAATTTTGGAAAACAGTCAAAAAGCATTGAGCCTTATTAAATAAGCCAGCCTCATAGAAAGTGGGCATATGATGCTGTAACTTTACCTGATTTTTGCGGATTTGCAAGACTCTTGTATCTTGCTGTGCTGTCTTTGCCATAACATTTCATGCTGCTTTCATTCTGTGATCTCAAAGTGATGTATCTAAACATAAAGCAAAAGAATGGAAATTAGTTTTTCCCCCCATGTGATTATCTTACAAAATATCACCAGCTTGCCCCAAACCATGAGCAGACCTGCAAGAATGAGCCTCCTATTGTAACACAACCAAATACTACCTTCTATTCAATATAGTATCTCCATGCTACTCTGTTCTTCAAGTCACTATTGCAGAGGACATCTATCAGCACTGTAACACCCTTAAAGAACAACCAAGAATCTCTTTCCCATATCAACAGTGAGAGACTGCTTCACTGTCAAATCTCTGGGATTGATACATCCACGGTCCTTCAAATTACAGACTGAAATACAAGTAAATTCATCTTTTCTTCTTACTCAGCTTGGCACCTACTGCAAAATGAGGAGTGGGTTATGTTGATGCAATAAATAAAACAAGATTGTGCCTCTACTGCAAAGACCGTAAAGATTTCATAGCATCTTACACTGCTTTGACAGAACCCAAAGACAGGCCGGATGCTCTCACGGAGAGGAGATTTGCTGGCCCAGAGCCTGCAAACTACATGACGAGCATCATACAAACAAGAGAAGGTATAGCAATCAGGAAGGGAGGGATTAATGAAAGTCAAAGGTGTGGGAGATACAATCAGGTTGTCACTCAGTGCAGAAGAGATATCTAGACAAGGCATCTTAAATTATTTAAATGAAAACAACACATTTGGTTTTGTAGGTGCTGCTGCCAAGAGGGCTTTTAGGGAAGGCCCTGAACACCCGAGGGTGTTAAGAGAGCTGGCTGACATTGTTGTGAGGCCACTCCGCATAATCTTTGAGAAGTTGTGGAGATCAGAAGACTGGAGGAAGGCTAATGTCATCCCCATCTACAAGAAGGGCTTAAAGGAGGATCCAGGCAATTATAAAGCCCATCAGTCTTACTTCAGTCCCTGGGAAAGTTATGGAACGAATCCTCCTGGGGGCTATCACAAGTCAAACGAAGCACATAATTGGGAAAAGCCAGCATGGGTTCACCAAGGGTAAATTGTGCTTGACAAACCTGATCACCTTCTACGCCAAAGTACCCTGCTTGGTTGATGTGGGGCAAGCACTGGACATTGTCTACCTGGATTTCCCCAAGACTTTCAATACAGCTTCCTACAGCCTCCTCCTAGAAACATGGATGCATTATGGTCTAGACAAGTGGTCTGTGCAGTGGGTGGGGAACTGGCTAACAGACTGCACCCAGATGGTCATAGTAAATAGCCCCTTTTCAAACTGTCAACCTGTCACAAGTGGGGTCACCCAGGGATTGATATTGGGCCCGATGCTGTTTAATATCTTCATAAGTGCTCTGGATGATGGGATCAAGTATACCCTGATGAAGTTTGCCAATGGTATCAAACTGAGTGGGGAAGTGGGCACTTTGGAAGGGAGAGCCACCCTTCAAGGAAGACCTGGATAGTCTGGAAGAGTGGGCTAACAAGATCCTTATGAAGTTCAACAAAGGCAAATGTAAAGGTCTTGCACCTGGAAAAACATAATCCAGGAGTGCAGCACAGGCTGGGATCTACCCAGCTGGGAAGCAGCTCTGTGGAAAGGGACCTGGGGGTCCTGGTGGACAACAAGCTCAGTATGAGTGAACAGTGTGCTGCTGCGGCAAAGAAAGCCAGCGGAATGCTGGGTTGCATCAACAAGGGCCTTACCAGCACATATAAAGTCATTATCCATTCTACTCAGCGCTTGTCAGGCCACACCTGGAACACTGTGTTCAGTTTTGGTCCCAGCTATATAAAAAAGATGTGGCCAGGCTGGAGATTGTCCAGAGAAGGGCCACAAAGGTGATCAAAGGACTGGGAAGCCTGTCGTATGAGGAAAGGCTGAGAGAACTGCGTTTGTTCAGCCTTGAGAAAAGGCAGCTTAGGGAACACCTTATTACCATGTTCCAGTATTTAAAGGGTGGCTACAAAGAAGATGGAGACTCCCTTTTTACAAAGAGTCACATGGAAAAGACGAGGGGTAATGGGTACAAGTTACTCCTGGGGAGATTCCAATTGGACACAAGAGGAAGTTTTTTCACAATGAGAACAACCAGCCATTGGAATAACCTCCCCAGGAAAGTGGTGGATTCCCCAACATTGGACACTTTGAAGATTTGGCTGGATAGGGTGGCCATCTTGCCTTAGACTGTGCTTTTGCCAAGAAAGTTTGGACCAGATGATCCTTGAGGTCCCTTCCAACCTGGTATTCTATAATTCTATGAAACAAGCCTGGAAGTTTAAGGTGTGATTCAGAGTTCACTGATGTCAGTGGGAAACTCATCATTCGCATCAAGCCCTGCCAGGTTTTAGAAAGTCATTCCAGGCTTAAGATGAAACTGTATGAATGACCGCTTGTGGGAAAAGGGCACAGATAATCTCAGTGACCTCAGTCAGCATTTTCCTCCTCTCACCTTCATGCTAGATTCACTTGTTTAAATTATTCTTTAAAGACCTCTGATAATAGGTCCCAAGCCCTGCAACACTACTACATACAGCAAGAAGCCACCCCCTAAGTCCAGCAGCTTCTTGCACAGAACAAGTGCCCCCCCTTAGCCCACCAGCAAGGTGGGGGAGACAAACCCAAGCAGCTCAATTGCCCTGCCCAACACCTGCCTCTTCCTTCCCCCTTCGCCTTCCCCCAAGCCCACAGGAAACAGGTCCACAGCACAACCCAGACACCAACCCACTCCATCAAAACATACACCAGGGGAGACAGTGGAGCACCTTAAAAAGCCTAACCTGCCCAAAATGTCTTTCTTTGACAGAACACCTGAGCTGATGGTAAATGCTGGTAGCATTGCACAGGGACACGTGGACTTTCTTGGATCCAAGTAAGTTTTTGCTGACAACACTATTGCATTGAGTCCCAGTAACTAAAACCTGTGCACATCCATGTCTTGCTACAAATGTGAGCTGAGATGCTACAAACATCCCCGAAAGCAAACTGTTCATTACCTGCTTGCATCTTACCTGCTGACAGTTTTTCTCTGCAAATCCCATGAATTTGCCTCTTCATTGAAATAAGACAGGCTTTAATAAACCCACATGTACTTAATGCTTTATCTAGCTTGGTTTTTATACTGCTGTTTAATACCTTTAGGTCTGTAACAGGCATATTAAATCTTCTAGACGACTGACGACTATATATCATTGCTTTTTGTTTGTAACAGAAAATATTCAGAGACACAGAGAAAATCTGAGGTTAATGTCAGTGGAGCCAAAAGAGAAAACAGGGGGTTTTGCCCCACTTTAAGACAACTCTTTAGAACCTGCCAAGATGTTTACATTTCATGAAAAAAATAACTGCTATATCATGAGCAGTGACCAAAGTCACAGTATGTAGTTTTGCTTTCTTTTTCATTTATCCATCTGCTCTGGAACAACGAACACTAGTATTAAACCTAAAAATGCCAAAGTATTCTGCAGACAAACCATCCTTGCCAGCTTCCTACAAAGGCCAGGCCAATGGACACTGGGAAAAGCCACAACAAGAATGACCAGGAAAACCCTCTACTGTTTTTCTTATTTGTTTTGGCTGCTTTTCCCACTATACCACCTTCATCATCAGAGCTACAATAGCACTCACATGCATTTGTATGTAAATTAGCAAATACATGCAAAGCTCTCATACATAATACCATTGTTAAAGAGTAAAACTTTGGGCATTTTAGAGTCCGAGGCAGTGAACTGATGGCTGATAAATACTGAAAACAGTCCCAATGTAATTAACACAGGACCAAACACTGCAAAAGTACATAAAATTCACAAATGAGGTTTTAATTCCTTTCATTAAATTTTAATCAGCATCTCATTTTTTGAGGTTTAGATTAAAAAGCAATCTAACTTTATGTTCCTTTGCCATATTCTTCAGTTTTACTCCCATCCCAGCCCCTAGATTTTGCATATAACTGAAGCACAGTAAGGAGAAGCTGAGAAGTGAAGCCTACAGCAACATTTACAAATTAAGAGCTAAGTCAGAGATCAGCTATCCCATACACACAATATAAATTTTTGTTCTTCTCTCTTCATTAGGATTGATGACACTGCTGGAAAATAAGGAGCACATAATACCTTTTATGGGAACGTAAAGCACAGACGAATTAGCAGAGAGAGAATGCAGCTAAATCAATTTCTCATCTCAAGATAGTAATGGAGACAATTTCTTGAACTTTACTATGCTTGTAATGTATTGATCAGCAAAGCTTCACACTGAAAGTTAAACTAGGTATTTTTCCAGTGATAAAATGGAGGATGGCAGTAAAACTCTAGGCAACGCACCAAAGAACGAGGATTTTCTCCAGCCATGTTACAGTTCAGAAACTCAAAGTTTCCACCTACCTGCCAGTTACTGCAATACATGAGAGGAAGATTTCTAGATGAAAGCTGAATTAGTCCTGCAGGAGCCTTCACAGAGCAGATTTAAGGAGAAGCAGAAAGACACAGAGCTGCTCTAGGAGTGATGGCACAAATGACAGTACTGTTTATGCTACCTGTGGCATGAGGCTGCAGCAGCAGTTTGGATGCAGCATTTTTGTTGCAACATTTCAGCTCCCCTTGGCTGCAGGTTGCCATAAAGAGCCATTTCCCAGAGGTCTTTCAGCCTCTGCTGTGACTACATCGTGCTCTAAGATGCTGATCCCCTTCACAAACTTCTGCTACTCCTCTGAGGCCTAACAGCAGATTAGGACGAGGAGAACCTTTGTCTGGCCGATGAAGATGCCCTACTCAACCACCATGAAGAGCAGTGACACGAAGGAAGGCCACGCATGTGCTCCATGGGCTGGTGAAGTATGCCTGGCACAGACCATGTGCTTCCAAGGACAACACTACAGCTGCATGGCAAATTTTAGATATTAAAAGAACAATGTAGATCAAATATGAGGATACACGTATCCTCTGCTGAAGTAAAGTGAAACACTGAACATATATCCTTCTGGAATAGATATATTTACTTTAGCGGGATGGACTTTTGTATCATTTGATATTAAGAACTTAACTGAAGTGTTAAAATTGGGATCTCAGGCTTCCTATAGATCATCATCAGAGCATCCAAAATGTGATTCTGAGAGAATAAAAAAAAAAAAAAAAAGTAATTTGGGATTTCTCTTCTCCTGCCCAGTGGCTGCCTGTCTACCTAACCATACACAAACACGAGCTGATAACCTTCCATGAAATGAATAAACCTAACCTACTTTAAATCAATGAAACACAAGAGTTTTCTCCACTGTATTTATCATTATTTTTATTACAACAAGGGTGACCAAGAGTATCCTGTTATCTAAATTGGTTGGTCATGATTAAACAGTATTTAATTATTTGGGGAGCAGAAAAGGGGAAAGTAAGCCACCTTAAGATAAGAAACATAAGAACAACAACAGAGTACATGTATTAAACAAACAATACCAACAAAGACTGTAATATCAACTGGCAAAACCAGCAACAAAAAAGTTGACAGTAACAGAATTATCATCATCAATCGTGTACCATTACTTTGGTTCACTTAACGGAACTACATCAGAGCACAGTCTATCCCCACATGCTGAAAGTCCCTTCTTGAACACCAACATGATGATTTTGTTGCCCTTCCCTCATCTATGTTCAGCTTTCTGGTTGCACATTCCTAGAAGAACTCTAGGAATTCAAATTCAAAATTCGATGTAGGGTCCAATGCTTCAGAAAACAGATACTGTACAACACTAGATTGTGTTTAAAGTGGTTTTTGACTCGAGTTACTGGTCAGATGCCTACCAGCCACACAAAGAAAACGGGTACTCATGCTAGAAGAGACCACCACAGGTGTAACCACTGACTACCCAGGAGATGCCTGCCTTGAGCGACTGCATCAAGCGGCTACTCTGTGGCACTGGCAAGAATATAATCCAGCTCCCTTGGGCAGGGCTTAGCTTGTCCCATTCAGGAGAAGATAGTCTTTCTTGCAATTCCTTCCATCTTTCATTACATAACTTCAAACAACCACAGCAAATGAATTGGGGATCCAATGCAGCCTCCTTCTACAGGAGTTTAATTTATCTTCACAGCAAATCCATCATATGCACCAAGCTGAACAGGAGTTTTGTTGCAGGGGAAAAACAAATAAATGCAGTTTACAGTTTTCTCAGGAAGTGCATTTATGTAAAACGAGGCTAAAATGAAGTTATAAAAGCGTACTTCCATTCTGGCATTTAATCTGAAAGAGGTTGGCTTAATATCTTATCTGTGTGGTGTCATTTAAAAAGGATGTTCCACTACATGGTATTGTCTAAAAGGTGGAATAGTTCTTCCATCAGTCTAATACAGCCTCTATACAGTCAAGTTGAATAAAGCAGAATTATGGCACTGACAAGCTGTTACCCACCGGGGGAATGCATGCTAGCGGGCTGCTCATCCGAGTTGGAGAGGTATTTGCCAACAGCAGAACCTCAGATTCACTCTGACAATCCTGTCTCCAAACCCACCTTGTAAGCAAGTGTGTTTGAGTAGGTAGAAGTTTGTCTGCCTATTCCCACGCAACTCCTGCACTTGTCTGCTTCTTTCCTTTCTCTTTGTTCCCTAAGCCACTCCCTTCTCCAAAACAGACCCCCTCTCAAAAATGCATTTTCTTCTCCCCTGTCATGCCAGGTTGTCACTCCTCCAGTACCTAGCCAGTCTCCTCTCCTCTGCCTCTACTCAGCTCTCTTCCTTCAGGTCCACAACCTACACCTCCTGCCACACAACCATTTCTTGTCCTCTCCTTATTGAATTCAGATAGCATCCTGGCTGGCAGTACAAGCTTGACACCCCCAGAGCTGCCGAGAAACCATCACGTTTCCCTTGACAGCTCTCACGCTTGTTTCATGCTCATCTCCTAGGAAGGACAGTGGACACTCACTACCCATCTCCTTCTTCATGACGTTCATAATTTTTGCAGGTCTCTTCTATGTCAAGTACTTTCCAGACCAAGGACTCCTGGTAGCTCTTTGTCACCCCATAGTTGGGATTTTTCTTCTTCTTTACATTTTGTGGACTGTGGAAGGTGAAATAGAAAACACAGAGGACCAGAGCTGCACATAGTATTGAAGACACGGGAGCGCCAGGCATTTACACAGTGGCATACTCATGCTTTCTGGTTTGTTTTCTGTTCTTCACTAATAAGTACTGGCACTTGTTTCACTGATCATTACGCTGCCATTTTTACAGGATGACCACAAAGTCTCCTTCCAGAGCAGTAACACCTGGTGCAGCACTCATCAGGGCATATGCTGCATTGTGACCCCCTCCCTCCTCCCACACGCATTGCTTTCTTTTATCTACAAGCAATTTCCTCTGGCATTTTATCGTCCAGTCATTCAGTACAAGGAGTTCTCCTGCAACATATTTCAGTCAGCCCTTCTTTTCGTTTTTCTTAATACCCTAAGCCTACACTCTTGCAAAACTTCAGTTCCTTACTTTAAACTACGAGGTGACTGAAACCATTCAAACAAAATCATTGCCAAAAATGACATCAATAGACAACCCTGCTTCCTTGAAAAGCCCTCAAACTATTCTTTCTCTTCACAAAATTACTGGAAAACAGCCCCTCTCCTAAATGAAATTCCCCAATCACTCAAAAAAAAAAAAAAAAAAAATCTTCAAGCAGGCACTCCCCATAACAAGCTTTAGCCCTAAGCGTTCCAGTTTGGCAGAGTTAAGAACACTTTAGAGCAAGATCTTCTGTCAAGAGCCTGACAACCTAACACTTGGACATCTTGTGCCATGCTAACATGCCACCCCTGCCCCAAGAAGATGGAGCAAGAACCCCACAGCTCAGGAAACAGCACTGCCAGGTCAAAAAAACCCCAACCTCAAACAAATAAGCAGACAAACCTAAAAGTCTAACAGCTACTGCTTGGCTCCAGATCTTCCATGGAGAAGGTAGAAGGGGAAAAAAAGAAAAACCAAACCATCCCACCCCTCTGCATACACACTCCTATGCAGTGCCAAGAATATTTTGAAAGACAAGATGTATAATAACTTTTCAACTGAATATTCATTTCTGAATTGAAGGGAAACATCTTAAGGGAGAGTGGGTGTAAGGAACGATTCCTCCTCGGCACCACCGCGCTATTTATTAAAGGCTGTGAATACCCACAAGAATTCAGCTTTGGCCCTCGCACTGTACACTAACAAGCTTAGTTTACTGACATTCACAGAGCATATGGAGCTCTGCTTCAAATGATCCCTTTGAAAGAGACAATTAAATCAGACAACTGGAGATTGAACGACCAACAGAGCTAATTAAATTCTTACGTCCTGTTTGTATATTTATCCCAATCTTTCTCACCATTCTTGCTGGGAAGGGGAATGGATTGGCTTGGGAGGTCGAGGGAACAAAAGCATGCCCTTTATTTTTTTCCCCTCCCCTCCATAGTTACAGATCTGTTTGGAACAAAACTTGAGACACGAAATCAATGCAGCCAGTGGTGGAATTCATCTTATTGTGACAGAAATATTCCATTTTCCCTAGCTTACATTTTAAATTGCTTTCTGATATACCAGGTTATTATTTTTTTAGCCCCTTTGGTTCCTTACATAATTAAATGCCATGCCATTCAGCTTTTACAATTACTTTTACCATTTTCAGAGGAACATTGACACTCAGCAGCTTTCTCAACTTTCTGTGAAGAATTTATTCCCCACAAGTATTAGCTCTGCTGAGTATTTTCTTCCTCATTACATTAAAAGCTCTTAGGCATCCCTATAGAAATCTTTTCCTTGTACAGACTTTTCTGTAAAGTAGGTAGTATTTGCCCAACCTCAGTTTCCTTTCCTAGTTTTTCACGTAACCAGAAGTAGCATAGAAAAGGGGAAAGGACAATGCTTTTTAATACCATGGTGCCTTCAGCTTGCAGGCAAGGGAGAATGACTAAGCACAACTTACTGACACATTTTTGTAACAAGTTCAGATTTTGCATTTAATACTTGCAAAAATAACAACAATGCTCCCAAAATGTCTCCTAGGCAAAGCTAAGAACATTTTGCCCAGCTGCCCTACAGGTACAGATACACAGCCTCTGAAGCTTTGAGAACTGGCTTCTACGATTTCTCTTAGAAAACTGCCTAAATTTTGGAGCGTGCATGTTCCCAGCCCTTCTAACTTCATTTTCAAGGTATTGCCCACACTAAACACAGGTCCAGCAGCACAACACTCTCTCCAATTTTGCCAACGTGTAAGAAAGCACACAGGACACCTTACAAAAGTACTTTATTGATATAGAAGTGACAAAGTAAACGTATCATTCTGCAAGGACCAAGTTCATCCTGCTTAACACTTACCTGAGAAAAATATAAACATCGAAACACAGATTAGGGTAATATCTCCCTTCCGAGGTAGGCTAAGGAGAATTATTTGGCCAGTAGACTTTTTTTGTTTTGGGTCTGTTTTGGTTTTGTTGTTTGGTTTTGGTTTTTGTTTTTTTTTTAATTTTGTGGACCACTGAGGGGGGGGAAGAAAAAAAAAAAACACACAAAAGAGCACCTTAAGGAAAGGGCCTTTTAAATAAATTAATGGCTAAAGCTTTATTTCTGACAAAATTGCCAGCTTGTTTCTTAGCAGAACAATAGGAAGGAGTTTCCAGAGAGCACCTAACAGGCACCAGGGAGGAAGCCTTCTCTATAACAAGCACAGTACAACACCATAGGATCTTCCCCAGGAATGAATTATAAGCAGGAAACACTTTGAAGAAGGTGTTAACTTGCTTGTCATCTATGGCTCTACTTTATGTATTAGTTGACCAAGTCATCCTTCAGAACTACTGCAATGTTACCAAGCATCACCCTTCTAACTGAAAGCAATGTATGCCTGACCATTTCATACCATTTTCAGCAGTATCGCAGATAGAGCTTGAATTATTGTCCGAGACAATTCAAGAACCAAAAGGGTCTGCCTGCATTTCCCCACGACCCAACTGGCATCCTGGCACAGTGCTTTGCATGAAGGTGAAGGAACTGGGGGCTCTGCAACAGGGAGCCCAAGGATTGTCTCTCATTTCAAGTCCCAATTTTGTCTGAGGTCACAGTGACCTGAATCTAGCATGAATTTATGCATATCGCCCTCCGAGCAAGTGGATCTGCGCCAACGGAACCTCATAAAAGTTTTGGTTGCTAGGAGGTAGCAGTGGACATATTCTAAAGTCCTGTTTACTTGAGCCATTGAGGTTCCCCTCTGGAATAACCTTCCAGTCTGCTCACTGGTTTCTCCTTCTTTTCTTGAGACATCAGACTTCTGCTAAAATCTGCAATTTCCCATCTGCTGTCATCTAGAGAAGCCTCTCTATGAATTATGTCTCCAACTAGTCTGCAAAAGATCTCCAACATCTTCAGAACAAGCTCATATCTTTAAACAAACTAGATAACACGCCTAGCATAAATTCTGTTCAAGTCAGTCTTGCATTCAGACACAGTGTTGTTCAGGTGCCCACGTATCAAGTTCCAAGTCTCAAATTCCACAAGACGGCACAGCAGCAGAACCTTAGTACCCCTTTATAGAGCTTGCCTCAGCTTTTCAGCCTGCTCTCTCTCTCTAAAAGACTGTTATCTCAAATGGATACACAATATTTTTACATCAACGTTTTTCATCAATTGTTTTATGTGGATATTAAGTTTCAGAGTGTGCTATCTGGAAATCCAGGCTGCTCCAGATCATGCTTTTAAAGACTTACTCTATAATTCTCCTACCAGTTTGTTGGAGATGCATTTTAATCCTCTGATTTAGAAACACATAAAAGGATTTTCCATGGTTATTTTAGCTAAGATGGGACTTAGAGTATTTATTTATTGCATTGTTTACATGTACTGTGAGGCACCCAATGAGGAAATGGAGAAATAAAAATAAAAACAACCTCTCCCTTTAGGCCACATCTCCCGGTTTTGGCTGAGATAGAGTTAATTTTCTTTCTAGTAGCTGGTATAGCATTATGTTTTGGATTTAGCATGAGAATAATGTTGATAGGAACAACTGAAAACATTAGTGTGTTAAGTAATGTTTAGACTAAGTCAAGAATTTTTCAGCTTCTCACGCCCAGCCAGCAAGAAGGCTGGAGGAGCACAAGAAGCTGGGAGGGGACACAGCCAGGGCAGCTGACCCAAACTGGCCAAAGGGGTATTTCATACCATGTGACATCATGCCCAGTATATGAACTGGGGGGAGTTGGCCAGGGGCAGCAGATTGCTGCTTGGGAACTAACTGGACATCAGTCAGCAAGTGGTGAGCAACTGCAGTGTGCATCACTTCTTTTGTATATTCCAATTCCATTATTATTATGTCATTTTATTATTATTATCATTATTATTTTCTTCCTTTTTGTCCTATTAAACTGTCGTTATCTCAACCCACAAGTTTTACTTCCCCCCCCCCCCCCCCGACTCTCTCCCCCATCCCACTGCAGGGGGTGGGGGGAGTGAGCAAGCATCTGCATGGTGCTTAGTTGCTGGCTGGGGTTAAACGACGACACCACATCATTTCTGACACCATTTCTACTTAGAGATCAGCTCAGTTTTGTTTGTTTTATGAAGAAAGAAAGTAAGCAAACACAGACTTCAGTTTTTTATCATCTACTGAACCTATGGCATATACGGCTCATTTATCATCAAGCCCTAAACTCAAGCTGAAATGTTAATTACAGACACAAAGAAAAGGTAATGTTTTTTCAATAATTAGTAAGCAAGCAATTCTCAGAACAGTGTTATCTGATTTATCACAGGATTCTGGAAAGAAGATGGTGGTGCTGACACACTCGCGGTTTCTCTTCTGTTCACTTTTCACTTACAGCAGATTCAAGCCTCTCTGGAGTATCTCCTCAAGAGATCTGACCAGGAAAGTAATTTGTAACTCTGAGCAGAATAGATGCTAACCTCCCCACTGATACATCCTTGGGAACAGCCCAAGGAACAGTGGCTACAAGCAATGTGACCAGAGGATTAAAAAGTAATGCCACGAACCTCAGGTATTTTTAGTTCTGACTGTGGACTTCTTCATGACTAAAATATGCAACTGATAATGACATTTCTAACAACCCTCATCACCGCAAATACCAGCAAATGTAACTTGGGGCTGTAGAAGGGAAGCGAGGAAGGATTCTGAGTTGATTTAAAAAACACCATTAAAACAGGAGGTAAAAACGACTGCAGCAGAAATGAAAGGTGAGAGACACTGCAAACGTGCTGAGCAAGTCGGAAGCAAAAGCAGCTCCAGCAATACCAGCCAAACCTGAGCAGGCAGTGCTTCAGTCTCTCTTACCCAGAGTAAGCAGCGAAAGATCTTCACAAAGCTTCAACATAGCCAGACACAAGGGAAGGTAGAGCAGGGGCACAAGTCTCCAAGAACCCCTCCCATAATGAAAAATATTCTCACTCGGAAAGCATGGTGGCACAATTCTAGAGTTAAAGCTGGCGTTACCACTGTGTGGCCTGAAGTGCGTGAAAAGATGCTAAGCCTTGCCCTTGTTTCGCTGCACTTAGCTCCAATGGCACAACACTAGCATTCACGTTAAGGAAACACCATTACTCCTCTTGGTCAAACCTCATGGTCCTTAACTTAGGTGCAAGGTGCAAAACTTTCTCTTTAGAGTGGTGGGTTGTTGTTGGGGGAATGGGGTGCATGTTTTTTTATGGTTTGGTTGGGGGGTTTTTTAGCATTGAATTAAGTCACAGTAGCACAAGAAAAGCATCTCTTAGAAATTATTTGAATAATGAATTTAATAGTTATTATTGGATATTGACATTTGATATGTTACTTTTTTTGAAAATTGATACAATATTACTGAAAAGAAAAATAAAAGAATTCTCTTAAAAAAGCATACAGATTGCATGTACTACACTGCATTATCTGGGAGTCAGGACTCAGCCTTACCAACAGCAAGGCTGACAGCAGGCATACGGTGACCGAACCCAGGACAGCGCTGGGGCATTTCAAAACAACCTTCCCCCAAGACTACATCCAAAGGATGAAAGCATCAACCTGCATGAGCATAAGGTAGGTGTTCAAACAGCAGTCTCATCTGACAAAGATCTCAAGCAGATACCCCACGGGGAAGGCTACAAAATCATTACAGCATTTTCTCCAGTGTGTGTACAACCTTACATTTGTTCCTTTATCTCGCAATGGAGAATTCTTATTACCATGCTTCAGTTAAAAGATAAGAAGGACGGATAATATATAATGAAGGTACTGCATATATGATTTAAAGTTGCCTCCAAATACCTAATGTACAAACATTTGTTTTCCTTCAGATGCCAAGAATCAGGCCAGCACAACAGTAACGTGATTTTGGCTTGTGCAAAACAATGCTTTCTTTTTTAATAAAGCAATGGTTCTACCTAAAAAAAATATATTTTTTTTAAATCAAATTGTCTGTATGGAAGATTCAGAGACAAGCCTTCTGGATAAGAAGTAACCGCATGAGACAAAAGACAATCGAAAGAGTACTGTTTTCTGCCGTGTTCTTAGCATTCCTGGACTGCAAATTCAAGTTACAGGAAAAAGTCTGTGTCTCAGAAGCTGTACTAGAGAATGTAACAACGTGAATGTCTAAAGATTATCTTTGAAAAGTGAAGAGTCACAGTGAGGCTAAATTTTTTAATTTTATTTTTTAAACATTGAGATCCCCACTATGGATTTGATTTTCATTTTAGTTTTCCTACAGGGCATTGGCCTGGAGGAAGCCCACCTTACAGAAAAACCTTAAGGCATTCTTTACTTCATCTCACCCTGCATTAATGTCTCCGGTAATCAGGACTCTGATAAGTCTATGTGGTCCCATACTGTCCTGCTGGTATATTTTCCAGTAATCCCTAGCTATCTCAAAAGCTGCACCTCTCTTTTCATCTTCTGGATATGCATTTTACCCAGGTCTAGATTCAACAGTGGACTGAAATTCCTTTGCACACTGAAAGTTTCAGTTGTAATCTCATTAAATCCAGGCACTGAGTTTTTCAGGGCTGAAATGGTCTGAACGGACCCTCCATAATGCCCTGTTCCTTTGAGTTCTCCTGCCCTTGCCAGAAAGAGGGATAGTATAAAGTCATCTTCCATCACAGGAAGACCTTATGATTGATGAGATAACGGTCTTTTCTCAAATACTATTACAGTGGTTTTGCAGAATGCAAGCAACTGCTGAAAACAGATGAGTGCTAGTCTGGTGTGCCTTACTTCTAGCCAGCTCCAGCCTTCTTTTTTTATCCATGGTGTACCAGCAGAAGCCACAACCCAGAGGCTGTTCTTCCATTCAGATGCCTTTTAGAGTGCCCTCCTTCCCAATGTGACCTATTGTAGGCCACAAATACATCAGGAGGATGATGAATGCAGACAATCTTTCTGTTTTTGTATAAGAGGAAAAATATCTCTCAGGTACACTTTTTGCACAACTAAATGCAGGCAGTGCTGAGGCAGCTGGTGATGCCTCCCCATGTTCACCAGCAAACCAGGGTACAATTACAGATCATGGTCCTGGAGATCCATCTGATAAACTATTATATCCTTATTTCCAATAGATATGCCCATTCCTGTCAGGAGAGCCTGAAGATGCAATTCTGATGATTTATTCTCTAGTCTGAACTACGAAGTCCTGAACTCAAAAAAATTTCTTATAGTAAAACATCCATTACTAGTCATTTTCTCTGGACAACATAGGACTACTTAAGACATGAAATCCCGAGATGAATAGACCTTAGACCTCTCCAATTTGAGGTTTCTGATTAGTTTGTTGAGGAAGATGAGATTTGGGAATGCTCATAGGTCTTCATTCTTTTCAAAGCGCAAAGAACAGCGAGCGCAGTCTGCGCAACTTCTCCACCGGTAACAGACATATAGCTTCATTCTACAATCTGTGGTTGATCACTATTTCTAATTCTTTAGGGGGTTACACAGTCCATTTAACCTGGGGAAAAAATGGTATCATAACTCTGTGGACATGACTTTACTGGTTTGCTGTCCAAGGTATAGAGCTTTCACACAAGCAAGAGACTGGTATGTTTTATATGCTCCCAAGCACAGGACACTAAGTCAGCAAGAGGTTTCTGGTTCATGCTACCTGAACATTTTCAGATACTTTAAACCACCATTACATACTTCTTCCAAATCCTACTTCTATTTCTCAGGTTCTTACAGGCTCTTAACAACAAGATGATGCTCAATAAAAATAACATATTTAGCAAGACAGTAGGCTCATTTCTATTTTCATTTTAGCCATATCCTCAAATGGACAAATTGCCTCCTGAGTATCAGGTTAATATCAGAAGGAACTTGCTCTGGACTTGAGAATGTCACAATTTCCAGTGGCTTCATGTCTTTTAGAAATCCCTAAACTTTAGGGAAGATGGAAAATCCTGACACAATTCAGACTTTGACTCCATTCCTATGCCTAAAGGACCACCACAGATGGCCAGTTCTGGCCTCACAGGGCTGTTAGCATCTGCTTTGTTTCTAATAAGCAGGGGAAAGGAAAGATTCACATAGTTCCTACTCCTAAGTCTGGCAAAGTAGTAAGAAAAGAGTTCTCCCCCTCCCACCTGGGTGCTTTGGAGAAAAAAAAAAATCACCCATGTGAATCAAATAACTTGCCAAATGATTCATGACTCATATCTGAACAAAAAAGTACCATGTCAATAAACAGAATCAGAAAATTAAAAGTTATAACTGCAGATGATTAGAGCAAAGCACATGAGTATTATGGATTCTGAGTCGTAAGAATGGATGACATACTTGCTGCATCTCCTTAACACTGGGAGAAAAAAAAATTAAATCTATTTAGTGGCATAGCACCAGCCTTTGCAAAAAGGGTAAAAATAACATTCATCACAAGAGGCAGGAGTCCAACACGTTAGATAGTTTGTGATGAGAACTCTGAATACACCAGATAATATCAAATTAGTTAACTAAAAAACCCAACAAAACAGCTGTTTACAGATAAAAAGAATTCTTGCCTATGTGTTTCCAAATTAACAACTAACTGGAATTACATGTATTTGCTGTTTTAAAATAAGAAAAGAACCAGATACACAAAAAGATCTGGATTTGCCCACCCTCTCAGACACACTGGGTTTTAACATTTACAGAGTACTGAAGAAAACACCCCATCTCTTTTCTCTTGCTCTGATGTTACATTTGGCACAAAACTTTCATGTTCGGAAAGAGATTTGGCTAGACAGCAGATGGAGTATTCCATTAAAACACGAGTGGCAAAATGCGCCCACCCTCCCAGTCAAAGGCAGCAAACCACGTCTCAGTAATATCTGCCTGCAGATCGCAAGCTGCTCACATGGATGCTTTTCCACAGAATACCTTTTCCTTACTCCTATCTAAAAGCATTCTTCTCCATAAGTGAATTCTGTAATTAAAAAAACAACAAAAAAAAACCCCACACAACAAAAAAAAACCAGTCTCAGGTATTCTTCCTAGCACCATTCACTTACCCAGAAAAGCGTACAGAAACACTAGCATCAGAGGTAGGCACACCTGCAGAAGGCTATAAATGTCAAACAGAGGTCTGGAGCACTTGAAATAGTCACTTCTTACTGAAGCAAGTTAAGCATAACTAGGAGGAAGAGAAACTTTGTTCACTCTATAAAGAAAGATATGTGGTAATATCAAAAAAAAAAAAAGAGAAAGAGAAAAACCAGAGGGTACATTAATTATAATGGTTCTGTGTTCTCCTGTATTTCAATTAGAAACCACTTTATTTACAGCTCCTGGCTCAGCAGCAGGGAACCCAACAAAGAACATTTTTCACGCTGCAATTTCTAATGCAAATAAAAGTAAAGGTAACCCTAGAGTGGTTTGCTAACTTATATAATGAGACAGGAAACAAACGGTTCAAGTGAATAACGATCATGTCAAACACATTCAGAAAGACCACATGACTCAAATTCTTTGACAAGTACATTTACCTCAAAGAACTATCTAAAATAGCTCTTTTTTCCATAAATATATAAACACATTTCCTAAGATATCATTTTAATAGTAATTTGAACATACATTCCATCAAAATATAAAGTTAAACCCATTCTCTCCACCCTCGAAACCAAGAAGTGACCACTAGAGATAGACATCTGTCTTTTCTGCTCAGCAAGTCCACAGTTACTGATTTCAGACAGAGTGAAGAAGAGCCCTAAGAGGCAACGCTGGGGTCTGCCCAGGCAGCCCCTTTTGCACTACTTGCAGCTAAAGCAGCATGCGGGAGGCGAATGGGCGGAGTGGAGAAGACAAGTGGAAAAATGCATGTGTGAGAGAAACTAGTGTACACAAGTAGGTCTCCCAACGATGGCTGAAACATCTCCCTGAAACCAGGGCAGGTTCACCAATGACTGGCCTTCCATGTTTGAGCAAACCCCTCAAATTTGCCACCAAATTCAGTTTGGTGATGGAGTTAAGGCACAGCCCCCTGTCAGACAGCACCATATACTCCTCAGATGCCAACAGCACAGGTTGGAGTCACACCACCCGCATCCTTCTCCCCCCAAGTTTATAGTTTACAGCCATAATGACCAACTCCAGTAATAAACAACAGACCTGCTTGTTCAGTAAAAAGGGTCACACCCACTCACACCACATTATTTCTCCCAACCTTTCCCTATGAGGACAGCCTTATACAGACTAAGCTTCCAGCAGCCAGCTACCAGCCCTGTCCAAGTTGTTACGCTTTTACTCAAAAATGTAATATCATGGGGGAAAAACTCCTACAGCAATTTTTCATTTCATTTTTAAAATGGAAACAGAATAAATTTTGTCTGGTTTAACAGCACTTTTCCAAATTGTGCCAGATACAAAATTTTCCATCTTTTCAAATTCATGAGGTTGCATCAAACACTGGCATGCTCTCTTAAATGCTCTTCTCCCCTCTGACTTGACAGTTCACTTAAAAATACCTACAAGAACATTTTGGGCTTCTGTTCGGCAGAATGTTTGGAAGCAGTTTCTAATATCATAGAAAATGCCTATCAACAGTTGTTAGCAGCACAGGAGTAATGTGTCTGTATACAGATGCTCATATGCTAGCAAGCACTTCACTGAAAGGACCAAGTGATGCGTGTTACTTTCTGCAACCTATTTGACTACGGGTAGTTTCAATTTGTATTTTGCTCTCAACAGTGAGGAGATTCAGGAGTGGATCTTGTATCTCTATCAATTTGCAAAGGCCTACTGCATTTAGAAAAGTAAGAAATGCAGTTTCTTTAATATTTATTTAAGATGTAAGCATTCCTTCAAGGCTGTAGAAAGTATTTTGCACTAGGTAAACTATTTAAACTATTTAAACTAAAGACCAATGCCTTCATTATCACCCTCCAAAGATGTCCTACTTGACAACCGTGGGTGCAGCTGTGCAACTGATACCACCGCCAATTTGGTTGGCTCATCTCTCCAGGTTTCCTATACAACCAATTAAAAAAAAAAGGAGGAAAAAAAATGAAAAAAAAAATAAAGTTTCCAGAAAAGAAGGTGACCCATAGCACTGAAATTCAGTTCCTCCTGAGCTGCCCTAAAGAAAAAACCCTCTGTCTCTACTGATTGCAAAGGGGCCTAACAAAGTTAGGAGCCTAATGTAAGTAACTGATCTGGTCAGAAGCCTAAACTTAGGACAACTCAGAACATCCTGTTATTGATACTGCTACTCTTTGCAGTTTATATCAAACTGCAACAGCAGTAAGTTTGGTTAAACCTTTTCTATAACTAACCGGTATCAGCTTTTTAGGGACCAGACGTCATTTGGTTTGTAGATAGGCTCAACACATTGCTAACAAAGACAAGGTTACAAGAAAGCAGGCTGTGATGAGGCAGGTGCAACGGTACAAAACACAGAGGAGGGAAAACTTTATGCAAAGCAAACATCAAAGATAAAACACTTTTCTGCTGTTATGCTGGAGAACCACGAGACAGCCACCTCTGGAATTGTATTTAACAGTATAACACACCAAACCCACACACCCAGCTGAAAAGCCCCCAAACACATAGATCTGCCCACTACACCAAACCACCCCTAAGAACCACCTAAATCAGAAAGACCACTGAATGTACCAAAGTGTCGTGTGTGCTATGAGACCACTGTGGTAGCAAAAGCCGAACAGCACGTAACAAATGCCCGAGCTGCACCTCCCGCACCACATACCAAGCCACCAAGCAGCTGGCCTTTTCCACTGGACAGCACCGTAAGGAAAAAATTTTGCGAGAATCTCAGCAGCCCTGAAAGCTGCTGTCATGTCTCTGAAAAAAAATCCTAAGACACAGTACCACTCCCACAAAAAAAGGCAATAGAGCTTGTTCTTATGTAAGTATGTATATTATTTAACACTCAAAAACAACAGTTCCATCCATCACATCTATGCAAAACCAGAAGTGCTGAAGAGCTGGGGCGGGGGGGGGGGGGGGGGGGGGGGGGGGGGCGGGGAGGGGGAATTTCTACTCTGTTGTACCTATCCATTTTGTCTATTTGCCTCAGGGCAAGTCAAGGGCCCTCAACACACTCCAGAACAAGGACCACTGTGCATTTTCTTTCTCTTCTTTTGTTGTAGCACAAGGTGACTGATGTGAGTATAATTCACACAGTATTTGCATCTATTAACTATTATCTCCGAGGAAATTACCTTTCGGATCTAGGAAAAAGTGATTACAAAACACCTTAAAGGTGAGCTAAACAAATGCATGCCATCATCTTCAAGCAAACAATTGTTCCTGCTTTTGCAGTCATCTGAACAAGTTTTGCTGTTCCTCAGATGAAACAAACACATGCCGCTGAGATGCATGCATTGCTTCTGAGGTAGATGTGAAGGAGAAGGCCTGGGCGACAAAAATAACTTTCAAATAGATGTTAGTATATTCACATTGCAAAGAACATGAAAGGAGGCAGGAAGCAGGGGAGGGAAGTGTGTCTCTCATATCATATTTAAGTGACAGTAAAAGTAGCAGTAACTTTTTTTCCCTGAACTGCTAACAGATATGGGACCATTGCATAATCTTCAATAATCTTGTAAATTCTATTCACATTTTTTCTGAACATTACAGGAATTCACAGAATTAAAAGCAAAAATCATGATTTTTTTTTTCACTCATCACTCAAAAGAAACAGATGCAAAATAGAGCAAATTTTCCTGTAAAAACAGCTTCGTCCTACTTTATGAACTAGTTATTCCTAACTGTAACCACCTCCCCTTGCACAGAATATTATGTAGTGCTAAGAAGCTCCTCCAGTCTCTACAAACCAGCCATGATAAACAAGTTGGTTTATGGCAAACAGAAATCCATATACACACAGGACTGCAACAGCTCACTGATGGAAGTAGATGTGCCTGTGCATACCAAGCCTAAAGTCATCTGGGCAAGTAGCACTAGGAAAGGACACCCAAGGGAAGGGAGAAGAGGCACACCTTGCCATAGAACTGGAAAAAAGAGGGTGAAGGGAATGAATGCATACATTTTTGAGATTTTGCCCTGGTAAAATCTTGGACTAAGATAAATTTCACTGACATTTCTGCAGATACAGGGATAAAAATCTCAAGAGACTGAATGTGAAAAGTTATTTAAAACATGCACAAATTTAATTTGATAGTCAGCCTTCCAGTCAACCCATTTTCTGCACTTCAGTGAGGGCAACAGGAGAAAAAAGATTTAAATCTTATAAAATAATATGAAGAAACACATTTTCCATTTCAGAATGTATTATTTTTAGGACTACATAGAAAATATCCTTCAAGGATACCATCCCTTGGTGGCATCTTAGATGGCCTGCATGACATGTATGTATCCAATAAGCAGGTAACTCAGTGTCAACAATATGATTCTAATATAAAGACAAAAGCAGGTCAAATTCAATTTTACTTGAAGATGTGGGTTTCTAAAATACCACAGAGGAAAAAAGGCATTTCTGCAGTAAAAAGACAGTTAGGGCTTTGCGTGGCTTACTTCAAGAGCAGAAACATACAGCCTTTGTTATATCAAAACCAAAAGCATTTGCTTGAACCTTTTCCAGACCATCCTTGTTCTCTGACAGTTTTTCTCTACCTGATGTCTTTTCTAGTTTTTCATTCACATTTCTGATGATTCTTGACAGTTTCACAACATCGTTCTGGAGGACTTTTTAAAAATAAACCCAGAATTCGAATCAATGTACTCCTTAGGCCATCCCCAGGCCCCTTTGCTATTTGTCATACTGGTACTGCCTCATCCCAAGCAGTCCCTGCAGCACACACAACCTGCTTCTCCATCCAGCTGCATTACTCAGTTTGCATTCCTGTAAGGGTCCACTCCAAGAGAAAGAATGATTTCTACCTTAATTTAACTTCTTCTGAAGCACCTAACGTGTCTTTCATAATTAGTTTTCCTTACCTGGCCTATACTAATCTACTATAATCTATTGTACAAATTTCTGAACCTACCTTTAAGAAATCTGCGAGGCCATTAAATGCACCAATTGCAGCGATATGTTTTCCTGATTCAAGATAACATACAGGAACAAAATGCCTAGAACTGCTCTAGTTAACCATCCTGCAGAGTTTGGAAGAAATTTTCTTGTAATTTTGTAGAAAAGCATGCTGCATCTTTTCTGTGTGAAGGATTTGAAATTTAGAAATAACATTTACTGGAAAAATATATTTTGAATATGTCCGAGTATGCTTTTGAACATATGAAGTACATTACAAAAGATGGTACTTCGTGATTTCTGAAGTTAAATACACAGTGTTAGAGAGTCTCTAGCCAGACCAGCTTAGCGTGTCCCCTCCACAATCTTACGCCCTCATCAACCCAGGCTTTCAAAGTTGAACTCACAGTGCTGTTTGGGTGTATGCACGTGTGTGTGCATCCCTGCACGTCTGTGTAACATCATTTTCAAAGTGCCTCTGAGGAGGCGTATTCACTTTTTCTCCAGGAAAGCCATGGACTGGAAAGAATAAGCTCTTGCAGTATTAACTTATTTAATACTTCGATACTGCAACAGATTAAAAAAAAAACAAAAACCAAACCTTGTACAAAGACCTTTTCCCACAGTGGTTTTAAGGCAGAACCAAAATTGGTTTACATCAGTGAAGCCCTCTAAGTGAAATCTATAACTGGGTTAGAAATTGTGTCTTGGGAAGAAGAGTTGGTATTCCTTAACTCCTGAGCTTCAAAGAAACTTTAAGGAAGTTTCTTTAATGTTTCCTTCAACAGACCTCAAATCATCCTCAAATACTGCCATCTTACACTAACCCAAACAGAACAGGCTAAAGGGAATCAAACCCCTCCTAACAACCACAGATGCTGGGAGATCACCGATGTGAGTTACAGAGGCTCCCTACCACTTGCCTCAATAGTATTTACTTGAAAAAGATGAAGTGGCATTACTTGGTAAATTTAGTTCCAGTGAAAGGCCTGGTAAACCCCACTTTTACAGGCAGGGGAGAAACATACATTTACAAGCTAGGGCAAAACAGCATCTATGTTAAACACCAGAGGGGTTGAAGTCTTATCTTGACAACAGAGTAATAGCATTCAGCAGGCTTACGGCAAGATGGAAGAAGTATGACATTTCTTCTAGGGCTCCAATACTTTCATAAGCGGTCTAAAACATACATAGATGTCCTGGCTTCAACTGACATGTACGGAAAGGGAATCTTTTCAGCAGAAAGCAGGGGTGGAAAAGCTGAGGGACCTGCTACGAGGGTGGAAAAGCTGAGGGACCTGCTACGAGAACCAAAATCCCTTCAATAAACTCAAACCACAACTGTCCTTCAAGTAGACAAATAGTAAGGCAGGACAATTACTGTCACTAGAAATAGTTTGAAAGACAGAAAAACAGTGCTCTGCATTCAAAAGAGACTGATCCTAAATGAAGAATTAGGATATAACAATGAGTAATGCAAACAAAGGCTGGAGCAACAGCATCCTGACGGTGGAAGAGCTATTGACTTGGTGCACACAACTTAAATATTTCCAGTATTTCAGGATACAATTTTCCAAGCCTAGTTTCTCCAGCAGATACACACTTCCATACTATTCTCTGCTGTTCATGAGTATTTTTGGCTTGTCAACATAAGTATGGATTTTAAAAGGCTGGGAATTGGACTTGCAAACAATATTTGATAAAATCCTTTTACACTACTAAGAAAATTAAGGTTTATTAGGAGAGCATTTATGCAGATTAGAAAGTAGCAGAGAGAGACAGAAAATACATGAGAACAAAAGAAACAGCTTTCAATAAGGCAACAACAAAAAAACCCAAAACAAACAAAAAAGATCAAGGGAGGGATGCCCTCAGCTCTATACCAGGATAGCAATGATTCATATACTCTTGAACAAACTGGCAAGACATGAAGGCACCGCTTCGTCTCCACCCCCCCCCCCAAAAAAAAAAAACCTGAATAGCTAAAATCCACAGATGACAAAATTATTTACAGTTGGTCAAAACCAGAGAAAACTGGAAAGAATTCCTGATGAACCATGCAAGCCCAGGCCAAGGGGCAAATTAAATCCTCTGCAGTTCAATAAAAAGCAAAGTGCATTTAAATGAAAAATGTGAAGCACTCAAAACTGATTGTTGGGTTTAACAGTTCTGGAGTAACTCAATATTTGAATCAAGTCTTCAGCAAATAAATCAAAAACACTGCTAGATATGCAGATACAACTTAAAAATATTCTTTTTTTTTTTCTCCATTTTAAAGATGGAAACATTCATATGATTACCTAAAGGATAAGACCTACAACACTGTTGTGCCACTGTATAAATCAGAAACGTGTTCTCCATCGGAGTGCTTGTGTTCAGCTCCTATCATCTGATCTTTTCTTGAGATAGCAGATGTAGTAAAAGGTTCAGAAAATGGGGACAAGAATAATTCCAGACAAAGACATATTTCTGTACAGAAAGAGACAGAGAAGTTTGAAGCAACCACACTAACAGGAAATGGATAAATTACCAAGGATATAAAAAAAAAAAAAAAAAAGATGTGGAAAAAAGACTAGAGTGCCTCTATACATTCCCCTCATGCAGAAGCAAGGGCATCTTTGAAACAGCAATATCCTTAAAGCTGCTAAAAGGAAATGTGTGTTTGCTTAGTTGGTTTGGTTCTGTGGCAGTGCTCTGTTGTTCTTTTTTTATTTTATTTTTATTCAGTGCTCCGTTTGCACAATATTCTGCCACAAGCAATGACGAAGACCTCTGAAAGAGTCAGAAGACAGTTTTATATAGCTCATGACAACAAGTAATTTACTTTAGGTAGGGGAAAGATCAGAAACGCCCACCTGTCCACTCTGTATTTGCAAAATGTAAGATTTTCATGGTACAGGACCAAACTAACAGAAAAGGCTCAGAATTTCCCCTTTGGGACTTGAACATAACTGTCTACCTTTGGACAAAGGACATGTTAAAGTATCAGGTATGGCCCTTGCAAACAGTAGGCAAAGGACACACACACAGGTTGCAGAACTGGTCCATTAAGATACCTAACCCTCTGCAGAAGTGTGGAGTTGTATGTCCAAACAGTATAGCAGAGGAAGTCAGGAACAAGGAAACACATACAGCTTTATTACGAGGCTTCAGCCTAAGGATGCTAGCTATAAGGCAGTTGTGCCCTCTGTTCAGAAGTGGTCTTTGCAACGTTTGGGACAAGAAACTGCATTGATTTCTCATGAGAGGGCTGACACCAAAGAAGCTGCTTGGTTGCATCAGGGCAGTGCCATCGCAGTGGTCCAGCACAAACCACATCCTTCAGACACCATCCCTTTGCAGTGTTCACAGAAGTACTCATACACAAGGTACTTACAACAGGAGCAAGGTATTTTTGCCATTAGTACTACAGTGTACACTCTTCACCAACTTATTCCTTAGTGTATGAACCCCGTGTTATGCATGACAGCATGAGAGATTTTTTGTATCTAGAAACCACCCCAGAACTAGGTTAGCCCGGCAGGCTTGCAGCACTTCATTTACATATGAGTCAATCCTTCTGCAATACAAACATTAGTGATGCATTCCCCACTGTCCTTCTATTTATACTTACTATTTAACCTGCAGGCATCCCGAGTTAATTAAACAAATCAATCCCATTGAGATAATTGTGTCTCAAGCAAATTAACACAATTAGCCTTTTAAAAAGGAAATCCAAGCACTACCCACTGTATTTCTTCATATAAATCATGTGCTTGTTCCTCCAACTCTAGGTTCATGGCTATCTAGGAATCTGCATTAAAATGACAAGTATAATGACACATGAAACTGGCTGATGTGTGACTGTTACAGCCAGCAGCTTCTCTGTTTGCATCATTCACTTCCACTGAAATCAGAGGTGCCCATCAGAAAGTAACGTCCTTAGAGGAGAAAGAAGCAAGGAAGGATCCCACTGCACTGGACACTTGACAGCTGTATCACTTTGAGGACAGTCCCTGCTCCAAAACAGTACATTACACTGGCACTTACAACCACGGCAAGATTAGCAGTAAGCTAGTTAATTGGATATACCGTGGGTTAGAGGCATTCTTAATGCTTTCTTGTCCAGCTCGAGTTTACAGAAATCCCTCTGGAACAAAGCTGAAGTTCTACAAATGACATTCTCGTAGCCATCCTTTCAGAGACCTGCACCTCCATCCCTCACGTGCACCGAAGCCACTGTGGCGGTTTAACAGACACCATCATCCTTGTCCACCCGCTGTGTTTTCAGGGTGTTTTTGTTCCCTGGGGCAGCCTCAGAGTAACCCAACATACCTCAGCCTCCCTGGTCACAGCCCACCCTCCCTCCAAGTTCTCAACCACCCTGTACCAGCGTGGCCAAGGCAGAGGCAGGCATCCTTTTCTACCAGTCCTGGTAACAGAAGATGCCACAACTTTTGGCTGAAAGCTAGAGACATCTCCAGCTACTACAAGTACGTTGAGCAGAGCTACTCTGTCAGAGCCTCTAAGGAAGAGTGGTGAGAAGCGCCGAGCACACTGCACCTAAAACCAGAAAACTTAGTAAGAGGCCAGTGTGCAAAACCATGGCCTCGTCAGCTGAAGCATGAACCCCGCTCTTTCAAGAGACAGTAAAACATCTATGCAGTACACTTGCGACGCTGCAGACTAAGACCTCGCAGTCGCTGGTGACGGTTACTGCGTTATTTCACATGAGACTGTGAGCAGCAAAGGTTGCTTGAGTGCAGGAGACTCCATTTCACAGCTCGTGAGAAACTGCTGAGCAGAGGCAGGAAAGTGTGCGTGTGTGTATGTGCGTGCGGGAGAGACAGAGAAAAAGCTGTTAACGAACCTAACCAGTAATAACTGTCTTCTCATTTCTCTCGGCAGATGATTCAAGGAGGGGTGAGCCGCTCCTCCTGGTGCCTCCCGCCGGCTGCTAGGCAACTGCAGCAGCTGCGCAGGGGCAGGAGGGCATCCAGCATTAACTTCTTTCTCTTTTTGAGGGAATTAAAAAGGCTTAACTAGTACATTAGCTGCAAAACTGGTAACTGGTACTCAGTTCCCAAGAATAATTACAGGGAGAAAAAAGGGGAAGAGAAGTGATGGGGGGAGAGGAAAGGACAGCAGGGGACCAGGCTAGCGCACCGCTGCCTGGCCGCCATGGACCGACGAGGGAGGGCATGCAGAAAGTAATTCAATGGAAGACTCCCCATCCTCTTTGCAAAAGGAAAATACAGCATTTCTTTGGTTTTTTTAACATACCAAAACTAAAGCATTTTTCCCTCTTGCCACAGCGCCCACCCATGTGGCACTGTAACCAATGTATCACATCGACTCAGCAAACGTGGCTAAGATGATAACGGTGCTGCTCCCTCCGCAGTTGCTCCAAACATGCCTCCGGACCATGCTGCCCAGCAACCAGGTCAGCCAGCCTCCCACCTTGCCCAGGGCTCCACTGTCAATTTGCCCCACAGAGCTCCCAGCCTTGACCCCAGCCAGCTGCCCCCCTCACGGAGCTAGCAGTATCCAGCCATGGACCATGCAGAAAAACAGGTTACTGAAATGGGCTGGGTGACAAACTAGCCTTTCCCTCATGGAAAATTATTTTTCCAACTTGGATCTTTTCAGTGGCTTGGTTCACCGGACAGCCACTCAAGTGGGTCAGTCAGCACAAGCAAGGTCGACCCCCTCAGCCACCCCCTGGTGGGCCATTAATCTGCAGTCCCCCCAGGTGGCAGCTTCTCCTGTGCCACCAAAATGCTCCCCGTGCTCACACGGGAGATCACAGGCATGTGGCAAGAAGTAACTAGGTGGGATGCTTCAAGGGTGGTATTAACATTTTGCAGAGGGTACACAGTTTACACTCAGTGTTGCCACTGACTATCCTAAAGAGCTGGAGAAGTTTCCCTAGTGTCCTGTTACGGAACACACTAAAGGAGCATCCTACACAAAAACAAGCCTTCAATGAGCCTTACTCAAACTGCGCAGACAAGCAAGGGAAGAGGTTAGCCCCAAAGTCATGTACTGGGCCAAACACGCAATCATCCCCCATTTCTTGTATGACCATTGTGAATTGCACACTGCACTTAGCATTTTCGTTACCTCCACAAACCAGTGACATAATCAGGAACTAGTTCTTATTTAAAAAAAAAAAGAAAAAAGTACTGTCTTAAAAAAAATATGTACTCTTCAGGAAAGATAGAAGAAGCAAACTTAACTTATATGGCACATAAGTCTTCCACTAACCTGATTTTACACAGCACAAATATCAGAATGCTCAGATACAAAGATACCTACTCACTATAAAATGAACTTAACACAGTATCATCCCAAAATAAACAGCAAAAACTTTTACATATGTATCTATGTATCATTTATGAGTCTGTCAAAATGGATAACAGATATAGCAGGAATACAAAAGTACTTTATTACAGGGCAGCCTGGGAAAAGGGATAGATATCTTAGAGTGTATTTAGTAAACTAGTTCTGTGACACAGGATCCACAGATGCAGATGTCCTGTCAAAGAATTCATTATTTACAAATATACTACAGAACAGTCCATTTGCAATAAAGTACCATAAATAATTCACACTCAATACATGTCAGAAGTGAAGGCAGTGGCATTTTCTCTGCCATCCTCACGAAGTCCCCCATACTCAGTGAAACAGAGCTCTGCCATAACATCGTAAACGCAACAAGTACACTGAATTTTCATTAAAACACAACACTTCATTCTCCACAAAAAGCCTCCCCACCAACACAATTTAGATAGAGACTCCTACACAAGCATTGCCACCGTGGGGACAAGAAATGCAATTCATTTGTTCTTAAAGACATGAAATTTCACATATGAATTTTCTTTTTCCCCCTGTAAATAATATTGAATTGCCAACTTAGGTCCACTGCCCAGGTGCAGCAGTGTTGCACAGCTCTACCTTGTGTCCTATGCTCCAACCCAAAGCAGCAAATCCAGAGGCAGGCAAGAAACTCAACTAGTGTGCTCTCCATCTCTCTGTGGAGACATTGGGCAACGCTTATTGCAAAAAGTGTGCCAGAAGTTTGACACAGTGATGAAAACATGCCTTTATTTGAAATTAGATTAATACAAACTTTATTTTATATGGGTAAACAAACAGTCACCAGAAAAAAAAAGTCCAGTTGCTACTAATATGGAATGACTCTGGAGAACCTACCTAACAGTGGAGGGTCCATAGTGCATGAGCTTTTAATTTTCCATGACCTGTGCAAATTCACCTATTTCCCAAAAGATCAAGTAGAAATTGCATAAACCCCTTGATCATAAGTTCATTTTCCTCTCTATTCTACTTGTCCTGTTCTTTACTCCAGCAGGATACCTGCAGGGATGTAAAACTTCGTTTGGCTGACTCCTTTCATCTTCCTAAAAAAAACCCAAACAAAAAACCCCAACCCCCAAATACCGAAAAAAAAAAAAGCCAAACAGAAGTCCCTCAGAACTCTCCCTGCTCTAACTACAGATGCCCTCTCCACATGGATGGGTACGAAGGACTTAAATTCTGTTTTCTCCCTTTTGAGTCATGAATCAAAAAACAGCAGATTTGCCAAAGAGAGAAAATAAACAACAAAACAGAAAACCTCACCAGCCTACTAGAGATGGTACTGGGAATAAATATGAGCACAAACACTGGTACATCATTTCACAGCATCAGGTGGTCTCTAACCACCTCCCACAGACCTGGAAAGCTGAACAGACCATTGCGATCACCTGTCTGACCTTCCACCCAAGGTGTGCCACAGACCTATATGCAGATATATTACTTGTTAAAGTGCAGAACATATACACATTAGCAATAATCTCCCTTGCTAAAAAGGGAGTTCTAACTCACAAGCAAGTGATCAAGAATCCATCACATCCAAAGGGAGTTGTTTCGGTGAGTAATTTATCCTATTTAATAATTTGTGTGTTACAACTAGCCCAGATTCATCCGGTTTCAACTTTCAGCTATTCGATCTCATTACACCTCCTCCTACTAAACTGAAAAGCTTTGTACTATCTTTCCTCAACAGATATTTGCAAAATACAGCTCAGCCACTTCACTTAAAGTAAGCATGCTAGGCTTTTTATCTTAAAAAAAAAAAAAAAAAGCCTAACAGTAAACCAGATTTTCCAACTGTAATTGATCTCTCGGCTCCCTAAAGCCTTTTTTTTTTTTTTCCTTTTTAAAGCACTTTTTAATAAAGCAGGCATGTAAGAACTGGACTCCATATCCCAGTAATGATCCTGTGCCATCATACACTGGTAAAATACTATAAACTCCTACAAGACATGTTTGACTTTTGCATCCAAAGACCGTATCCATTCTTTTAGTAGCGCTGCAAGGATTCTGTATTTTGTTAGCTTTTTGCCATCACCCCACCTCCCTTCCAATGTAAACTGCTCTCCAGAATGTAGCAAGCCCTTCCCTCTGCATAATGTACAGAGGTGGACTAGTCTGTGCTAAAACTCATACTACTCAAACAAGTCCATACCAAAAGGAAATTAATCTCATGTGACAAAGGACATGTCATTATTTGTCATACCCCTGATTTTCTGGTGGCATTTTCAAATTTAAGAAAAAATAACTTTGTTCAGAATAATTTTCAGGGATCTTGAAATAAAATTATCTCATTTCTACCAATTAAAGGCTTGTATTTACTTCTCCCTTCCCTTTCCACATAATCCCATTGCCTCATCACCCATTTATACTCACTGCCATTATTTCTCTATTGCTTCATACATGTAGACATACATAAATGTGAGAGAAGTCCCAGTATAAAATGTGTTCCTCTTTGCAGAAAAATGCTGGAGAGAACTGCGTGTATATTTGATGTCCTCACAAGCAACAGTATGGCATACTGTTGTATACTGGTCCATTTTGAGCACTGAATACAGTATTTTTAAACGTAACCGTCACTTTCCCCTCACAGAAAAGCTTCATGAGTTAAAACATATCCCGGTTAAGTGAATGCAGGATTGCGGTTTGTTATTTTGTTTTGGGTTGTTTTTTTTAAATGTAGTATCTAATAAAGCATCAGCAACATTAACATTATGGTTATTAGTTTACTTAATATGATGATGTTCCATTAGACAAAAAGATAATACAATTGCAGGCTGGAAATTAACTATGGAAACATGTTGATATGGTTATATGGAGTCATGAAACTTTTACAAATGCAGGAGCACTGTATCTACAATACAGTTTAAACAAGTTAACTTATTTCAACTGTATATACATAATAAACTTTTGGTCTATGCTGTCATATCAGATACTCATTCTTCCAACACAAAAGTCTTTTTGTTTTGTTTTTTATATACAATAAAACATTTAGTGATTATTAAAAAAACCTATGGTTGAAGTTGAGTCAGAACAACTTGTCAGAACACAGTGCTTCTTGTGCTTTCAGCTCAAAAAAGAGAATTCGTATCATTAAATAGCAGTAATATTTATAGACAAAAGTACCAATTTAGTTGTACTACTTCTGCTTTTCTAGAGTAAGAGAACTTTATCTTTTAGACAAATGACACTGGCATTTCAATGGTGTACTGGAAAAGTAGCATGCATAAAGAGGAGCAGGGCCAGAAGAATCCGAACTGATTGTCACAATGGAGCTGGATGCCAGTTGGTTACAGTCTGTATGAGACACCTCGAAAAGCGGGGGTCTAGACACCAGACCCACATACCACATGCTGCTTTGCCCACATGGATTTATTTAGGGGACAGAAACACCATAATGTAGACCTAAAGGTGTTCTTTTCCTAGGCTAAAGTTTAATAGAACTTTAACTTTTTAACAAAGGTCAAAGAGGCTTCAACACATCTCCTCAGGTTAGTGTTGCTTAAGGAAAACCAGTGCAGCCATTTGTTGAACCCTAGTTCAACAGCAGAATTAATTACCAGAATTAATTACTAGCCACAAAGCCTTCCCTAGGATATTTAACTGATTAGCTAAGAACATATGTACCAGAGCTTACTTAAAAATAAAATGCTTCATTGGTCAGAACTAACAAAGGACAGCCAGCTTGCCATCAGAACGCCCTGATCATCACATAGTTGCTCATAAATAGCTAAGTTGAGGACTCGCTTCCCTGAATAAGAGGGTTTTGGGGTTTTTTGTGTTTTGACCTCCATCACAAAGTTAAGAATAGCAGTTTCCTCATTTCTGAGCATGCTGGTATCCCAAGCAAGGGAGAAGCAGGCCTTTCACTTCTCACCTGCTCACAGGAAGTTTACACCTCACACTGTTACCAAGTAAAATAACTGAAATAAAGCAAGAAGCTCCAGCCATCCAAGATGGCATGAATCTTTCCCATTCTCTGTCAGCTGGCTTCAAGTGAACCAAGAGATTTTTGTAAGCCCATATCAAGCATCTGTCAGAGGAGAAACGGACCCTGGGCAAGGCAGACAGAGACACTCCAAAGCTGGGGACAGCTCAGACAGGACAGGAAAGATATCCCACCCCCCCACAAAGAGGGCCTGCATCTCAGTGACATTGAGCGGAGCAGATAAAGGCATCACTTGAAAGGACAACCCTACTGTGGACACACGTCTTGAAGTGCCGCTAATTGTTATTCTGCTGCTGGGTTGCATATTGGCCTTTTTTTCAGCTTTTGAAGTATGATCCAAACGGCAAAGTAGGCTGAGAGACTGTTTCTTGTAACTTCAGATTTCTAATATAGGTTCCAGCCAGTCACTTACCTCTGCGCTTGTCTTTTGTGGTTGTATGTATTTCCTATTTAAGAAAAGGACTATAGCAGTTCCTGGTTTGTCACATTTTCTTCAAATAAAGCATCTGAGCAGCAGCTTCCTCTGCCGTGCATTACTCTGCATTGGTGAACACTCTGTTCCCTCTCACCCTGCTCAGAAACACTCACCTACCTACAAAGCTGATTTACAGGCACAAGGCAACAAGACGAAGGATTTCAAAACCACACCCATGATGACAGTCCATGGTATTTTTTCCTCCGTACCTAGATTTCAATCCTCCCTTCTCCATCTGCACCATCCAGCTCTTTCAAAATAACGAGCAAACATTTCTCCAGCTTCATAAATCTGGCACACTTCATTTTCCTTGTCATTTAAGAGATACACACAAACTATTTGGTATTAATAGTAAGAACACTGTGCACTTTGTAAAGCTTTATTCAAAGCATCCTGTGATCTTCCACTGAAAGCATTAGTTTGGCACCTTCACAGTACTTCTGAGGCACATATTATAATTCATCTCACGCAGGTGGAAACTCAGAGGCACACTGGGTCTGAAGTGATTTGCTGTTGGACTAACCACCAGAATAACTTGTGTCCCACCTCCCCAAATTAATTCTGTACTTCAGCGTTTCTGGCCAGTGCTTGCTCCAGCGCTTCCTGCCCCACACCTAACTTCAGAAGAAGTTGTCCCTTCCCTCCTCTATTACCACACCTATGTAAGTCTCTGACAGAACTTCTCAGACATCTTTTTTCCCCCAAGGATTTCCTGAGATTAAGTAATTAAATCATTAAGGAAGAAGTTCATCACCTGCTAAGGAAACTACTTATACAAAGGACATGCTCACCAACAGCAACCTGTGTTTCTACATCCCAGATACCAGTCACACTGGCTCAACATGGAAAGCTGACATTAACCCCTTCCAAATGAAAAGAATACTCTGAGGGTCTGGTCTTTAAAAATAATTTCCCCGGATAAGCGAGAGTCTGCTAGTAAAATATCACGTAAGTCTCAATTTGTTTTAAATGGGAGAAAAAGAACATAGAAGGTCAGTCTCTCTATCTCCTTCAACTATTCATCAGATGCACTTTTATGTAATTGTATAATAGTATTTCTTTGATAAGAAGTAAATATAAACATATACAAAAGGGGACAAGCAACCAGAAAAGGATTAACACTTCAATATTACGGCAACATCTGAAAACATAAGGAAATAATTTCCAATTTAATCAGTAGTGAAAACTAAAATCATGTATGAAAAGGCGGCAGGCTAAGCAAACGTGAACTTGTCTTGCATGACAGACAGCACAGGAGCTAACTGTATGTGACTCACTAGTGCTTAAACAGCATTACTTGTTTTGATTCTTGCACCAGGATCCACCAACATGACATCTACACACACAGCCCTCTTTCTTGTTTTAATAAAAGTACTTTAATGATGTGAGAGAACACCTTGTCATTAACCACTGTTAGCTACGGTTTTGGTGAACAGTGGCCATTGCTACTTTTACTCAAACCTCATGCAACAACAGATCTTGCCAGAAACCAATGACAGAACTTCAGGTTATCCTACAGATGACCCTTAAGTACCTGCTGAAATCTAAATTAAACAATAGTTTTCACCTCCTTTTGTGTCTCAAGTAGTCAGAGCCACAAAGCATCTCAAGACTCCACTCTTCACAAGGGTATTCAGAGCATGCCATCTCATCCCTTTCGTCCCTGCGCACCATGTCTGAAAACTGGAGAAACAAGAACACTCTCTCATCTGGCTCCAACCCTCAAACCAGAACTGAGGAGCAACAGCTGGTCTCTCTGAATAAGTGACACATGGAGCATGCATTTATCAATTGCTGGAGACATAATGCAGATACTACTCGATGGCTCTCCAACAACCTCTCTTGGTAGAAATGGGAAGCTTTCTAGACAGCATGGTCCATCCAGAATATCATCAAAGGAAAAAGTTACACAGCAAGCTGCAGAGGTATATCCCAAGCACATTTTTCATGTTTTTCGATCAGTAAAAGCTTGTTGGATATCCTTCTAGCCTTGTGTCAAATAGTTCAACTGAGTTATGTTAGTGGGATTGATGGTATAACTAGTTCAACTTCAGAGAACACTTCTAGTGAAGACTTCATCATCACCCCCTCTTAAGGCTACAAAAGGGCATAGTATTTTAAGCTGCAAGCCAACAGAAGAAAGGAGAGAGGAAAAGGACAGGAGAATTTGTTCTTCCAAGTTGTCTATTCAAGAAATCCAGTGGAAGTTTAAGTGGGACATAGTCAAGTCTGCTCATTTGCCTGTCTGGTTTTAATAGGACAGACTAGGATAAGGGCCAGAGTGTACACTTTTCCTTTGCATAAGAAAAAGCATGCAATCATTAGTATAACATTCAAGTTTTCAAACCAACAATGCACAGAATCAAAGCAACACCACTAGTATTTATTAGAGGTAAAATTCATCTGAGCCTACGACAGACAGACCAAATGTAGAGTATTCCCTGACCATCAGAAGATGGCTTTGGTGGGAGGGTACCGCTACTCCAGTCCCCACAGGCTTCCTACGCTAAGCAAATTACCCAAGTCACTTCAGAAATGGGCAGAGTGAGATGCATAAAATGAGGCTGTGCACAACATCCCTACAGAAGTAAAGGTCTTGACCTTTTTAATCTCCAGGAGGTGTGTTCAAATACTATGCTCACAGGCAACTATTAGAATAAATCATGAAAGCAATATACTGTTAAGGCTCAGCATCTGAAAGCGAAAGGCTAATGAAGTACTAAAGCAACAAGCTTTTTTTCCTCCTGATAAAATGGAGGAGGAAAAACAGACCCAACCCTGTTGGCACACTTTGTAGACAAATTCCTTTTGACAATTTATGAACTTTTTTGTTCCTCCTGTTTAACAAAATTACTTCAACAGTATAGAAGTTAGCAACATAGCTATCTCAGAAGAGGAAAGTTGCTCTATTCCTTATTGGTAAGCAGTGCACACAAAAAAAAACCACCCGCAGGAAATTGAGAGCTATTCATTTAGTTTTAGCCAAGTCTTTGCAAAACTGTACCTTTTGACTATTAGTTGATGGTAAATGTGCAACTGTCTGGTACTTAATCTCATATAAGAACTAGACCAAAGAAAGTATCAACATTAAATTTTACCTTCAAAAAAGAACACAAGTGGTATGAGTACAATTCTCTAGAAAAATGCTAGTTAGCAAAACCAAAACAACTACTCCCCCACATACATGCAATATTTAAAAGAAAGAATTCAAAGCTGCAATTATGTTCACACAAACCCAAACTGCAAAGTACAAGAAGTTCAATTCAGGGATTCAAAATCCTTTAAGTGTCATCTCTAATGACACCATGTACCCGACTTCCTCTCATATTTTTTCTTTGGTATTTTGGGGGCCTGATGAGATGCTGTCCATTGCCATTACCAGCGATCTGAAAGAAAATACGACATCACTTTTTGTCATCTGCACAGAACACGAAACCTGGAGCAACAGTAAGCAAAACTCAAATCAGGTTACTTTCTGGTAAAGTATATGTTTTGCTAGGTATAGTTTATCTGAACAACAGCTGGTTTTAATAGAGCAATAACACAAAAGTTACAAACTCCTAGGACTAAAAAAAGAACCACAACAGTTACCCTTGGGGAATTGCATTGGAAAGGCAACAATCCTGTAAAAAAGACTGGGGGTCACTGCAAACACAATCTAGATGCTAAACTTCCTGCACAAATCTGCAGCTAAGCAAGGAAACATAGCCTCTGGATGGATAAGAACATTATTTTGAATAAGGCAAGGCAGGGAGGGAGAGTATTATCTAAAGAACAATAACAGCAAGGGCAACATGCATTTCTGGTCTATTCACTTCAGAAAAGAAAATACCACAAGAACAGCTAATGATTCAGAAAATACATCTTATATCAAGAGTTTAAAAAGTCTGCATATTTGGCTTATCAATGAGGATAATGGTTATCAGTGACTTACAAAATGGCTAAATGTCTCTACCAAAATTTAGTCAGAAGTTAAGAATACATTAGCCAAAACTAGGCCCCAAAAAGATGCTGCTGGGCAGAGGAAAAAGGTTTGAAGAGTTCAGAATTAATCTCCTCTGCCTGACTGTACATAATTACAGTTGACTGATGACATGTAGTATGCTCAGAAGCTCATCAACAGCAAGCTTTCAAAATGCAGTATCCAGAAGAACCACTTACTATCTTATCCAGCTGACTAAAACCCTGTACAATTTCTCTGGCATTTACATCCCCATTTTGCAGCAATGCTATCCATTCAGAAATACAGACCTCTGTATTTAGGTAACTCCAACCAGTATGGTTCTTGGAGCATATATCTTCAGAAGCACCAGCTGCTCCCTGAATATTAAAATCAAAGTTCATTGGTCTTCAAAGTGCTCCACAGCCTTAGTTCAGGGTATTCAAGGCTTTTCCCAGAGCTCCAGGACAGACTGTGATCCACCGTTCTGCTGCTTAGCTACCGTTAATTGGTACTGGAGACTCAAATTTCTGTGTGTCTAAATGAGGAACATGAAGAGATTTCCAAGTAGAATCACTCATGGCAGATCTGAGCACCAAAGCTTATGATACCCAGATCTTTCTCTCAACACTTTTTAACGCATAGCAACTTATATCAAACAAACATACCTGGAAAATGCATTATATTACATCCCTCCATGGATAAAGAAAAACAAAAAAAGTTTGCCATACTACTACTACTACAATCATGAACAAAACATCTAAGAATCTCTATAGCACAAAATAGAATTGCCTAAAATTCTTCCAGAGGCAAATTATTGTAATTTACAACTGGGATGTCTCCTTCTGTCATTTATAGTCAGGAGTGGGTATCTCTGTAGAGTAACAACAGAAGTTATGGACTCACTGTAGAAATGACTGGGAGTTCATGATCTGCACTAGTAAGACAGGAAGAGCAGACACCAGAAGCTCATTGTGGGGACAGAAATCTATGAATGTATTTCACAGAATATGTTTTCTAAAACTAAAGCCCATTCCTCAGAGTTTATGAAGTCCACAAGTCATGAGTAGCCCCTGTAATTTCAAGGCACACTGGCTGAGCATCAAGAGGGCAACCAGAGAGTAGACAAGAGTCACAGCTGGCTTTGCTTCTTGGGCTGCAGACTGGCACCCACCCAGCAAGAACACCAATGGCTGCCTGCCCCACACAACCCCACCACCCAAGTGGGTGGACTAGGGAAAGCCCTCAGCTTCTTAACACATCAGCTCTTTCAACAGGAGCAGGAAGTTACCACCTGCAGCTGGGGTGTCAATCATGAACCAAGACAGCACATTTTTTGTGGGAGACTAACAGCAAACAAGCTTCTGCTGTTCTCAGAGCTCTGTCTGGGTACCTTAACTAATATTTTCCTTTAATTTAACATCTAGGGGCTTTTAAGTTTAATCTCATATGTTAATTCTGCAACTTTTCACTCACTGGGCTCTGCCCAACATTATTTTTAGGTTTTAAAAAAAAACAAAACAAAAACAAAAAAAACCCCAGCAAGTTCTGGCATGTTTTAGGTTGGCAACCAAGCCAGAGCCTGGAAACTACACAGCCTCCATGCAGAATGGGTTTCAGAGAAAAAAGCGGGACATTTCTCTATCTCGTTGCACCAGCAGCAAACCTTTAGCCTCACTGCTAGGATTTCACCTACAGCCTCAACTAAAATTTCCCTTTTAACATTATTTGGTACCCTGCCTTTAATTCATTTAGAAAAGGTTTGATATGAAGAGTGGACAGTCAAGAAGGGAGTTGTGGAGAGGAAGGAAAAGGGGAGGAGAGGGGGCCAAGATTCAAATGGTCGGTAGTGGTGGTTAGCACTTTGGTACCAAGAGTCAATCTGATCTGTTTCATAAGTTAACAGGAAAAAAAACCCAAATAGTCCCCACACCCTGTTGTGTTCTTCGAGCCAGGGTTTCTTAACAAAAGCCAAGAGGCCTCTCCATACCAATGGTAACAATACATGGCAGGACCTTGACATCTGAAGCACAATAATTAATCATTTCAACAGTAAGTTACAAAGGAGTATCATCCCCTTTTTACTGACAAGGGAGCTGACTCAAAGACGACCAAGGGAGTTGCCCAAAACCACAACACCAGTCATTAGCAGAGCTGCAGTTAGAAGTTCCTGACTGCCAGCGATATTTTCAAGCACTGAAATTGGTGGCCACCCCGCAGCCACAGAACTGGTACCCTGCGCACTCGCCATGTAGAGGGTCACCTGCTCCCCACATGATGCCTCCAAGCTCCAGTCATGCCACCAACATCAGAGAAGAAAGAAGGAAAGAAGGGTGCGCCCAGTCAGGGTGGTGGGCTCAGTGATGAGCAGCAACAGTGATGCCCATGTCACCCTGCAGACCTGCTCTGGCAGGTGCCTACCCCAAAGGGCCAGCTGCAACCCCCAGGGTCTGTCCTAAAGGCTCCCCCTGTGCCTGCATGCCCGTTGGAGCCCAGGGAACTTGGGTCAGAAGAATAACCCTAAAGAGAAGTCAGAGCTAGTAGTTTCACCAGGTTTAGGACCTTGCATTGGCTCACTGAGTGGGGTGGGGTGAAAGACAGGCAACTTGCATCCCAGAGACTGCAACACTAAACTACACCCAACCTTGTTTGCGCTTTACGTACTCCAAGGGGAACTTCAGATCAGTTCGACTCTCAAGCAAAAGCTGAAATGGCTCTTTCCATCTTAGCCCTATAGCTTTAATGTGCATTTTACAGTACTGATTTCAGTTTCTCTCAAAAACTACTTACTTCTTACAGAACTAGCTCACAACGAGGATATTTCACAGCGAAAGGTGGCCTTTTTTGTAAGGGTAGTTTGAAAGCATTAAATAGGTTAATTTTCCATCTCAATTTTTATAGAAGCAGCACAATTCTTATAACAAGCAGCTTGGGAAACCCAGTGTGACAGAGACGGGGAGGGGGAAGTGTGTTGCCACTTTTACATTAAAAGCAGAACCACAGAAATTTGCTTTTCGTAACATGATTAGTCTTAATTTATATATAAACTTACATCTAGGCCTCTGTTATATAGCTGAATGTATTCCCCTGCTTTCTATATTCTGCCTGGTACCTGCCTATACCGAGTTCTCCAGACATTCCTTCCAACTCACTTGATCCTTTGAAGCTGACAGTTATCTACACATTCAGGCACTGAAGTAATTTATTCTTTTAGAAGTGTTAAGCATTTACAACTTGCAACATCAGATCGTGCAAATATTCAAATTTTCTGGAAGAAAAAGAAAAGGAAAAACCATTTACCTTGATGTCTACATTTACGTAGATATTTTCTCCACCCACCCACTCCCAACTTCGTTATCTAGAGGCTTTTCCTTATGCATGAGATATTTCCCATTTTTCTCCCTGTGCTTTCCAGGTACTTTCCACATATTGTGACAAACCAGCTAAATAACACAAGAAAAGGAACTCAAATTACCTGTTACTGTTTAATTGAAATTAGCTTTCTTATTTTGAAATTTTGCCTAAGATGGCTTCTGTGGAGACAAAAATATTCATAGGCAATGTCAAAGGAAGCTATTAAAACTAGCAGTGATGCAAGAGTTTTGCACTGATGTGCACTAACACAGGAAGAAACCACAAGGTACCAGTTTAGACAGAAATAATTCCTGGACTTTGCCTCTATTTGATCTCATCCAAATCAAGCACTACTTCCTGTAAAAAATAACAACAAAAACACACCGAAAATGCAAAAACCCACAAATACTTCAATGAGTTGCTGTAGTTCTGCATGTGTTAAACCAGGGTTTTCACTGCCAAGACTCATTAAAAAAGAACAACCAGAAAACGTTTGCAAAACAGATTGCTCTTATAAAGTGCGTTAACAGCTATTAATAATAGAATATACATCAACCTACTCCTTTTCAGATAATCAATATTAATTAGCAACCTAACTTGCAACTGTTAAGGCAAGCAACCTTGGAGCTGTAATTTGTCAGGTCTAAGCTAACGGTGGGTGAAAATAGGCCTGATAACAGTTACTTCCTTGTCATTTCCTTCCAAAAATGACACAATGCCGTTTCAGCAATCGAAGTAATTTTTATCTCATAAACATACCTCTGAAAATAGATTAGGCCTTATAGAACGATTTTATATTTATGATTGAGCTATTGGGCAGACATCATGTGAAACCTGACTTGGAGTTCACAAGGGCCCCAGGTTACTTGGGAGGAAGTAAGATAAAGGCACAGGGAAATATGGGGAAAGAAAAAGAAAATATTGGGGTAGAGGTCTGGCAACATCAATGCAAGCTTGAAGTCTTATAATTTCATCATTAGGCTTCAGGCATATTAAAAAAAGCTATTAATTTTTTTTATTTGACCCCATCACATAATCAATAGGAAGGATGCCAAAAGCCAGCCATTACAAGGAAGTCACCATGGCTAGGATTAAGACAAGATTAGTCCCTGCACAGACTGGACCATCTCTCATTGCTTTAAATGGGACTAAAAGATAGCAACCTCTTTAATTGCAACAGCAGCAAGAAACATGGGAGTGCTTCAGAAGTACTCCCCCAGAAGAAGATAACAGCAGGGAACGAACAGGGCCAGGAAATATCCATGAAAACTGTAAGCAACCAAGGGAAAACAAGGACAGGAGGCACAGACAGGACTGGAGGGCATGTTTGGGGCAGGATCCAGATGCCTGTCTGGAAGGAGGGAAACCCAGATGTAAATGGGGAGAGGGAACGCAGAAACAGAACAGAAGGCTAAAAAAATAAAATAAATAAAACAACACTGATGCCACAGTAGTAAAGGATAGTTGGAAGAATGAGGGTCACCTGACAACTGTGGCCTTGAGAAGGAACATGACCAGGACAGCCACTTCTTGCAATACAGGAAGACCTGGAGTGGGACAGTGGCATTTCTCCAGCTCAGGCTGCTGGGGAAGGGATAAACGAAGCCCTCTCAGAGAAAGGGGAACGAGATACACACATTCATAGCTCAGGATTAATTTCAAACCTGAGAAAGTATCACACAAAACGAGGCCAGAATATTTTCTTCTAGAGGTGAACGACAAGAGCCAGTGGAAAGTGCTACTTCTTCCTCCCCAGAACCTCATTTTAAAGCCAGTCCTGCAATTGCTAGGGATCTGGCTCACAATTTGTACATGCTTGGGGGCTGGTAATAAAGCTGTGGCGAGAGAAGGTGTCATGGCCTCAAGCTGCAGACCTTGCTAGAACCAGAGCCTCCCTGGCGGTTGTTTTATGAGTAAAGGGGAGAACAAGCTTGCCCTGGAAGAGACGGTACAACAGCAGCCAGCTGCTGTGCCACAAGAGCTGCCCACATTATAGCACACAGATTTACCAATATCCACTCTGCAGAACAGTACTTAAAATTAAACAATATATGGATACTATATATGTATAATGCATGAGGAGTAACATCTTAGGAAAACACTAGCAGCTGAGTGAGCATGACTAAAGCGCTGTCCCATGTGCACGCCAAACAAGTCCCCAGCATTCCACTGACACTGGACAAATACACTTCATCAACTGAATCTGCTAGAACAAACCAGCCTGAACACAAGCATTTCTACCTATCCCATCCTGGCCATGCTGCTTTTCGATGAGAGCGTACACATACCGTTGGTGATGCCACAGTGGGCACCGCACAGCCTCCAGCCACAGCAATGCCAGAGGCAGGCATGCGATGGCAGCTGAACCGCCTGCGTGCAGAGGGGTGCTGGCGCAGGTCTGGCTGAACATGCTCTAAGAAGTCCTGAAAGCAATTTTAATTGCCCGTTCTTGGAGCATAGGTAGACCAGTTCAAACACGTGCAAGTGAAGAAGCTCGTTTACATAACAAACAAGGCATGCATGCAAGGTGCTTTGTGTAATAGCACTGCAGACTGCAAGACCTCTCACCTGAAGAGCTGTATTTTACCAACTGTACACATACAAGACCACCTTCAGGTAGAGAGTAAGCCATTAAATAAAATATTCATAACACAATTCAACAATGGCATGAAAGAGGGTAGTTTGAATGGACAAAGTGCCTAACACTTGCAAAAAAACCTAAGCAGCAAGCAAGTCCGATTCTTGCATACTCCACACAGTGCCAAGAGCCGTTCAAAGTTTTCAGTTCTTGCTTGGGCAGCCATCCTCCAAAGGTTAACTCTACTTGGCAAACAAAACTTAAATGGGGAAAAAAACCAAAAACAAAACAAAAAAACCACCACCAAACCCTCAAGAGCGTCTACAAGGGCTAAATCTCTGAATCCAAGGAAGAAGTAATTTAGTTCTGGTCCTCATACAATGACATCATGCATCTATCTGTTTCCACTGCATTTTCCAACCAACATCCAAAAAGAACAACAGGGATTTTTGAGGCCTGTAAATGGCACAGAGCTCAGGAAGACAGAGGAAACAAAATGAAACACGTAAGTGATAGAGCTGGATAGTCACAGGGTAGATTGTAGGTTGAAAGACAGTGACAATCCCCATGTAATACTACTACGGTGTTTGGCTGTTTGTTATTTGAATATGGTTATTCTAACACCTAAGAGTTTTAAAGACATCTACTCCTCTCTGCCAGTGGAAGCCTCTGAACCAGAAACCGAAAAGAAAAAAGTATCTGAACACTGACTTTTAAGAACACTATTAAAAAAAAAAAATAAATAAATCAGCAAACCTACAGCTTCCTTCAGCACATTAGTGACAGCAAATATTTCAAACTCAAAACTAGAGGTTTTCTATTCATATACACTCTGTCCTAACAAAAATAGTCCGAATTCAAAAATATTGCAACAGGAAAAACAAGTTTTAAAGCGTATAAGTTAAAACAGCTCAGAGATCTTTTTACCTTTCAAATGCGGGGGGGGGGCACAATATCTCAGAACTGACCAAAAACTCTAGCTCATCTGTTACTTTATAAAAAGCTCTAAATTAGTAGGATAAGTATGATCTATCTTGCTAACCCCCACGCCTGGAAAGGCATAAATTTTTGTCTTCTGGACTTTGTACATCAGTTCAACAGGAGAAAGGACTGGGACAGAAGCTGTACTGAACAGAGATGGTCTCTGCTTGGAAGGTCAGAGGCAGATGTAACTTAAAAATAAGTATCTCAATTATTTTCAGGGTTCTGTCAGGGAAAGAAACAGTTGTCTTCAACCCAAACAACAAACCAGTGAGACTGTTTTGTGTAGGAACACGTTTATCTTACCCTCTCTCTTACCTTATCAGACGCATCTCCTCGTCCTATTCAGAATCCAGCAAGTCATAAAATTCCATCTGTAACAAAAGGAAAAGTCCATTAATACCTCCTGATAATCTCACAACAAAAGGCTAATAAGCAGTTCAAGAAAAAAAAAAAAGTTAAACTTCTGCTGCCATTCCAGTATAATCTATACCCCAGGCAAGTTGCCCTCCCATCTGTGGCAATCTGGGAAACCTGGATACAAAGGTATTAAAGATGTTGTAACATGTTCGGTAAGAAACATGCTCTTCCTCCTTCAGCAAGGATAACAGAGGTGGCCAAAGCATACAGGTTGCCCTGCCGAGTCATAAATAAGTCTGCAGCATCCTCTCGTTAAATTAAATGAGCATCAAATTACATAATGTGAATGGTTGTAAAATGAGACCAGTGGTAATGGCTAGCAATAATCACAGCGGTGTTATACATTGTGGAGACTATTTTCCATCAATGTATCAAACCTGGGTATGCAGCACCTTTTATCTCCAGGCCAAGAAACTGTCAGCATGTAGCCTTTGTTAAATACAGTAAAGCATGCAAGAAAGGGATGGAACAAAGCTCTCATGCACAAGTTTAAATGATGCCTACCCTGTACAAGTACGCTTAATTTCCTAACACCTTTACAAACCAACCTTTCATTGCAAAAAAGATGTTTTTATAATATAGGTAAACATGATGCAGTCTGGCATACCTTAGATCAGAGGAAAGAGTACCACGTGCCTACACAGCAAAACTGCAACCTTGAAATTGTCAATAAAATTTACAGTCATGATAGACTCAGGCTTGAACAAACACTTTTCCGTGGCACAATTAAGAAAAGGATACATGACCTGCAATCCAGCCAGTCTGTAAGTCACTAGGGCAGAAGAGAGACCTCCCATCTGGCAACTTTGAAAGGCATAACAGCCTGCCTAGAGTGAGAAATGTGGATCAAGGATCTAAAAAACCAAACAAACCAACCCCTCCACACACCCTTTTAGACTTTTCAGCGTCCTGCCCACAAGCCCTAGAAGCCTGTTAGTCCAGTGCCAGGCTGGAAAAGGCCAGAAAAGTGTAAGAGTGAAATGGCACACTGTATGAGAGAATACTATTTTTAAAAAAACACCAAACAATCCTTAATTTTTCAATCCAGTTATCCAGGGGAAGATATGGCAGGAATAGAAGTGTTTGAAGCAAAGAGGTTTTGTGTTTGCTTACTCTTCCTGTAGTGATGCTACTAAGAGTATCCCTGTGCCTAAAGTACAAAACTAGATGCAAAGAAAACATTGTGTTTTAGTGGTCTGACATCCCTGATTTGCACCCTCACTTCATTTTCCTTGGACACCGGGCAGCTGCGATGCCAACAGACCCCAGTGGGAACCACAGGTGCTCAGCACCATGGAAGGATCACATCCTTCACCGCACTGCACTGCCATTTCCCTGCCAGCAGAACAGGGACGGCAGCACATGTGTCCCCCAGCCAGTGGGGCTGCCTGGGAACCAGGGTCCAAAATGCCTGCTCTGAGATGCTTCTCTTTTTCTGCTTTAAGTGTACATTAGTGTACACTTTAAGTGCTAAAAATAAACCTTTCATCCAGTGAATACCATTTTCTTATCTTCTGATGATGATCATTTATTTTTTGGCATTACCAGAATAATATGACAACATACTTCCACAACTACGGAGGCTTTTTGGATTCTTTTTGGTTTTTTTCTATGAAGAAGAGATCTTTTATCCATGTGACAAATATTTGAACAAGAGAAAGCCACTGACCAAGAGCCCACCTGAGTATCCCTACCCTACTATTCCCCTGCCAACCCAGTAAAATTCCTCAGAGCACAACCTCTTCCTGGCTATTTTCACAGAAACTGCAGCAATCATACAAGAACAATGGGGAAGTTTGTTTTACTCAGAGTAAATGTTTTGCAGCTTCCAATGTAAATATTTTAATTAATGGGGTTTTGTGTTTTGTTTTTTGCTTTTTTTTTTTTAACTCTCTACTGCCTTACTTGTGTTCACATTCACACAATGCTATCAGGTCAGAAGCAGCACTCAACTTCTATAATAGAAAGGAAGAGAGAAATACAACATAAAAAAATGACATGCTGACTTCAGAAAAAGCACCATCATAAACAAATCAAAATTCACTGGGTATTTGCTGGGGGAGATCTGGGATGAAAAGAATTAAAGAAAAATGAGCCTGCTCATTTCCTGCGTCCGGCTGAGGACTTGTGTTAGTGGGCCTATTTTAATAGCCAACTTGTAGAAAACCACAACCTAATCTGTTTCCAAAACAACATTATCAAAACAATGACCAGGCTACAGGGAGAAAGAGATTACTATCTTTTTGCCTCAGCCATCAATACAGTGGCTTCTAACCACCCCATCACTCCACATCCACTTCACAGAAATGCTCAAACCTCCTCTCAGTGATCCATAAACCAAGCGTTCTGGTCTGTGTCAGCAGCATGGGACTCGGATTCACTCTCTCTGGGCAGGACTGTTTTGGTACTACAGAAAGTGGCTGGACAGAGATGCCAAGCCATCCTGCACATGCTCCTCTGGTGGTTTCTGGATCCAGCAGCAGCACCCCCAGGTACAGGCAGTGCTTCCACTCTGAACAGCGCATCTCGCTGCAGAAACCATCTCCCTCCTCTGCATCCAGATACAGGGATAGTTTGGATGCGATATCAGCAGATGGCTGGCATTCAAGATTTTTTTTTTAATTTGCTTTTTCAAATGAAGTGGGACACAAATGGTGCTGTTTCTGCTTTCCCAAAGCCTGACTGAAATGTGAACACGGACCTGTTTGAACTGGGAAGCTCAACCCTGTAGTATGTTTCTGAAGAGCTGCAGAAACTACTGCACAGACCAGTTTAGCCTGAACCAGTCCCACACGTGGCAGCGTTTCCCCTTCCCTGCTTTTATCTGAATGGGAGGTTTTGTTCCTCTTGTACCAACCTCACCACACTTGATGCCCGTTACCAACACCTTTCCAGAAGTTCAACAAGCAGCTCCACAGAAATTGCCTGCCACTGTCAGCAATACGCATGCTACCCTGGGTGAAATCCTCACCATATCTTTCAAGAAATACTGCATTTGTAGTCTTCCACTGCCTCATGCAAGATGTTGTTTGCGTGCTCATAAGACTTCCCAGATTCTGCGATTCTCACAACCACCATCCATCACCTCCAGGCCACCGTGGTGGTGGCACTTGGCCCATCACATCCCACTGGGCAGTGGCTAGCTCTGGAAAGGATTGGAAGAGGCCCACTGCTCTCATTCCTGCAGGGGCTACTAACTGAAGGAAGAGCAATACTTTCTGATTGCAGTTCATTGATAACAAACCTCCCACAGTCCTAAATTAGTAAAGGCTAACTATCAACCACTCCCTATTAGGATGGGGGGTAGCGGGGAGAAAGAACGCCTGGCTAGTAATTGCAAGAGCAGCAGAAGACAACAACGAGACAACTGCTGTTTCTGCACAGTCAGCCTGAGGCTGGTGCTCACACAGAAGGAAGCAGACACAAACAAACACATCACCCCTTCATGGTGTGCACCCACCTCGGTACCTGTCTCCTGTGAAGGGTAAATGGATACCAAAGGGCAACGTCAGCTCCCCTTGTGGCAGGGTGATTCGGAAACAAGTGTTTGCAAGACCTTTCCTGTCCCTGCCAATACCACAAAGTGAAACTAAATCTCCTGATCCTGCATTTGAGTGTTATCAACCACTGCTATGATTGTACACACATGTACAATATCAGCTTTAGCTTCCACACCAGCAAAGACTTTTTTTTTTTTTTTTAAAAAAAAAAAACACCACATTTGTTTCCCCATACTCCCCATCAGATTTCCTGGCTATTAATGCAACATGAAAACACACAGTAAGAATCAAAGTAGTAAGTATCTCTGCTCAAAACAGAGCTCTTGCAAAATAAACTCATACCACTTTTCATGAAAGACCCAAGTGAGGAGGCAGACTTTGCGTTAAGCCCTCAATGTGCATGGACTCTGGAAAAGGAGATCTCTTGGCAAGTGAGCGACCCAAGGCTTATGCCAGTCCTTCCATCTTCCTCTCTGACCTCTTCTACAGAGCCGCTGCACTCTGCTTTTTCATGTGCCAATTTAATCAGCAACGTGAAACTCACACAGTCTTATCGGTGTCTCTGTGGTCTTCTCATCAGGGCAATGAGTAGAAACGCTCCCCCAAGGAGTGGCACATTCATAAGTCTCCCATGCCCACAGGATGGAAAAGAGAGTGAGGAGAGAACAGATGAATGTTAATCTCTCCTCATTGCCTCCAGCAGCAGTCTGTACTCTCCCACGCAGAGAAAAGGGAGGCTGTACAATTTGTGGAGGCCAAACTGGAAAAATGTAGAGAGAGAGAACTGATGGCAAATTCTCTTCTCTATCAATTCTCTTACTGTAAGGAAAGTGAAAGTCAGTCATTGAGTTGCTGATAGAAGATGAGACCACAGGCTCTTTAAGGGGCTGCTTTTATGCAAACTGCAGAGCTGGACTACGCAGGATTCTATCAGTTCAACATATTAACTACCTAAAAATTCTGCTCACACACTGCTTGCACTGTATGACTTCTTATGGGGATTACTTTTATTAACAGATTACATTTTTTGTCTGATCATAGGAACACACAAAAAGGACCCAAGACCACTCTGTTATGGATGTTAATTCACAAATGTAGGACTCCTCTCTAGCCCACGTGACTCCAAACACCTACTTCCTAACAATGAGTAGGTACCCAATAAGCACATGAAATACCAAGCTTGGAGCAGTTGCCACCACACGCACTTCTTTAACTGATTTGTGTCTCAAAGGTGTCTGTCAGCGCAGAGTACTGTACATGCGCCAAACAAGAGCATGGGAGAGAAGCTCTAAGCAGGAAACAGAAGCTCGTCTTAGATTAGCACAGCTCACTCAAGTGTAGTGCTATGCTCAGATTTGGTTTTGATTTGCAAACCTTGCTGTCATTGGCTAAAAGGATGTTTGAAGTTTTGTTAAAAAAAAGCCAGAAAGCTAAAACAAACACACAAATGAAGCTGCCCTGGCAGGAGTTGGTACCTTTAAAAGCTATGTAAGATGCACCTTTCTCAGCCCCTGTTTTACAGCATCCTGCTTCTTGCTTTCCCATCTCCCCTTCCAGCTGAAGGCAGCCACTCTGATTGCCACCTCCCAGGTTTCCAGCACATCATCTTCAAAAAGATGCAGGAGAGAGGGCAAAAAGTGTTTTCCTGCTGCAGGCACCCGAGGCAACACTAATCACCTCTGATCTTGAGAGTCCCTTTCCACCACCCCCAAATCCCTACTACAAGAAGAGTACTTTGTTGCCTGTTGAGATGTCTTACAAATAAGCAGCAAAGTCCAACACCAACTTGGCTCCAAAGAAATTTTAAATGGCACCCTGGTGAGCTGGTGGGCAGGCTTCCAGCTCTCACGATTAATTCCAAAATTAACAGACCTGGAGTCATCATACTGCCTGAAGATGGCAGATCCTACTCTCAAACGCATGTACCAGCAATTGCAGACATGGTTTCGATTACGCTAATACCTGCCCAGTAGGAACAACTCCAAAAGAGTTCACTTGCTTGCCCTAACTCATGATAAATCACAGTAGCAGAGACATACTGCAACTACTAACTTGATCAAGGGCAAGGTGAAAGTTTTTCTCTGGGTAATCTAAAGAAGCAATCTGAGCCTTAAAGGGAAAACTTAAATGAATATTGAGAAAGGGGAAAAAAACCACTATTTAATGTTAGTATTTATTAATATTTGGGCTTCAACTGTAGATAAACAGACAAGAGTCTCTCTGCCTGAGCACATATTTAAGACTGTTTACACATGAAGTCCAAAAGGATGTCCTCATTTTATAAATAATGTGATCTGATGACTACATCAGAAAAAAAGTGCAACTTGAGGCTACATACAGAGGCAAAACACTTGGCTACTGATGTCTAAACAGGGGGGGCAAAGACTAAACATCAGAGTCACTAAAACTCAGCAAATGGTTTATAGTTGAAGCTAAGCACATAACATAGTGCACATTCAACACACCAAACTGTGACTCTTCTTAAACTTCTAAAGCTGTGCTTACCAGCAAGTCATTTTAAGTATTCAATATAAGATTCTCCTAAATGTAAACACTCCATCTGTTACTTATACCTGACCACATAAGCCATCCGGCAATGCCTTACTCCTCCAATGTGGTAGGCGCAACACATCAGAAAGAGCGCTTGTGGAACCACAGGACCAGGTTAACACACAGACAGCATCGGAAGAAGTTGAAACTTCTCTCTCCCAGGAACAAGGAGAAAAGGTTCCCAAAAGATGTACCAGCCGAGCTCAAACCCTGCATTTTTGTTTTGCTTTGTCACATGCTCCCATATGTGCGCATACATGGTTGTAGTTACAAGTGTATGTAATTTGCTTAAGATCAATCACTTTGCATGCTAGGACAGCAGGAGAAACAGAAACCTTGCACACAAGAAATTCATTATCCTATAAAGAAATACTATTTCCAGCTAAAATTTGCTCTAAGTTTAGTCAAATGCACAAACTTTGTTTGTTTCCAGTTTTGTTTCTCAACTGAGAACCTGTGAACAGTAACATAAGAATACCACAAGCAACCTCAAAAAATGGTCAAAGAGGTATTTGCTACCCAAAATTTTGGTTAGACTTCCTAAATTGAGCAAATGATGGGTTTTTTGTGATGTTCCCTGTTGTCTGCTGCAAGCCATAATGCCAGGTCATACTCTGAATACATTGCACAAGGGCACGCTTTGAGTTTAAAAGTGAGAGGCAGTTGAGAGGTCTGTATGCAGAAGGAAGGAATAGAGGCTTTGTTTTTAAAAACACAAGCAGGATACATGTAATTTTGGTGTAGCTAAATTTTGTATAGCTACTGATACTGTATATGCAATATCTGATATACAGTATCAGTAGAAATTATCTGATACACAGCATCAGTAAGGAATATCTCACAATAAAGTAGAAGTCCGTGCTTTTAAGAAGACCTACATTTCTGACCCAGAGGAGCAATGAGGACTGCAAGCATTTAACTTGAAATCAGTGACCACATGTGGTAAGAAAGGCTTGCCAGGATGTGATACTTAATTATGACTTCATCCTGCACAGATCCCTTGAAAAAGGCTCAGCTGAGACATCTTGCCCAAAGCAGCTCCTACAGAGCACAGCCCAACCAAAGAGGAGACCAGTGTGCCAAAAATAACAATTAAAAAAAGTTTTCCCCTCAAATAATGAGGTATCCCTTATAATTCAGCCCTACAAAACCGGATTTGTCAAGTTCTAAATTGGGTTGCAGCAATATTTCATTACAGCATAAATCTTTCTTATACCCTAGTAAAGATGCCTAATAATTTAATATGCTGTAATTTATTTTTTTTTAATCTGGAACTCGTCAAAAGTCGCCTGAAATAGGCATCTCTTTTACAGTCCATTTTCCATATAGGTATAGATTCCAAAATGTAACTGGTTCACATTCTTTGCATGGAAAAACGTTTGCGCAGTGCATTTACATGTAGACTAAGAAAGGTTGTAATTATCTCTCTTGGGTTTCTTAGGTAGGTCAGTGAACATCGTACAAAGGCTTCTGTATTACCTACCCCATGATTTTCATTGAGCATCATTTTTTTTCTGAAAGCAGTAGAACTTCTTGAAAAGAATTACACCAACAAGTAAAAATTTCAGAAGAAAAAAGTGGGATTCAAGAGCCAGAACTTTCGGATTTTTATTATTTTTTTTTTTTTGGAACTTTTAATAAAAAGTTTCACAGCCCTTTCTTTGCTGAAATGGATTACTACAGAAAATGCTGAATTACAACTGTCTCACATACTACTATTTCAGTGGATAACTTGCACAGATTTCACATAAAAAAATAAAAGAAAGGGGAAGATATTTAAATGGATGGGGGAGGAGGGAGATACTGCCAGTAGTTGTTGTTATTAAAATCTTTAATTCTCATTCCCTCACAAATAATCAGGTCTGTAATAAAACAAACACCATTTCAAAGCAGTTACCGTGTCTGTATAAGCCACCATCGTAAAAAGTTAAGAATACAACCACATCAAGCACTACGGAATATATACATTTTTCTTCATGAAACAGATATGATGAAAATGGCTACATAAATTTAAGATTGCTCAAAGCTTGAAAAAAACAGTGATGTCATTATTTTCCTGCTGCTTCGGCGAAGTAAGCACAGTTTACATCCTCACTTCCTGCTGTCCCGGTTTACTTTTCTTAACCCAAGAAACACAGGACTGGCACTGCAGCACTTGTGCTGGAATCATCCGAGGAAGTTGGGATAAGTCCATTTTACTCAGCAATTCTCTTTTAACAGCAGTTCAATAAAACCTGCACCGCCAGGAGTTGAAATAAAAGGTGAACTACCCTCTTATTTGCTATGTCTCTGTGAGCATGCATACTATTTTTTTCTTTACCCTGTTCAGCCAAGGGCCACACCAGCAGTATATAGAGAAGCTAATTCATGGTCCCTATCCTACAAAACCCTGCTAGGAGAAGGCCCCTGAAAGCATCTAAATCGAGTATTGCAGCCATTAAGACCTGTTTGACTAGTCTGTTTATCACATGATTGCACTCCCTGGAGTAGAGTCTTGATACAGGCTTAAGTCAAGATAGTGAGTGTCACAACCATTTCACAGCTTGCTGTCAGATCTTTGAGACAATTTTGAAGACAAAGGAAGAGAAAAACGTAGTGGGCTTTTTTTATTTTGGGGTTTGGTTTGGGTTTTTTTTTTTTTAAACTTCAAGTACTTTACACTGGGGCAAGGCTTTAGCAAAAATGTTATTTTAAGTAACTGACTGACTCACTTTTCCCCGAGATTAAATTATATCAACCAATTCCTAAAGAGCCAGGCAATCTAAAAGCAACTCCCTGCAAAAAAGCTGGGTTCATACCACCCAAGGAACTTCCTAACTCTGTTTTTAGACAACATGTAGCCAACCCTGATGATCTCTTGGTTCCCACACTAAAACAGTGGGAACTCTACTTTCCCCTTTACTTCATTTACCAAACCGCTAAATTTTCTGTGCTCCAGACTCCCCTCAGGGGTGCTCAGGCTGGGGTGGCTGTAGGAAAGGGGAGGTTGTCTACAGGGCTCGGGTGGGCTTCTGAGAGGCTGCAGGGGGTGTCTGTATTTTGGGTTTTTGGAGTCAAATGCTCAGATTAAGACTGGTAACAGGAAACTCCTTAGTTAACAATTTCTCCCAGCATTCCTAGGAAACAAACTGTCTGAATTTTTTTTTTTTTATTAAAAAACCAAAACACCAACAAAAAAACAAGAACCCAGTTGTCTAAGACTAATGCCCAGCCAGTTTCCCCACAGTTTTTAAGAACTGGGTTGGCTTTTCCAGCCTAAGAGGAAGCGAGGCCAGACTCCGAGAGCCATTGGGCTGATACTGATCTGCAGAAACTCCATGGAGCTCAGTAAAATTATTCTGCATTTATTTATAGCTCCACCAATAAACGCTAAATCTGGTAAAAGTAGTTTTCAGATATTGAAACTGTAGTAGCTTTAAAATTACTTCTACCTGATTTCTGACTTGTGAATTGCTCAGATAAAGGAGGGACCTGTCTTAGTTCCTGTCTTTCTAAATTCGCTTCCCCAGGCATGTCAGTTAATTCAGTGCATCTGCTACAATTAAAGTTTACTTTTGTTGTTCTACCCTGTACTTTGTATTTTACAACATCTGCAGTTGTATAGATACATGAAATGCACATTAGCATTTGTTTGTTTTTAAACCACTGGCACACAATATAAGTAATGTAACTATCTGACCTGATCACTAATACTTCAAGGAAGGATTTTTATTCAGTTAGCATTCTTCTTTAAAACACACACACATCCCAAAGAAAAACTACACAACACAAGAAAACACAAGACCTTC